>NC_089582.1:150450038-151050038 GCF_019320115.1 Miscanthus floridulus | reverse complement strand
GATCGTATTCAGTGCCTTCATCGTCATGATGCTGGAGCTCGATGTGGATGGAGGCATTAGATGCGATGCCAGATGAGGAGCTGGAGCTACCCTCTTGAACTGTGTGGATAGATCCTTCTCGATAGTCCTCAATCCGGACCATGTTGACGAAGTTGCGCAGGCCATAGGGCTGGGCCTGGTAGTTCTCCGTCGAGGCTTCATACTCGGAGAGCCAGAGACCCGTCGCGAAGGCTGGCCGGTGACGAGCGAAGCACCCTTCAGGAGTAGATGTGACCACGAGATCTGTATCGAGTCGTGCGGGACGACTGGCCCAAGCTGGTCGGATAGATCTGTTGTGGGTAGCGGTTACCTGCTCATTAGGTTGACTTTGAATTGAACTTACCAGAGCTAGGGTTTTAGCAAGTTTGGTGCTGACCCGATCGATGGAGTCGAGCAGGTCAGTGTCGTCGATCTATTTCTCTTTGTAGCGAGGAAGTGGACGATGGGTTGTCGGCGTGGCTGAAGATGATGCAGACATGGTCAGAGCCAGATCCACCATGGTCGGAGCTGTAGCCGATGCAGGTGAAGCAGTGGTCAACGCAGATTGAATCCGCACCTCCTCCATGGCCATGGCGATGAAGTCGTCGGAGCCAGTGGTCTAGGTGATCTGGCCAACGATGAACGTGAGGCTGTTCGGCGTAGCCATGGAGCCAAAGATGATGACCATCTTGTTTGCTTAGAGAGCAGTACGCACACCCCCTACCTGGCGCGCCACTGTTGATGAAATATGGTCGGCAATCTACCTAGGGGTATGCCCAAGGTAGTAGATTGTCGGCAGATAGATGCGCAAGCCACAAACAAGATGGTGACGCAAGACAGACACGAGGTTTTATCCAGGTTCGGCCGCCGTGAAGGCGTAATACCTACGTCCTACATCTGATTGTATTGCTGTATGTCAATGAGAGATGTTTTTTAGAGGGGTCCCCTGCCCACCTTATATAGTCTGGGGGGCAGGGTTACAGATCTGGAAACTAATCCTAGCTAGTTATAATTGCCATAGGTGGCCGGATAAGGATTCCTATTCTAACCGACCAGGATCTTGCTTGATCTCCAAATTTGCCTTGAATCCTTGCACGAGATTCTGAACAGATTGGCTAGGCCGCGCATCGTCTTCTAGTGGGCTGAACCCCCTGATCTGGGCCAGCCCAAGCCTAGCCACAAGGGTATAGGGGTTAATACCCCCACAGCCTCCTTTCTATAGCTTCATGGAATGAAGGTAGTAGCATGCCATCAACCGTCCTCAGATGTTCGTATGATGTAGCACCAGCAACATTGTTCAAGAGAACATGAAGAAAGTAACGTTCTCCCTCAGCAGGATGAGCCGAGATGACTCTTCCAACTTGAAAAATAGAGTTTTTCCTTTTTTGCCAGAATTTACCATCAGACTGCCAGGTAAAATGCTCCGGGAAGTCCCGATACAAGATTTTGTGGGCTTCCTCATGATGCCTGTTTGCATCAAAGTATGCTATCAGCATTGACTCTTCTGCACCTGGCCTATTAACGATCAGTTCGACCTTATCCCGTTTATGAAATGCCACCATGTGCATGTCGGGTAGATGAAAACGGATCGGATATGGACGGATATCATCGATATTACATTTGTTTTCATATTTCTGTCTGGATTCGGATTTGAATACGGATAGTGTCAACTATGTCAGGTAGGATACGATTGGATATCGATATCATAAATATGCGATTTGAGTATTCGGATATGGATATGGTATCAGATGTTGGATATCTAGACTCGGATATGGACAGATCTCAACTCCTCTAAATAGATTCGGTTTCGAATACGGTTGGAAAATATCCGTACCATTTTCATCCCTAGCGCCTATACTAGTGGATGGTTCTTGCTCAAGTTAAAGCCATATATCCTCCATAGTGCTTCTAGAGGTGTCCCCCACTAGGCATCTCTATACTGCTTGATCTCATCAATGTTCCCTTTCTTGTCTGCTTTGTCGATCTCCCTCATCACCACTGATGCCCTATCATGTCCCTTGTATATGTATTTGAATAGATACTTTACTGATTTAATGCTCCCACAGGCCTCAACATTAATATGGTAGTTGAAGGTACATAGCAGGCAAGGGTTGTAAGGCATGACCCATTGATTGTTTAGGTAATGGACTCGAACTTTTAGCGTGCAGCCATCATTGTGTCACCGATAGATGGGGTACGAATCCTTTCTCTGTGATGTTGCCTCACAGATTGGGCGTGGGTAATGGTTCTTGCATGACCCGTGGCCCACCGTGCACGGACAGTATGGATTTAGTGTCCCACAGGGACCATGCATCATATGCTTCGTCACCATCTTGTAGAGCTTAGGGTACTTCTTCTTGTTTGGTAGCTCTACACTGATAATCATGTCATATTGCTCGGGACATGTGAGCTTGTACTTTCGTTTCATTATCGGCAAGAAGTGTGCATGTGGCAAGCCCCTCTTCTAAAACTCCACTACATATACGTAGGCCTTCACCTTCCCAAGTATGTCTTTCTCCATCAACATTTTCCTCATCGCCTCTAAATTTGCTCTGAAGACCCGTGTGACGAGATCTGGGTGGTCCTGTGGTGTCTGGCCTAGATAAAGTTTATTCTTGATCTCATCCTAGTTAGGGTTGCATGTCATTGTGAGGAAGATATAAGGTTTACCATACTTTCGCATCAGAGCCATTGCATCCATGTATCGACGCCTCATATTTTGGTAATCACCACCTCATGGACCTAGGTTTTTATCGATTATATCAAAGAGAACAAGTTGCCAGCAGATAAAACGGAGGCTACCCGAGTTGTTCGCAGAAGCAAGAACTACGTCCTAGTAGAGGACAAGCTGTATAGAAGAGCCGTATCATCAGGAGTACTCCTAAAATGTGTCTCATTTGAAAAGGGCAAAGGGATCTTAGACAAAATACACTCAGGTTGCTGTGGAAATCATGCCGCTTCAAGAATACTAGTCGGCAAAGCATTCCGCACCAGATTCTACTGGCCAACCGCTTTGAAAGAAGCAGAAGAACTCATCAGAAAATGCAAAGGTTGTCAAATGTTCGCAAGATAAGCTCATGTACCAGCTCACAATCTCATCTGCATCCCTCCCGCTTGGCCTTTCTCCTGCTAGGGGAAGTAGGACCTCTCAAGAAAGCAAAGGGCGGTTTCGAGTACATCTTTGTAGCAATTGACAAGTTCACCAAGTGGATTGAATACAAACCACTCACAAAATACAACGCAGCCAAAGCAGTCGAGTTCATCCAAGACATTATGCACTGCTTCGGCATGCCCAATCGAATCATCACAGATTTGGGTTCCCCTTCACAGCTATAGAATTCTAAAGTTGGGCACAGGATTGCGGCTTCGACATAGATTACATATTAGACGCACATCCAGAAGCCAACGGATAGGTAGAAAGGTCTAATGGACTCATACTAGCCGGATTAAAACCAAGATTGTATGAAGAACTAGTGGACCATGGATCCAAATGGATTGAAGAATTACCCAAAGTAGTATGGGGGCTACGAACTCAAATAAGCAGAGCCACCGGATACTCACCTTTCTTCCTAGTTTACGGATCAAAAGTCATACTACCCGCCGACTTGATCTGGACGTCACCAAGGATAGAACAATATGACGAAGGAGAAGCAGAACACACTCAAAGATTAGAACTCGACAGTACAGAAGAAGTTAGAGTAAACGCTACCCTTCAATCAGCAAGATACCTCCAAGGTTTAAGACTCCACTACATCAAGAATACCCAACCTCGATCACCCCAAATTGGAGACCTAGTACTAAGAAGAATACAAAAAACTGATAGACACCATAAACTACTCAGTCCATGGGAAGGTCCTTTTATTGTCACAAAAGTCACCGGACTAGGCACATATAAGTTGATAACTGAAGATGGAAAAGAAGTCAACAATACATGGCACATCAACCAACTAAGAAGATTCTACGCATGAAAATAACTCAAGGAAGAATATATATACAAGCCACAAGAGATCAACGTTCATGATCAATAAAGATGGTGTTCTTTGACAACATATGTCTTATTATGGCTTTCCCAAAGTTGTTTTCACTAAGCATATCAATGTTCATGATCAATAAAGATGGTGTTCCTCGACAACATGTGTCTTATTATGGCTTTCCCCTAGTTGTTTTCACTGAGCACACTGGCCGAGAGCAAAAGAGCTGAAAAGATGCTTGAGCCCGCCGATGAGGGTAGCTAATAAGCTAACACACGAACCAAAAAGCAAAGTGGCTAAAATTATGCCTGAGCATACCGGCCAAGAGCAAAAGAGCTGAAAAGATGTTTGAGCTCGCCGATGAGGATAGCTAATAAGCTAACACCCGAACCAAAAAACAAAATGGCTAAAATTATGCCTAAGCATACCGACCGAGAGCAAAAGAGCTAAAAAGATGCTTGAGCCTGTCGATGAGGGTAGCTAATAAGCTAACACCCAAACCAAAAAGCAAAATGGCTGAAATTATGCCTAAGCATATCGTCCGAGAGCAAAAGAGCTGAAAAGATGCTTGAGCCCGCCGATGAGGGTAGCTAACAAGCTAACACCCGAACCAAAAAGCAAAATGGCTAAAATTATGCCTAAGCATACCGGCCGAGAGCAAAAGAGCTAAAAAGATGCTTGAGCTCGCCGATGAGGGCAGCTGATAAGCTAACACCCGAACCAAAGAGCAAAATGGCTGAAATTATGCCTAAGCCTACCGGCCGAGAGCAAAAAAGCTAAAAAGATGTTTGAGGCGCCGATGAGGGTAGCTGATAAGCTAACACCCGAACCGATCATGAGTTGTTTTCACAACTAGGGAAAGAGCCAGATGCTGGCCACACCCTGAGTTAAGCAAAAAGCTAAAAACATGCTTGAGCTCACCGGATGAAAGCAAAGAAACTGAAGATGCTTGAGATCGCCGGTCCTAAGTCTTTTCAATACTGACAAGAACAAAAAGGCAAAGATTTACATACCCCGAGCTGTTTACATGGCTCAGATAAAAGCCATACAAATGCTCGACCTATCAAGGAATTATCCTACAATGGATGAAAGAACACAACCACTCTAAACTGCGGATGCGCGCCACGCCCAAGAAACGACTACTCAGAAAAAATTCTGATCACTTGGACAACTCAGTTGAAGAATAAACAAGGCAAAGACATCTAGGCAAAGAAGACATCAATAAAAATAAAGAATCTTCATTCAAAAAGAAGTATAATATCCTATTACAGAGGCTGGAGTACAAAGGTCAATTACATCAAGCATCGTCATCAGGAGAAGAAATATCAATATTAAGATTATCCACAATCCTCCTGGCTAAATCTTTGACCTCAGGCTCCACCTTTTCAATGGCATCCAGATATTCTTGACTCTAGGCTTCCTCTGCAATCTTGGACAAAGGCACCTCTAGAGCAAGAATCCGGACCTAGGCAAGAACATTTCTGGTACATATTTGGGCACACCTCTTCACAAACTCCTAGAAATGGGTTAGAACTTAAGGAATAAACTGAGCCCAAGATTGACCATCATCTGTTGGAGTCCAAAGGAGATTGGCTACTGACCGAAATGATTTCCACAAAGCATTCCAGTTCTCAGTAGCTATCACTAACTTGTCAGTCAAGACTTCAACAGTTTTTTGGACCTGCACAAGATCCCTGTCAGCTCCACGCTTAATCAACTTGGCAAGCGTGAGTTCTTCTTCAGCATGAGTAATTACCTCCTCAGCCCTGTTATGACTATTGTGAACAAGTATCTTCATTTCCTCAATACCCTCCGAGAGCTTCTGCTTGTCAACTCAGAGAGCTAGACCAGGCACCAAAAAATAAGTCAGTAGAAAGAGAAATTTGAATACAAAAGGAAACAAAAAGAACCCGCAATACCATTGCACTCATTCTTCATGGCCTCCACATTCTTCAAGGCCTCCTGGACAGTAGCATCCCTTCGCTTTTCTGCCTCAACCACCCGAGCACGGAGAGCCTGTTCCTCCCTTTGGTGCATTTGACGCTCGGTCTCCATCTCAGCCCGATAGAGGTCAAGCTCTATTTTTAGGGCGCTAACCTCAGAAGACAACTTTTTCTCGGTTTCAAACGAGAAAAATAAGCCTGTATGATCCTGAGAAAAAGACTGAACAAAAAGATAGAGAGAAAAACAAGACATAAGAACAGAAGAAAGACGAACATCCAAAGAAAGAACTTCAGAAAAACTTACCTAGAGTTTTTCCCCAAAAGAAGTCGCAAAGGTTCCCTAGGTAGTGGTCAGCTCTGACAACCGATGAGTGGCATCGAATTGTTGCACCACATCATCATCCAAACAATGACCACCAGTATCAAGAGGAGCAGAGGGAGAAGCCAACCGATGCGAAGAAGGCAGGACCAGGACCGTATCCTAGGAAGCCTCGGCTACCCCCTCAGATGGAGCCACCACCATGGCCAGGGTCACCTCTAGAGTTAGCAAATCCGCAACAGCGTGATCACCAGGGAACCCTGTCTCCCTCATAGCCACCTCGCCGACCGTACATTCTGAGTCCCGAGACTCAGCACATAGGGGCGCACTAGAGGACTGACAAGAGGTCGACTGAGGGTTAAGGGAAGGCGAGGGTCTGCAAGATGATAAGGAAACTCGATGATAAGAATATGAATCAGAAAAGAGGAAAACAGAAGCAAAGAAACATAACCAGGATTCACTCACTTAGCTATCTTCTTCTTCATAAAACCGCCAAGACCAATAGAAGACCTTAGAGGGGGAACTATAGCAGCAAAAATATCACCACCACTCTGTGACAGGAGTGGCGTGGTTGGTACCGGAGCCCCAAAAGAACTCGAGCTCGACGACCGCTTACTACAAGAGAACAAGGCCAGAGTTAGAACAAAAAGAGGTGTTCAACAACAAAAAAACAAGAAAACAACTCACCGACGCATGACAAGGGCCGCATCATCATCCTCATCTACCTCACTCTCAAACAAGCCAACCACAGCGCCATCTGAAAAAGGAGAAAAGTACTCGGTTAAAGGCACAAACAAATAACAAAAAGACAAAACGTATTAATATGCTCACCTAAGAGCATGCTACCTATAACTTGAGTACCTGAACGAGTACTCGACTGGCGAGACTTCTTAGTACCAGACAAACCAGAAGAAGAACAATCCGCTCGCCCCCTTTTTCTAACAATATGAGGAGCTCGAGGAACTGGACGAGGAACATACTCAACATATGCATCAAGAACTGCAAAAGAAACACCAGGAAACATCATGGTGGTTTGAAACTTACTGGTTAAAGTTGCCCCAGCAAAACTCTCCCCAGTCTCCACCATGGCAGGGCGGTCATCAAGGGGGATCGGATCAACGAAGTTACGCCCCAATTCCTATAAAAGAGTAAAACAACCAGACGAGAAAGATTAAGCAAAAAGTGGAAACACCAAAGGAAATACAAAAAGTACCCGCATAAGAAAAACAACTCACAGCAGGAGGCGGGTTGTTAGCACAATACTCAGGGACAGCATACGGGACGACGCTTACTCCTTTCAACATCTTCTAAAGGCGCTCGAGCACCTCCTCATCAGTCAACTCAAGGGCAGGGACCATACGAGAAGGGTCCTCCACCCCAGAGTACTCAAAACCATAATTTTCTCGCTCCTTCAGAGGTTGAACATGGCGGTGAAGAAAACTAGAAACAATCCCGAAGTTGGTCAAGCCTTGTTGTTTCAGTGTACATATCCTCTCAAGAAATGGCTTGATCGCCTGGAGCTCATCCATCGTCAGGAGATTTTTATCCCATCGGTCATTAACCACGGGACTAGAACAAGAATGAACAGCAAGAGGAGGAATCATATTAGTGGCATAAAACCAGTCAGCACGCCAATCCCTCACAGAATCGACTAAGTCATAATCAAAGAATTTACTCTTACGACCCTGACAAAACTGAATCCCGTAGCCACCAAGAACATGGGTGTCATCGCTGCGGGGTTGGGGCTTCAGACGGAAGAAGTAATGAAAGAGAGAAAGAGAAGGAGGAATTCCAAAAAAAGTTTCACAAAGATGAACAAAAATAGAAAGATGAAGGACAACATTGGGAGTGAGATGGTTCAAGCTAATCCCAAAATAACTGAGAAATCAATAAACAAAAGCAGAAGCAGGAAGGCAGAGTCCAGCACAGATAAAGGAGACAAAAAGAACAATCTCACCAGGGCCTAGAGTTGGGACCCGATGCTCGCCTAGAGCTTTCCAATCAGCAAACTCCTTGCCCTGGATCAGACCATCACTGACAAGCTCGCGCAACTGATCCTTAGTCATAATCGGAGCCGACTAGATCTTCTGAGCAGCCCTCATGGCCATGAATTCTTGATTTTCAATCATAGAAAGCGATGCCTCCTCGTCTACAAAGGTTGCCTGGGACTTGCTCGCTGATTTCTTCCTACCCATATACTAGCGAAAGCAATAAAGCACTAAGAAACGATGATGCTCAGACGGCGGCGCTCAAATGACGGCGACAATGGCGACGGCGGAGTTTTGAAGACTAGGGTTTCAAGGCAAAGGCAGGGCAGCAAAGAAAAAGAAGAAGAAAGGCCTTTAAATAGATCTTTACAGCAATAAAAACATGGCCCACCAGGCCCGTTTAAACACGGCATGAGAACGCAACGATCCATTTCCCAACACAACTGACACAGCTGAAATGATGGACGACACACTTCTACACAAAGGTACAGTTCAACTGGCAGATTTCAGACTTATCCATCCAGCACCACGACACAGTTATCATGTTGCTACAAAAAGAACTCATCAACCATGAAGCAATGAAGGGTCACCTCACAAGGAACACAAGAACTCGGTTCTTATAGAAAGAACTCGGGAATCTCATAAACAACTAGGACATCAGCACAAAAAAGAATGACAACTCAGAAGACAAGATTCTTTCCATTATAAATGGCTTCAAAAAATACAAGATTACACATCTTACAAGACCCAACGAACTCGGTACTACGACGATCAAGATAGCAAAAAGGAACTCGGACACAACTAGGCTCTAGAACGACTACATGTTCCAAATTGCTACTCGGTAGAATAAACCGCACTCGACTACACTGTTTTCTTCAAAGGACGAACATAGTATATTCAAGGCGAAAGTCAGCAGCACGGCGGGACAACATGGACCTAGGAAGGCCTGCAGGCATCTGTCTACTCAAGACCAATGTGACGCCGGATCAGACATTGATCTGCACCAGACAGTCACAGGGCAGGCAAGGGGGATCTACCTAGAACTGCTAGATAAAGGAACATATCCCACATCATAAGACTTCCTCCAACTACCGCCACGTACTTCCTGGTACAATGCCGCTGCGAGATTAATCTACCTCTAATCCCTATCACAAGACACCCTCCAGCTATGACAAGATATACAAGAACTACAAAATACGCCCGGGGGCTGCTCTACTTCAGAAACTATCATATTCATGACCACAGAGATTTCAGACCATGTAACAAAATACTCGATGAATCAAAACATCACACCAGGAGGGTATTTATAGACCAAAGAAGCGGTGCACATGGATCGGGAGCACCAACGGAACAAACCTAACAAAGGACACAGTGAAAAGACAGAATTCAATGAAAGAGGACTCAGGCGTGAAGGAACAGTACTCAAGAACAAGTATATTCGGAAGAATATACCAACACTGTACAACTCGTGAACAAACAATATTTACACTCAACCACCACCATACAACTATATCTGACAACAGCAGACTACCAGAGAATATGCCAAGATCTAGTTCTTTTTGAATAAAAGAACCCAGATATATGCTCGAGGTCTGCAACAGGAGATGTTTTCAGTTCTTTGAACAACTCAGATTCAAGACCCTCCAACTCTTTGTTCTAAATAGCAAGAGGCTCGGGGGCTACACTCAGCGAGTGTACTTTTTCTTTGAAAAAACGCACATCACTCAGAAGAATTCTTCAAGACAGAAGTTTTAAAAAAACATAAGATTCAAGACCCTCCAACCTTTTGTTCCAAATAGCAAGAGGCTCGGGGGCTACACTCAGTGAGTGCACTTTTTTCTTCGAAAAAGCGCACGTCACCAAGAAGACTTATTCAAGACAAGACCACTTCAAGGCCTTAAGACAAAAAGAACCCGGACTGAGCTATATCCGAGTTCTTTTTTATAAAGAACCCGGGTATATGCTCGGGAGCCCTTCGACGAAGAATCAGAGCAATTTCAAGACAAGACCCTCCAGCTCCTTGTTCCAAATAGCAAGAGGCTCGGGGGCTACACCAAGATGGGAGTACTTTTTTCTTCAAAAAAGCACACACCACTCGAAGATCCCAAGAAGCGCTACATGGTTTCACTCAAGAAAGCATTCGGACGACGCTTGTTCCTACTCGGCAAGACCTAAAGGAACAAGATGAGGCTTCCAGAGCTCAACCATAAAGTGCTCGGGGGCTTATTGATGCGGGACCCATGGGATACCCCTCAAGGAAGGGAGAAGATCTAGTCTAACTAGGATCCTTTCCATGTAATCTTAGTAGTAGTATTATTCTGTAATCCTACTATGAACTCTCATTGTAAACCGACTAGGACTCTGGCCTCCTGACAATATAAAGGAGGGCGGGGTTCCTAGAGAGAGAACACTTCATAATCAATCTAACGCAAAGGCTAACGTCGACTGGACGTAGGGCTATTACTCGATCACGGTCGAGGGCCCGAACCAGGATAAATCGACTGTCTCTCGCGTTTACCGTCGAGTTCTGCATACGTCGAAGCCCGAACAAACTGCCTCGGGTACCCCCATGGCAGACTATCGGTGGTGAAACATCGGCAGTATTCTGATGTCCAGATTATTTATCAAACTCTTTCAGCAATTGTCCAATCTACATATAACTCAAAGAGCATCCCATGAGTGATGTACAAAAACAGTCCATATTATGGAGAAACAATTAGCATTTTACAGTGTAAAAATGGCAGATAAAGAGCAGCATGGATATATTATATAAAAGCATAGTAGGTTTGATTTTGAATCCTACACCGACTTTCAGTTTCCTCATTCCCCCCTTGAGTATATATTCCATGCTAAAATTCAGAGGGTAATTGTGCAATCAGATGGAACATGCAGCATGAGACTGTTTAATCTCCGGAGACCCTTTATGGCACTACTTACTAAAAATCACATGTGCTAAAAATTCTCGACGAAGGTCCTTCTCCTTCTCAACGCAGGTCCATGTACGAGGACACAGCCACCAAGGTTTGCTAGCATGGAGGCACATTTTGTCGAACATGTTGCCCGCGTTACATTCCTCACTTAGGTGTCCGCTTTTTCGCACAGAAGGGAGGGCAGGGAAGGGGTGGGCATACCCTGGTTGACCACCTGCGCCACCGGGATGCCGCGCACGGACGCGTGCGTCGCCTCTAGCACCGGGACGCCGTGCCACCTCACGGTGGTCGGCTTTGGTGGCGCTGACAAGCTGGAAGGCGAGCCCGGTGTCCTGGCGGAGGATATGGTGGATGTTGTCGAGGAGCGACGCCTGGAAGTGGCCCAAGCTGAGCGCGTCCTTCTTCACCAGCACCACGGTGCCCCCGATCCGGCCCTCCAGCACCGTGGACGCCGCACGCGCCTCACGGTGGTCGAAGGCATGCAGCACGGCCAAGCGGGGAGTCACGGAGGGGAGGGGAGCGATGCCACGATCACAAGGGGAGCGACGAGCAGGGAGGAGACCAAGGCAGATGGAACACGTGAGCGTAAAACCAAATGAAAGGAGGAAGAAGTTGTCCCTTTTGCAAATGCAAAGAGGGGAAGTAATTAAATGTAGACAGATTTGGCAAGGTTCTCAGAAATACAAAGAGGTTCCTTTTGTCTTAATTCTCTTTCCTTCTGTGTTAATTCTCTTTCCTTTTGCTCGTTGTCATGTATGCTGGTGCATGCAAACATGCAATGTATATATGGATAGCACAATAATTTTCTACTTCCTATTTTGCCGTGATTCCTCTATCACATGACAGGCAATATTCAATCAAGGAGATATCGTGGGATTGCAGGCGTGGGTAGACGGACGAACCAAAACAAACGCCATACAAAAAAATATCTACACTTTGTTCTTTTTAGTTGTAGGAGACTCTCACCTCTCTTCTTCCGTCCTTTGGTTCGTCACCTCTCACTCCTACTCTTTTTCTTTCATCCCTGGTCTCCTAGTTAGTTCAGAGCTACAGGTAGCACCACACCACTCATGTCGTGTCGTGGCTAGCCGAACCCAAGCCATGTGTTCATCGCAACTTGGCACACACATGTATGGCTAACCTTTCACCTTTTATAACCTCACAATAGATGTAGATAATAACATCCTATTTAAACCGAGTCAATCACAACTACAAAAATAATTTGTACTCATGCTTCCTATTTTTTTAGGGGCCATTCACTTATTGTGTGTTTGGTTTGGAGGCTGATAAAAAATGGGATGAACGATTCCTAATTTGATGTTGTCTGGTTTTGGGGCGACCAAAGACAGAGCCGTCTCATTCCCCTCACAGGGGGCATCCTCGTCTCTGTTCAAGTCGTGTTCCTCCGTCTCTCTCTGTCTCTTTTGTCGTGGGTGCATCGCCTTGGCCTGGCGGAGGGCACAGCTGGAGTGTGTGCTCGGGCAGAGGGTAAGCTTGGAAGGCTGCAGGCGGAGGACGAGCTTGCAACTCGAGAGGCCACAAGCGGAGGACGACCTTGGGCGGCTGCGACACAAGGCAAGCTCGGACATGGCTGCCAGCGGGTGGATGAGCTTGGCCAACTTCCCTTGACATGGAGCTCGAGAGTCAATTTCTCATTGTGTAGACATGCACTTTATTTAGTTTGTTTGCATAACATCTCATTGTGTATAAGATCTGCACTTTATTTTCGACTCTATATGATCTTCCAAGGAATATATACGTCCTAGACCTATTTTTTTTCTTTCATTTGCAAACAGAGTACGGTAGCATTACAAGTTTAATTTGCATAATTTGTTTGGGGAGTCAATTGCTTTTTCTTTTCCTGCATTGGTGAAAGACATGTACATTTCACCTACTCTGGCTCTCTCAGATATTATCAACTCAATTAGAAACTCAAATAATCAATGATCCTGTTATTTCATTCTAATGAACATGTATGTAACACTACTAAACAAATGATTTTAGAAGACAGTGCCCAAACATTAATGGATGCGGGCACAAAATTCCAACCGTCTCCTAAAATGCTAGCCTATTAACGGAGGCGGTCATTTTCATTTACCGAGGCGGTCATATTTGTCTGTCTCGTAAAATCAATTTACGGAGGCGGGCGTCTTAAGGCAACCGCCTCCACAAATGGCCTATTTTCGGAGGCGGTCGTCTTAAGAGACCCGCCTCTGTAAATATATTTTTGGAGGCGGGCACACTACAAGACCCGCCTCCGAAAAAGGCCGAGGCCCAACAGGCCCAGTCGAGGCCCCATAGTCGTCTTCGGTATAAATATAGGAAGCTAGGGTTTCTTGCTTCACTTCTCCCCTCCGCAGCCGAGCGGCGCTCTCCCTCTCCCTCAGCCGAGCGGCCCTCTCCCGAGCACACCTCTCTCTCTCTCTCTCTCTCTCTCTCTCTCTCTCTCTCTCTCTCTCTCTCTCTCTCTCTCTCTCTCTCCCTCCTCAGTCGTGTTTGGTCGAAAACCGAACGAAGACATAAATAAAAAATAATGTAATGCAAGGGAGACATATGCACACATTCGAGAACCACATATTTAATTAGTTCTTTCTTGAATATACAAAATACATCATCAACAAAAAAAATGTCTTCTTTCGTCTTCAGCGTCATGCTTAAGGAGATATCTGACTTTTAGGAAAATTGTGTAGTTCGCCGATTCCCGGGGCCTGTTGGGCACGTCCGGTTAATTACATCCACAAGACGAGCTTGCGGAAAACCTCCGATTAAGCTGCGCTTTATGGTCGTCGAATATTTAATTGCTCATCGTCAGCCATGTCAGCCATATGCGATATATGGCGTAGTAAAAGTATGGGTGGCTAATGTCGCCGAAGCTAGGTCGTGACATCGCCATCGCCACGTGGTAGTAAAACGGAATTTATGTTAACAATGAAGGGGATGAGTTTTGCCTCATCGGTGTCCAGTCATATACGCCGACCTTCATTAATATGGACGTGTGTGAGTTGCCTTTGCCTCGTCGGTGCCCAGCAACGATGTGTCCGATTCCCGTTAATTGGGACGTGTAGATGGAGTAGTGACCTTGCCTCGTTGGCACTTGGCCATAGTTCCGTCTAGCCTCATCGGTACTAGACGTAGATGATTATATATAATAGAAATCCGCAACAAATTAACGGTGCAATGAGACATTTTCATCTTGTGTGTCTCATCTTTTGTCTTCATCATGACGAGCGGGGAAGTCCCAACTCGTGTGTCTTCATTGCAATGAGCGGGGAAGTCACAACTCGTGTGTCTTCATTGCAATGAGCGGGGTTCATAGCGACGAGTTTCTACCCGCCGAGGTGGAACTCGCGCCAGACAAATATCGTATCAAATCATCGAACTCGGTGAGGGCAGCCTCTCGCTATAATTACCAGCGTCCCGAGCTCGGAAAATAATGTTCTCGAATATTTTGGCAGACTTTCGGCGCCACTTGCATTAACTCCGGCGTTACACCAAATTTGGTCGCAACAGCTTTTATTTGTAGGGGCAGAGCCTCATCAATCATCGGACCTCGGTGAGGGCAATCCCTCGCAGTAATTACCAGCATCCCGAGTTCGGAAACTTGTTAACGCATTAGATTAGATTAGATGCTCACCGGGGAACGTAACAGCCGGCATGGTGAAGAGCACGACCCTGCGGACGCTGTGCTTAATTTGCGCAGGCAGCAGAGGGGCCGACGTGCATACGTGGGCGTGTATGCATGGCGTGGAGCAACTATCTATTCTTGATACGGCATCCTCTCCCAGCAGCAGCAGCAGCGGAAGCCTCTGGCTCTCCGGGGGGCCTCGGCTGTTTATATAGGGGAGAGCAGGCCGGACGTTTGACCCTTGGCCAAGCAAACGTGATTAGATTAGATCAATTAACTGTACGCACGATTCTTGCTCCGATCAATCTCTCCTACGTGTTTGCCAAGATTCCATATCCAGCCCAATATACTCTTTACGTGAGGGTTACATGTGAGCCAGCAGTTCAACCAAGAGTCACAAGTATATAAACAACTTGATCCTCCCGTTTCTCCCTTTTCATTCTTCTAGAAACCACATGACGGGAAGTTGAATATCCAATCCAGAAATCATTGTACTGTACTTGTTTTAAAAAATGAGTCCGACAATATTAGAAGGTGTAGGGCTCACAAGTCATGGGCTCAGCCACGGTGAAATAAATGGTCTTGACATATTACACGCTGAATAAATATATTATCCTATTGATCTTGTTACACATGATTATTATTTATTAGAAAAAAAAAACATCAAACAAGCCGAGCGGCGCTCCCCCTCTCCCTCTGAGCGGTACGCCCTCTCGATCCCTCTCCTCCTCCCTACGTAGGCGCATGGAGGCCCTCTCCCCCCGTCGACGGCGACCCAAGGAGGCTCTCCCTCCCTCTCCCCTCCCAGATCCGGTGGTTAGCAGCCTCTCCCTCCCAGATCCGGTCGGTGGCGGCCTCCCCCTCCCTCCCGAGGCCGCCCCTCTCCATCCGGCGGTGCAGCAGGCTTGCGGCGGCGGTCCCGCGGCGGATCCGGTGGCGGCAGCGGCTCCCCTCTCCTCTGTACCAGATCTGGAGCGCCTAAGAGGATAGGAGGTGAGCGCCCCTCCCTCACCTCCCCGAGCGGCGGTGGCCATCCCCCACCTCTCGAGCGGCTGCGGCGCCCCTCCCCCACCTCCTCAAGTGGCGGCAACGCCCTTCCCCATCCTTCGTGTGGTTCTGCAAGCGGCGAGCGCCTGGAGGAACGGTGCAGCCTAGAGCAGCGGATCCGGCGACGCACGGCACCCCGAGCGGTGGATCCGGCTCACGGCACTAGTGTCGCGGTTCACAACGGTGGATCTGGATCTAGGGTTGAGAGTGGGCTCACCGGTGGGCTCTGTTTTTTTAAAAAAAAATTAATCCATTAACCGAGGCGGGTGATTGCAAGACGCCTGCCTCTATTTATTGATTTACGGAGGCGGACAAAAGCATCCGCCTCCGTAGTTCACATAATAAAAAACTGTGACCTTTCGTTGGAGACGGTTGCAATGTCCGCCTCCATTAAATCCAAAATGACCACCTCTATTAAAGTTTCTGTACTAGTGTTAGTGTCAAGACACAGGGTTTCACTGAAGGGGATTCTGATCGTTTTGTTGAGTGTATTCCCATCATAAGGTAATGATCAATGCCTTGGTGGAATAGAAGATTGTTATTGCAGATACTACATTTGAATATATTATATATTGTTAGATTGCAGTACAATGAGCAGTAATATTCTCCACGAAAGATCAAGCTAGAACCAAGCTGGAAAACTCGATTGACTAGCAGGATTATTCACTGACATTATATGAAAACTGTCTTGGGTCCTATGTTGGATTATTTGTAAAAATGAATTATTGGACTTTGAAATCTTGAAATATGAAGATGCCTTATCTTGGTGTAATGACCTAATATATCATTCAGATTTGCCGATGATGTTCTTTGGCTATTATTTATGTTGACAAAGGGCGTGATTGGTTGCTTTGGTGAGGGGGAGCCGGGATGGAGAGTCGGTCCAGGATGGTGAGATGCATGCTCAAACCGTGCACTCAGTCGTGTTTGATTGTCTTTGTTGTTGGTCCAGTACGAGATGAGATCATGTTTGGTTGCATGCATGGATGTGAGTTTTGAGTGTATGACACATGGGTCCCTGGCCATGCGTCGCACCACTACGTCAGATTCTTACTGTAGGAACGGGGGCATTTTTACTGTAGGGGCGGCTGGGGTTGGGGGCGCCCCTACAGTGAGCGTCCTCGGGCCCCAGGAGCCCAGCCGCCCCTACAGATGGCATTATAGGGGCGGCTGGTAATTTAAGCCGCCCCTACAGTTGGGGTTAATCTGTAGGGGCGGCTCAATCACAAGCCGCCCCTGCAGTGCCCATTTGTCTTTTTTAAAATTTCAAAATTTGAAATGTTCAAATTTAGTCAAATGATAAGATGACCAAAATAAAAGTTATAGATCTTGATGAGCTGAACAACTTTTGTATTCATCACTTTTACATCTGAAATCATTTAGGGTTTTAAATTTTGGTTTGAACTTGTCAAATTTCAAATTTCAAAATTTAAAATATGTAAAACATTATCACATCCAAGTTTGATCAAACTTAAATGCTGAAGCATGATTTTAGAAATTTTTAGAAAAAAAACCATCACATTTGGAGCTAGTATGAGGGAGAATAACTAGTTACAAAGTTTACCCACAGATTAAAAAGAGAAATCACACTGTTCTAGATGATCCTTACATGATCATATTGAACAGTGTGATTTCTTTTTTTAATATGTGGGTCAACTTTGTAACTAGTTTTTCTTCCTCATACTAACTCCAAATCTAATGATTTTTTTCCTAAAATTTTCTAAAATCATTCTCTATCAATTTATTTTGTTGGTTTTGTCAATATATACATATGAAAAGTTTGAGCAATTTAAAATTTGAATTTCAATAAAATGCAACTTCAGACAAGATTTTGGTACCCCAAATGATTTCAGCTGAAAAAGTGATAAATACCAAAGTTGAATAACTCATCAAGATCTACAACTTTTGTATTGGTCATTTCTTTATATGACAAAGTAGTAATGACATTGTTTACAAATGTGACATATCTCTCGTAAGGTTTTATAAACTATACGAGACATGTGTAAGATTAGTGAACAATGTGTGCTAAGAATTTTTCAAATGAAGAAATGACCAAAATAAAAGTTGTATATATTCATGAGTTGAACAACTTTGGTATTCATCACTTTTTACGTTGAAATCAATTTGGGTCTCAAATTTTGGATCGAACTTGTCGTTTTTCAAAATTTCAAATTTGAAAGGTTCAAATTTTGTCAAATGATAAGATGACTAAAATAAAAGTTGTAGATATTAATGAGTTGAACACCTTTGGTATTCATCACTTTTTATGTTGAAATCATTTTGGGTCTCAAATTTTGGTTCGAACTTATCATTTATTAAAATTTCAAATTTGAAAGGTTTAAATTTTGTCAAATGACAAGATGAACAAAATAAAAGTTGTAGATCTTGATGAGTTGAACAACCTTTATATTCGTCACTTTTACATATGAAATCATTTAGGGTTTTAAAATTTGGTTTGAACTTGTCACATTTCAAATTTCAAAATATAAAATGTGTAAAACATTGTCACATCCAAGTTTGATCAAACTTAAATGCTGAAGCATGATTTTATAAATGTTTAGGAAAAAAACCATCACATTTGGAGTTAGTATAAGAGAGAACAACTAGTTACAAAGTTTACCCACAAATTAAAAAGAAAAATCACATTATTCTAGATGATCCTTACATGATCATAGTGAATAGTGTGATTTCTTTTTTTAATCTGTGGGTCAACTTTGTAACTAGTTTTTCTTCCTCATACTAACTCCAAATCTGATGATTTTTTTTCCTAAAATTTTCTAAAATCATTCTCTATCAATTTATTTTGTTGGTTTTGTCAATATATACATATGAAAAGTTTGAGCAATTTAAATTTTGAATTTCAATAAAATGCAACTTCAGATAAGATTTTGGTACCCCAAATGATTTCAGCTAAAAAGTGATAAATACCAAAGTTGAATAACGCATCAAGATCTACAACTTTTGTATTGGTCATTTCTTTATATGACAAAGTGGTAATGACATTGTTCACAAATGTGACACATCTCTCATAAGGTTTTATAAACTATATAAGACATGTATAAGATTAGTAAACAATGTGTGCTAAGAATTTGTCAAATGAAGAAATAACCAAAATAAAAGTTGTAGATATTCATGAGTTGAACAACTTTGGTATTCATCACTTTTTACGTTGAAATCAATTTGGGTCTCAAATTTTGGTTCGAACTTGTCGTTTTTCAAAATTTCAAATTTGAAAGGTTCAAATTTTGTCAAATGATAAGATGACTAAAATAAAAGTTGTAGATATTAATGAGTTGAACAACTTTGGTATTCATCACTTTTTATGTTGAAATCATTTTAGGTCTCAAATTTTGGTTCGAACTTGTCATTTTTTAAAATTTCAAATTTGAAAGGTTCAAATTTTATCAAATGACAAGATGAACAAAATAAAAGTTGTAGATCTTGATGAGTTGAACAACCTTTATATTCGTCACTTTTACATATAAAATCATTTATTATTTTAAAATTTGGTTTGAACTTATCACATTTCAAATTTCAAAATATAAAATGTGTAAAACATTGTCACATCCAAGTTTGATCAAACTTAAATGCTGAAGCATGATTTTAGAAATATTTAGGAAAAAAATCATCACATTTGGAGTTAGTATAAGGGAGAACAAATAGTTACAAAGTTTACCCACAAATTAAAAAGAAAAATCACATTGTTCTAGATGATCCTTACATGATCATAGTAAATAGTGTGATTTCTTTTTTTAATCTGTGGGTCAACTTTGTAACTAGTTTTTCTTCCTCATACTAACTCCAAATCTGATGATTTTTTTCCTAAAATTTTCTAAAATCATTCTCTATCAATTTATTTTATTGGTTTTGTTAATATATACATATGAAAAGTTTGAGCAATTTAAATTTTGAATTTCAATAAAATACAACTTCAGACAAGATTTTGGTACCCCAAATGATTTCAGCTGAAAAGTGATAAATACCAAAGTTGAATAACACATCAAGATCTACAACTTTTGTATTGGTCATTTCTTTATATGACAAAGTGGTAATGACATTGTTCACAAATGTGACACATCTCTCATAAGGTTTTATAAACTATACGATACATGTATAAGATTAGTGAATAATATGTGCTAAGAATTTGTCAAATGAAGAAATGACCAAAATAAAAGTTGTAGATATTCATGAGTTGAACAACTTTGGTATTCATCACTTTTTACGTTGAAATCAATTTGGGTCTCAAATTCTGGTTCGAACTTGTCGTTTTTTAAAATTTCAAATTTGAAATGTTCAAATTTTATCAAATGATAAGATGACTAAAATAAAAGTTGTAGATATTAATGAGTTGAACAACTTTGGTATTCATCACTTTTTATGTTGAAATCATTTTGGGTCTTAAATTTTGGTTCGAACTTGTGATTTTTTAAAATTTTAAATTTAAAAGGTTCAAATTTTGTCAAATGTCAAGATGACCAAAATAAAAGTTATAGATCTTCACGACCTCTACAACTTTGATTTTAGCTCCTAAAGTATCAACGGAAAAGCTTGGCAAATACAGTACAAATAAAAGCAGAAAAACCATGAATCTTCGAAAAAATCCTTTAAGCAACCTAGCACCCATAATAAACACAATAAGCATTGGTGACATCTACCTTAATAATGTTTCAAAAAAAAGTACAAGTACAAGCGAATACTACGGCCAGCGTCAGTAGACAGACGCACGACCAGCTTGATCCCGAGACAGTGAGGCTTCCTCCCAATTCCAAGCCAAGC
The DNA here is from genome assembly GCF_019320115.1 of Miscanthus floridulus. Lineage (NCBI taxonomy): Eukaryota > Viridiplantae > Streptophyta > Magnoliopsida > Poales > Poaceae > Miscanthus > Miscanthus floridulus. The sequence continues at coordinate 151,029,421 of NC_089582.1, read as the reverse complement.
CCGAACCCACGACCTCCATCCATTCCGCTCGCGGCTGCTTCCGCCCTTCGGCCTCCGCCCAAAACCCAATCCATACTCTAGAGCTAGGCCAGGCCAACCAAACCCTAGGCCACCCGCGCCACGCCTCGCGCGCATGGCATCCATGGGCTGACCGCATCGTGGTGGGGAGCCCGGATCTGGAGCTAGGGTTCCACCGTCCTCGGCGGCACCGCCATGGAGTGGGACAGCGAGTCCGACGGCGCCGGCGAGGAGGAGCAGGAGGAGGAGGGGGAGGAGCGGGGAGGCGAGGGTGGAGGTGGTGACGCCGGGGGAGCTAGTGGGATGTTCACGTTCGCGATTGAAGGCATGCTGCATGCGTCCGGGCCGTGCGGGCTCGTCGTCACCGACGCGCTCGAGCCCGACTGCCCCATCATCTATGTCAACCGCGGCTTCGAGGAAGCCACGGGCTACCGCACCGAGGAGGTCCTCGGCAGGAACTTGTCGGTGCTACCTTATCCCATATCCTTTTATTTCAATTCGTCACGCAACTAGTTTCATTTTGGTTGCAAGGATTGCTCTGTGCCACTTAGAATCATACAGAACCTGTTGTTAGTTCTTTTGTTAGCTATATATACGTTGTATAAGCATCTGCGGTCATGATTTTGTTTCTTAGAAACGAGCTTAGGCTGGTAGGTCCTCATTTTTGCTGTTAGACTAGTCTCCCCTTTCAACTGGTCACACACCAGTTTCATTTGGTTGGAAGGATTGATCTGTGCCACTTAGAATCGAGCAAAACTTATTGTTACTGTTAGGTCTTTACTTAGCTATACGTTGTAAGCATCGATTGTTGTCATGAATTTGAGTAAGAGAGCTTAGACTGGGAGGTGCTCATTTTAGCTGTTAGAATACGCTTCCTTTCTGTGAAATAGCAAGTGCCATCTTCTTGCTATTGTTAGGTGCAAGGGTTGGCCTCCTCTTGCTATTGTTAGATGCAAGGAAGCAAAACGTAGTATTACTTTTTGTTTGTTTTGTCATGGTTTCTGTGTTGGTGATTGAGTATTAGAAATGCGGTTACAATAGTAGGTATGTAGCAGGACTGGTCGGTGCTACCTTATCCCATATCTAGTGATTGTAGGAAAATGGATTACTTCATGTTCCAAAGGAAGAGGCGTAGAAGGCTCAGGCAGCCATGTTTTCAGATCCAAACATGGCCATGGACATGATGAAGAAGAATCTATCCATGATAGTTCCTCAGGTCCTATGTTCTGCACATTGAATTATTTGTGTTGCAGTATAGTTGGCTATCTGTGTGGCATTCTACCTTATATTAACATGCTGTTTTGTCTTTTTGCAGACACTTACATTTGCATGGGTGAACTTTTTCTTTTCAGGTTTTGTTGCAGGTATGTCCATATTTGCTTAATATATATATGATTTGGGATACCTGATCTTCTCATATCTCAGCTACAAGTTTAATCCTCATATTAATTCCAATTCCATGCTATTATAAGATCACCTCTGTTAATTCCAGAAGCTCAATTCTACCTTTTGAGTCTTTGCAAAGTTATTGTATATAAACACACCTCAACTTTATCTTATGGTATCATCAATAGATGATGGAAATGATATTTTAACACATTTTGGTGTGGCAATTTGCAATCTTTGGAAGAAACCTGATACCAAAACTATGTTTTGAAGTCGCCATTTCTTTTTACTTTTAAATTGAAAATGATAGGGTAAAATGCTATTTTATAGTCACGTTCTCTATCTAGCACTTTTCAATTCCTGGCTTGTGATCCCAATAAAACTTAGAGATGCATTGTTAAGAATTAAATACTTCTGATGAAATTAGTAGTTAGCAAATTTCACGTAATAGAGCAGACATATACCCATGTGTATTATTTGCTTTTGCTGTTTTGTTATCATATCTTATCTCTAATTGTATGTAGTTAAAGCATGCTCACATATATGCCAATCTCTTTTCAGCGAAAATCCCCTTTCCGTTGACTCAGAGATTCAGGGGAATGCTGCAAAATGGGATTGACCTGAGCACTGCTGCTGTCAGCTATGTCAGCAGCCGTTCATGGTATGTATAGAATTATTATCTTTGTGTCAAGGAATTACCTTGATGATAGTGACTAGGAGCTCTATAATCTCTAACATTTACTGTTATTGATAGGTATTTTCTCAATTTATTCGACTTGAGGGGTCTTTTCAGTCTGATCCTTGGTGAAGAAAACGGTAATGATACTCACCTTTATCTCTGAAAAACTTGTTAGTGGTGTTTATTTATTGTTTTGCATTGCCTGGTGGTTTGATTATCTTTGCCTGGATGTGCAGCAACTGATGATGCACAAAAAAATGATTCAAATGGGCGATGGATTTGGATTTAACCCAACGATGGTAAGATGCTCTATGTTGTTTATGCAAATTCTTGGTGCTTGTTCCTGATGCACGGTACATCACACACCACTTATTTTCACATTCTTAACAATTATTTGTCTCCATGGAGATTTCTTAGCAGTAGCAATATCTGCATGTGTAGTTGTGACTGCATCAAATGTACTGAATTTTCAGTATTGGCTAGAGCAAATGTTTGAACTTTATTATTCTAGTTGTATTTACTTGCTGTGATTTTGTGAAACCAGTGTCAAAATGTTTAGTGTGAATTGGTGTACTTCCTGAAAATGCTTAAATATATGTCAGAGTTGAGAAAAGATTGTTGTTACTAGATTTAAATTATATATATATATATGGTCAGATTTGAATTTAAATTATTTTTTTGCTGGAAAATCTACTGTAGGGGGCGGTTCTTGATTGAACCGTCCTTACAAATACACACAGCAGGGGCGGCTGGTGATACAGCCGCCATTACAGAAGTCCACTGTAGGGGCGGCTGAAAACACCAGTCGCCCCTACAGAGGGCACTGCAGGGGCAGTCAGGAAACCGCCCCTACAGAGGCACCCTCTGTAGGAACACCCTGGGACGGGCGGCTGGCACAGCCGCCCCTATAGAGACTCTAGAGCCGCCTCTACAGTTAAATTCTGTAGTAGTGCACCACACCATCCCGGCTCGCATAGGAAGCCTGATTTCTGCGTACGCTGTGAGCCTGCACCAGGCAGCTCAAATGCACGGTCCGGTGCATCGATTTTGTTCGGCACAGGCAACCAAACACAGAGATAGTGCATGACATGGTGCCGGATGGCGCTTTGGACGGCTCCATCAGGGCTACCAATCACGCCCAAAGTTACCTCCAGTTCTATATGCTTCACATTGAACCACAGTTGTCAATGTGTGTTCCTTTTTGTATGAGGGATTGTCGGTGTGTGTCCTTATCGTTGTATTAGATTTTTCTTTTGATCCCGTTACAACACACTGACATAGGCAGGGTACTATTGCGACCGTGGATGAATGTATCATTGATAAGCCCACGTCTAGTGCTAGCGCTGGATCGCTGGATCGCTGGATCGCTGATATGTATAATTGACTCTTGCGCTCCCTTTTAATAAAATAGAATCTCTTCCCTCCATAGATCTTCCTAAAAAAACACACTGACATAGGCCTAGTTTTGCATAATAAATACAATTCATATATATGTATATATATAGTGAAAATAAAAATAAAAAAACTTACCCCGTTCGGCGATTCCGCTGTGCACTGAAAGATTCAATTCCTAGTTGAATTGCTTGAAACCTAAGAGATGTTGGAAACGAAAAAGGAAAACTCACGGCCAGGAGCCTGCGTGCGTTGCAATCCAGGACCGGACCTGAATAATCTTGGAGACCGATGATAGATGATTGGACTATAATATAATTTCGATCCGGTGTACACAAACTCTCTCGATCGGGCATCTATATATATCGACCGACTATATATAATAATATAATTTCTTATCCAGGAGCATCGATGATCGTCTATACAGAATTACAGATACAGAAGAATTGCGGCGAGATGCAATCTACAGCAGCAGTTGACCGACCATGGGAGGACCTCCCACCAGAGCTCCTTGGCCGGATCGCCGCCGTGTGCCCTAACCCCGCCGACCGCGTGCGCTTCCGCTGCGTCTGCCGTTCGTGGCGCCTCGCGGTGCGCCACCACTGTCCACAGACGTACGTCGCAGCCGCCATGGGTGGTCCTCTCCGGCGGCTCCTTCCTCATGCTCTCCAACGGCAAACGTCACCTGCCGTCGGCTATCCTGCACTACTTTGGACAACCCGCTGCCCCGTATTTCTCCCAGCTGTCCGACGGCGGCCCACACCGCCTGGTCTCTCTCCCTGAGGGCACCACACACTGGTAGAGAACAGACCTTTAATCCTCGGCTAAAATGGACTCTAGTCCTGGAATTTTTTGCCCCCGGGACTAGAAATACCTTTAGTCCCGGTTGGAGGCTCCAACCGGGACTAAAGGTCCCTGCCCAACGGCTACTGCGCCAGACAGAGGTGGCAGGGACCTTTAGTCCCGGTTGGAGCCACCAACCGGGACTAAAGGTATACTTTTACTCCCGGTTGGTGGATCCAACCGGGAGTAAAAGTCTACTCCCGGACCGTGGCTGCGCCCGGGGTTGGAAAGTTACCTTTAGTCCCGGTTGGATCCACCAACCGGGACTAAATGTTCTCCTTTTATATATCGGTCGTCTCCTTCTTCCTCCCCGAGCCCGAGCTCAGCACATTTTAAAGCTCAATGTACTAGTGTTCTTGCTTCCTCCCTCCCTCCATTGTTCCTCCATCTATTCTTCGATTTCTTCATCGATTTCTTCGATTCCTCCGTCGATTCTTCAGTTGTAAAGGTTACCAATCTCATACTCTCATTTTTCACCATTTTCTTATGCCATTTTGTTCACTATATATATTTATGGTTCTTTATTATGGTTTTTTTTATTTGTAAGCAATTTGAGCTCAAAATCACTTCAAGCTTGCATATTTACATGAAAGAAGGTTAAAGTATATATAAATATAAACTTAGAAAATAGTTAAAAAATTATAGCAAATCCGTACTAGTTGAACTTGCGGACCGTGTTCAGCTCGGTGAGCATGTTCTCTGCCGAGCGGTAACGGACGTCAAGGAGGAGCTTTGATTCTACGAGGGAGAGCGACAACGGTCGTGGAAGACCGTGTTCCCTTCCTCGTAGAATCGGGGCTCTTCATTGACCAAGTACGGTGCCGTCCGGTGGAGAAATGCTCGCCGAGATGATCACGTAAGCAAGGTCAACTAGTACGGATGGTTATTTATTCACATGTCCCGATATCATCGCAGTAGTCTGTCAATCACCGTACCTAAACATAGTATATATAAATATAAACTTAGAAAATAGTTAGAAAATTATAGAAAATCCGTATTAGTTAAACTTGCGGACCGTGTTCATCTCGGCGATCATGTTCTCTGCCAAGCGGTAACGGATATCAAGGAGGAGCTTTGATTCTATGAGGGAGAGCGACAACGGTCGTGGAAGACCGTGTTCCCTTCCTCGTAGAATCGGAGCTCTTCCTTGACCAAGTACGGTGCCGTCCGGTGGAGAAATGCTCGCCGAGATGATCACGTAAGCAAGGTCAACTAGTACGGATGGTTATTTATTAAAACATGTTTTTGAGCTATAATGTATTAAAAATGAGTATAGAGATCTAGATAATTTTATAGTTTCTTAATTTTATTTGTTTATAAGAGGAGAAATTTATAGTGTATTAAAAAATGAGTATAGAGAATAGATGGCAACTGCTTCCGGGTCCTCGGCCTCTCATGGGTTTCCAAAGCGACTTAGGCCGGGCCTCCCTCTCATTCCATGCGGCAAGTGTCGTGATGAGACATAGATTGTGATAGAGTACCGAGTGAAGAAGGAGGGTCCCAACAAGGATTGTATCTTCTACAAGTGTCCGGATCGCAATGTGAGTTATTTTATCGTATTTAATGATTATGGTTAGTTTATACCTATTTTCATGATGGTTGTGATTAAAGTTCTAATTTTTTGTTTTAATTTCAGTGGGATGGCAGTGGATGATGTTCAGGCTTCTACTGGGAGGAAGAGTATGTTGAACTCGTGCAAAAATATCTTGCACAACAGGCAGATATGGCGGCTAATGAGGCAGTGATCCAGCCGAAGAAGCCTAAAGATGTTGCACAATCGGAGGATCTGTCTATTTTAGTTGAGATTGGTCGTGAAATCCTTGTGCTCCTGAAATGTATTTTAGCTTTAGTTCTTTTAGTGGTAGTTGAGATTGTCTACATTGTAGCGATGCTTTCATAAATTTATATCTTTTGTGGTGGCACGCATGTTGTATAAATAATTAATTATGATCTAGGTTTTAATATGATATTTATGTCACGTAATGCAGATGAGCCGTCATTGAATGTATAATGCTGATCGCCGCTCCCAAGAGTTCATTGACGTCATACATTCTTTGTTACGTGCGGCCGAGGCAAACAAATGCGACGGTTTCATGTGCTGTCCATGTGCCATATGTAAGAATACGATGAAATATCCTTGCTCAAGGACTCTTCATTCACACTTGTTCAAGTCGGATTTCATGCCAAACTATATTTGTTGGACAAAGCATAGAGAAACCGGTGTTGTAATGGAAGAAGGTAAAGAAGAACAATGGGACGACAATGATATTATTCCCAATGGTGCGTGCTTCAATGATACTGCAATAGGAGAAGCTGAAGAAGAGGTAGCCGCAGAAGATGAGCCGGCTGATGATCTTTCTCAGGTCATTCGTGACGCACAAAGAGAATGTGAAAGTGAAAAGGAGAAGATCAAGTTCGAGCGGATGCTAGAAGATCACAAGAAATTGTTGTACCCAACTTGTGATGCAGGGTAGAAAAAGTTGAGAACCACCCTAGAATTGCTGCAATAGAAGGCAAAGAATGGTGTATCTGACAAGGGATTTGGAGAGTTACTAAAAATCCAAAAGAAGATACTTCCGAAGTACAATGAATTGCCCGCCACTACCTACGAAGCAAAACAAGTTGTCTGTCCTATGGGGCTAGAAATAGAGAAGATACATGCATGTCCTAATGACTGCATCCTGTACCATGGCAAAGAGTACGAGAAATTGGATGCATGCCCGGTATGCCATGCGTCGCGGTATAAGATCAGGCGAGATGACCCTGGTGATGTTGAGGGCGAACATCCGTGTAAGAAAATCCCTGCCAAGGTTATGTGGTATGCTCCTATAATACCACGCTTGAAATGTCTGTTCAGAAACAAAGAACATGCAAAATTGTTGCGATGGCACAAAGAAGACCGTAAGGTAGACAACATGTTGAGACACCCTGCTGATGGGTCCCAGTGGAGAGCAATCGATAGAGAATTCCCAGAGTTTGCAAATGACACAAGAAACTTAAGGTTTGCTTTAAGTACAGATGGTATCAATCCTTTTGGAGAGCAGAACAGTAGTCATAGCACTTGGCCTATTACTCTAAGTATCTACAACATTCCTCCTTAGTTATGCATGAAGCAAAAGTTCATTATGATGCCTGTGCTCATTCAAGGCCCGAAGCAACCTGGCAATGACATCGATGTGTACCTGAGACCAATTATTGACGAACTTCTCATTTTGTGGAATAAAGAAGGTGTACGTGTGTGGGATGAGTACAAACAGGAACACTTTGATCTGTGGGCATTGTTGTTCATAACAATCAATGATTGGCCTGCTCTAAGTAATCTTTCAGGACAGTCAAACAAGAGATATAATGCATGCACACATTGCTTCAGTGATATTAGAGGTGTATTCTTGAAAAAATGTTGAAAGGTCGTGTACCTTGGCCATCGTCGATTTCTTCCTGCAAATCACCCCGTAAGAAAGAAAGGCAAGCATTTTAAAGGGAAGGCAGACCACCTGACCAAGCCTCACAACTGAACCGGTGAGGATGTACTCGATATGGTTAATGATGTGAAAGTTGTCTTTGGAAAAGGACATGGAAGCCAACCTATTCCGAAAGACGCTAACGGTCACGCACCCATGTGGAAAAAGAAGTCTATATTTTGGGACCTACCCTATTGGCAAGTCCTAGAGGTCCGCAGCTCGATCGACGTGATGCACCTGACGAAGAATCTTTGTGTGAACCTGCTAGGCTTTATGGGTGTGTATGAAAAGCCTAAGGACACATTTGAAGCATGACAGGACCTGCGTTGTTTGAGAGAAAGAGACAACCTGCATCTAGAGAAGACAGATGATGGACGTCATTACTTACGTCCTGCTAGCTACACTCTAAGCAAAGAGGAGAAGGAAATCATGTTTGAATGCTTAAACAACATCAAGGTACCATCTAGATTCTCCTCGAATATAAAGGGTATTATAAATGTGCCAGAGAAGAAATTCTGTAACTTAAAGTCCCATGACTGTCACGTTCTCATGATGCAATTATTTCTAGTTGCATTAAGAGGAATTCTACCTCCAAATGTATGTCTAGCCACCGTGAAGCTATGTGCATTCCTCAATGCAATTTCTCAGAAGGCAATTGATCCAACTGATCTAGCTAAACTACAGAATGATGTGGTTCAATGTCTCGTTAGCTTTGAGTTGGTGTTCCCTCCTTCCTTCTTTGATATTATGACACACCTCCTAGTTCACCTAGTCAAGAAGATTTTCACTCTTGGTCCTGTGTTCCTACACAACATGTTCCCCTTAGAGAGATTCATGGGAGTCCTGAAGAAATATGTTCACAACCGTGCTCGTCCAGAAGAAAGCATCGTCAAGGGCTATGGAACAGAAGAGGTCATTGAGTTCTATGTTGACTTTATTCCCGACCTTGACTCGATTGGTGTTCCTGAATCGAGACATGAGGGGAGACTAAGCGGAAAGGAGACACTAGGGAGGAAAACATATATTGGTATGGATGATGATTATTTCAATAAAGCGCGCTACACAGTTCTACAGAACTCCTCTTTGGTAGATCCGTATATTGAGACACACAAGGATCTCTTACGATCCAAGTTTCCAGGGAAGACTGAAGCTTGGATTACGCGTAAGCACATGGAAACTTTCGGCGGTTGGTTGCGAAAAAAATGTCAAGGTGATGAGAGCATCCATGAGCAACTGTATTTATTGGCTATGCAACCATCATGGCATATCATCACATACAAAGGGTACGAGATAAATGGGAACATATTCTACATAGTAGCCCAAGATAAAAGGAGTACCAACCAAAACAGTGGTGTCCGCATAGATGCCACAGACCCGAATGGGAATAAGCAGACATATTATGGACGCATAGATGAAATATGGGAACTAGAATATACACCTACTTTGAAGATCCCATTGTTCAAGTGCCAATGGGTCAAGGTGACCGGAGGCGGGGTAATAGTAGATAACGAGTATGGAATGACAACAGTAGACCTTAGTAATATTGGGTACAAAGACGAATCATTCGTCCTTGCCAAGGATGTGAATCAGGTGTTCTATGTCAATGATATGTCTACCAAACCAAAAAGAGGGAAAAACGATAATGACTCAACCAAAGAGCCAAAGTGCCACATAGTTCTTTCAAGAAAAAGAGTCATCGTGGGAATTGAGGACAAGTCGGACATGTCAGAAGATTATGAAAAGGATGACCGAATTCCACCCTTCAAAGTGAACAAAGACCCTAGCATCTTAGTAAATGATGAGGACACTCCATGGTTACGAAGCGATCATAACCAAGGGACATACGTAAAGAAGAAGTTCACTGCTGTGCCCACTTGATGATATAGTGATTTAATGTAGTATGTGTTTGAGATATTATGTAATAATTGTGAATTCAAATGTTTATTATGTCATGTTTCAAATTAAATCAATGTTTGATTTGGTAGGATTTCTCTCTCAAAAAGGTAAATTAGGATACTGAGTGATGAAAAATTAAAATATTAACGTTAAAATGATGTGAAAACAAATTTCCTGTCCAAAACCAATAGTTTTAATAATTTTAATTAAACACAACATTTTTGCATTAACGAAATAATAAATATTAGTTATATTATATGTTTTATAATTGTAACAAAAAATAAAAAAAGTTAGGTTATAGATTTTTTCTATGTGCAATAAAGAAAAAGAAAATCCATATTTTTAACAAAATAATTTTATGCCTTTTATTTAATTTACTATGTATTTAACGAGAAAATCCATATTTCTATTAAAAAGTCTGCTCAAAACAGGCGGAAAACGAAACTGCAGGCCACCTTTACTCCCGGGTGGGAAGCCCACCCAGGAGTAAAGGTGGGCTGCAGTTTCGTGGCCCGCCAAAAAAACTCTTTACTCCCGGTGCGGTTGGTAACACGCACCGGGAGTAAAGGTACTCCCGGTTGGTAACATGCACCGGGAGTAAAAAGACCTTTACTCCCGGTTGGTAAGACGCACCGGGAGTAAAGGACCTTTACTCCCGGCTAGTGGCTGGCACCGGGAGTAAATCTCCCTGATATATAACCTTCAGCGCTTGGCGCAGATCGATCCGCTCTCTTCTTCCTCGTCGAACACCGCCGCCCTCTAGCTTCTTCCTCGCGCCGCCGTCCGTTCGCCTTCTGTGACACCGACGCCGTCTTCTTCCTCGTGCGGCCTCCACCGCGCGCGCCCGTGGCCCTCCACCGTGCCCTCCTCTATGCCCGAGGCCCTCCACCGCGCCCGAGGCCCTCCACCACGCCCGTGGCCCTTCCACTGCTGAGCTCGAGGTGATATGTTCGTCGATCTCTTTGTACATTCTCAGACGGTGGCCAGAAACTGAACATTGTTTCATGAATCTAGAACACTGCCTTTGCTCAATAGAAGAATTTTTTCTATCTTCATAGATCAATGTTTGTTAACGAAATTTTATCCAAATATATTCATGTAGGGTCTTTTTTTGAAGGATTTGTTGTAGGATATATAATGATCAAATAGGAACTCAATTTGGATACCTAGTTTGTAGACTAAGTGTTTTTTAGTTTATAAAAAATATCACATGTGATGATGTAAGCATGGTTGGACTTGCATGCATGGCTACAGACAATGAAGGAAAACTTCAACGTTTCTTCATTTGTGAACTTTGAATATACAGATATAATATATTAATGTTGCTAAAGTAATATGAGCATTACATATTTTTTCCGGGAAGACTATCTTCAAACTTTATATTATAGCATTAGAGATCGCCTGTAGAAGAAGAAAATAAATTCTTATCATTTCGGAAATAGTAATGGTTATATTAGCAATAAGACACATATACTTACATTTCATAATGACTTATACTTACATTATCAGCATAGAATTTTCTCATATGATGAATGACTACATGGTTCACATGGTACATAGGATCACAACATCACGCACCGACATCGCCCCGGCCCGCCTCACATCATCGTCGTCGTCAGCACGCCGGCCCGCCTCACGTCGTCGTCGTCAGCACACCGGCCACCGCGCCAACACATATATATACGTCATTTGTATTCATATGCATGTATATATACGTCACGGAGCACCGCCGCCCTCGTTCGCCCATGCGTTTCTATGTATACGGCGGAGCACCGCCGCCCTCGTTCACCCATGTGTACAGACATATATACGGCGGAGTGGAGCACCGCCACTCTTGTCTCACCGCCCTCTCTCGTGGCCTAGTTGATCAACATTCGTATTATCATTATCGTTAATGCTAAACAATCACACCAGGGCGAACCGTGCTGTTGATGTCACCGACATGGTTCGCCCTAGTCACCGACGAAATTCGCCCTCGGCCGTTTATGTATAGCCCTAATTCGCCCTAGTACTGACGCAGTTCGCCCTAGTGTGGCGAATTGCGTCCGTGGCCGAGGGGCAAGATTTAATAATGCATATTGTTCGTAGATTTTACGCATATAAGCAAAGATTTGACGTACTATATATTTGTTTTATTTTTTGAAGCTAGATGGCCGACCTGAGAAACATGGATGAGGAGGAGTTGATGATGAATTTGATCAACACTGGCACTCAAGTTGCCGGTGATGATGGTGCTAAAAATAACGTGCAAGAGGATGCAGATGACGGGAGTCAGTACTTAGCTCTTGAACAAAATGAGCAACAACATATTGGTCAAGTATATATTTTTTATTATTAGCTATATATATATTATCATATGTCTTATGTGTGCTCATGACATTAAAAATAATGTTTATGTTTTGTAGCCCTCTGGATCGACATCAACAACTACAACGAAGAGTAAAAATGTTCGAGGTCCCAAAAAGCCATTGGAGGGCCGCTTCATCATCTCGGAGTTCAATGTGGAAACAGGAGAACCGGGGGGGGCGAATAAAATGAAATTTGTGCACCACTATGGTTCCCTTATACGGGACCGGCTCCCGATTAGTACCCGTGAATGGAAGAAGAAGACCAATACTCCTCATATCAGTTTTGTCTCTGATCGTGACAATGCGTTAATTTGGAAAGATGTCTTGGTACATTTCACGCTCCAAACAGATGGTTATGATGATATAATAGATGGTGATGAATTGAAGGAGCGAGTTAGGGATTGGGCAATAAAGAAGATGGCCACCCAGTTTCAGACTTGGAAGAAACACCTATACACGACGTATGTCAAGAAGAACATAGCACCAGATTTTGCTGTCCTAGGCCCGATCTCAAAGTAGAGGCCCTATTGGGATGAGTTTGTATAGTACAAGACTTTGGAAGAGGGTGTGAGTCAGGTGATAAAGAACCAACATAATGCCCAACAGAAGACATACCACCATAACTTGGGATCAGGTGGCTACCCAACTGCCATTAAGAAGTGGAATAAAATGGAAGCAGACCTTCTTGCCAAGGGTATTAGACCAGAATCACTCGAGTGGGAAGAACGTGCAAAGAATTGGTTTTTCGCTCATAGGGGAACACTAGACCAGAAGACAGGGAAGTGCGTTTATGGCGCAAGACTGCAAGAAGCAGCAGAAAGATTGTTTTATGCTCAGAGAGCTACTACTAGTGGTGCGTTTAGGCCCAACAGAGAGAAGGATGAGCTGACATACGCCATCGGGACTATTGAACATGGTGGCCGAACTAGAGGCAAAGGAAGTGTCTTGTGGGAGCATGGATTCCCTCAGGACAGACCTTCCTACAGAAGTCGCTAGAGAAAGAAGGAAGAAGAGGCACAGCGGCTCCAGAGGTTGGAGGAAGCGGTACGTGAAGCATAGGAGCGGGAACAAAAACCTTGAAGCGAGAATGCAGGAGGAAATCAGAAGGCAAGTGCAAATAGTAGTGAGTGCAAGCAAGCAGGCATCAGAGCCAGGAATCAACATTAGCCAATCTGTTCAGTTGAAAAGCAGCTGCGCTTCCACAGAGATACCAAATCAAGGGGACACAGGACTGCGCTTCCCTGTGGATGACGTCACTGAACCTTGTACAATGTGTGAGCTACACATTCCGAAGGAGAATTCCACAATCAAGGTGGCTATCGGTCTTGTTAATCCTATCGACCGAACCAAGACACCAAGGATTCATGGGAATATAATCCAAGAAGGATATGCTACCATCTCAGTAGATAAAGCTAAAAAGGTTTTAGTGATTTGCCTCTTGACATTCCTGGAGGTGACGGCGAGAAGACTCTAGGAGAAGCGGAGAAGACATTCATTCTATGGCGCAAGCGCTACATCATCATTCCAGGGATGTCAGCTCCACCTCCTCCTGAACTACCTCACCATAGGTACGTGCGGATGAAAACACTACATCATTAATTTGTATTGGCTTAAATAATTAACAATCTGCTCATAATAATATGTCGTTCCTTTTTTTGTAGCAGATCCTTTCCCAACCTAAATCCAATTGTTCAATCGCCAGATCATCATAGTATTGTGTACAATGACATTGTGTTGGAAGACGAGGCTGCATCCACACCATCTCCAAGGAGGTCTCCAACGCCACAGCCACCACCTCCAAGGAGGTCTCCAACGCCGCTGCCAACACCTCCAAGGAGGTCTCCAACGCCTCCCCTGCCCCCGCCTACCAAGAAGCCTAGCAAGAGGCCAGCTCCTCAAATGAAGAACCAGTCCCCGCCTGCAAAGAAAGCCACCATGAAACCAAAGGTTATTCCCAAAATAATATCTGAAGAGAAGGAAGAAGGAACTGATGCATATAAAAAAGACATGTCTAGATTCTATGACAAACTTAAAATAAATCAAGAAGCAAGGAGAAACCCAGAGAAACCGTACTTCTTCGTAGCTCCAGATATTCTAAGAAAAAAGGTGACTTCTTACCAGCAACAACAGCGAGAATCTCGTAAGCCGTCCAAATCAACGTTATCGGACTATGACCGCACTCTCACCAAGTCAATTGAGGCGGCACAGAAAAAGAAGCGGGCAGGGAAAGGAGTTGCCCAACTCGGACAACAAGCGCACCAATCAATCCCCCTGCTAGTTGTTGGTAATGAATATGGTTCGAATTTAGGATTAATGCATGAGGCAAACATACCTCCGGATGTCGATTTGGATCATCTTGGTGAATTTATTGATGAGACTGGTCTCGACCTTTACCAGATGTTTGGTGATGGAAACATTGAGAGTGCGGCGGAGGTTGATATTTGGAAGAAAAAATTTGTACTAGGCTAGAGTCTATACAACCCTCAAGCCTTATCTGATCTAGAGATGCAAATGTACCTGCTAAACAAGTGGTACATGCAGGCGTCTACCAGTAGAGACTTCTACGTTGGTGTCAGAATTAGAGACGAACATTGGTTCCGTGGCGATGATGTTATGTATGTTGACTTTGCAGAATTTCATCAACTATGCCACCTGACCTCTCTGGACAAAGTTATCATTAGCTGCTATTGCCTGTAAGTAATAATTCTTTCGATCTATTATTAAACTCATCATATATGTGTATATGCATATAAATTATCCTAACAAGTACTATATATATGTAGATTTACAATGACAGAGCTCAGAAAGGAAGGCTGCAATGAAATTAGTTTTGTTGATCCCCATATAGTATTCAAAGACCCAATTACTTCAAAGACTAATTAGAAGAATGAGTCAGAGAGTAACCTCATGAACTTCTTAGTGAACCAACGCCACAAGAAGGATATACCCTTTCCCTATAACTTCAAGTGAGTGTTAATCATGTCGATCATCCTTAATGGCTCATATGTTGATTCTAGTTAATTAATGAGTATTATGCGTTATATCCTATAAACACATGCTGCAATCACTGGATATTGATGGATATCGATCTGGTGAAAAGTCACTTGATAATCTATGACTCGATGAAAAAACCATAACAAGACTACCAAGATATGATAGATATTATCTAGAGGTAATTTCGGGATCTCTAGCAACTATATATACACACAAACATGATGATTAACTATATCTGATGACGTGGCAAATTTTTTATTGGGCAGTGTTTGGAAAACCTTTATTGAGAAGCAACACATGGAAAAATGCAAAGCGCCACTGAATGTAATCCCTTTGAAAGTAAGTCCCCTAAATCGCATCATCTTTATTAATTAAACATATAGCTTTCACCGGATCACCAGATTGGATGACAAATCTTTTTCTCATAAAGTGGTGTCTGAGGTAGGAACAGAAGAACAACTACTGTGGTTACTATGTTTGCAAGTTTATCAAGGTGGTCTCCCAAAAAACTCCTACAGAGAGACTCAAAGTACGTTAAAAATACACTATATATTCATTTAATTATTATTATTGATTGTGTTACTATGTCTTTATATATATATATGTACATATATTAATTTATTTTCCTTTAATTCAAACCTATAGACTCGATGGTTGGAGGAAAAGGTCATACGGCAAGACCAAATCAAAGCAATTCAAGAGTCTATAGCCGGATTTTTTTAATGAGCAGGTCATCGATTTCAAGGGCGAGTTCTACTTCGACCCAACACTGTCATTGAAGCCAAGCTAGAGGATGAGAGGAAACTTGTTATGTTACAACAACTGTAATGCAATCTTTTGTAATATATGCACATGAAATAATATAATGTAAAATACACATATGCAAGCATGCATGTAAATATATATATGATGCATGCATGCATATATATATATATTTCTATGCTTGAATTGTGTGATTTAATACGTTCATTGTGCTTGAACCGAAACATACTATACGCACGTATAAATGTATAATTAGCAGCATACAATACGACTTCGAAAACCTATTTTGAAAAGAAAACAAAAAAATAAAAAGAAAAGAAAAAAGAAAAAAACCTTTAGTCCCGGTTCGTATTACCAACCGGGACTAAAGGTGCCGGCCATCGTGGCATGTCAGGAGGCACCTTTAGTCCCAGTTGGTGTTACCCACTGGGACTAAAGGTCCTCCTTTAGTCCCGGTTCCTGACCCGAGACTAAAGGACCCCCCTTTAGTCCCGGATGCTTGCTCCCGGGTGGGGAACCGGGACTCGAGGGGGTTCCCCACCGGGAGTAAAGCTCTGTTCTCTACCAGTGACATGTGTTGGCTCCACCGACGGCTGGCTTGCCCTCTGCCGACATGGCAGGATCGGAGGGCGCGCGGCGGCGACACATTCCTGCTGCATAACCCTTTCTCCAACACGACCATGCCGCTCCCCGGCGTGGACGCCGTCTGCGCCAAGGCGACAGCCCTAGGCGAGTGGTTTCATGTCTTTAAGGTGCTACTACTAATGCGCTCCTCCTCCGCTACCGCCGACATCGCAGTCGTCATATCATAGAGTTGCAGCTATCCCTTTGTCCTCAGCCTGCCTGGGAAAGGGAAAGACGAGCGTGGACTCCCGAGCCTCACACTCCGCCTCCGTCCTTCATGCACATCATCGACGTCGCGTTCGTGGGAGATGATAAGCTGTATGGGATCACCAGGGTGGAGGACCTTTTCTGCTTTCATCTCTCCTTGCTGGTGAATGGCGGCGTCCCTGTTGTCACTCGTTGCGAACGTGTCATCCGCCACCCGTTGGACTGCTACTATGGGGGTTACTAATTTGGTTACGAGTACTACGCACCATGGAATGATGACAGTTCTGACGAGGAGGAGGAGGAGGAGGATCAGGAGGTGGACGACGATCATGAGTTGGATGAGGAGGAGGATGATCAGGAGGTAGACGACGATGGGGAGGAGGAGGATCAAGAGGATATCTATGATTATCCTGAGAGAAAACTCCAAGTTCCTAGCAACGTCGATGCATGTTTGGTTCGACGAAAAAGACAGCAGGTAGGAGGAGGACAGTTACATCATCGTCATTCGGTACCTCGTCGAGTCGTGGGAAGAAGAAGAAGCTGATCATGGTGCACGCGGCAAGGTGGAGGTGTTTGAAGCGGATACGGAGGCAGGTGCATTGCTGCCGCTGCCCAATGGGATTATATTGGGCTAGGCCTCGGCGGTGACGGCGGCGGCGGCCAAGCACTTTTCCTTAGCCAACGCTTCAGCAAGTGCGTCTCTACGTCGTCGTCAGGATCAGGATATGGTGGCGGCATCAGCAAGCAGGCACAGCAGGTGGACGAGGATTCCATCTACTTCATGGATACAGGGGAAGCGTTCGACATGAAATCCAGGACCATTAGCCCCAGGCGATGGTGTTTGCACTCAGGCCCGGCCCTGGGGGGTTCGAGCTGGGCCACCACACTGGGCCCTCGAGGCCAGGGGGCCCAACCCCAAATGTGCAAGTAGAACTATAGAAGTAGTATTCTGTCTATGGCCCATAGGAACAGCTGAACCAGTCATACGAGCTGACTTCACGTCGATTCTGCTCGCCTTCCACGTTCCCGTGCTCTTTCGCCGCGCGGCCGCGACTCCACCTTCTTGCGCGAGTGAGCGACTCGCCGACTCCCGTGCGAGGTTGCGAGCAGCGAGCGATCCCATGTGTCTTGGTGATCTCGAGTGCGAAGGGCCGCTGGCCGGCAGCATCCACTTCCGTCTGTTCCTGGCTTCCTGGTCTTCGTATACGGAGGTAAGAATTAAGAAACTGGCCCTAAGCGGCCAAGCCCCCCTAATCAATATTTGCTCTTGTCCCCAATCTTTATTCTTTACTTCTTTAGATTTGGGATTTAGGAATCCCATATGGTGCAGCAACCATGTTGAATTTAGTATGACATATTTTTTAATTACTTACTACTTTTCTAAATTTACAGTGAACTCATGTTGTCCAAAAAGCATGCATAAAATGAGAAAAGAAAAAAGAAGAGAAGGATAGAGGGCTTGATAGAATCACAAACAAAGAGGATCTATTGATAAATTATTTAAGAGTAATACAAACACTATAAGAAATTCAGATGAGTGGGCAATAGTTGCTGTGGATGAAATTGATATTGAGGCCATCATCAATGACTTCACAGCAGTAAATGTTAGAAGAAAATTTTAAGAGAAGATAAGATGTATAATTAATTTCATAAGAATGATTAGTATGCATTATATTTGTTAGAAATGTCACTATATTATTAGAGTTGTATTAAAGGGCCCATCGTTGTAGCTTTGCTACAGATCTATAAATTGACAGGGCCGGGCTGTTTGCACTACAACGACCACACCTGGGTTTTCCCTCCAGGCTTAGTCGTTTGACTATGCAATGCATGCACGCATAAACATCCAGTGGAGTAGAGAATTTTCTATTTATCTTACACACATAATACTACCTTGTTAGAGTTTATAAAACATATTGAAATATAAACATCCAGTGGAGTAGAGAATTTTCTATTTATCTTACACACATAATATTACCTTGTTAGAGTTTATAAAACATATTGAAATGTTAGCTCAAGTCGTTCGAAGAATATGTTGAAAATTCTGACACTATAAAAGGGTTTATTTGGTTCAGCTGGGGCTATGAAAAACTATTATGTGATATGTGCTGCACAAAAACCATACTATTTGGTTAAAACAACTATGAAATATATGGACTATATATCTCTATCTCCCTTGAAATAGATACGCTACCTATTTTCACTCATTTGAAAAGGCAGAAAAACGAAAGTAGAGTCCAAGGTGATGTGAAAAATATACTATGTGAAACAGCTCATTTTGAAAAGCAGAAAAACAAAGGTAGAGTCTAGGATGCTGCGAAAAATATACTACGTGTGCTTCTAGAAAAGCGATTCAGGTCCACACCCATTCAGTTGATACTTGCATTTTGGCAGCAGAAAAACTTTTAAGAAGTTGAACCAAACATAGCCTAAGACTATTTTTCTCAAGGTTGGATTTCAGTAATCAACGTTTGGAGCACAATATAAAAGGCTTTTTCATCTATACTTTCAAAAAAAAAAGCAAAGTCAGATTAATCGCTCATCTTCGATCCTTTATAGGCCTTGATGGGTCTGTGATTATTTGGATATTTTTCCTAAGTGCTCAAAGTAGGCTACAACTGCAACCAACAATTACGAAAAAAAATCCATTCTCCAATTCTTTTCATCATGTATTAAACAAGTCAAAGTGTCTGTTGAGATTAATTAATTATTAAGTGATCAAATTGTTAATCTCGTCATTAGCAGACGGTTCCCTGTAGACATAATAGATAGGCACCTTTTCATAGATACGCACCTTTTCATCTAAGTCACCGACAAGGCAACTGCCTATTGTATATATACACTACTGTTTATCAATGAGAATACACATCGGTCATTTGCGCCGACCGCTTTTCTTCTAACAGTGTCAAACCGAAACTTGTAGTATATGCTGTTGTTTTGACATGAAAAGGGAAGTTAACACGTAAATCAAGAAGTTAACACATGAACTCATATAGATGTGCACACCCTATCTTCGTGAGCATTTTCAAAGAACTGAGCTAATTTGATAAAACAGGCGCATGTTGATGATTGGCATATCTCATAACATAAAAGAATAATATCATTAAATCCTAAAATAAATATAAAAATACAAACACCCATATCAAATTGAGAACTTAAAAATAGAGGGATGTTCTAACACAAATAATTAACCTAATCAACTGAACAGTTTGCTTCCACACATCTCTCCATTCCCCTTTAGGAAAAGTCCAATACAATCCTCCTTTATTTCCCATCTCAATGGAAGATCAACGACCAATCCTATGTTTTTTTTAGAATTACACAATATGGACACTCACAACGCACGCACAGTCACTCCTATGAAGGTACTCACGCAAACTCTACTCCTATGAGCTTCTTCGAAGAATGGGCTACCAAATCCTTGGGATTGTGATTGAGAAAGTCAGCACAGGATCCTTGAATATTCGCTCCAACGGAGAGACTGAAAGGATCAAGATGCCCAAGAGGGGGGTGAATTGGGCTAATTCTAAATTTTCTTGCAATAATTAAATCTTACGGTTAGCCCAATTAACCCCTTTTGTCTAGAAAAGTGTTTCTATCAATCTAACACACAAATGGCATGCAACCTATGTTCCAAACTTACTCTAGCATGGTAATTCTATGAATATAAAAACAAGTATTGAATTGCTTATAGTAAATGCTCAAAGTAAATAGGGAGAGAGGAACGCGGCGATGTTTTGCCGAGGTATCGGAGAGTCGCCACTCCCCACTAGTCCTCATTGGAGCACCCGCGCAAGGGTGTAGCTCCCCCTTGATCCGCGTAAGGATCAAGTGCTCTCTACGGGTTGATTCTTCGACACTCCATCATGGTGAATCATCCAAAACCGCTCATAACTTGAGCTGGGTCACCCACAAGCTTCGTCGGGTGATCACCAAGCTCCCAATCACCACCAAGCCGTCTAGGTGATGGTGATCACCAAGAGTAACAAGCACGAACTCTCACTTGACCACGCGAAGCCTAATGAGAACGGTGGATGCACACTTTGCTACTCTTGATTCACTAATGAGGCTACTCTCTTGGATTCATGAATCTCAATCACCTCACTAGGACCTTACTCTTCTTGGCACTCACAAACGTGTTTCTCAGATGTTGGAATGAGCAAAAGTGACTCACACACAAGTGGAGCTTCTATTTATAAGGCAGCCTGAAAAATGAACCGTTATGTGCCTCTACGGGGTGATCGGACGCTCTGATCATGTTGACCAGACGCTCCGGTCAGTTCAACCCGCACACGAGTGATTAAGTGTTGATCGGACGCTGGCAGGGTCCGATCACCACTGACCGGACGCATTCAGTCGCATTAAACCCTCACTAGAACCTTACTATACTCGACCGGACGCTGGATTCTTAGGGTCCGGTCAGTATTGACAGGATGCGTCTGGTCACAGATTCACTCTTCTGGAACCTTACTGGAGTCGACCGGACGTTGCCTCTTAGTGTCCGGTCACTTGACCACTCAGCGTTCGATCGCACCGAACGCAATCTCCTTGATCAAATGAACTGACTGGACCCTGTGGCCAGCATCTGGTCGCACTGGAGCCAGCGTCTGGTCAGCATTTGACCCTCTATTCACTTCCAACTCTCGATCATATGTGAATGAAGTTTGCTCCAAAGGATCATAGGGCTGTTGTGAAGCTACCTAGTGCTAGTTTTAACAATTGTGCACCACACCTAACTCACTAGACTTATCTAGGTCAAGCTACCCATCTATACCCTCTTAATAGTATAGCCAAAGGAAAAACAAAATCCTAAACTACTCTAAGTGTCTCTCCAACTCCAATCGACACTTAGAACTAGTCATCCTTAACCTTGTCGTCCATCCTTTGAAAACTAAAACAATTTCCATCGTAGGGGCATGACCACCTCGATTGCCCAATTGATCTCCATTACCATGACCTAACTTAATTGCCTCTACAAAGCACATGTTAGTCATAGTAATCTTGTATTGTCATTAATCATCGAAACCCAACAAGGGGCCTAGATGCTTTCAATCTCCCCCTTTTTGGTGATTGATGACAATACTACCTCGAGTATGTGAAAGAGTGAGGTTTTTGACATACTTGGTTCATATAAGCTTTTGTCAATAAGAACCAAAGAGTTAAGCAAGCTTATATGACCCAAGCCAACATAATGTACTCAAAGGATATGAAATAAGGATGAGTACAAGTAATAAAGCTCATTTGCATCGGAGTATAAACGCGGAAGCAAAAACAAATAAGCATAACACAAGTGATATGACATATCAATGAATTCAAAGTAGAGAGCACACATGTCATATCTCACAATCACGTAGATATCACTATCACATAGATATAATAGTATGCATCAAAGTAAACACACGAATGCATAATAGTAATAGTATATCACACAAATAAAACTCCAAATATATATAATAGACTAATAGCTAACTAGACTCCCCCTAAAAGTCGCTCCCCCTGAGTCTACATACTCGAACCATCTCCCCCTTTGGCGTCAAACACCAAAACCTAAGGGTTGGTCGGTGGGGCTATAGCGGACGAGCCGGGCGCTGAGGTATGAGGAGCAAGCTGAAACTGGGCGCCATCATCATCTAACCCTAAGCTCTATACTGACTGGCCCTCTGTGGCTAGAAGTGTCTCTGAAGTGGTCTGGGTCTGAGCTAGGGTAGGTGCTGCCTGTGATGCTGCTGGTATATCTATCATAGGATCTAAAGATGCGACAGAAGAAGAGAGCCTCTGAGTAGTCATGACGACAGGAGCTGCTATAGAAGGACCGGGGTCATACATATGTGGCGGTGTAGGCATCCCTGTCAACTTGCTAAAAGATGCTCCAAGACTCCTGGAGACTGACGTGTCAGGCACAAATAGCGAGGATGACTGATCCAGTGTGAAGCCCATCTAAAGTGGTGTAAAACACGGGGCTAACACTGGCGAGGATAACCACTAGGACACCTATACTGTGGGAGAAGCAAACGGAGCTGGAGGCTATCCTTAACTCTGAAGCCCACTGGGCTGTACTAATGGAGTCATCGTAGTGGTGGTAAGCTGAGCAAGCTAGGGTGAAGGTTGTGACTATGGAGCTCCAACTGCTGTTACTACATGCTGCATAAATCCCATAAGCTACTGCTGTATGAGTAACTACTGCCGATGCATCAACTGCTGCTGCTGCTAGAGGATCTACTGCTGTCGCTGGAACTTGTCCTGACGAGCCTAAAACTGTGCAAAGTTGGCAGCGATCTCCTGAGCCTGTCGTGCCTGATCCTGCTGCATCCGCTCAAGAATAGCAATCAAAGTGGGGTCCATCTACGGTGCAGGTGGAGCAGAGCTAGAACTGCCGGCCTCTGCATCGTGTCTGCATGGAGGCATCTAAGGAATAGGCAGGTAGTCGTCATCCGAACTGTCACTAGACTTGCTCCTCTCCTCCTGAGCCTCAAGCTGCTCCTCCTCAGTAGCAGCTATGCCTCTAATAATCTTGTCCTACTGAGCTGCGGACTCTGGTACATCTAGATGATGGCGAGGCTCAGTGGATGCTTGTGGTGTGCTATGCCTGATCCTTTATGCCATGTTATAAGCTAGAAACTCTATGGTGGCACCTCTATACTCTGCAACCATCTCTGGTGTCCTAACTTGTACAGCCCTTGAGCATAAGGAATGTGACCCAATGTGCATATGGAAGTTGCCTGCGACCCTTGAAGCCCTCAGCTATCATGTCCTCCATCTTAGATAGAAGAAGATCTCAAATATCGAACACTGTCTGCTGCATCAAAGCATTGAGGAGCCAAAGCTAGAGGCGAGTCAAGCCCTCTCTCTATCCCATCCTAGGAAGTAGTGTCCTTCTAATGATAGCATCTAGCACTCTAGCTGTAGGAGTGAGGTCACTGGGGTTCCTCCTCGACCCCTCATTAAAGGGCTCCTTGAAGCAATGGCGCACAAGATCTGTAAGGGGGCACCAAACCACCATGAGGGCGCCTAGGAGGCTGTTGTTGTCCATAACATACCTCATGTAATCTGATAGGCTGCTCCTATAACCTTAGTATCTCCCTGGCCCTCTGACTCATCATCCTATAGTCTCTGCCTCTGAATACAAAGTGAATGTATCTATGATATGGGTCAATATAGAGAGAAGCGTAAAACTGACAAACCTAGGATGGAACATATACTCCAGTCCATCCAATCAAATCTGTCAGCCCCGATAGATATGTAAGGTAGGGGCGAATATGCTCTCTAGCTACTGCGACTATAGCCTCAATGCTGCAAACCCGCTAAGATATGAAAACTGCTCCACTATTCAGATATGCATTGTAGAAGTCTTCCTGACGCGGTGTATAGAATCCCTCTGAAGCTCTCTCATCCCTCCTAGGTGGAAACCACACATCAAACTCCACAAAGCGAAACTACTGAACCTGCTTGGCTGTGGCAGCCCTCAAGTCAAGGTGGGTCACTAAAGGTGGACCCTGTGGATGAGGTGGTGGACATGATCCCCTCCGCTGTGTCGATGGCCTTGGTGACACTGGAACCCGGGTATGACTAGAGTGGCGTAGCAGTGGCTAGGGTGCCTACTCGGTCTTCTCGGCCTCCTCGGTCTGCTAGCCCTCCTCACCCTCCTGAGGCTGCTGTGACTGTTGTCCCTCCTATGTCTCCTGAGCTGGCTGAGGCTCTGCTGGTGGGGGCTGCTGCTGTGACTCCTGCTGTGACTCCCCCTGAGGCTGAGGATCCATAATGAGAAGATGTCATCCTGCCATCATGACAGTCCCAGATGGACTACCATGAAGACGCTCAATCTCCTTAAGTCTACCCTATGCGTCTAGTGATAGATGATCTACAATGACAACTCCACTATGGACACCTCCTCTCTCGGTACGCTCTACGGCCTCAGCAACTGTAGCTACTCTAGATGTCTCTGCATTAGGGTACTTCCTCTTCTTGGATGCAATCTTCTTTGTCGCCTTGCCTTTAAGACCTGTAGGCAGGTGAGGCGAAGGCCTCCAATCATCTCTTGGACCACCACCAACGTTCTTGGTGCGAGCCATCTAATCTGATTAGAACCACTGCCGCTGACAAGATCAACTGTCTACTGACACTTTTGAGGCTTAGTCTCGATCCATACTCACGAGCTTGGCTCCGAGTTGACTAACAACTGCACCTAACACCTCAACGATACCGACTTGTTGCATGATGGAATAGATGGATATACAAGTAAATATGATATATCTAATAGATGCAAAACCCTATGAGAGCAAGCAATTTAGATGTGAAATAGAAGCGAGTGGCTTGCTACCTGACGAACTGGCGATCTGAGAAGAAGGAAAGCGACCCGTGGGGAACCACCGACTCGGCAAAGATTGGCGATGCAAGTGGTGAATTGACGGCCGAGAGGATGAAGGACACGAGATTGGTGATTAGGGTTGTGGTGGAGCTTGGCTACATGGCTGGAGTTAGGGTGTTGGTGCGACTCGGTTGGCACGGCAGCGCGGGGAGGCACTGCTTGGCCGGGAGGCGGCGACGGCGTGCGTGCGAGCTAGCGGTGGTGTGTGGACACGGCTGTGGAGGCGCAAGGAGCAGCGGCTGTGGTGGTGCTGGGAGATGTGGCGGCACGGCAGTGGCACGCGAGCTTGGCTATGATGGCGTCGATGGCGGATTAGGTCAAAGGAAATTGCCGGTGCTTTGATTAAATAGGGTGGCCCTCACGAGTCAGAAATAGAAAACAGGGAAGAGACCTGATGCCGCACGATATCTACTGACCGGATGCTCCGGTGGTAGCAACCGGACGCTACCACCCAGCGTCCGGTCAATTCCAGAGAGGTCCAATTCCTCTAGAATCACGACCGAACACGTCCGGTGGTCCATGACCAGACGCAGCTAGAGTTCAGTTAGTTGCCTTTAACGCCATGTAGATCGACCGAACGCTGGAACCCTTCCTGACTGAATGCACAAACGCAGAGTCCGATCACTCCTTCAGCTTCTATTCACCTCCTGTGAACTGACCGGACGCTAGACTACAGAGTCCGGTGCAGCGTCCGGTCACTCATTTCCAGCAAATCTTCAATGTTCCTCCGCGCTGCCTATTCCTAATCAAGTCCCAACATGAATAAGATCCAAATAAACACCAATTAGGACTGATGTGAGTGACCTCTCTCAAACCCTCATGTTTTTCAAAATATTTTGCCTTAGGCTATAATTCTTTTTAAGAAAATAGGCAATAAGAGGGCAAATGGAACAAAATGACAAAACAGCATCCATGCATATGCAATACTTGTAAGTAAATCTAGTTGTTTGTCAAGTTGGATCCAAGGTTAAGCTTCTTCACACGCTTTTTGGCGGTTATCTTAACCATGTTAGACAAGCCCTATATGCATTACCAAAAATTAAACATGTTGTATATTACAATGAATGCAAGGGACAACACAAGCTCATCTTTCAGTGAAGTTACTAAAATCAAGTACATTGAGCTCATTCCACAATCTATAAAATATAGCCTCATCTAGTGGTTTAGCGAAGATATCCGCTAATTGATCTTCGGTTCTTACACCTTCTAGTGATATATCATTTTTAGCAACATGATCTCTTAGAAAGTGATGGCGGATATCTATATGCTTGGTGCGAGAGTGTTGAACCAGATTATTTGCAAGTTTTACCACACTTTCATTGTCGCACAAAAGAGGTACCTTTTCTAGAACTACACCATAGTCTAGCAAAGTTTGTTTCATGTATAATATTTGTGCACAACAAGCACCCGCGGCAATGTATTCCGCTTCGACGGTGGATAAAGCCACACTATTTTATTTCTTGGAGGACCAAGACACAAGTGATCTACCAAGCAAATGACACCCTTCAGATGTGCTCTTTCTATCAACTTTGCAACCGGCATAATCCGAATCGGAATAGCCAACAAATTCAAATATAGCTCCTTTAGGATACCAAAGGCCAATGTTTGGTGTGTGCTTAAGATACCTAAGGATTTTTTTATGGTAATTAAATGTGTTTCCTTAGGATTAGCTTGAAATCTAGCATACATACACACACTAAATATGATGTCGGGCCTAGATGCGGTTAAATATAACAAGCTACCAATCATGGAACGGTAGAGAGTTTAATCAACCGGGTTACCTCCCTCATCTAGGTTAAGATGTCCATTGGTAGGCATTGGTGTCTTGATTGGCTTATATTCATCCATCTTGAATCTCTTGAGAAGATCTTTTATGTATTTCTCTTGAGAGATGAAGATGCCTTCTTTCATTTGCTTGACTTGAAAACCAAGAAAGAATGTAAGCTCACCAATCATTTATATCTTGAACTCCTTTGACATCAATTCACAAAATTCTTTGCATGAGTATTCATTTGATGATCCAAAGATGATATTATCAATATATACTTGACAAATGAAGATATGCCCATCAAGCTTCTTAGTGAATAGTATGGTGTCGACCTTCCCAATGGTGAAGCCTTTCTCAATAAGAAAGTCCCGAAGGCGCTCATACCAAGCTCTTGGGGCTTGCTTAAGCCCATATAGTGCATTAGACAACCTATAAATATGATTAAGATATCTAGGGTCTTTAAACTCGGGAGGTTGATCAACATAGACTAGTTCATTAATAAAGTCATTTAAAAATATACTTTTCACATCCATTTGATATAGTTTCATTTCATGATGTGATGCATATGCAAGTAGGATACGGATGGCTTCTAATCTTTCAACCGGTGCAAAGGTCTCTCCAAAATCTAAACCTTCAACTTGGGAGAACCCTTTTGTAACTAGTCTTGCCTTGTTTCTCACAACAACACCTTGATCATCTTGCTTGTTATGGAACACCCACTTTGTTCCAATGACTCTTGCACCTTTTGGTCGCTCTTCAAGAGTCCAAACTTCATTATGAGTGAAGTTGTTCAACTCTTCATGCATGGCATTGATCCAATTCGGATCTTTAAGAGCTTCTTCTATCTTGGCAGGCTCATAGCAAGAGACAAAAGAGTGATGAGCAATAAATGAAGCAAGTTTTTGAGATCGAGTCATTACACCCTTTGATGGACTCCCTATGATGAGATCTTATGGATGATCTTATAGGAGAGGTGTTGCCGCTTCTTGTAGATGTAGCATTTGCAACCAAACACCCTAAAGAAGGAGACATCCGGCTTCTTCCTATTGAGCAACTCATAAGGTGTCTTGCCAAAGAACTTTTGAAGGAATAGACGGTTGGATGTATAACATGCGGTGTTGATTGCTTTCACCCATAGAGCTTCGGGGGTGTTGTACTCATCAAGCATAGTTCTTGCAAGAGTGATCAATGTCCAGTTATTCCTCTCAACTATACCATTTTATTGAGGAGTATAAGTTATGGAGACTTCATGTTTGATTCCAACTTCATCACAATAGGCTTCAATGTTTGTCTTATCAAACTCTTTGCCATTATCACTTCTAATCTTTTTGAGCTTCACTTCAAATTCATTTTGTGTTCTCTTGGCAAACTTTTTGAAGCAAGATGCAACTTTGAATTTATCATGTAGAAAGAATACCCATGTATACCTTGAATAGTCATCAACAATCACAAGACAATAAAGATTTCCTCCTAAACTCTTGTATGTTGTTAGTCCAAATAAATCTATGTGAAGGAGTTCTAGCACTCTTGTGGTTGACATAAAAGCTTTTGTTGGATGGGTATTTGCAACTTGCTTGCCGGCTTGATATGTACTACAAAGCTTGTCCTTCTCAAACTTCACATCCTTTAACCCTCTCACCAAATCATTCTTCATTAGCTTCTTGAGTGAACTCATACCAACATGAGTAAGTCTTCTATGCCATAGCCACCTAAGTATTGTTTTGGTGAATCGGCAAGTCTTCAAATTTGCATCTTCGAAGATGAAGTCCACTAGATATAAGTTGTTGTATCTAAATCCATTGAATATCACTTGATTATCATCTACCTTGGATACAACAATCTCCTTCTCGGTAAACAAGCATTGGAAGCCAAGATCACACAATTGTCTAACGGATAGCAAGTTGAAGCTCAATGAAGCAACATAAAGCATATTAAAGATAGAATGATCATTTGATATTGCCACTTTACCCAATCCTTTAACCTTGCCTTTTGAGTTATCTCCAAATGTTATTCTCTCTTGTCCGTCTACCTCTTCATCTAGTGAGGTGAACATACGAGGATCACCGGTCATATGCTGAGTGCAACCACTATTAATAACCCAATGACTTCCATTGGTCTTGTAGTTCACCTACACACAAGAGATTCAAGCTTTAGGAATCCAAACTTGTTGAGGGCCCTTCACCTTCTCAACAAGTAACTTAGCCACCCAAATATTCTTAGGCTTATTCTTGTTAAGGATCCTAAGAACATGACTTTCATCTTTCCACTAGAATCCTTTCTAAGTATGCAGTGAGCATTGAAGGCAAAGGGTCTAGCATGCTTGGGCAAGGGTTGTGGCGGTAGAGTTTGGCACTCATGAGCAAAGTGGCCTTCTTGTCCACACTCAAAACACCTTTTTAGCTTTGACTTTGGCTTTGATTGTTGTTGTTGAACTTGAGCCTTCTTCTTCTCTACACTTGCCACATATCCAATGCCACTTCTATACATCTTTATGATGGTGTTCATGAGTAACTCACTTTGGAGATGCTTGCCTCTTGCAAACTTGCTCAATCCCATCTTGAGATGCTCTTTCTCCATCTTGAGCTTCTTGTTCTCTTCCTTGTGAATATCATTGTTCTTCTCTTCCTTGAGCTTCTTGTTCTCTTCTTTGAGTTTCTTATTCTCAAGGATCAACTCTTTATCATGATCAAGAGTTTCTAGCACAATAGTGTTGTGGCTTTTTATCTCTTCAAGATCTTTCATGAGCTTTTCATTTGTATTCTTAAGCTTGACATATTCATCATAGTCATTGCATTCAACCACTTTCTTGCCTTTGCCACTAGATTCTTGCTCAATGCTCTCATCAATTAAATCATCACATGATGTAGCTATATCAATCTTAACAACATAGTTAGTAGCATCATGTGGCTCATTTGGTAAAAATTCTTGAGCAATAACAAGAGTATCATAATTGATCTTTAAAGTTGCATATTTATCTTTTAGCTTGTTGTGGCTAGTGATGAGCTCATTGTGCACCCACTCAAGTTTATCATGTTTATCTTTAAGCTCTTTCTTAGAAGATTTGAGCTCCTTGAGTTTGGATGATATAGTATCATTTGTTTCTTTAAGCTCAGCATTAGCCTTTTCCAATGTATCACATTTTGCTAAGAGTGAATCATTTTTAGCATCAAGCTTTTCATTTTTAGCTTTACTCTTTCTAATGATCTTAGTGTATTGTCTTAGTATTTTGACAAGATCATCATATAAAGGTGAATCATCATCATTGCTATCGCTATCATCATCACTAGCTTGCTCATCATCACTACTATCATCATTATTAGTTACCTTGCGTTCACCCTTGGCCATAAGGCATAGGTGTGTAGAAGATGATGGATCATCATCGAATGATCCACTAGATGAATCAATGTCTGTGAGTCAATTACCGACGATGTAGGCCTTTCCACTCTTCTTCTTCTTCTTGTGGAAGTCTCTCTTTTTGCCATCTCTCTTCTTATATGGCTTGTTCTTCTTCTTCTCATCTTCATCTTCATTACTTGAGTTATCTTTCTTGCCCTTGTTCTTGTTCTTAAACTTGTCTTTCTTGAGCTTAGGGCATTGATGTGCTAGATGACCAAGTTCACCACAATTGAAGCAATCTATTTCAGAGATTGGCTTTCTTTTAGAGCTTGTGAAGAATTTCTTCTTTTTGCCATCAAACTTGATGCCACTCTTGTTTAGCTTCTTTAGCATTTTGGTGGCTTTCTTCACCATGAGAGCAAGATCTTCATCTTGATCTTCTTCATCACTTGAGCTCTCATACTTAAGTCTTGCTTTGCCCTTGTCTTGGCTAGCTTTGAATGCTATGTCCTTCTCTTTCTTTTTGGTAGAGGATGAGCCATCTTGTGGCGTGATGTACATGTACATCTCATGAGCATTAATCTTTCCTAAGATTTATGTCGGTGTAGTGGTGGAAAGATCATCTTGGTGTAGCACGGTCATAATATGCCCATATTTGTCAATGGGGAGGACACTCAAGATCTTTCTCACAACGTCGGATGGTGATATTTGAGTAAGTCCAAGCCCATTGACTTCCTCTATAAGAACATTCAAATGTGAATACATCTCATTAGCACATTCTTTGGGAAGCATCTCAAATGAATTTAGCTTTGTATTCACAAGGTGATAGCGTTCCTCATGCTCACTCTTGGTTCCCTCATGGAGCGCATAAACATCCGACCATAGTGTATGGGCGTCTTTGTGGTTCCTTACGCGGTTGAACACATCTTTGTAAAGGCCTCTAAAGATGGTGTTTCGAGCCTTTGCATTCCACTTTTCATAATTAACCTCATCGCCTTGTAAGTATGTAGCATCCTGAGGTTTTGGGAAGCCTTGTGTGGTAGCTCTAAGTATACCAACGTCTAGAGCTTCTAAGTATGCCTCCATACGGATTTTCCAATATGGAAAGTCATCTCCCTCAAAGATAGGAGGAGGTCCATCCCCTGAGACATCTTGCTCTAAGCGATTAAGCTTAAAAATATGAGTACGAGGCTTTGATACCAATTGAAAGGATCAAGATGCTCAAGAGGGGGGGTGAATTAGGCTAATTCTAAATTTTCTTGCAATAATTAAATCATACGGTTAGCCCAATTAACCCCTTGTGTCTAGAAAAGTATTTCTATCAATCTAACGCATAAAGAACTTGCAACATATGTTTCAAATTTACTCTAACATGGCAATTCTATGAATGTAAAAATAAGTATTGAATTGCTTAAAGTAAATGCTCAAAGTAAATAGGGAGAGAGAAACGCGGCGATATTTTGTCGAGGTATCAGAGAGTCGCCACTCCTCACTAGTCCTTGTTGGAGCACCCGCGCAAGGGTGTAGCTCCCCCTTGATCCACGCAAGGATCAAGTGCTCTCTACGGGTTGATTCTTCGATACTCCGTCGCGGTGAATAACCCAAAACCGCTCACAATTTGAGTTGGGTCACCCACAAGATCCGTCGGGTGATCACTAAGCTCCCAATCACCATCAAGCCATCTAGGTGATGGCGATCACCAAGAGTAACAAGCACGAACTCTCACTTGACCACGCGAAGCCTAATGAGAACGGTGGATGCACACTTTGCTACTCTTGATTCACTAATGAGGCTACTCTCTTGGATTCACGAATCTCAATCACCTCACTAGGACCTTGCTCTTCTCGGTACTCACAAATGTGTTTCTCAGCTATTGGAATGAGCAAATGTGACTCCACACACGAGTGGAGCTTCTATTTATAAGGCAGCCTGAAAAACGAACCGTTATATGCCTCTGCGGGGTGACCGGACGCTCCGGTCATGTTGACCGAACGCTCCGGTCAGTTCAACCCGCACACCAGTGATTAAGTGTTGATCGGACGTTGGCAGGGTCCGATCACCACTGACCGGACGCATCTGGTCGCATTAAACCATCACTGGAACCTTACTGTACTCGACCGGACGCTAGATCCTCAGGGTCCGGTCAGTATTGACTGGACACGTCCGGTCGCAGATTCACTCTTCTGGAACCTTACTAGAGTCGACCGGACGCTGCCTCTCAGTGTCCGGTCACTTGACCACTCAACGTCCAGTCACACCGAACGCAATCTCCTTGATCAAATAAACTGACCGGACCCTGCGGCCAGCGTCCGGTCGCACCGGAGCCAACGTCCGGTTAGCATTTGACCCTCCATTCACTTCTAACTCTCGATCATATGTGAATGAAGTTTACTCCAAAGGATCATAGGGTTGTTGTGGAGCTACCTAGTGCTAGTTTTTATAAGTGTGCACCACACCTAACTCACTAGACTCATCTAGGTCAAGCTATCCGTCTATACCCCCCTTAATAGTACGGCCAAAGGAAAAACAAAGTCCTAAACTACTCTAAGTGTCTCTCTAACTCCAATCGACACTTAGAACTAGTCATCCTTAACCTTGTCGTCCATCATTTGAAAACTAAAACGATTTCCATTGTAGGGGCATGACCACCTCGATTGTCCAATTGATCTCCATTACCATGACCTAACTTAATTGCCTCTGCAAAGCACACGTTAGTCATAGTAATCTTGTATTGTCATTAATCACTGAAACCTAACAAGGGGCCTAGATGCTTTCAGAGACGAACCTAGGACCTAAGGTGCTACTAAGGCACTTGTACCTACTAGGCTACACACCTTTTCACCCAATGCTTGCATGTTACATTATCATTTTCCTCGATATCTCATAGCTGGTTTGGCTTAGAGGTAATTGAAAGGAGGGATTAGGTTACATGAATTGTACTTTACTTATTTGAATTTATAACACTATGTTTTGTTTATGTGCAACATGTCATATTTGAACCGCTATGTATTTGTATTACTTCTTCTTAATGAAATACACATGAAGTCATGTTCTAGAAAAAAAAGTATCTGTATTACTATATTCCTATAGCTTCCCTTGTCAATATTATTGAGTAGAGAGAATGTTTCCCAAATATGCTTTAGAGCTTGTATTTTTTTTGTGTGTGTTAGCCTCTGATGAAAAAGTCCAGTTAGGACTGAAATCGAACTGAAATAATTGAAAACCGAAATGCTTAATTCTAGATTTTTTCAGAGCGGTCCTGATTCTCATTTTCTAGTATCCGGATTTCGAGGAACCAAATCAAAACTGAAGCAAAAAAAAACGAAATACCGGAGAAAGGTAAAAAAAGAGGGTCTAGCAGGCCGAGTGGTGGAGGCTGACCGATTTAGGCCCGTTGGCCAGCTGGGGTTAAAGAGGATCTTTTCTTTTATTATTATTCTATAAAGGTTTTTTTTTTCATAATGATCTTAAAGGAGTTAAACTCACACATAGATTTAATAGATTATCATATGAATTTCACAAATTATCGGATGAGCAGAATCGCGAGACAAACATGCCTAGCGCCAACGTCACGTTTGATTTAGATGTCAAAGCAGATCTCTGCCCGCTTTGCATAGGAAGACGAGAACCTCACAACCTCTTATGTTGACTAGAGTGTTCAAAAAAAAAACCTACTAGAGTTCATTAATCTAGGTGGTATACCATAATAATTTTACGAACCACTCATATATTTAACTCTACATATTCGGTACTTAGATAAGAATAGAAGCCACCGAGGTAATGAAATTTGAATGATCGAGAAGTGTTCTATTGCAATATTTCTCATTTATTTATCTTTTATTCCTTCGCAATAAAAAAACATGTCATTTGTTTCGAGTCAAACTATCTTTTATTAATAAAGTATGTTTATAATAAAGTATCATATTTATAATACAAAAGGGTATCATTACATTCGTCAAAATACTTTTATAAATATATCTATCTGGTGTTTATAAATGTTCACAATTTCTCTATGACCAAACATAAATTATTTTGACTTATACACGAAAAAACTAAAGTGAGAGAGTATTTATTTTATTTTTTAAATAAAAAGGGAAAAATGAGTCCCTTTGGCCATCTGTTTGCGGCCGACTTGCAATTTCCTTTTTCTTCTACGATGCGAAGCAACACCCTCCGGAAGTCCAGTCCCGGACATCTTCTCCGATCATCCCGTACTGCCGCCGCCGCCGCCGACACCACCACCACCTCCTCTTGTCGCCGCCCCTTTCCCGCCCTGCCGTTTTGGGTGGTGCGAGATGGCGCTCTCCGCCAGCGATGTGCCCACCATGTACACCGTCCTCGTCAATTCGCTCAGCGCCGACGAGGCGGCGCGGCGCCCGGCGGAGGCAGCTCTCGCGCATTGCGAGACCCGCCCGGGCTTCTGCTCCTGCCTCCTGGTAAGCCATTCCGCCTCTCCCCGTACTCTCACATCGCATCCTGGTTTCTTCTAGGGCTTGGCTTCTCGCCACCGGGTGTCCGATCTACGGGGCTGCTGCTTCAACTCCTACCGACCTATTTCTCTGGTTTGCTGCTTCGCAGGAGATCATCTCGGCGAGGGGATTGGCTTGTCGGGAGGATGTTCGCCTGCTCGCCACGGTGTATTTTAAGAACAGTATCAACCGCTACTGGCGGCGTCGCCGCGATTCGTAGTGAGTCCCGATTCCTCTTCCTTAATTCTAAGTGATTGATTGATTTCCGCCCCACCCCCCTTCTGAAAATCGTAGTAATATTGAAGCCTTGCAATTCTTTTGGGTGGCAGCATTTTTGATATTGTATATCACTTATATGTTTAATCCCATTGCCACTTCGGTTAGAGTCATTGCCAATTCGAGCTTACTAAATCATGGAATACTACTAGCTGGTCTCAAGAGGAGCCCTGAGCTCCAACATTCATATTGATTAGTTCCCTGTCACCTCTTTGTGTAGTAAATAGTTCTTTAGATTTGTTGGTAATCCAAAAGATCTGCTTGATAATTTGATGTTGCATAGCATAAATGGCACACTTCTTCAACTACATGTTAATAGTTTCTGACATCTCACTTACCAGATTAAAATTTCTTTGGTGCAGTGGAATTAGCAATGAGGAGAAGGACCACCTTCGGAAAAATCTTTTGCTAAACATGCGTGAGGAAAATAGCCAGGTGTGCACTATAATATGCATCCAGTTTGAGTCATAGATGGTAGACACATATAATGCGTATTGACGAGGCTGTATTTTCTTAATGCTGTAATGTAGATTGCACTGCAGCTAGCTGTATTAATCTCCAAGATTGCACGCTTGGATTACCCAAAGGAGTGGTATGTATTTGCGAAACAACTACTATCAGCTATCTTGCACATAGTTCGATTTGCGATTCAAGGCTACAATGGTTCCTCACATCTTGTCATTCAGGCCAGACCTTCTCTCTGTATTGGCACAACAGCTGCAGTCCGCTGATGTTCTTGCTTCACATCGTGTGTTTATGGTCCTGTTTCGAACTCTAAAGGAGCTGTCAACTAAACGGCTTGCTGTGGATCAGAAGAATTATGCAGCGGTAATTTCATTTTTCATTTTATAGAAGCCACTTATCCATGTGTGTCCCTACTCAGTTGTGTTTGTGTTTTGTCCATTGATATTTTTGTTTCATTTTATAATATTGTTCTGACACTGACTTCATAATAGCTTGTTGCCAGTGCCCCATAATGCATGAGACACAACATAGCAAACTCATATTATTTCTGGTTTTTCTTATTTGATCACATCAAGGCATCTCAAGGGGTTCACAGGTGGATTGTCATAATGTGAGCTTTTCACTATTGTCAAGTTATTGAATTGATCGAGAAACATGCCTTCCATATTCCATAGCATCTGCAATTGTGTTACCGTTCCATGAAATTGTGAATATGTGCTGGAAGTTTTTTTATGATAATATTCATTGTAATGAGATATTTACTTAAAAAGTAAAAAAATGTTCACAAACTAAGCAGCACATTCTTACACATCTTGTTTTCTTATGTAGATCACTGGCCACTTGTTTGAGTATACCTGGAACCTTTGGAAGAGTGATGTGCAGGCTATATTACAGAATCTTTCTATGCTCTCACAGAGGAATGACAGAGATTCCATTTTGGAGCAATCCAATGACCTTGCTTTGATTTGCGACCGGTGGTTGCTCTGCTTAAAGATTGTCCGGCAACTAATTTTTTCAGGTTATGCTAGTGACTCAAGAACTGCACAGGTAATCATATTATCTCCTTTGTTCATAGTCTTTCTGCTACTGAATGTTCATAAGCTGTTCCAGAAGCAAGATCTGCAACTAGCTGTTTACCTTTGTAGGAGGTCTGGCAGGTCAGGGAAGTTTGTCCAACAGTTTTGACTGCCATTAGATCCCTTCTTCCATATTGTAAGTTAATATTTTACTTGTACATTGCCTCGAATGCCCTCTTTTACCTATGTAGTTTCACCTGGGCATTAATTCTAACACCCTGAAATTGCTCTGATTTTGCTTTGACTTCATCAAATTTAGGCATTAGTGCAGTACTGTTTTGTGATATTTTTTTTGCTTCATTATTTAATATATTACTTCGAAAATGCTATTGATTAGAAAACTCAAAAGAGTGATATTGTAGTCATGTGTAAATATGCCCCGTTAACCACTTCTCTCTGATCACAAGTAAATTATCTGTTGTTGTTCTTTACTCTACAGATGACTCCTTCAAAGACAAGCAATCTAAACTATGGGACTTTGCAAAAAGAGCATGCACTAAGCTGATGAAAGTCCTCGTTACTCTACAAGGCAGACATCCATATTCTTTTGTTCACCAAACTGTGCTTCTTGCTACAGTTGACTTCTGTTTGAATATGATTACAAATCCTGAACAGACTGGCACAACTTTTGAGGAGTTTCTTATACAAAGCATGGTTTTGGTTAAATCAGTACTGGAGTGCAAAGAATACAGACCAAGTCCCACAGGACGTGTTATCAATGAAAATGCACAGCCTTTAAGTCTGGAGCAAAGGAAGAAAAACTTTGCAGCAGTGGCTAGTGACATGCTGAAGGCCGTTTTGTCTGGTGATCGAGTTGTGCTCCTTTGCAACATTTTAGTAAGGAGGTAGTATTTTGATTCCTTGGCAATCATATAATGAACCTTGTCAAGTTTAAGTAAGATAAAAATACAACTTGTCTCTTGTTAACCGAGTAAAGTATGCATTAATACTGAACAAACTGGTGAGCACATCATTTGGCCAGCAACCTAGATTGCTGCACCAACGCATGCTTAATGAATTCGTCTGTGTCTATTACCAGTAGAACAGGCGCCATTGAATATCTTGTAATTTTTCTGGTATTCATATTACATCTACAATTCTACACACAGGGTGCTTTTTTTTTTCATTTGTAGCTCATTTTATATTTTTATTTAGGATTTTTCTGGCCTTCAGGTACCTTAGAAGTTTGCAATTCTTTTGCAGATACTTCATTTACACAGCAGAGGATTTGGAAGAGTGGTCAGAGAATCCTGAGTCCTTCCACCATGAGCAGAATTTGGTTCAGTGGACCGAGAAAAAACGGCCATGTGCTGAAGCCCTCTTCATTGTTATCTTCGAGAAGTACCGAGAGGTGTGCACATTTAAATTTTCATTGTGGCCAGTGAGTCAATTGAATGCTTTAATGCTCACATGATCATGTGTCACTTCAGCTTCTAGCTCCAGTTGTTGCTTCTGTTCTTCGTGAAGCTATGGCTGTTTCTCCACCACAAGAAACAGATGTTACTGCTGGAATGCTTTTAAAGGATGCTGCCTATACAGCCGCCGGGCATGTTTATTATGAACTTTCGAACTACCTCAGTTTTAATGAATGGTAGGTTGCTAAGTTTGTAACTTTACGAGTTCTTAATGAAAATGATATCAGTCTTTGTAGAGCCGTTTGCAAATGCTCTTACATGTTTGTGTGTTAGCATCTTGTGTTGAGCATACTGACAAAGCATTATTGGGAAGTTGATGGTCATAGTGTGTTCTAAATGATTGCATTCCTATTTGTTTTTCTCTACTTTCTACAGGTTCCATGGATCTCTATCTATAGAAATTTCAAATCATCACCCCAATATGCGTATCATTCGTAGAAAAATTGCATTGCTACTTGGGCAATGGATTTCTGAGGTACGTTTTCTGTGATATGATATGATTTCAGAAAACCATATATGATATAGTTTACTTTCTGCACAGCGTCTAGGCTTAGTGGTTTACTTTATATTTGGGCTCCAACATTTGTTGCTCTGTAGATCAAGGGTGACACTCGGAAATTAGTCTACCGCGCTTTGGTTGGATTGCTGCAGGATAATGACATAGCCGTTAGGGTATGTTCTACCTCTGCAATTCCTTGGCATTATGCGTGTATAGTTGTACCTACTTGTTTTAATTGTTTGTTCATTATGTTCAACTTTCAGCTAGCAGCATGCTCTTCTCTGTGTTATCTTTTCCAAGAATCTTGCTTTTCTGAAGTAGATTTGTTTGAGTGTCTTCCTACATGTTGGACAATGAGTTTCAAGTTGATAGAAGACGTCCAAGAATTTGATTCAAAGGTTTGTATCTCAAAAGCACAATTCCTGTTCTCCTTCAACTTCTTTTTAACCTGATTTCTCTGTACGCATTGGAACTTCATGTTGTGCTATTAGTCAATACAATGCCGAGTAAAAGTTAGTCAGGAAGCAATGAATGGTTACATTAGGCAGGATCTAGTTGGTAGCTTGTGTTGCACACCAAATCTTGTACATCTACCTTTATGAATTTTCAGGTTTGCCCTCTCTCCTAATTTTTACCTATTTCTTTGTAGGTGCAAGTGTTGAACTTCATTTCAGTTCTTCTTGAACATGCGGGAGACAAGGTTATTCCATTTGCAAGTCAGCTATCTCAATTTTTTCAGATGGTATGGCTCATAGATTTCTGTCTGATAAACTTTCTGTTTGCTGCTCTCTATTCATTTAGAATATCCTTTGGGGAAAGCTGAGTTCACATAGTGCTTCTGGCATACCATCATTTGCTAAATGTTACACTAGAAGGGTCGAAGGGAGATAAAATGCCAACTTCTCTGGCAATATGCTTTATTCAGGTTTTGTGTCACAGTTTCAACATCTATTGCTGACTATCAGAGAAAACACATGAATATTACCGCGTCATGTTATATAGATTTGCCCTTGATAGTATCTGTTATCAAGTACTGCAAGGGAGCAAGTTTGTGTTTGCCCTCTTTTTTTCACAAGAAATAGAATCACAATATCAAACTTTAGTGGGGGCTGGTTCAATGCTATCAAGGGCTACCTAAAGTTTTGAGAAAAGGGCTCAATACGTTGATCATTCTAGTAGCCTGGGAATTTGGAAACATAGGAACTCTTTTGTTTTTGAAGGAGCTACCCTGTGTCTAGGCGGTTCTGCACAAAGTGGGAGAGGAATGTATACTTTGGTGCTCCGCTGGAGCGTTGGCTCTCAGCTAACTCCTCTCTAGGTTGTTCTCCCCGGGCCATCTCTCCTGAGGATATATTTTTCTAGTCGAGGTTGTATTTTGTTTAAGTTTTATAATAGGTGCTAACGTAATGTAAGGGGTTGGGTCTTGGAAAGGCCTCTTGATATCTCCTTGTACTATTTTTTCTTCTTAAATGAAATGACATGCAGCTTTCCTGCATTGTTCGAGGAAAAAAAAAGCTTTGGTTAGGGTGAAAAGAACTTTGTTGAGGCCTTGCGGGACTTCATCAGTTCAATATTCAGCGGTGCTGATTTTCCTTTCTGGTTCAAATTATTTAGTTGCCTAATTTTGTTTTCCTTTTCCAGATATGGAAAGAATCTGCGGGTGAAAGCTTGCTACAGATACAATTACTAACAGCACTTAGAACTTTTGTTTCTTCGCTTGGATTCCAGTCACCTCTTTCTTACCACATGCTTATTCCTATACTGCAAAGTGGTATCAATGTTGACAGCCCTGATGCTCTTAATCTTCTTGAGGACAGTGTTCTGGTAAGTGGTTCTTAACCATGTTGGCATGAACACAAGTACACGTGCATGCACAAAATCTCTAATATTCAGAATTCATACTGCAGTTGTGGGAAGCAACCCTTTCAAATGCCCCTTCCATTGTACCTCAATTTCTGGATTTATTCCCTTACCTCATGGGCATCATGAATAGAAGCTTTGACCATCTGGAGGTTAGAACTCACACCCCTAAAAAAAAGAAAGGAAACCTCTCTTGGTTCAGAATAAGGCAGTGTGTGCAAGTAGTTCTATTCAGTGTGATTGGGTTCTTTTAGTGTGTATGTGGCCTTTCTGTCCCCCCCCCCCTCTAAATATTTTTTGCTCCTTCTGTCCTAAAGTATAAGGTATCCAATATGGTAATCACAATATCTTAAGTGAGGGTTATGTGCGTCATTTTCTTTACCCCATAATATGTCATAGTCCTAGAATTCATAGGATACCTTGTATTTCACGACGGAGTAGGATATTTGTTAGTCTACTTCACGGTTTTAGAAAGATGTGAAATTGTGAATTGATTTTTTTTCTCATTTGTTAATGGTAACTTGCTGGCAAGTAGATCAATTATCACCAATTTAGCCTTACCATTATGGTTATTTACATATTGCTCATTAACTTTGGTGCTGTTATATTTACTTATTTTGTTGATCTCATCTCGGCGTACTATCAGTATCATCTGGAGGCGGCAAATGGTCCAGCTTCTGCTTATTTTACCAGCTATGTATTGCTGTTAGCTTTTAGTTTTTAGTTTTTTTTTTACCTCATATCCATCCATGAAAGGACCAATTGAGTTTTGGCACAAGACCAAAGTTCTTCATAATCATACGATATATTGTTCTGGTGAAAGTGGAACTTCTAAAAGCAACTTCTCTTAGCTGTTGCTGCAAATTGAGTGATATGCAGTTTTAGATTGCTCTTATTTGTATTTGTGCTATATTTGAGTTTATAAGTTTATTTTATTACATGCCATATCTCCAGATTTGGAGATATTTATTTGCTTTGACTCTCAAATTAGATTATTTTGCAGGTCACAATGAAAATAATTGAGGATTACATAATTTTTGGTGGATCAGAATTTTTGAAAAGCCATGGTGCAAGCCTAGCTAACATCATTGATACTATTGTTGGAAATGTCAATGGCAAAGGACTTCTCACTGCGCTTCCTATTGTTGATCTTCTTATTCAGGTTACAATACTTTGTCCTAGTGAAGCAACTCTACTTTCCCGAGTAACTTCTGGTGATGTTGGTTACTGTGAATTTGTTGGGACAAGTTGATGTGAGGGAACCTAGTTTTCTACCGTACTAAATTTGCTGTAACCATAATTTCATAGGCTAGAAAATACAAGGAAACTGTTGGTCCTGAATATGCAGTGCTGTAGTTAAGGAGCCTTGTGCTGTGAAGAATTTCTATTCATTGACTTTTTATCTGCCCATCAGGTCATAAGGTCCTGTAATTGAATTGTCTAGACCTATATCTCCTTTTTTTTTTAAAAAAAAAACTTGTTGCAGTTAGCTTTCTTCTTTTGCTGAGATCTAAGTTTCTAATCAGAGCTTCTTGGTGCAGATCTTTCCTCTGGAAGCTCCACCATTGATATCCAGTGCTCTTCAGGTACTTATAAACTTGGTCATGTGTCTGGCGTGCTCCAATGACCCTCCATTTTTCATTACATTGTTTTTCCATTTCCATTGATCTAACTTGTGCGTTCATGACAACTTCTAGAAACTTACCTTCATATCGTTGAGTCAAGATGATGGGCAAAACCCGTCTAGGACAACTGTCCGGGCATCCTCTGGGGCGATTCTTGCTAGGCTTCTGGTGATGAATACAAACTTTTCGTCACAACTATTATCAGAGCCTGCCCTTTTGGCAAGCATGCAACAAGCTGGGATTTCTGTGAACAATAATCTGCTTCTTTCTTTAGTTGATATGTGGATCGACAAGGTACTTCCTTCAGCGCGGAAATTGGGCACCTTGTTCTAAAGATTATTTTTTCATAAGGTCGTTTTAAAGATTGGGATACCTACATAGTTCTAGTGGCTAATGTTCTAGGCTCTTTTGATCCCGCCATTTGACTTCAATGTGTACAAGGCCCCGTTTGGATGCTCCTGGGGTTATAAGAATCCAGATAGTAGATAGTGATTTTGAGAATCTAGATTTTGGATGGAAATAATCTAATCTGTTTAGATTCCCAGATTATACTCTGGATAGTGGATGCATTGTACAAGCGAAATGTCTAAAATTCCCTTGAGATGGTTTTGTGGATAAAGTTGAAGCAAGGGCAAAATGGTCTTTTCCCACCCTCATAGAGAAGCGATATTCGACTATAGCCTTGGATTTCTCAAACACATACCAGAATCCCCTAGAAGCCCTTTCGTTTGGATAGGATTCTGTTTTTTTGGCCGGATTGTAAAATCCTATCCGGATACAAACGAGCCCTAAATTATGCTGTGCATTTGATGTATCTAACCTGTTCTTGTTTCAACATATATCCTGACCTGGTGATGCTGGGGTTATGGTTGTGTTGTCAATGAAACTTTTCTGTTCATACAAAACCGTGCTTGTGTCTATTCATACAATGATTGAATGCTTGATATCAGCCTCACTTTAGTATTTTTGACGTGTTTTAGCTGTTGATATGCGAGTCTTGTAAATTCTGGAAGAGCTTAGTGGTTTTTGTGGTACTATTTTAACAAGCACTATGTCATTGGACAGGTAGATGATGCAAATGCTATACAGCAGAAGGAATATGCAATGGCGCTTTCTATAATTTTGACACTACAGGTACCTCAGGTCATTGACAAACTTGATGACATACTGAGGTATGTTAGAACCAAAACACAGGTTTGGGGCTGAATTTTAGATTTCATTAGCCATACCACAACTATGGCAGGTTGGGGATACATATAGGATAGCTTGCTTGAGCCTTAAGAAAGCTACAACATATTCTAGAGATGCTAAAGTATATGCTAGGGATAAAGGTAAGGGCTGACACAGCCGCCAACTACTCTAGATAAGTATCCTAAGTAGATAAGAACAAGACTTATAGCTGTCATTCTCCCCCTAAGTCTTGTGTGGCGCCTTCTGGGGAATTTGAACCATCCCAATCCTGGCGCGAAGCTCCTGGAACTTGACCCGCCCAAGGGACCTGGTGAGAAGATCGGCGAGCTGATCCTGGGTGTTGATGTAGCCGGCCTTGATGCCCCCTCATCCAAACAACTCCCGATGAAGTGGTATTTGATGCGGATATGCTTGCTGCGCTCATGGAAGACGGGGTTCTTCGCCAAAGCCAAGGCGGACTTGTTGTCCACCCTGAGCTCCACAGCTTCTGCGTCCCTGCCCAGGAGATCGCCTAGCAGCCGAGCCAACCAGAGAGCTTGAGTCGAAGCGGTTGTGGCAGCGATGTACTCCGCCTCGCAACTGGACAGAGCCACCACTTGCTGCTTGACCGACTGCCAGCTGATTAGACACTTGCCGAGGAAGAATAGCGTCCCGCTGGTGCTCTTGCTTGTGTCGATGTTGCCGGCGAGGTTGCTGTCGCTGTACCCGATGAAGTGCTCCGCACCGGGACACATCGGGTAGTGTAAGCCGTAGTCGGAAGTGCCCGCGACGTAGCGGAGGATCCTCTTGACGGCCTCCTCGTGCTCTATCGTCGGTCGCTGCATGAACCGACTGACGTAGCCAACAGCGAACGTCAGGTCCGGCCATGTGTGGACGAGGTAGCGAAGGCTGCCCACAATGCGCCGGTACCGCGTGGCGTCGACCTCCTTCGCCGTGTTGTCGCGGCTCAGCTTCAGCCTCTCCTCTATGGGGGTGTGCTGGGTTGCAGCCGGTGAGCCCGCCCAACTCGACGATGCGCTTGGCGTAGACGGTCTGGCGAAGGGAGATGCCGGGGAGCTGCCCTGGTGGACCTCGATCCCCAGGTAGAAGGAAAGAAGGCCCAAGTCGCTCATCTGAAAGGTCGCCTTCATCTCCTCCTTGAATGACTCCACCTCGGCCTCCTTGGTGCCGGTGATCACCAAGTCGTCGACGTAGACGCCTACCAACAGGGCATTGCCTCCCTTGCCCCATCGGTAGACTGCAGCCTCGTGAGGACTTTGCTGGAACCCCATTTGCTTGAGAGTGGAGTCCAACTTGGCGTTCCAAGCTCGAGGTGCCTGCCACAGGCCGTAGAGGGCCTTGCGTAGGCGAAGAACCTTGTTCTCCTTGCTGGGGATGACGAATCCCGGCGGCTGGTGGACGTAGACCTCCTTCAGGTCACCGTTGA
Source organism: Miscanthus floridulus (assembly GCF_019320115.1). Lineage (NCBI taxonomy): Eukaryota > Viridiplantae > Streptophyta > Magnoliopsida > Poales > Poaceae > Miscanthus > Miscanthus floridulus. The sequence goes on along the minus strand of NC_089582.1, from coordinate 150,985,040 downwards.
GGAAGGCGGACTTGACGTCCATGTGGTGCACACGCCAACCGTCCTGGGTCGCCAATGTGAGGAGACGGACGGACTCCATCCGCGCAACGGGCGCGAAGGCGTCGTCGAAGTCGACTCCCTCCTGCTGGACGAACCCGCGCGCCACCAGACGCGCCTTGTGCTTGATCACCGCCCCGGCCTCATCCTTCTTGAGCTCGTAGACCCACTTAAGGGTGATGGCGTGGTGGCCGGCAGGAAGATCCGCCAGCTCCCACGTCCGGTTCCGCTCGACCGCGTCCATCTGCTGCATCGCGGCGCGCCATGCCGCGTCTCCCTCCGCCTCAGCGAAGGAGCGGGGCTCGTCGTCCTCGTGCGCCAGGTGCAGCTCCGCCTCGAAGTCGTGCACCGCCAGTCCACGGACGGGCTGATCACCGAAGGTGTTGTCCAAGGTGCGGTAGCGTGTAGCGCAGAGGCTCGTCATCGTGGTAGGCATCGACGCGATCCTCGTCGTCGGACAGCGGAGTGGCGAATTCCACCGTGCGCTGCTCATCACGGACCAAGGCTGCTGCTGCCGATCTCGGAGGTGTGGGCACCGATGCAAGAGATTGGGGAGCCAGTGTAGGAGAGCGGGGCGTAACCGGTGGTACAGGTGGTGGAGGACTTGCTGGTGGTGTAGGCGGTGGAGGACTTGCCGGAGCTGATGGCGAGCCGGGTGCTGAGGTAGACGAGCTCGGTGAAGATGAGCTGCTAGCTCCCCCGGCTCCCTCGAAGTGGACGTAGTCGACGACGAAGTCTCTGAGAGTCGAAGTCGAGCCGTCGTCCACCGCCTTGTCCTAGGCCCAGCCTCACCCTTCGTCGAACACGACGTGCCGGGAGATGCGGACGCGCTGTGTTGCAGGGTCAAGGATGCGGTAGGCCTTGACGCGTTCCGCGTAGCCGATGAAGACCCCTGGCGTGCTCCGGTCGTCGAGCTTGCCGACGTGGTTGAGCTCCTTGGTGAAGGCGAGACAGCCGAAGACGCGGAGGTGGCTCACCACCGGCTTACGCCCGTGCCAGGCCTCGTACGGCGTCTTGCCGTCAAGAGCCTTGGTGGGCGAGCGGTTGAGGAGATGGACGGCAGCCATCACCGCCTCCCCCCAGTAGATTGCCGACATCTCTCTCTGCTTGAGGAGGGCACGGGCAGTGGCCACCACCGTCTGGTTGCGGCGCTCAACGACGTCGTTCTGCTGCGGGGTGTACGGCGCGGAGAAGTGGCGCTGGATCCCCTCGTCGGCGCAGTACGCCGCGAGCTCAGCCGTCGTGAACTCGCCGCCGTTGTCGGTGCGTAGCACCCGAAGCTTGCGGCCGCACTCCTTCTCCGCAGCAGCTTGATGGCACTTGATGGCGTTTGTAGCCGCCGCCTTGGTGTCGAGCAGGACTGCCCACATGTAGCGGGACACGTCGTCGACGAGGAGCAGGAAGAAGCGCTGGCCTCCAGGTGTGGCTGGTGTCACGGGGCCACAGAGGTCACCGTGCACGAGCTCCAGCTTCTCCTTGGCGCGGAAGCTCGCCTGGCGGGGGAAGGGGAGCCGCCACTGCTTGGTGAGGACGCAGGTGTCGTAGAACTGCTCCACGTGCTCGACTCGCGGCATGCCCTGCACCATTTCCTTGTTGCCGAGCTGCTTCAGGGCCTCGAAGTTGAGGTGCCCAAAGCGCTCGTGCCACCGCCAGGAGTCGTCGTCGTGGCGGGCTGCAAGACACGGGCTACGCCACCTGCACGTGGAGGACGTAGAGGCGGTTGGCGCCTCTGTTCACCTTGACGAGAAGGCGACCGTGGCGATCCCAGATACGCAAGACCCCGTGCTCGATCTCCACGCGCGAGCCGTTCTCATCCAGCGCGGGGATGTAGTAGACACCGGTGAGCAGCCGGTGCTCGCCGGTCTTGCGGTGTAGACGACGGAGCCGACGCCCTTGATCTCCACGGTGGAGGCGTCCCCGAACTTGACGGAGCCTCAAACGTCGGAGTCGAGCTCGGAGAAGAACTCCCTCCACCCGGTCATGTGGGTGGCGCCGGTGTCGAGGTACCACCCGTCGATCTTGTCGCCGACGGACTCGTTGCCGAGGAAGATGTGAGCCCGCGGCTCGTCGAGGTGGAGGAGCGCGGCGGCGGCCGGCGCGGGAGAGGAGTGCGGCTCGATGCCCCCTGTATGCAGAACAGAGTCGGCTCGTCACCCTCTTGCGCTTGCGCGACGTGCGCCTGACCGCCGCGCTTCGCCTGCGGGCAGTCCTTGGCCCAGTGGCCGGACCTCCCGCAGTTGCAGGTGTCGTCGCGGGTAGCCTTGTGCTCGTTGTCGGCGCCGCCAGGAGCGCCACCACGCGCCTTGTCCTGCTTGCGTGGCCGACGCTTGCGGCTGCTCGACGAACCCGAAGCTAAAGAACCCGGGGCCTCCCCCTTCTTCCGCTCCCGCTGGCGGGCGAGCCACTGCTCCTCGGTGAAGAGAAGTTTGCCACCGATGGTGACCGGCTCTGAGGGAGGTAGCTGCTCGCGGTTGTCGACGGCCTTGAGGCAACCCATCACCTCCTCGATCGACAGCTCGGAGAAGTCCAGCAACATCTTGATCGCGATGGCGACCTGCGAGTACTTCTTAGAGACGACGCGGAGGAACTTCTCGACAGCTCTCTCCTCGTCGATGTCGTTGACGCCGTACGGCGCCAACTGCTGTTAGTCGTTGAATTCTCACCCTTGGTAGTAGGAGAATTCTTACTCTCATCGAGGGAGGATGACATTAGGAGTTGGGGCAATTTTCTTGTCGATTTCTCACACAAACTCACACAAATGCCATACCAACCTGAGGGGTTGGGGTTACATACTTATAGGCTGCTAGCCAGCCAAGCATATGCCAAGATGCTAGTCTAAGATGCTAATATGCTGTCCTAGCTAAGATGCTGTCCTCTAGTCTAAGATGCTGTCCTAAAAACAGAAAAACAGCCACAAGGACCATGTGAGCAGCACAGCCCCACAAAGACCAGCCACACATGAGACTTATCCATCATTCTCCCCCTAAGTCTCGTGCGTCGTCTTGTGGGAGAGTTGAACCATCCCGGTCCTGGAGCAGAGCTCAAGGAACTTGATCCTCCCAAGGCGCTTGGTGAGCAGGTCCGCAAGCTGGTCCTTGGTGTTGATGTAGCTCGCCTTGATGCTCCCTTCCTCCAAACAACCTCGGATGAAGTGGTACCTCACCCAGATGTGCTTGCTGCGTTCGTGGAACACGGGGTTCTTTGCCAGGGCCAGAGCGGACTTGCTGTCCACCCTGAGCTCCACCGCTCTAGTGTCTCTGCCGAGGAGATCACCAAGCGTCGAGCGAGCCAGAGCGCCTGAGTCGAAGCGGTGGAGGCCGCTATGTACTCGGCCTCGCAGCTGGACAGGGCCACCACCTGCTGCTTGACCGACTGCCAGCTAACGAGACACTTGCCGAGGAAGAAGAGGATCCCGCTCGTGCTCTTGCTGGTGTCGATGTCGCCGGCGTGGTCGCTGTCGCTGTACCCGACGAAGTGTGCCGCCTCAGGGCACCTCGGGTAGTAGAGGCCGTGGTCGAGAGTCCCCGCAACGTAGCGGATGATCCTCTTCACAACCTGCTGGTGCTCCGTCGTCGGTCGCTGCATGATCCGACTAACGTAGCCGACGGAGAATGCCAAGTCCGGCCGTGTGTGGGCGAGGTAGCGAAGGCTCCCCACAAGACGCCGGTACTGCGTAGCGTCCACCTCCGTCGTGCTGTCGCGGCTCAACTTCAGCCTCTCCTCCATCGGAGTGAGAGCTGGGTTGCAGTCGGTGAGCCCAGCTAGCTCATCGACGCTCTTGGCGTAGGCGGTCTGTCGAAGCGTGATCCCGGAGTCATCCTGGTGCACCTCGATTTCCAGGTAGAAGGGGAGAGGCCCCAGGTCACTCATTTGGAAAGTGGCCTTCATCTCTTCCTTGAATGCCGCCACCTCCGCATCCTTGGTGCCGGTGATCACCAAGTCGTCGACGTAGACACCCACCAGCAGGGCATTTCCTCCATTGCCCCGTCGGTAGATGGCCGCCTCGTGCAGGCTTTGCTCGAAGCCCATCCCCTTTAGCGTGGAATCCAACTTGGCATTCCACGCCCTCGGTGCCTGCCGCAAGCCATAGAGGGCCTTGCGCAGGCGGAGTACCTTGCCCTCCTTGTCGGGGATCACAAATCCCGGCGGCTGGTGCACGTAGACCTCCTCCTTCAAGTCGCCGTTAAGGAACGCCGACTTGACGTCCATGTGATGAACACGCCAGCCCTCCAGGGCAGCTAGCGCAAGGAGGAGTGCACGAACTCCATCCGTGCCACGGGAGCAAAGGTGTCGTCGAAGTCGACCCCCTCCTGCTGCACGAAACCTCGTGCCACCAAGCGAGCCTTGTGCTTGACGATGGCGCCGGCTTCATCCCTCTTCAGCTTGTACACCCACTTAAGGGTGATCGCGCGGTGACCACGAGGAAGGTCAGCAAGCTCCCAGGTGCGGTTCTTCTCAACCGCATCCATCTCCAACTGCATCGCGGCGCGCCATGCCGCGTGTCTCTCGGCCTCTGCATACGACCGAGGCTCGCCGTCGTCACACGCAAGGTGCAACTGCGCCTTCAGGTCGTGAGGCACTGGTCCCGGCACCGGCTGGTCGCCAAGAAGGTTCTCCATCGTACGGTACCGCAATGGCTCGCCGTCGTGGTACGCGTCGATGCGCTCCTCGTCGTGAGAGAGCGGAGTAGCGAGCTCAACCGGGCTGTGCTCGACACGAGCTGGAGTAGACGTGCCCCGGAGAGGTGCCTGTCGATGCTGGAGTGCGTGGCGTTGCCGGCTGTGGTGGAGCCGGCGAAGAACTCATCGCAGCCGAGGTCCTGGCTGGAGAGCGTGGTGTTGTCGGAGTAGCAGGCGCCGGGGTCGGTGGAGGCTCGGGGACTAGGGTAGACGCGCTCGCCGAAGAAGAGCTGCCTACTCCCCCAGCTCCCTCAAAGTGGACGTACTCGACAGTGAAGTCGTCGTACGTCGGAGCCGAGCCATCGTCCACCGCCTTGTCCCACGCCCATCCTCGCCCTTCGTCGAACACAACGTCGCGCGCCGTGCGCACACGCTGTGTCTTCGGGTCGAGGATGCGGTAGGCCTTCGAGCCTTCCGCGTAGCCGATGAACACTCCCGGAGTGCTCCTGTCGTCGAGCTTGCTGATGTGGCCAAGCTCCTTAGCGAACGCGAGGCAGCCGAAGACCCGCAAGTGGGAGACCGCCGGCTTGCGCCCATGCTAAGCCTCGTACGGCGTCCTGCCGTCGAGCGCCTTGGTAGGCGAGCGGTTGAGGATGTAGACGGCCGTCACCACCGCCTCTCCCCAGAAGACAGCCGGCATCCCCCTCTGCTTGAGGAGGGCCCGAGCCATCCCCACAACCGTCTGGTTGCGCCGCTCGACGACGCCGTTCTGCTGTGGGCTGTACGGCGCGGAGTAGTGGCGCTGAATGCCCTCGTCAGCGCAGTACGACGCGAATTCAGCCGCCATGAATTCGCCGCCGTTGTCGGTGCGCAGCACGCGCAGCTTGCGGCCGCACTCCGCCTCCGCAGCCTCTTCCTTGCTGCCGAGGACCATCACCCACATGTAGCGGGAGAGGTCGTCGACGAGCAGCAGGAAGTAGCGTCGTCCTCCCGGTGTGGCCGGTGTCACCGGGCCACACAAGTCCCCGTGCACAAGCTCGAGCCTCTCCTTGGCTCGAAAGCTAGCCCGCTGTGGAAAGGGGAGTCGCCTCTGCTTCGTCAACACGCAGACGTCGCAGAACTGCTCCACATGGTCGAGGCACGGCAGGCCTCGCACCATCTCCGTGGCACTGAGCCGCTTCAGGGCCTCAAAGTGAAGGTGCCCGAAACGCTCGTGCCATTGCCACGCCTCGTCGTCCCGACGAGCAGCGAGACAGAGGGGTTGTGCCACCTGCACGTTAAGGATGTAGAGTCGATTTGCGCTTCTGGATACCTTGGCAAGAAGGCGACGATGACGATCCCAAATCCTCATGACTCCGTCCTCAACCACCACGCGCGAACCGTTCTCATCCAGCTGTCCCAAGCTGATGATGGAGTTCCTCAACGCGGGGATGTAGTAGACTCCGGTGAGCAGCCTGTGCTCACCAGACACGGTGGTGAAGATGACGGAGCCGACGCCCTTGATCTCCACGCCGGAGGCATCCCCAAACTTGACGGAGCCTCGGATGCTAGAGTCAAGCTCGGTGAAGAACTCCCGTCGACCGGTCATGTGATGGGTGGTGCCGGTGTCGAGGCACCACCCGTCAGTCTTGTCGTTGCCGGAGCTGTCGCCGAGGAGGGCGTGTGCTTTTGGCTCGTCAAGGTGGAGAGCCGTTGCGGCCGGTGCCGCTGGAGGTAGCTCGATGCTGGCATGTGCCATGAACAGAGCCGGCTCCTCCTCCGCCTGTGCGACGTGGGCCTGGCCGCGTCGTGGCTGTCGACAGTCCTTGGCCCAATGGCCAAGCTGGCCGCAGTTGCGGCAGGTGTCGTCTCGTGCCGGCTTATGCCTACCGGCGGCGCCACCCTGGGCGCCTCCGCGGGCATCACCCTCGGCACGTCCTCGCGCCCCGGCCTGGGCGTCTCTGCGCGCCTTGCGCGGCTTGCCACGCTTGCGGCCGCCTGTCGCGGAAGAAGGCTCCCTCTTCCTTCGGTCACCTTGGCTGGCCAGCCACTGCTCCCGAGTGAGAAGGAGCTTCCCGCCAGTGGTGATGGGCCCCGAGAGGGACTGTGGCTCATCGCTGTCGACGACCTATCGCCTCCTCGATCGACATCGTGGAGAGATCCAGCAGAGACTCGATCGAGCGAGCCATCTGCTTGTACTTCTCGGGGACGCAGCGGAAGAGCTTTTCGACAGCTCTCTCCTCGCCGTAGGTGTCGTCGCCGAACTGCACCATCTTCTGCAACAGAGTGTTGAGACGGAGAGCAAAGTCATCAACGTCCTCACCTGGCTTGAAGGCTAGGTTCTCCCACTCCTTGCGAAGTGCCTGCAGTGTGGACTTGCGGGCGCGGTCGCTGCCGATGCGTGCCGCAGCGATGGCGTCCCAAGCCTCCTTGGCAGTCCGCTTGCTGGTAAGCGAGAACTGCATCTCGGGCGGGACTGCAGCGATGAGAGCATCCAGCGCCCGTCGATCTAGGTCGTAGTCGACGTCGCCGTACCGGACTGCCTCCCACATGTGTCGCACCTGGAGCTTTACCCTCATCACCGCAGCCCACTCGACGTAGTTGGTCTTGGTGAGGGTAGGCCACCCACCGCCGGGGCCGACGTCCCTGACAACAGCCTGGAACCCGTGGTAACCACGGTACCGATCCGGGAAGAGAGAGCCACGCTGCCTGTGAAGGCCGCGCTCTCCATCGACCCGTCGGTACCGATCCGGGGAGAGAGAGCCACGCTGCCTGTGAAGGCCGCGCTCTCCATCGACCCGTCCGCCATCGTTGCCGTGCGCGCCTCCTCCAGGAGCGCCGCCGGCGCGTCCGCGCCTGTCTGGGCTGCCGCCGCGCTCGTGGGCGTGCGCGGCTGCCCCAGGAGCGCCACCGCCGTGTGCGCCTCCTCCAGGAGCGCCGCCAGCGCGTCCGCGCCTGTCTGGGCTACCGCCACGCTCGTGGGCGTGCGCGGCTGCCCACTGCGCCGCCCGCGCTCGCGCTGCCTCCCTCTCTAGCAGCTCGAGGTCCGCGTCGGTAGTGTCGTCAGCGGAAATGGAGCTGCCGATGCTGCCGCGCAGAGCCTCGACCTCCGTTGCTGCCGCACGCGCTGCATTCGCCGCCGCCGCTGCTTCCGCCTCCACTCTGGCTGCTGCCAACTCCGCCGCTGCCAGCCTCGACGCCCTTGCCGCCGCTGCAGCGGTCTCTGCCGCGGCAAGTTCGGCCTCCTGCCGACGCTGCGTGCTCGAGGCGACCGAGCGCTGAGACTGCCTTGCGGACATGACGCACTACCGGGGGGCTGCTGCTCGTCTGCGCGGGGGAGGAGTGAGCAGGAGCGGCCGGAGCTGCTGCTCGTAGCTGGGGCTGTTGTGTGGCTAGGAGGGGAGATGAGCAGGAGATGCTCAGGCTACAGGATAATACGGCTCCGATACCAGTTGTTAGTCGCTGAATTCTCACTCTTGGTAGTAGGAGAATTCTTACTCTCATCGAGAGAGGATGACACTAGGAGTTGGGGCAATTTTCTTGTCTATTTCTCACACAAACTCACACAAATGCCATACCAACTTGAGGGGTTGGGGTTACATACTTATAGGCTGCTAGCTAGCCAAGCATATGCCAAGATGCTAGTCTAAGATGCTAATATGCTGTCCTAGCTAAGATGTTGTCCTCTAGTCTAAGATGATGTTCTCTAACATGCTGTCCTCTAGTCTAAGATGTTGTCCTAAAAACAGAAAAACAGCCACAAGGACCATGTGAGCAGCACAGCCCCACAAAGACCAGCCACACATGAGACTTATCCATCAACTGCTGCATCAGTGCCTGCCGATCCTCGTCGAAGTCGGCGTCGCCGTACCGTACCGCATCCCACATGCACCGCGCCTGCATCTTCACCTTCATCACCATGGACCACTCGGCGTAGTTGGTCTTGGCGAGCATGGGCCATCCGCCGCCAGCGTCCTTGACGACGGTCTGCACGACGGGAGGGGAGCCGGGCCGGCCACGGCAACCACGGCGCCGGTCTGGGGAAGGGTTGGCGCCGCCTGTGAGGGCTCCGCGTGCCAGCGTCCCGTCCGCCTAGGTCCCGCGCCTCGCACCGCTCCTCCCGCTCCAGCCAGGCGTTGGCGTCGCGTGCCACCCACTCGTCCCGGTCGAAGTTGCGGCGTGGTCCGTCGAAGCGGCCCGCGTCGGTCGTCGAAGCCGTCGAAGTGGTCGCCAGCCTCACGTCCACCCAGGCCGCCCGCGTCGGGCCAGGTCCGCTCGGCGTCCGCTTCGCGGCGTAGAGCCGCAGCCGCCGGCGCTCCTGCATCCGACGCACCCGCCGTAGTCCTCTTGCTCGTCCGCCTCCGCACATAGCTCAGCCGCTGCTGCTGCAGCCTCCCGCGCCTCCGCTGCTGCCTGGTGGGCGGCTTCAGCCACACACGCCGCAGCAAGCTCCGCCTGGGCGATGCGAGCCACCCGCTCCGCTGCTGCTGCACGCTCGGCTGCCGCCTCCTCGCGCCTGGCTGCTGCTGCCACTGCAGTACGTATGCTGGAGGTGGTGGAACGGTTGGAGGAAGAGGATGAGGAGTGGAGAGACATGGCGACGGATTGGGATGGGGTAAGGGTAGAACCCAGATGAACTTAGGCTCTGATACCATTTGTTAGAACCAAAACACAGGTTTGAGGTTGAATTTCAGATTTCATTAGCCATACCACAATTATGGCAGGTTGGGGATACATATAGGATAGCTTGCTTGAGCCTTAAGAAAGCTACAACATATTCTAGAGATGCTAAAGTATATGCTAGGGATAAAGGTAAGGGCTGACACAGCCACCAACTACTCTAGATAAGTATCCTAAGTAGATAAGGACAAGACTTATAGCTGTCAAGGTAAGATGTTTCTTGGGCATTTAACTGAAACTGAAAGTCTGCCTTGTTGGTGGTTGGGTACGTACTAATGAGTTATATGATTTTATGCAGTGTCTGCACTACTGTCATTATAGGAAGCCGTGAAGTAAAGACTGAGGATGATACTAGGTATCCTTTTGTCCTTCATTTTAATACGATTAAGGCTCTTTTATTTGTTTTTAAACCTTTGAGGCCTAGATTATTCTGTCAGCAACTCTTGATATAATTGTTTGCAGTGGCGATATCACAAGCTCTTCATGGATAGGCAACGATGGTTCAGGTTATTCCAATACTTCAAGCAAAGAGCTGAGAAAGCGCCAGGTATGGCATGCTTTACCTGGCTGTTCATTTCCAAATACATACAGGTTTGTAAGGGCACTGTTTCTGAAAGTTGTTTGTTGACTAGGTAAAGGATTCAGATCCAATCAAACAAGCATCGCTAGAGAACGTGTTAAGAGAGAACTTAAAAGCATGTGCAGTTTTCCATGGGGATGAAGCATTCAATGCTGCCATTGGCAGGATCCATCCATCTGCGTTTGCTCAGCTGCAGCAGGCCCTGAATACTGCATAAGATGTGCATAGCTGCTACTTGATTGTTTGGTGATAAACTGATATTGAACCATTAGGTGGAGCAGGCATTGCTTCGTGAGGCACCATGAGCGTATAGTGTGGTGGGTGATAGAAACACAGTACGACCTACCAAAGCCTTGAGTAGTTCAACAAAAGGCTGCATGCTTTGATGTATGTAACGTGGTCCTTGCTTCTTTTTCAGGTGCTGCCATTTGAAGCAGAGCGGCGATGTAGCATACTGTTGAACATGACATGAGTTATTGATGACACAGCAGTGCAGAGTGCCTAAGCTACCTAGCGTACGAGCATGTAGGGGGGTAGTATGGATTGGTTGGTTATTTGTTCCTGAATTGTCTCAGGGCAGTGATTTTCTGATGTCTGGGACCGTGAGGTTTGGTTGGTGCCGAGATATGATTGGGGCTGGGTGATTGTTGTTCGGTGTGTTGTAGGAGAATTGGATTTGGTCGGTCGTGTGGATGGCCAGAGTTTTTATAGCTGTCCCTTCCAAGATGACTGACTCGAGGTCCTGGGTTCAGTTTGTTCATTCATACGTTTTTTTTTTCCTCCTGGTGAAATCTGAAATCATGGCCAGGCAACCATCCTCCTTACTGGTGACCCCGAGGAGGTTGTTTGAGAAGGACCTTGTCGCGTGAGAAATACAATCCAATGGTTGCCCTGGAATGCAATTTTTTGTTTTAGGTTTATGTTTCGCAGGCTCCATGCTGTCGTGCTCTTGTGTTGTGCCTAAGAATAAATGATGGAGATGTTTGCATTGGATTTCCTGGTGACTAGTCTATTTTGGTTTGGTCATTCTTACATTTAGGGAGTGTTGGTTTGATCGGGAGTCTGGAGAAGACATGTACTGTACTGGTTTTGAACAACTGCCTGCTCCGTTATTAGGCTTGTTGATTGATCCGACGCTATATGCTACATCTTTTATTGCTGAATTTAGTGCGTCTGTATACAGTGATTACTCTGGAGTACTGTATATGAGCGTTGTCGCTTGTCGGTCCTCAGATGTGTCCGCCTCACAGTGCCCTTGACGGTCGAGCACTCGTGCATGCTTTTTTTTTTTTTTTTTTTTAGTGTTCGGCTGGGATGAAATAAAGCACTGTATATGCTGGAAATCCTGTTTATGCTGAAATTTTATGAGAAAAATATTGCTCCGGCTAGAAAAAAAACAAGTCGAACTTGCTCAGCTGAACAAGCCGTTTGTGTGCAGATCCTGTGCCATGATCTTCTTGGGCATGATTCAAAAAAAAAATCTTCTTGGGCATGTTGTCGCCGGCCAACTCTGCGGCACGGCACTGTTGCAATCGAATTGTAGCCTTGTGAACCAGAAATGTTGACTACAACTCCGTGTTATTTTTGTACAGTGTTGACAGCAAGTAAGTCTGAACGGAACATTGCCTCCTAACCCCCTCCGTCCCATCTCATGTAAAGTAAAACATTTTCAACTTTGACAAAAAAAAATATAAAATATTATTAATATTTATGGTGTATAATTAGTATTATTAGATAAATCGCTAAATGTATGTCATAATAAACTTATTTAAAGATACAAATATTGCTAATGTTTTATACAAACCTAGCCACCTTAAGAAAGTTTGACTAGCACTTTTTTTTTTGAGGCAGAGAGAGTACTTTAGAATATGAAAGGCCAGGAAATACAAAAGGTGTGCAAATCCCAGGAGTAATTTGTTGGTCATTTTTTACATTTGAGTGACCCAAACCCAACTAGATTGGCATGACAATGACACTGATAGAGCGACTCTGGTGAAGAGCGATGATGAGCAAGTGACTATAGAGTTTTTTTCTTTCTTTCTAAACTCATAGCTCCTAGTATATATATAAATGAAGAATGAGTTGTGTCTGATGTCCATCAAAATATATTTAACCTTTTATACTGCTTATTAGCTGGCCGGAGTGATTCTGACAAACTGTGCAAAGAAAAACCGGTGAGCTGTAGGAAGGGAAGGCCGGGTGCGCTCATCTCATCTCCACCACACCACACACATCGCACGGCTCCAACATCAATCACCTCCCACACCATTAATTACCAAAAACCCTCTCTCGTCAATCACCATCACTACCCGAGAAACACAAACAAATCACAGCTCCCACCACGGCGCCGCCGCTGCCGCCGCCACCTCCTGCCCCACCGCCACGGCGGCCGGTGCAACTCCCTTCGTCGCGACCATTGCGCGCGCAGCCGCCCTCCTCCCCACAGCTCGGCTCCTCCTGCGCGGGCGCATGGCTTCCTCCTCCACCGCCGCCGCCTTCGTCGTCCTTCCCTTCCCCTCCCCATCGTCCTCCGACGACTCCGACGACGCCAATACCCTCCCTCCCCCGCCCGTGACGGAGCCGGAAGTAGCCTCTCCGCACCACCCTCCGCCTCCACAGCTGCAGCAGCTGGAGCGCGACTGCAACTTGGCAATGAAGGAGCTGGCGCGCGCGGGGGACGTCGACCAGGTTGTCCACCTCTTCTCCGACCTCATGCTCTCCGCCTCAAGCGCCGGCGTCCCGCCCAGCGTGCTCTGCTACAACACGCTCCTCAACGCGCTCGCGGAGGAAGGCCGCGCGGTGGAGGCCTGCAGGGTGTTCGACGGAATGCTCGCGGCGGGCGTGGCGCCCAACGCGTCGTCCTTCAACATCCTCGTCAAGCTGTACGCGTGGCGGACCGCCGAGTTCCATCTCGCCTACGACGAGATCCACGCCATGAGGCGCCACGGGGTGGTGCCCGACGTCGGAACCTTCTCCACGCTCGTCACGGGGCTGTGCCGGGCGGGGAAGCTTGACGAGGCCTGGGGCGTGCTCGATTGGATGCTGCAGGAAGGGTGCCGCCCCATGGTGCACACGTACACGCCCATCGTGCAGGGCTATTGTCGTCAGGGCCGTATCGAGGAGGCTACCAACCTGATTGGCTTCATGGAGGAGGCTGGTTGTCCTCCCAATGCTGTCACTTATAATGTTCTGATAAGGGCACTGTGCGACGATGCCAGATTCGATGAGGTCGAGCAGGTGTTAGCAGAGATTGAAACTAAGGGCCACAAGCCCAGTACGGTTACCTATAATATATACATGGATGCTCTTAGCAAGAAAGGCATGGCTAAGGAAGCACTCAAACAGTTTGAAGTCTTGCAAGGTAAAGGGTTGCATCCCACAGCTTTTACTTTGAGCATCATTCTAAATTGCCTTTGCTGTAACTCGAGGTTTTCACATGCCATTCCCATCTTGGAGAGGAGCACAGAGTTAAATTGGTGTGCTGCTGTTGTCGCTTACAACACTGTGATGAGCAGACTGTGTGACATGGGCAGATGGCCAGCTGTTCTGGAGCTCTTGGCAAACATGATCAAGAAATGTATCGTACCAAACTCACGCACGTTCAACATTTTCATCCATAGTCTTTGCATCGCTGAGAAGCTTTCTGTAGCCAAGAAACTGGTCTATAATCAAGGGTTTCCTGCAAATGTTGTGACATACAATACACTCATCCATTCATTTTACTTAAGTGGAGCAGGCCTGTGAGGCGGAAAGCATGTTTGTGTACATGACAGAAGTAGCAAATATTGCTCCAGATGAAGTCACCTATACAATAATGGTTGATGGATTATGCAGACAAGGAAAATTTGATAAGGCTACTAATTGTTTTAAAGAGTCTCTCAAGGATAGACTGTCAAAGGATCTTCTTACTACCCTTCTAAACAGGCTTGCTCGCAGTGATAGAAATGGGAACATCCTTGTTACATTCCAAGAAATCGAAAGACAAGGCTTTGTCTGTGGTTACATGATATTTGAGGATACGGTTAGATCAATCTGTCAGGTTGGTTTTCGTCAGCACATAAAGATGTTTAATCTGCAATTTCTGCTGGATGGAATGTTGGGACCTGGCAAGGAAGTGTACCCAGTGCATAAGGGCTAAGGAAAGAGATAAATGATCGCAAGAAAGATGGCAACTGGTAAATATATCTTTCAAATTTGTTGTCAAATACATCTGACTAGTGCTAAGTGCTTCCAGATGGATTAACAACATTACACATTTCTATGAACAAATCTTAAATTGGAATAGCGGCTGGTAGGTGGTCATGATTTTGCCTTCAAAGTGCCTCAATTTTTTTCCCAACATGAATTATTGTGTATACATTCGATTAATTTAGAAGGGCAGGCCTGGTGCAGTGGTGAGAGCTGTCTCACTAAGTCACCAGGTCGCGGGTTCGAAACAGCCTCTCCGCGGATTTTGCGGGGGAAGGCTTGCCTCGGTTTTTCCCTTCCCCAGACCCCACTCATGTGGGAGCCTCCGGCACTAGGTCTGCCCTTTTTTTTTACATTCGATTTAATTTGGAAATATTGGCTCTATCTAAATGCCAACCTTTTCTTGCTTACAATTGCAGATGAACTTCAGTTCACTCTCAGAGGTACAGCCAAGAACATACAATTACATTGTATGTGTCACAGTATCCAGAATGTGGGAGTTCAGAGGCAAAACAATGAAGAGTAATTCATCTATTATATGGCTTTAGCTATTCACAAACATAAACACAGCTGTAGTGGGACACTTAAACGATAACAGTCTGGCATTTCACTTACCAGATTAAAATTTCTTTGCTGCAGTGGAATTATTAATGAGGAGGACCACCTTTGGGAAAAATCTTTTTCTAAACACACATGAGGAGAATAGCCAGGTATGCACTACATAATATGCATCCAGTTTGAGTCATATGATGGTAAACACATGATGTGTATTGATGAGACTATATTTTCTAAATGCTGTAATTGTAGATTGCACAGCAGGTAGCTGTATTAATCTCCAATATTGCACGCTTGGATTATCCAAAAGAGTGGTATGTATTTATTATACAGGTACTATTAGCTATGTTGCACATCATTCAATTGGCGAATTAAGGCTACAATGTTTCCACTTTCCACGCATCTTCTCTTGACATGCGCCCTTTTTCCTTTGTAGTTTCACCTGGGCACTAATTCCAGTACCCAGAAATTTCTCTGATTATCCTGACTTATCAAATTTAGGCATTACTGTATTGTGATATTTTTTTATTGGTTTCCTTTGCTATTTGGCTTGGCCATTTAATCTACCCTTTCGATTGTTCTATTGGCCAGAAAACTCAGACGATTCCTTCAAAGACAAGCAGACTGAACTATATGGGACTTTGCAAAAAGCTCACGCTACAGTATGGAAGTCTTTGTTACTTTACAAGGCAGACATCCATATTGTTTTGTTCACCAAACTGTGCTTCCAGCTACAGTTGACCTCAGCCAGAAGATGATTAGAAATCCTGAACGGACTGACTACTTGTGAGGAGTTTCAACTGATCAATGAAAATGCACTGCCTTCGAGTCTGGAGCAAAGGAAGAAAAACTTAGGTACTGGGGCTACAATGCTACACGCTAAAGGTCGTTTTGCCTGGTGATCGAGTCGTGTTGCTTTTCAACATTTCTTGGCAAAGCATATAATTCATGTCAAGCTTATAAGATTAAGATAAAATACTAGTTATCTGTTATTTACTGAAACGTTTGCAACTGCTGGACAAGCTGTTGAGCAAATCATTAAGATAAAATACCATTTTTTTTATGCAACATATCAAAATTTGAAGTAGCATTAGCCATGAGAAGTATAGTAGATTGAGAAGCTGCTTTGCAAGTTGATATATACTCCGTATATATTGGAAAGTAAGCGCGTCGCGTTATTAATTTAATCTATAATAAGTATAAGTCGTCGCTCATCGCCGATAAACGGACAATGAGGACGGTGATATCGTCGGTGGAGCCTCTGGACGCCGCCAACTCGACCAGCCGCCTGCAGGCCGCGGAGGGAGCTGCTGGCCGCCGGTGCAGCACAGCGGGCGCGCGACGTCCACCTTGTCCCATAGGCCGTCGGAGGCGAGGACGAGGACGAGGACGAGGAACTCGCAGCTCGCGTCCACGGGCAGCGTGGTGGTGTCCGGCTCCACCAGCACCCATGGCTTGAGGTGCCCGTCGCCGATGCCCCTGGACACCGCCAGCGAGCCCTGCACCCGCCACATGCCGCGGCAGTCGACGACGAAGCCGCCCTGGCTCTCGATCCGGCGGCGCTCGTCCTCGCGGGACGCGCGGTGGTCGGAGGTGAGCGGGTTGGCCTTGCCCGCGCGGCAGAGCACGGCGTTGGACACCACGAGGCGGCCCTCGCGGAGCAGCGCCGTGACGCAGCAGGCGCCGCCCGCACTGGAAGTGGAGAAGTCGGCGTCGGTCCTCAGGTAGGCACGCCTCACGGCCTCCTCCTCGACGGCTTTGGTTGTGGTCATGGGCGTTTGTTGCTGCTGCTGCAGCAGCAGCTCCTGCGCCATGCGCCATGATCCTGG
The DNA here is from genome assembly GCF_019320115.1 of Miscanthus floridulus. Taxonomy (NCBI): domain Eukaryota; kingdom Viridiplantae; phylum Streptophyta; class Magnoliopsida; order Poales; family Poaceae; genus Miscanthus; species Miscanthus floridulus. Next base: position 150,968,574 of record NC_089582.1, on the reverse strand, counting down.
GCATGTTGTTGGCGGCGAACTCAGCGGCGGCCTTGCCACCGTGGCCGTCGAACACTCCGAAGAAGGCCGTGTGGGGGTCTCCCCCCAGGCCGACGGCGGCGACGTGGCGGTCCTCCATGTGGACCCGTCTCCGTCCCTTGCCCTTCCGGCAGTAGGCCGCGAAGCCGTGGCCCGCGGTCTCCTGGGTCTCAGGCCCCGCCTCCTGTTCCTGTTCCGTGGTGACCGTGGGGACAAGGAGAGGCGGTGGGCGTCGGCGGTTGACGAGCCGCGACGGCGACGGAGTTATGGCGGTCGTCGTTACAGCTGCAAACTGCTGGTGGCTGGTGGGCTTGCATGGCGATGGGGAGCAGGCGGCCTCCTGTTCCTGTTCCTGTTCCCCGGGCCCGGAGGAGGGAGGGTGGTCTGAGCCTGAGCGGCGAGCCCGGGAGGGTATGGATATGGTGGTGCGGCTCCGGCGTGTCCTTGTTGAAGGAGGAGGGAGGGCGGGAGGCGGCGGGACGGGGAGAAGACCGGCGAGCCCGGGTTGGGGTTGGTCACCACCGACGCGGAGAATGGCACGTTCGCCGTACGGATTGGATTATTGGTTGCTTTGCTTGCTACTGTAGTGAAGTAGCCTGTTAGTTGTGTACTGTGTGTGATTAATTTAGGGTCTTTTTGGCACGGTTTTCGCTGTCTCCGGCTCCACTACTGTAGCACGGAGCCAGAGAAGCTCGAAGTCGCGGCTTCTCCCGCTCCTCTCCCTAGTTCATTTTCTACCTCGATTTCTAAAACAGCTTCGGTTACAGTGTCGCTACCGTACAGCTACAGGTGTCGAGACGAGGAGCCGGAGCCCCCGGAGCTGCGCAAAGGGCCTTAATTTGCATCTGCCGGTCTCTCTCTGACTCTCACTGTAGTATATTAGTTGCACTACTGCATGCTGCAGCAGCAGGAGTCAGGATCGTCGGAAGCTGAGCGGCGGCAACGACAAAACCGTGGTGCACATGCACCTGCATCAACGTGGCTTCGCCCCTGACTGTCAATCTTCGATTTGCTGGTTCATATGGTTGCAGGTTTGTGAAGAAGTATTGCTGGCTGGTTTGTGTGAGAAAAAAATACTGTTTCGACTGGAAATTTACGATCGTTTACGACCCGCCACAACCAAACGAACAGGTTGTGTATCCATACAAGTAAGAACAACATCTGTCTCCCATACAAAATGAAACGTACGACGTGATTGCTACATAAATATTCCAATCACCAAATTAACCATGCAACAAAGTTACATGTTCCGGTACAATGCATGCATACGTATTGCCCGTGAAAATCAGGAACCTATTTTATTTAAAAAAAATCAAGGACCTATTAGTGGGCAGGTCCAATGGTCCGTAGAGAAAAGGGATACAGTGGCCCACAGACTGTCTTGTCGTGATGGGCTATAATTAGGCCGCCTTGTTTTCTACCAGGATTCGGCGGCCTTTCAATGATGCCCAGCTCTGTACAGCTAGGCCCAGACACTTTAGTATGTCCCACTGGTTCATCAAAGTACTTAGTAGACTACCCATCACCCGGATGATAGTTCGTACAGCTATCAACCGCTTTTTGAGCCAATCATAATTAAACATGTAATCTATAGAATTTATATAAAACGACAAAGAAAAAATGAATGGACGCAAAAATATAATAAAATAATCAACCAGGTCCTCCCTCTCCACCCAAACGCAACAACTTACACAAGAAGTCGCGTTACATATCCAACCACTCAGATTCCTTTTGGCAAGCTAACTGAACAGGATCAACTTGGAGAACAAGAAAAAAATAAAAGGAATGACACACTGAAACGATCAACTCAACAAGTAAGGCTCTGTTTGGTTTCATAAGTCGGGTGACTAATTAAGTTAGGTGACTAAAAATCAGTGACTTATAAGTATGTCTATTTGGTTGTAGATGACTTATAAGCTAATGCCTGTTAAGTGAAAGGTATGGGCCCCACGTGGAAAAGGGTGACTTATAAGTTTTAGGCAGGGGTGAACCAGCTTACTTCTTATAAGCAGGGGTGACTTATAAGTTAGTGGTGTTTTGCAAAACCAGTCACTTATTTTACTTTTTAACTTATAAGTAGGTGACTTATTTGAAACCAAACAGGCCCTAAGCCGGCTGAAGCTGTTTTATTGTGAGAGAAAAATACTGTAGATTCTAGCTGATAAGCCAGTTGATAAGTTCAAGCGGACAGGGCCAACCATAATGTAAGGCCAACTAAAAGGGTTGAGATGGCGACTAGAGGGGGGGTGAATAGTTCTTTTAAAACTTAATCGCGTTGGCTAACTAAAACAAGTGCAAAATTTAAAACTATCGGTCTAGCCAAGACTACACCCCTCTATCTATGTTCACTAGCACCTTGCAAAGATACTAATCGAGCAACAAAGGTGCCGTGTTAGCTAGAGCTTTCCTAACCAATTCTAGGAGCAAGGTTACACAAACCTATGCTACTAGTATTTTAAGCAACAAGAGAGCTCCTACACATGCTAGTAAGCAAAAGCACAAAACTAATAAAGCTCACTAGCAATGCTCAATAACAAGGCAACCAATGCCTAATTAGTGAGCGTAAATACTTAGCTACACAAACTAAGCAATATGACTAACAAGGTTACTAAAACCAAATTAGCCACGCAAGGGAGCTACTTCTATGCTACACAAGCAAGAAGGTAATTAGCAAGCTACGCGAGCTATCTAATTACAAGAGCAACTACACAAGCTTAATATGTATAAAAGTAATTACAAGCTTGTGTAATGGGGATGCAAACCAACGGAAAGAACAAGGTTGACACGATGATTTTTCTCCCGAGGTTCACGTATTTGCCAACACGCTAGTCCCGTTGTGCCGACCGCTCACTTGGTGGTTCGGTGGCTAATTAGCATCACCCGCTAAGCCCGCACGTCGGGCGCCGCAAGAACCTACCCCTTGTGTGAGGGTAGCTCAATGACACGTTTTACTAGAGTTGCTCTTCGTGGCTCCCGCGGGGTGAGCACAATGCCCCTCACAAGCACTTCTCCGGAGCACCGCACAAGCTTCTTGTGCGCTTCGACGGAGACCACCACCAAGCTGTCTAGGAGGTGGCAACCTCCAAGAGTAACAAGCACCACCGGCTTGCAACTCGATCACCTAGTGCCACTCGATGCAACCTCACGATGCAATCGCACTAGAATCGCTCACTCACATAATCGAATGATCGCTATTAAGTATGTGTGAGATGGAGGGCTCCTAAGCACTCTCAAGCATGGACACAAAGTCTCCCAAGGTGCTCAGCACCAGCCATGGCCGAAGGCCACTTCTATTTATAGCCCTAAGGGCTAAACTAGCCGTTACCCCTTCACTGGGCAAAAGTCGGGCCGACCGGACGCTTCGGTCGTGTTGACCGGACGCTGGACCTCAGCGTCCGGTCACCCGCAGACGGCCACGTGTCCTGATTCCAACGATCACTTGACCTAACCGGACGCAGCAGCTTCAACTGACCGGACGCTGAACCCCCAGCGTCCGGTCGTTTCCAGTAAGGTATCGACCTCGACCGGACGTGTCTGGTCACACTTGATCGGACGCAGCCCAGCGTCCGGTCACACTCCAGCTTCTGCGTCACCGTACGTCAGCCTGACCGGATGCAGCCTGCCAGCGTCCGGTGCTTTCAGACCCAGCGTCCGGTCAGTTGACCGACGCCAGCGTCTCCGCGATCAACTCGTTTTCACTTCTAACTTTTTTACCCTTGCTCTAATGTGCCAACCACAAGAATTTGCATCCGGCGCAATAGAAAATAGGCATTCCATTTTCCCGAAAGCGCCGAATCCCGCCGAGCAAGCTCGGCGGGAGGGAGAGAGGGACCCAAACCCATCTCAACCCTGCAAACACCACCTCCTTTGTAGATGTGCCAACACCACCAAGTGTACACCACCATGTGTATATGTGTTAGCTTTTCACAAGCATTTCCCAAAGGATGTTAGCCACTCAATTTGCCACGCCACTCGATCCTAGCGACAATGCAAAGTTAGATCACTCGAGTGGCACTAGATGACCGATATACAAACAAGTTTGCCCCTCTTGATAGTATGGCCATCTATCCTAAAACCCGGTCATAAACTTCTCTACACACCTATGACCGGTGAAATGAAATACCCTAGGTTATACCTTTGCCTTGCGCATTCCATTCCATCTCCTTCAATGTCGATGCAACACATGCACCAATACGATCAACAATGATATGTTTCACTTCATATCATCACGTGATCATATTGGTTCATCGATCTTGACTTCACTTGCTCTTCACCGTTGCCATTGTCCATCGGCGCCAAGTCTTGCTCAAGCTTCACCGCCACGCGGTCCATCACTCCAAAGCCTTTAACTTGCCCTTCATACTTGCAACCGGTCCATCAAGCCAAGTATTGTCTTGATCTTCTCCACCTTGATCACATGACTCAATGTCATGTCTCATGTGCAATAAGCTCCTTCATCATCACATGTGTGAGCTTTGCAACATCTTCAAGCCATTTTCACCTTCATGGCATATGTTGCTCACACACATGTACCTGTGGACTAATCACCTGTGTATCTCACATAAACACAATTAGTCCACTTAGGTTGTCACTCAATTACCAAAACTAAACAAGGACCTTTCAACGTTTCATTTGCAAATATTCTCTAACCTCACTAAAACCTTCGTAACCTGTTTTAAAAAAAACTATGTAACAAAATAGTGTTGCATGACCTGAGTAGGAGTTTCAGTTCCAATATATTTAGCAATATCAAACTCAGGGGTGGATCGATCGATGCATTTTAGACTCCACAAATCATATATTATATCAATGCAACAACTTAAGGAACTAAACCACCATATATAATTAAACACATAAGTCTGCATCCTAGTCCTGTCAAAACCAGAAAACAGAGGAACTGAGCACTAGCCTCCACAAGCAATAATCTGTTAAGAATTATATTATTTGAGCAAACTGAATTGTCTATTGTGGTTTCTTTAAAATCACAAACAAAAAAACACTGAATCTCTGAGAAAACTGAAACTGAACATTAACAATACATCACCATTGCTTGAAAATGACATATCATACAATTATGAAGTACTGAAATAACAAGCGCTGAAAAAATAGAGACTCTTGAATAAATGTATCAATGATACTTATCCATACACATAGCAATTCTAAAAAAAACTAAATAAAGAAGAACAAGACTGAACTGAACTACATGCACAAGGGGCCATGCGTGCAATGCAGGCACCAGACAGGAAGCGAGTAGAGAAAAAACAGAACCCTCTCCCTCTCTCTCTCTTCAACAAACAACACACTAGAACAAAAAGGCCAACAACCAATTTGTTCCGACACAGACAATATAGAGAAATGAACAATACAAATTGATTTCAAAACAAATGGGTGTGCCATCAGATGCGAACCTGAATACAATGGGAAAATTGAATCGCATTGAAGAAATAATTATCACACAAATACAGATTATGAAAACACTACACAATGAATTTCACACTGAAGAAATAATTATAACAAACACAGATTATGAGAACAATACACAGTGATTTTACAAGAAAACTAACTGATACACAATTAAAGATGATGCATCCATTTCAATAGAATAAACATATGCCAAACTAATTGACACAGCATGCTAAAGTGAAATGCAGAAGGGGATGTAGGCGCAATCACATGAACCTAAATAGAATGGGGAAACTGAATCGGCATGGGGGGAAATCAACACTAATCTTCAGATACGCGCACCAGTTGGGCGGAGCAGCCCACTCCGCTCGTCGGAGACATCCTGTACACGACTAACTGAAGCTGCTAGGGAGAGGATTGGGGTTGAGGTGAAGGAGCACAACGGGAGCGACCAGATGGAAGCTGCTGTGGAGAGGAGTGGGGTTGAGGTGAGGGACGACGTCCGTAGGCCGCACCTGAAAAGAGGGACGACGCCTGCAACTCGCAGTTGTGGTGAGGGGCGACGCCCCGCACCGCAGGCCGTAGCTCCTCCGAGTCGAAAGATGATAGAAGACGAGAAGATGAACAGATGAATCCCTCCCTCTCGAGAAAATGGCAATTTTGCCATCATCAGATTTGGGCTTCGCTTGTTTGCCATCATACAAACAGGATTCGCTAGGATGCCATTATGAAACTAGGTACACTAGCTGGAATGCCATTCTCTTTATTTCTCTCTAATTTAATCATTTTTTTATTCCAACCAAACTTTTATTCCTGTTTTACCCCTGCCCCAAATACCTCATCCATCATTTCTTCTTCCTCACAATTCGCACGCACGTCTCCCTATGCTCCTCTCTCCTCACACACGCACGTATGTCGGCCAGCAGCCGCACCAATCTCATTCTCACGGGGACCAGCCACCGCACCACCCCAACGCGAGCCTACCGTAGCACCACACGCACGCTAGCCCGCCACTGCTCTTGCACGGGCGGCCGCACACCGACGCCATAAAAGAGCATCGCCCCGATTGCGCTTGATGTGCTTAGGTGGAGGTCGGCGATGTCGTGCAGTGGAGGTCCATGATGGGACGACTCGAGCTGGGGGCGGACGTCTACTCAGTCATGGACGATGGCGCGTGCCTACTTGGAGGCGGCGAGCCGGCGGCAGCGCAGTGTTGGACGGCCGCGGCAGCGGGGTGGTGGCAGTGCGGCGGTGGGGCTGGCGTTGGGGCGGGCGGCGACCTGGGGAAGGGCAGCGGCGGTGGGATGGCCAGGAGTAGCGCCGCGTGCTGGTGTCGGGGCGGCACAGTGTGCATTGGGGCGACAACGGCCTGCTGGTGTGTGTGTGCGTGTGACGAAGATGAACAGGATGAAAGAGATAAGGTTTTGAGTTTAGGGGCAGGGGTAAAACGGGAATTAAAGTTTGGTTGGAATAAAAATAATGATAAAATTGGAGAGAAATCAGCAAAATGGCATTTCAGCGTGTGCACTCGGTTTGGTAATGGCAATCCGGTGAATCTCTTTTGCATGATGGCAAACGAGCGAAACGCAAGTTTGATGATGGCAAAATTCCCATTTTGTCCTCCCTCTCCGTCTCCAGTATCCACGTAACATACAAATGGGCCAAAACAACAAAACAAATTGAGCCCACTAACACAAACGGCAACAAACTTCGGGGGACGATGAATAGAAATGCAAGTCGGAGGTGAGCACGTGCACCGTACCAATTGATCGATACACTACTGAGTATGGACACGTACTACTAGGGATAACATAACACGCCATTCAAGCTAATTGGCCTTCGCTAGTGATTTGTTTATTTCTCGTCAATTGACATTTGTCACGGGTATCCTTTCAACAGCCAGCCTTCATTTTTTTTTTTTTTTGAGATGGTAGCGCATGTTACAGCTTTTACTTTTAAAAAAACTATAGGAGCAATCTCATACTTAGTGCACAATAATCCAGTAGAGGTCAAAAGATTTGAAATTGTGTGGTATTATCCCAGGGTAAGATCTGAAGGTGCCACTCATAAGATTCTGCCTTTTGAAACACATGACTAGTCAATAAAGCTAACGCCCCATTCGGATCCTTTGAATTGAATGCATTCTAATAAATTACTCCTTCATTCTAAATTATAAGACGTTTTGACATTCTAGATTCATAGTTTTTGTTATGAACCTAGATATATAACATGTCTAGATACATAGCAAAAGCTATGAACCTAGAAAAATCAAAACGTCTTATAATTTGGGACGGATTAAGTATAATTTAGATACATATTAATTAAGATAATATGGTTGTATATGAAAAATATTTGTATACTATTGTAAGCCATGCAATAGAGATGTTTATATGTTGCATTTCTCCTGTAGGCAAGCGAGTTGAAAAGTGTGCTATAAGTTGGAGAATAGAAACATATCATGGTGATCTACACAATCAAATTCCATCTCTCACCCTATAAATTTAAGATAGGCTTATATGCAAACTTTGGAAAGTGATGAAATCTCGTATTCCAAGCCAAATAGAATATAATCCATTAAGTAGTTTCCAATTCCTCCCAAATAAAGAGATCCAAACGGCTCCTAACAGATTTCACTTGCTGCACTTCTCTTAGGGCCTGTTTGGTTCACCCCTCCTAGTCACTTTTAGTCACTAAAATACCAAACGCTCCGCTAAAGTTTAGGGGTCATTAAAGTTTAGTGGCTGTTAGTCACCGATGAGTAGCTAAAAGTAACTAAAGTGTATATGGGACAACTGCTTTAGTGATCTTTAGTCACTATAACTAAACAGGAGATCACTAAACTTTAGGAGCCATTACACTTTAGTGGTGAAACCAAGCATGCCCTTAGTTTACTACTACTCCCTCCATTTCAAATTATATACAAAGTATTTTAATTTTTTTAGATACATATTTTACGCTATACGTTTTGAGGTACACTATATCTAAATACATAATAAAATCAATGCATTTAAAATGCCAAAAACACCTTGAAAATATCTTAAATCATGCATGCTACTAGTATATGTTCCTACTAGCACCGTTCGCCAGCTGCCGAAAGTTGATGAGATCATGTCTGTCCCAACTCCCAAGCCTCAGACCAATTGCCTAGTAGTCAGTAGATGCCACATGTTGGCTCATTTGGATTATTATTATTATCCCTCTCGATCTCTGCACAAGCAAAAGCAAGTCTTCGGCCTAAGTTGTTTCACTTCCAAATTAGAGCGTCCATGCAGATGTGGCAAATTCGGCTTAATTGAGTAGTCAAGTATTCCTTGTCCTCTCCAGTCCCCATATATATACAATAATTCTGCCTCACATGCATTGTCTTGCAATCTTTTCTTTTCCTATCCTTTTTTTTTCTTCTTATTTGGTTGTGCTGTGACCACACAAAGAAAAACCAGTACCAGCTAAAAGTATGAGCCCATTTTTTTTGTAAACCATACACATGCATGATGAATATATATGTTTTGCTTTGGATTGAAAGAGTATAGATTGACGAGCTTTGAGGGTGTTAGCTCGGTAATCAACAATTACCTTGCAAGCTTTGTATTGTTAAACTTTACTTTTGCTTAATGAAAAAGCGTGTTACGGCACGATCGCGAAAAAGGTTCCTGCTAAGTCAGAGTGATTTTCTTTGGAACAAAGAAATAAATTTATATGAGGATACATACTGAGATTTAGTTAGAAACATATAACAATTCCTTGATAAATCGACACTAATAGCGTTTGCTTCTATATGAGGGTACATACTGAGAAAACTAAAATGAGAAAGAAACATCATCACACAACAACTAAGGCCCGTTCACTGAACTTATCAGCCGGCTTATCAGTTGAATCTACAATATTTTTTTTTCTCATAACAAAACAGCTTCAGCCGACTTATCAGCTGGCTTTAATAGCATTGGTCGGACAAACAACAACAGTATGTACCTCGCATCACAAGTCACCGTAACTAAACACCATCACATGTGCTTTAACAACATATCACTGCTATCAAAAAGCCTTGACATCAAGTCATTGTCGCTTTGAAGTTATTGACTGTATATGCGTTTCCATATAAAACGAAAGAATATGCTTCCTGTGATATTATGCTCTGAAAAAGTACATGTAGCATGTTTTTGGAAGAGGGAAGAGGGGGAAAAGAAGAGCGAAAATGAATTTGTTGGTATTCCAAGGTGCCCCCGGGAGAGATTCGTCGCGTAGAATAGAAAGGGGGGACCCCACCGAGCAGTGACTGAGGCAGTGACCCACCTCCCCTGTTGCTCGTATAAAGCGGCAGAGCAGGCCCGGCGGTTTCCCCTGGCATTCGGCGCCGCCGCCTCATCAAATCACACACACAACACAGCCCGTCAGCCAGCCCGAGCCCAAGCCCCAAGGTTGGCAGCGGCGCGGCGCGATGGAGTCCCCCTACGCTCTCCACCTCGCCCTCGCCGCGCTCGTCGGCGCCTCCTTCGCCGCCGCATCCGCCTACTACATGCACCGCAAGACCCTCGACCAGCTTCTCCGCTTCGCCCGCGACCAACAGCGCCGCCGCAACCGCCTCCTCCCCGACGGCGACGAACTGGAGGACGGCGAAGACGACGAGGACTATCCTCCGGCGCACAGGGACCACGATCGCAGCACCCTTCCCATCCCGCCGGGCCTACCGCCGCTCCACACCGGCCGAGAGGGTAGTACGCCTCCCGCTCCTTTTACTGTTTCGTTTCGTTTCGATTCGATTTCTCATGTTTTTGACTCATGGCTGCGTACCACCTCATAGTCACGTGTCACGTGATCGGCGCGCTAATGCGCTCTACGGAAGTTTAGCATCAACTGCTTATTCGCATCGTATATGGGAATGCACAATGTGCGCGATAGTTTGATTTGTTCAGTGTTTATTACTGTGCGCCCCCCCTGCTTGTTTTGATCTGGAGAAATAATGCGCGATAGTTTGATTTGTTCAGTGTTTACAGCACACCCCCTGCTTGTTTTGATCTGGACAAATAATTGATGCTCCAACTTAAGTTGCGATTGAAGTTGATGACCTCGCGTACTTACTAGGTATATATGAACCAGTTATCCTGCTAATGTCTGTCTTCTTTATCTTTCAGGTAGGCCAATCATTTCTCCAGGTTCGACTAAAAGAGTTGGACCTATTGTTAGACCGACTACGCCCAAATCCTCTGTCCCCACTGTCAGTGCATTTGATAGAATTGAAGATTCAGATGACGAGGAGGATCTTGTCCCAGATGCCAAGAATGATACTGCTTACTTGGCCCCAAACGGTGCTATTGTAAGTATCAGATCTCTATGCTACTCTGAACTAGTGATACCAATCTGTCTGCTAGTTCCACTAGAATTGGATCTATCAATTGCATGAATTCTTTGACTTGAGGATCTTCACATTTTGAGCTTTGTTTAGCTAAATGCACCCTGGCTCAAAATCTGTGCGATTTCGGGAGGTTCAACTTACTGTTGTATTCACTATTTAGGCCTTGGACTAAGTTACACCAGTTATCAAGTAGAGTTTCTTAGTCTATGTTGCAATGCATGTAACATATATTGATTAATTACCACGCATATATTGTTGTGAGCAATGAGCATGTTTAGTTGTGTATGTAGATATGAATCACGGTACCATCTGTCTATCTGGGCTGGTCTACAGCTGCAACAGTATGATTGGATTGTTGGCAAGTTAGTAACTATCGTCCATTGAAAAGATTTACACTGTTCATTTGGTAAAAACTACCTTAAACTGCTTATGACATTATAAATGGAAATTTATTCTGTTTTCTGTTAATGTCGTCTCACTACAAATTGAAATGTTCTTTTATGTGTTCTGCAACTTTGTTGTGCATTTTCTCATGTGCTGCAGTCCAACAAATTTTTTTTCAATGTAGGGGCAATATTATATTTTCCTTGCAAATGTGTCCTACTTATACTGGTATTATAGACTAACAGTGGTTTCTTTCATTCTTGTTCTTTCTCTCAGGGATCAGATCTCACAGATAAAGCGAGCCAGAACGGGGAATTAAAATCAGCACCATCAACGCAGATGATTAGATCCCATAGTGCAACTGGCAGTCTGCATGCACCCCAGCTTAACCCAATAGCAGCTGATATACTTCGAAAGGAACCTGAACATGAAACCTTCAGTAAAATCAACATCACAGCTGTTGGTATGTACCACTTTTTTTTGTCCTTTTTATCTATTTGGCTGCACCTTTCTTAAGTTAACAATATTGCTGTTTCCTCAGATGGTGTTTTTCTAATAAAAGAACTAACATGTTCAGCTCATATGCTTTGTTTTTCCTCTGCATATATGTACACATGCCTATGTCTTTTTTTTGGGGGGTGGGGGGGGTTGGTGTGGTTGCGATTGGGAGGTTACTTCTATTCCGTTGCAATGTACTTTATTCTATGAATGAATTCACTCAGTAATCACTATAATCCTTTTGTTGCCCGTGCCCCGTGTTATTTGCTATTTGTCATTACTCTTACACTCCCTTCTCCCCCCTCACAGAGACTCCTTCTCCTGATGAAATTGAAGCATACAAAGTTCTTCAGAAATGTCTTGAGCTGCGTGAGAGGTACATATTCAGAGAAGAAGTTGCTCCTTGGGAAAAAGAGATCATAACTGATCCTAGTACCCCAAAACCTAACCCAAATCCGTTCAATTATGAACATCAGGCTAAAACTGATGTAAGTGCTGCTCTTCAGATATGAACATGTTGACTAGACGGATATTGTTTAAGATAATTTCCTTTCCCCTAATTATTTTCTTTCTTTCAGCACCATTTTGAAATGGTTGATGGCGTCATTCATGTGTACCCCAATAAAGATTGTGAGTAATAAAGGAATTCCATATCTTTTAGTTTCTATACATCTACCTTCATGTGACTTGGTTTAGGGTACACTGATCATTATCTTTATCTATGCCTTTACAGCTAAAGAAAGACTCTATCCAGTTGCCGATGCAACTACCTTCTTTACTGATATGCACTACATCCTTCGCGTGTTGGCTGCTGGGGATATCCGAACCGTGTGTCATCACCGTCTAAATCTTCTAGAGCAGGTAATTCTTTGTGTTTTGTTCTTTCAAGTTTCAACTGCGTGCTCTTTCTGCATGAGTCTTAGCCAATGATGTTCTGACGACCAAGCCTGTTCATCGAAGCATGCAATGGTCTATGTTGATTCATTTGTATATGGTGACTGGTGTGTGCCACTTTGGTTCAATTATTGGGATAACTGATCGTGGTACCCCAAAACCTAACCCAAATCCGTTCAATTATGAATATCAGGCTGCCTGGATTTGTTGCCTGGCAGGCATTTGCCTACCAGGGTTCAATCCAAACAGGCTCGATAATCCTTTTCTTTTACTGAAAGCTGTGAGGGAGTTACTCTCAGTGAGAGTCTTCCGTTCTGGAGAACAAGAGCAAAATATTTACAAAGAGACAAATTAAACGGGGCTACTAAGACAAAGCAACTACAAGGTTATGAGTGGGGCTACTAGGAATATACATCCACATACAAGCTAGCTTGATTCATAAATCTTACTAAGGTTGATGTCATATAGCGGATGTGTCCCAGACAAGGCTTTCAAGCTTGGTTGATTCATGAATCTTACTGAATAATATGGTGCATGTATATATTGACTCTTGCTTATGTTCACTCTTGTGTATGTCAGAAATTTAATCTTCATTTGATGGTCAATACGGATAGAGAACTGCTTGCTCAGAAAGCTGCACCTCACCGGGACTTCTACAACGTTAGGAAGGTTGATACTCATGTTCATCACTCAGCATGCATGAACCATAAACACCTGTTGAGATTTATCAAGTCTAAGTTGAGGAAGGAACCTAATGAGGTACACACACACTTTTTTTTTTTTGGTTTCTGAAACTTCCCTTATTGTCTCACGTCATATCTAATAGTTCTTCACCTGAGATCTGGGATGTGTTCTACGTCTGACTTAACTCCAAAATTGGAATTTGTAGGTTGTAATATTTAGAGATGGGACCTATTTGACTCTTAAGGAGGTTTTTGAGAGTTTGGATTTGACAGGGTAACTTCTAGATTTGACTTTGCTTGTGTAAGTCTTTCAGTTACCAGTTTTGACATAACTCATGGATTTCTCTGCCAGGCATGACCTCAATGTTGATCTCTTAGATGTCCATGCTGATAAGAGTACATTTCATCGTTTTGACAAGTTCAATCTGAAATATAATCCATGTGGTCAATCTCGCCTGAGGGAGATCTTTTTAAAGCAGGATAATCTTATTCAAGGTACAACTATTTTGTGTAGATGTCTTTCTGTCTCAGTTGTGGTGCAACTGTTATTCACATGCTGCATTTATCTCATGGTCAATGTAAACCTGACAGGTCGCTTCCTTGCTGAGCTGACAAAAGAAGTATTTTCTGACCTTGAAGCAAGTAAATATCAGGTGTGTTATTCTTTCATAACTAGTTTTCTAAGTACTGGAACTAGTTTATCTGATTAGTGATCTTTCTAGTATGCTATCTTATGGATTCTAGCTATTCATTCTTAAGTACCCAGCTAATGACTCTTGCAATTACCTTCATCAGATGGCTGAGTATCGGATATCTATTTATGGGAGGAAGAAAAGTGAATGGGACCAAATGGCAAGTTGGATAGTGAACAATGAATTATATAGCGAGAATGTTGTTTGGTTAATTCAGGTTGATACCCCCATCCCCTTTCTTTTGTCCAAGTGTGTTCAGTAACCAAATATGAAACTCTGGCTAGCCCACAATGGAACAAGGAGTATAGTTTATGTGCTTTATTATTTGTTTCATTTTTCTCTGCAGATTCCTCGAATATACAATGTATACAGGGAGATGGGCACAATCAATTCATTCCAAAACCTCCTCGACAATATTTTTCTCCCTCTTTATGAAGTAACTGTTGACCCAGCTTCACATCCTCAGCTCCATGTTTTCTTAGAACAGGTTAGTGGAAATACTTGTATGTCCACCGAATGGGTGGTTTCCACCTGATATTTGTTATATTTTGTTAGGCATTATTTACATCATTTTGAAGGGCAGGTCTGGTGCAGTGGTGAGAGCTGTCTCGCTGAGTCACCAGGTCGCGGGTTCGAAGCAGCCTCTCCGCAGATTTTGCAGGGGGAGGCTTGCCTCGGTTTTTCCCTTCCCCTAGACCCCACTCATGTGGGAGCCTCCGGCACTGGGTCTGCCCCCCTTATTATTTACATCATTTTCCTTTATTTACTTCAGGTTGTTGGGTTGGATTTGGTGGATGATGAAAGCAAACCTGAAAGACGCCCAACGAAACACATGCCAACACCTGAGCAATGGACTAATGTTTTCAATCCAGCCTATGCATATTATGTGTACTATTGCTATGCAAATCTGTATACACTGAACAAGGTACATCTTTTTGTGCATGGAGTTCTTCATCATGTGCTCATTTAAGGATAAGTAACACAGAAAATCCTCTGCAAAAAAAAAAAAAGATAATAGTGTTGTTCTATTTTTTCACAAAATAAATTTTAGCTTGCAGTTAGCTTCTTGTTCAACATTTTCATCTGGTTAAATTACAGTGGTTGATTTGAAATTTGTTGCGAGTGCAGCTTCGTGAGTCCAAGGGCATGACAACAATCAAACTGCGTCCACACTGTGGGGAGGTATTTGCCTAACATAGACTATAAATCTCCAGATTGAACTTGAACATAGTGATCTGATTATTGTTATCTTCAGGCTGGTGATATCGATCACCTTGCTGCAGCGTTTCTTACTTCACATAACATTGCTCATGGGGTGAACCTAAAGAAATCCCCTGTACTTCAGTACTTGTATTATCTTGCTCAGGTTAGTGATAGTATTTTTGTGTTGACTGAACATCCATTGGATTTTGATATAGTTGCTTGAGAGGAACTAATTAATTATCTTCTGTCTGGCTGTATACAGATTGGTCTTGCAATGTCTCCCTTAAGTAACAACTCACTGTTTATCGACTATCATCGGAACCCTTTCCCAACATTCTTCTTAAGAGGTCTTAACGTGTCTCTTTCGACTGACGACCCTCTACAAATTCACCTGACAAAGGAACCTTTGGTTGAAGAATACAGTAGTTGCTGCTTCAGTAATGTCCCGCCCTCCATCCCTCTATCTCTGTTATCTGTTTTCCCACCCAGATGTTCTTAGTTTGGATTGCTTGTTGCTCTTGGCAGCTTTGGAAGCTGAGCTCATGTGACTTGTGTGAAATCGCTAGAAATTCTGTCTACCAGTCCGGTTTCTCTCACAGGCTCAAGGTATAAACTACTGATTTATATGGCCATTTGTTGTGGGTCATGGATGGATTTTCCATCTCTTTTTTCCCCCCTGAGCTCTAACATTGTCTGTTTTAGTCTCACTGGATCGGGAGAAACTACTACAAAAGGGGTCCGGAGGGCAATGACATCCACCAGACAAATGTTCCTCACATCAGGGTTGAATTTCGACGCACTGTATGTACATCTGTATTTAAATGGTGTGTCTTCATAAGTTAGCTTGTAGTATCTGTTTATGATCTATCTTCTCCTTACCCTGGACTGCAGATCTGGAAAGAAGAAATGGAGCTGATACATTTTGGAAATGTTAAACTACCCGAAGAAATTGACAGGTGAAGAAGAGTACGGGAATTGTGATGGCGTCGCAGTGAAGTCTGGCAGTGGCTGTAACTGCAAGGGAGGAGAAAAGGTGTCAGCATGATCCTGCCTTTCGATGAATCTCTTATTTGCAGAGGTATCATCACTATGGTATATATATGAAGAATAAGTCAGAAAGCACAAATACACTCCTAGTATTTAGAAGCGTTGAATCCAGATGTGCAACATGAGGTGGGAGGCAACGCATGATGTACTTCCTTACGTTTATATACGTGTACTGCTGTAATGGTGGATCGACGAATGCCTGTCATCTAGTCTAGTATTTTGTTAGCCAAATTGTATGATAAATTAATGAGTTATCCAAAAAAAAAACTTATGTTTTATACTAATAAAAAAATCTTTATTAGGGAAAGAAGTGAGAAGGCGCACGTGTTTAGCTGTTTGCGGTGGAAGGGGAGGCAGGTCAGGTGCAAATGAATGAATGATACTCGTGCATCATGTCCATGTGTGTGTTGGTGTTGCTTTCGGCTAGGGTAGGGTGGTCCTCTCCTGCAGTGCATCAAGCGGGACGGGGGGTATACGAGGAAAGGGGATGGAATCGCGTACTAGGCTTACGTGCAGTACTAGGTTACTACTGCTTCGCATGGCACGGGCAACCTTTTGGCCTTTTGGGATGGAGCACGACTCGCCACTGCGTCCCCTCTGTAGAGCAGAGACGGATGGAGCATCTGCAGCTTCTTGATTTTTGCTTGCCGGACCACAGTTTCTTCTTGATTGAATAATCATAATTTTCTCATGTGTGGCGTGCTGCTTGACAGATGACTTTCCTAGCTGTCATCGCAAAAGTAGTACGTAACAGTGATACAGGAAGGGGAAAAGAAAGAAAGGTCAAAGCTGCATGCCAAAAATTGAATGATGATCTTTCTCTCTCTTTTTGGAAGAACTATGATGACCTCTCTCTCTAACTAAAAAGGAAAAGTAATTGCTCACAATTAAATCAGCGATTTTTTTTTTTACAGAAATTAGAAGAGAAGACCTGAGCTGCTTGTTCCCATGCATTTCTCAAAATGAAACGAAGAAATGATCTACAGTAGGTATCCTGGGTTTAGGGAGAAGAGAAGAAAGTACTCCCTCAACATAGGGAGGGCAAAAAATGGAAAATGGTTAGTGATCCTGGGACGACGACGAGGGCGGGCTTGGGGATATGATGTGCGCGTAGAGGAAGTGGTTCCAGGTGTCGGGGAGGCCCGGGAGGCACCAGTGGATGCAGTCGGCGTAGGTCTTGGGGTCGGCCTGCTGCTCCGGGGTGAGCAGCTTCCCCTGCCGCAGCGTGTGCACCGAGGTGTGCGCGTCCTTGCGCAGCTCCGACAACCCCGTGATGTCCACGAACTGCACCGGCACGCGGCGGAGGTAGCGCGCCAGCACCCCGCGCGCCACGCCGTGCAGCCGCCAGTCTGTGCCGATGTCCAGCCGCCCCGTCCGGTCGTTGCTGATCGGCTGCGTCTCCATGGCACACTTGATCCCGCCGTTGTTGCCCCACGCCCACGGCCTGCAATGCAATCATCAGTCGTAATCGGCAATCAGCATCACAATCCCTTCCCAGCCTCCAAGGCGTTAATGTAATATTTAGTATTACAGCTAGGGGGGATCTTGTGGAAGCCGAACCACTGGTGGTGCAGTGGTGCTTGTTCTCTTTTGTTTGATTTGATGCAAAGAAAAGGTTCATCTATAGCTTAGAGCTTTTGCGTCCCTCCATGGAATCTAGTGGACCACCCTCTTGCTTGCCCTTTTGCGTCCTGACAGACAGGCATCCCCTTCCTCCCTCCCTTTCAAGTTTCAAGCACTAGAGCACTCCAAATAATCTACAGAGTGGAAGCTGCCTTTGTGTTATTAATAATTAAGTACTACTAGGCAAGGGCAATCCTCCTAAAATTAACAAGCAGTAGCTTGGTTAGTTCCTCGTGAATTGATTCCCCTGGCCTGCTTGGGAACCAGATCCATGGACCATGTTGTATCCTTGCGTTTCTCATCCAGTCCAGTTGTAGTTGGGCAGTTTCTCACCCTTTATTTCCTGCTGCTTACTCAGCAGAGAGGAAAGGAGAGGAGACGAGAAGCACGTGAGAAAAGAAAACACTCACCTACGGAATGGAGTGGAACGGAACGGAAGGGATGGTCAAACTGGAGGAGGCCCAGAAGATAGAGGCCAAGTCACGGCATGTTTTCGGTTACCCAAATTGCCAGGAGGCCCTGTGATGTGATTTGATTCCCCAATTTCCGAACGGTGACGCTAGTGAACAGACTAGCAGCCATGGCACACCGCACACCTAACTACCCAGCACATACTGTACACACGACGAAAGGAGGACGAGGAAAACAAAACCAAGATGAAGGGGTGGCGTGATGTGTGTGCTTACGTGATGTGGTTGGGCGACATGCCCATGAAGAAGACTCTGGTTCGGTTGGGGTCGATGTGGCGGTCCACCCACTTGGCCCATGTCTTGAGCACCTCCCGGTACGCCACCGGCCGGTCCACCAGCGCGTACTTGCTCCACCTCTCCTTTTCCTGCTGCTGCTGCTGCTGATGGCCACGGCGACGAGTGCCTTTCCTGAGCACACATTACATTACAATTTCATCTCGTCTCAACAAACACGCTAC
This sequence comes from Miscanthus floridulus, assembly GCF_019320115.1. Classification (NCBI taxonomy): domain Eukaryota; kingdom Viridiplantae; phylum Streptophyta; class Magnoliopsida; order Poales; family Poaceae; genus Miscanthus; species Miscanthus floridulus. Next base: position 150,949,851 of record NC_089582.1, on the reverse strand, counting down.
ACTACAGAGTATAGACAGACCAAGTAGTAATGCAAGGTAATAGTAGTAATCATCATGTGAGACGTACATGACTTTCATCTCGAATGTGTTGAGCCACCAGATGTATGAGTTGAAGACGAGGTAGTCGACGCCCTTCCAGTTCTTGGCGTGCTTGGCGATGGCGCGCCAGGCGATGACACGGTCCATGATGCTGTGCACCTGTGGGTCATCCGAGTTGGACTCCACCAGGAAGGGCGCCCAGTAGAACTCCACGGTGGCGTTGTAATCCTGCCATTAATTTTGCATTGCATTGCATTGGAGGTGATGCACAGTCACAGATGACAAGCAAGAAAGACGAGCAGAGCAGCCGATCGATCGATCGATCCATACATACATGAGCCGTAAATACGTTGAGCGATCCGTTGTTGACGAACTTTTGTAGGGTCTTGTGGCCCCAGGGCACGACGGACTGCACCAGGCACACCATGGACTCCCACTGGTTGCGGTTCAGCGAGTCCCCCACGAACATGAGCCGCTTGTTGCGCAGCCGCTCAAGCAGCAACCGAGCATCATACCTGTCCATCACAATTCACACACAACAATTAATCTCCTGCATCCATCCGAGTTAGGTGGTGTTTGAATTCAGTGACTAAAATTTAAGAGGTAAGTCGGAAAGATGTTGCATGGAGTGTTTTGATACTAATAAAAAAACAAATTACATAATCCGTCGGTGCTCCACGAGACGAATTTTTTAAACCTAATTAATCCGTTATTAGCACATGTTTATTGGAGCACCACATTGTCAAATCATGAGCTAATTAGGCTTAAAAGATTCGTCTCGTAAATTAGTCATAAACTATGCAATTAGTTTCGTAATTAGTCTATATTTAATACTCTATGCATGTGTCCAAACATTCAATGGGACATCGACTAAAATTTAGGAGAGGCAAATAAACACCTACTTAGTCAGGACGACATGGATGCAAATATGCAATGGAGCGAGTAATAAATGAAGAAACGATCGATCGACAAGGTATGGCACGGTCCATCGTACAACAAGTGAAGTGATGCATGTGTTGTGTTCCACTTTGGGTGGATTGGAACTCAACTGACTGCGACCCCTACCTTACCTAGAACAACGTGGGAGAAAGAACCGCAATCCCACTCCCACAAAACCAGGCCAGGCATGATTGACAGCTGTGAGTGAGTGAATCGGAAACAGCTCCAGGTCCAGCCAAGATCAAAGTGAAGGACCTCAAATAACATAAACTAATGGAGCACGATTACCATTTCTGAATGGAACGCAGGGTGATCAAGCAAGGCACTAGTGTTAGCGGATGAGTAGGAAGTAATGTCGTGGAGTAAAAAAAATCCCAGTTGCCACCAGACTATGACTGAGGGTTGAGGCGCGTGCAATGTGCATGCATGGGTGTGTGTCGGTGCCGGTGGATCACGGTTTGCAGCTGCAACATTCTACTACTGTTTTTCTAGTAGTAAAATTCTGCGGCATGTGCGCTAGTACTCGTACTGTTTACTACTGCTAGTGCAGAGCACATGGGGATCTGAGATCTCAAATCTACTTGCATTTTGACCGACCGAGCGACGATTGTTTTACTACCAGAAGAGTCTATTCCAATGTGCATTTCATCAGACGAATCACTACTTGAGATGGCAATGTTCCTCCTATCTAATGGAATGGAATTGCAATGCAACTGCCGGAAACGAGGACGAAGCCGAAGAACGCAGCAGGGCAGGAACGGAACGGTCAAAAGGGAAGAGGGATATCGGGACGGGACCCCGCCCCGCCGGAAAAGCCAAAGGAAGGAAGAAGCGACCAAATCTCACTCTCCTCTTCGGTGCTCCGCCTGCCTGTGATACAAGAATCATTTCACTCATGATACGGAGAGAGTGCAGTACGATGCACTCCACGCCACGCGTTTGGATAACCAACCAAGCAAGCGAATTACAGCTTGGTCGATGAAACGAAAACACAATCACAAGCGAGAAGAGTAGGATAGGATAGAGTTGAATCAAATGAATTTAATGATTGCTGCGAAACTGATGAACCAGTTCATCGTCAATCAGTCACACGGCGCCGGCGCGCACAATGGAAAGGAAATGGAGGCGGAAGGGGGGGGGGGGGGGGGGGGGGGGGGGGGGGGGGGGGTACGGTACCTGGGCAGGTCGCATCCGTCGGGTTGCCACCGCCACTTTTGGTACGAGTCGTCGCGGCGGCCGTTGCGCATGCACGTCACCTGCTCCGTCAGGAACTCGCACTCCGACTCGCGGTACAGCGGCGCTTGCTCGCCGGCCGCGTCGAACGTCCAGCGCCCCCGGTACAGGTCGCACCCGGCAATGGCAGCGGCATCGGCAACGGCCTGGGGCGGCGGCTGCTTCTGGGTTTGCTCCTCCTGCTGCCTTTTAGTATTCTCGACGAGTTCCTCCTCCGGCACTACTCCCTCGGGGAGGGCCAGGGGCTGCTGCTGCTGCTCGTGCTGGGCTTCCTTGCGATCTCGATCCTCCTGCTCCTCGGCTTCCTGGCGCGCGTGAAGGGCGTCCGCCTCCACGTCCTGGTGCGCCGCCTCCTGCAGCACCCGCAGGTCGGGTGACCTCGCCCGCCCGGAGGCGCCGACCTCAGCAGCGGCTGTTGTTGTTTTTGAGCCTGAGCTGGAGCCGCTGGAACCGGAGGCGGCCTTAACCACGTCCTCGCTGTAGAGGAAGGTGGCGATGAGGAAGACGGAGACGACGAGGCCCGCGAGCGAGAGGCGCGCCGTGGGCCTGCGCGCGGGCTGCTGCTTGGCGGCCGGCGGCGCCGCGGCGGAAGCGGGCTTGCGGCGGTGCTGCATCGCATCCGAGGGCCGAGGCGATGGTGATGTGATCTGAATCTGATCTGATTGATCTCCGTCCGCGCACCGCCCAGCCCCAGCCTGCCTCCCTCCCTCCCTAGATTAATCTATCTATCTACTATGCTTGGTTGCTTGCCTGTTCCGGTGGAGCTGCTGGGACTGGATCGAGTAGGATTAGCAGCAGCCAGCAGCCAGCAGCCAGCAGGGGGGATCCAATCCAAATCCTCCCCCCTTGCTAGCTAGCAACTCCCCTCCTAAGGTAAGGTAAGGTAGCTGACAACTAAAAACTACCACAGGATACAATACGATAGAGAATAGACGGAGGAATTGGATTGATTTGGATTCACGGGACGGGAATTGGTCTTGTGCGGAGGTCGCTTCGCTTGGCTTGGTTTGGTTGCTTCTTCTTGTTTGGGTTGGCAGGCGCTTGGCCGGCCGGCCGCCTCACCCTCCCTCAACTTGTCTGTCTGTGTCTCTATTGCTGACTGATGGATCTCGCTCGAGGAACAGCGCAGCCGCAGAGACAGGGGAGGAGAGGCGAGAGGAAGAGGAAGGCACTGCAGAGACAGGAAGACGTTCAAGCGCACCGCAACGGCAGGGGATGGAGACGGATTCCGTCGCCCAGGCCAAAAAAAAAAAAAAAAAAAAAAAAAAAAGGGCAAGAGGAAGATCCTCTCGTGTCCCCGGTCCCCTCCCCACTTCTCTTGGTAGCGTTAGGTCCAGAGGCAAGGTGGCACGGGGTGGTCCTGACTCTGATTTTTAGTATGGGACGTATTCATTTTCTGTTTGGTCGAAGAGAGCTGGACCGATCCATTTTTTTTGTTTGGTTGGAGGGATGAAGGAATCAGATGACGATGTATTTGACACCGTTAAACACTGTTATAACGGGTCCCACATGTCAATCTCTAACCAAACTTTCTTTTGTTGTTTTATATTATATATTAAAAATGAAGAAAAAAACTTCTTTTCGTGCTCGGCTGCTCGCATCCCCATTGCGCCCTGACTTCGTCGTGGGCTGCCCCATCGCCGCCGCGCCTCTACGTCGGCAGCAGGAAGTGGGCGAGCTCGCCACGCCTCCACGCCGACAACAGGCAGCGGGTGAGCTCGCCGCGCCTCCACGCCTCCATGCCGACGGTGGGCCGTAGGCGAGGTCGTCGCGCCTCCACGCCGACAGCAGGCAGCGGGCGAGCTCGCCGCGCCTCCACGCCTCCATGCCGGCGGCGGGCCGCAGGCGAGGTCGCCGCGCCTCCACGCCGGCAGCGCCTGAGCTCGCCGCCGCGGGCCGTGGGCCACGGGCCGCGCCCCAACGCTGGTCGGCGCGAGCTCACCGCCGCGTCTGGATCCGGCGGCCGCGTTGCGCTTTCTACCGTGTCTGGATCCGCCATGAGCTCGAGCTCGCCCGCTGAGATTCCGGCACCCTCGAGCTTGTGCTTCACCTCGCCCTCGGTCGCTCGCTCCCGACGTCCTCGAGGCAGATGGAAGCAACGGCGTGGATGTGGGACGAGGTCCGTCCCCTCGATTTGGAGGGATGGGGCTGGCCTCAAATCAATGCGAATATTCGTTGGGGGACGGTCCCATTCTCTGTCGCCCCTGATCCAAACAGCACGAGAAGTTGAGTCGTCCCATCCCTCAAACCAAACACAAGGTGTGTTTTCTCGTATACTGTACTGTATGCCACACCACGTGCTGCTGCTACCTGCTCCGCACACGCAGCCTGAGGTTACCAAAAAATTATTCCACGACTAAATAAAATTTCAACCCTGCGACTCCGATGCGAGATTAGTCAACAAACAAACATAATAATAATTTCTATTTCTATATCCCTCGATGGCTCCATCCAAAATTTCTTTCTTATTATCGGTGCTGTGCAGGGCCATGCAATGCCACGTCCTGTACTCCTCCTCCTGTCTTCTTCTTCTTTTTTTCCTTGCTCCGGCGACATTACGGTGGAGTTTAGCTTTGGGAGGAGGGACTTAAGGATTTTATTTTTGGATTTTGGACGACTCGCATTCTTCACCTAAACCAACGTTTATATATTTTTTGAAAGATAAAACCAACCTTTACATACACATACAGTTACACATTTATTTAAACGCTAGCCATGCAGCATCCATGTCCATTTAATTAATCGTCCGCTGCTTCTCTCGATTTAAACTGATACATAGATGACCGGCTACTGGTGTTCAGTTTTTATGTGAGCAATCATCGCTCGCTTTGAGGAGACTCGGAGGAGCAATCTGATAAATTTCCATGCATTAATTAATGGATGGATGCACGCTGCGCCGTGCACGTACACATTGCTGCAGCTAGCATGATTGGTTGATTCACGTATTCCGCTATCTACGCCATCATACATGCATGGTGATATGATTATGCAATCACATATACTACTCCTACGCATTCCTTCTCACTTTGCATCATTGTGTTCCAGCTTGTGCATCAAACCAGTTATGGACTTTGCAACATTATTATGTTATATGCATATATGAGCTACTCTATTATCTTCTTCTTAAAGGATAAAAAAAACCCTTCAACTCAAACCATGACTAAAATAAAATAAAACACACAGACCCGACATGTACAAATCTCAAAACAATGAAGTAACTACAAATTTGTCAACATCGTCACTCAATCTTGCTATCATGCACAAAATGCAAAAAAAAAAAAAAAAAAACTGAGGTACAATTGAGAAAAAAGTGGGTCTAAGAGCATCTCCAAGAGTTTCCAAAATCCACTTTCAATCTTGATTTTTTTGGTAAGATAAAAAAAACATTCTCCAACAACTCCTTACTACCTCAACTCCTAGTTTTTTCTGCACTTGAGAGAATCGATCGAATGGCACGGAAATATATATGCACGTGTATGGGTCGACCAATCTAGAGATGAAAGGACGTGGGGAAGAATATAGAGTAAGGACATGGTTTCTAATGCAAATATATAAGAGAGAAAGAAAGCATAAAAATAAAAATAGTCAGGACTCCTAGTGTAAAATTGTCTTTATATCTTAGGAGCGAAAATTTAGAAATTGTCAGATGACCCCACGAAATATATATGCTCTCACCTTTAATTATAAGCCACTTGGAAAACTCATTGATTTACCAATTGTTGTTTATAAACTCTTGGAGGTGCTCAAAATTCCTCAAACTGGGCTGGTTAGACCATGGCCGGAATGGTTTATTATGTTGCCCATTCTAAAATCTGGTGTAAACACCTTGCTAAGTCCCTATGTTACTTTTTTTATTAGTTTGTCGGGTGCCACCCACATTGCTTATGGATGTTTCAGAGTTATACTAAATTGTGCTTCTAGGTTGTATTTTATGGATTTAGAGTATTTCCAAGAGTTTGTAAAGTCCACTCTTAATCTTATTTTTTTGGCAAGATTAAAATAGCCTGTTCTCCAACAACTCCCTATCTCAACTCCAATCGCACAAAAATGTACACACGCTTATTGATGGAGTAATCTAGAGGTGGAAGGGTGTGGCGAAGAATAGGGAGTAGGACAAGGTTCACAATACAAATGTATAAGAGAGAGAAAATATGAAAAATGATTAGGGTTTTGTAAATTGTTCGGAATTCGTGATGTAAAATTGTCTTTTATATTTTATGAGTGACATTTTGGCAACTCCAATCCCAACAAATATGCTCATAACTTTTTAGGCACTTAAAAACTCATTGATTTATCACCAATTATTTTTTAGACTCTTGGAGATTCTCTTAACAAACATATCTATACTTTATTTGTTTTTCTATCATCTATTAAAACTAACAATAAATCTCTTCATTCCTTCCGGCGGCGCCGGACCTGGGCCCTAAGGCTCCTAGAGCCTAGGCCCATGTCATTGGCTCAAAAAATTTTTATAGGAAAAAGTCTACATTACCTCCCTTAACTTTCGCGAAAGTCCGCTTTTCCTCCTAGAACTCCAAAATTGGACAAAACACCTCCCTCAACTTTTAAAACCGTTCATCTTACCTCCCTGGCTCTGTTATAAGCGGTTTTGAAGGCGGTTTTGTCTTTTTCTTTTTTATTTATTTCGGCTAAATCTTTGAAAAATCATAGTAAATCACAAAAAAACCATAAAATAGGAAATCTAATTTTGTTGGACTCCACATGAGTAGATCTACACAGTGAACATATAATATGGTATGCTTTAGTACGAAGTTTTTGCTGTGGCTTTAGATTTATGTTTTTTCTATAATTAAATTGAATAATTCATAGCTGCCATTTCTATGGCCCAATTATGGTAAAATTTTTATGGTGAGCTAATTATTGTATGCTTAAACTGTAGTAAAAATTTTATATTCATTGGATCATGTATAACTTAGTTATTTGTTTTTTTCTATCGTCTATTAAAACTAACAATAAATCTCTTGTCGTTCCTTCCAACGGCGTCGGACCTGGGCCCTAAGACTCCTAGAGCCTAGGCCCTTGTAGTTGGCCCAATAAATCTTTATACCCCATATAATTTTTAGGCCCATAACTCCAGACCCAACACCTCACCCGATCGTGCCTCCAACAGCGACTTCAAGTCTCTAATCAATATTTGAATTGGATTGGAAACTGAAATGAGAAACATGGACGATGGATCTATAGATTCTTCACAACGATCAATCATCAGATCGATTTTAAAAAATGTATCTTCGTTTTAGTTATTTCTATGCGTGGCATTAATGGGAGCCTACAGAGTAGGGTAGAGGTGTTATGGGCAATTTTGACTGTTAGATAGAAGCACTAGCCTTTGAACAAATCCTGTGTCCGCCGCTGGTTTCTTCTCAAAGGCTTTTCTGTGTTTATTTGGACATGGATCGTAGCATCTACAACTACAATGCAACGCGATTCATGGAAACGGCACAGCAGTATTTGGCTCAAATGGATGTTGTTGAACATCCGGCGCACAAGGGTCCAATGTCTGAACAATGGAAACACAGGTACTGTGCGGTCCAATGTTTGGACTTTGGAGGGTGTCCATCTGGGCACTTAAAATAAAAATAGCGTCGTGACAAGGCAAGGGCTTGCTTCCAACCGAGCTACGCTCATCTCACTTCTCTTTCTTGTTATATGTTCGATAACGGAGAAAAAGAATGCACAATTTCGTTGGTGAAGTGTCATCAACAAGGGTGGATAAATTAACTTTGCAAGTGCGCACACAACACACATTCTTGAGTGGTACATATTAACATGAATTTTACAGATGATACGCATGCGCGCATGCATGATTCTAGGCTTGTAGCAGTACAAAAAATAGTTTGCTGACTACTAGTGGGATGGAAAACCTTAATTTCAAAGTTTCCCGCTGCGTGCAGCACAGCATCAAGATCAGTAACAACAATGTCGATCGACAAGAAGAAGAATTAATGAAGCTAGGCAAGCAGACTCTTTTGGCACATGGTGGTTCCCTGGAAGCTCAGGATGGCGTGCTCCGCCGCGATCTCCATCATGTCGGAGTGGGTCATGGGGTGGAAGCCCAGTGAGCCTGTCCACACGGGCAGGAGCTCCGCCACGGCGGGCAGCACCAGCCTGCGGACGCCCGCCTGACGCAGCACCTTCTGGAGCTCCGTGACGAGGAGGTGGCACATCCCCTGGCGGCGGTGCGCGAAGCGGGTGCCTACCAGAGGCAGCTCTGCCACGTCGGTCCCGAACACCCGCAGCGTCCCCACGGTGATGAGCTCGCCGGCTTTCTCCAGGCCCACCACGTAGTACCCGCGGAAGTTGAGGCGGCGCAGCTCCGACTCTCGGTTGAAGACGATGTCGGCGGTGAGGTCCGTCTGCGTGTGGGGCTCGATCAGGGTCACGAAGCACTCGTGGAGCACGTCCAGCGCGGAGCACAGCTGCCCGTGCTCTGCGGCGTCCGTCGTCTCCTCCTCCTGCTGTTGTTGTCGTCGCCGCCGGCGCAGAATGTTGAGTGATACGCCTTCTACTGCAGTGGGGATGCCCGCCGCCGCAGCAAGGCGCTGCAGATGCTGGAATACCTTGCTACATTCGGGACTGCAAAGCCACGGCCAGTGTCCTTGTTCCTCTAGTCGCCGGCACCACTCCGCTGCGCTTTCTTCTTCCTCGGGACCTCGTCGTCTCACGCATCCCACATGATCTGTTTGTAGTTTGTTCATTCATTTGTCAGCAATTATACTTCCATACAACTAGTAGTAGAATTAAAGCAGAAAGTAAGTAACCGGCCGGAACGGAAGGAACGACTTACATTCACGCTCGCATTGCTCGCAGTAGACGATGGTCTTGTCCGTGAACCCAGCGGTGGTATCGTGATCGAAGTCGCTGCCGCCGCACACGCCGCATCTGCACGACGGACAGAACCAGTCGCCCTCCGGAGTGGCCTGCAGGCCAACGCAGGCGTGATGGAACGCCGACGGGCAGTTGTCGCAGAGCAGCAGCTCGCCGCCGTCGTTGCAGATGGAGCATACGGAGTCGCCCTTCGGGTCGCTGCATTTCTCCTTCACCCTCACGCCGCCATTCCTAGCTGCGACGACGGCGACGTCGCGCTTCATTTGCTCCACCAGGCACTGCGACAGGGACCTGCCGTCCTTGAGGAACACACATGCCCAGGCCTCACGGCGGTCGGTCACGGTCCCCCGGCGTGCGGTGGCGTGTGCCGCGAACTCTGCCACCGTGAAGGTCTTGTTGCAGCACGTGCATCTAATCCCCTCGCCGGTGATGAACCCGTCCCTCGCCGCCGGCCCGTGCCTTGCCGCCCTGTACGTCACCTTGTCCCTCGGCACCACGATGTCCTTGTCGACGAGCACGGACAGGAGCGTCCGCGAGCGACGCTGGCACGCCGACGCCGACGCCGACGCCGTGCTGTTGGGCCGCAGGACGCGCGCTTGGCTCTTGGAGGCGGTTGCTTTCTTCCTCCTCTTCTTCCTGGTCAGGGTGGTCGTGGTGATGGATTTCTTGATCAGCTGGGTGCCACCGGCGCCCACCACTTGACAGCACGTTTCCTTCTTCTTGATGGTGGTGCATTTCTTCATCGTCACGTTCACGGCGTCGTCGCTGCCGTCGCCGATCAGTTCGGATAGTTTCCTTTTCTTCCTGATCATCACAACCGGCCGGCAATGGCTGGTGCCGCCGTCTTCGTCTCCAGCTCTGCTGGGGCGCACAGCACGCAGTATGGTGGCAGGAGTCGCATGCACCTGGCGTCTATCAATCTTGCTGCTGCTGTTGGAAGCCGAGGCCGTCGTCGGCAACGCGGCTTGCCGGCTGGTCTTGAAGGCCTGGCAGGCGGTGTGGAGGGAGATGTAGGAGCGTCCGGTGGGCGCTTTGTAGCGCAGCTCCTCCCTGCCGTTGCTCTTGAGCTTCATCCAGAATGTCCACCTGGCCGACAGGAGGTTGTTAGATTGATCTCCTAACCAATAAGCCCAACGGTTTATTGGGCCTTGGTCACGCGCCCTGATCGGGGGCGCCCAACCCTACATGGTTGGTGGGCCCCTGTCGCACTGCGCTATATAAAGAGGTGGGGGCCGGCGGCTCAAAGCACGAGGTTCGTCGTGAGCCGCAAACCCACCGACAAACCCTAGACCGATCTAAGAGGGCGCGCAGCCAGCGACGGGAAGCTCCGCTGACTCTTGCCGTCGTCACTGCTACGCCCCGTCTGCACTGCATCGACGTCCGTGCAACCTCTACTCCACCCGTCGCTGTCCGTGTGCTGCCTCCATCAACGAACCAGTGATGGCCAGCTCAACCGCGACTTCATCCGAAGGCTCAGGTTCAACACCAGCATCTCTACCCTATCTCCCACTCTCTACTTGTTCTAGTTCATCATGTTCAACAGTAAACCGTCTAGATCTACCCTAGTCGATCCACAGTTTACAACAATGGTATCAGAGCTATTTTTTTTCTAGCGGTAGATCTGGATCGGGGAAAGAAAGAAATCGAACCCTAATCCTCAATCGGGTACGGGAAAAGTGAGAACAGATTGAGACATGGTCTCGACACCCTAACCCTAACCAAGGAAGGGGACTGACTGAGAAACAAAAGAACCGCGCCGGGATCCGGCGACCGCTCGGTGACTGACTGAGAAAAAGAAATAAACCGATTTCAAATCGGGGGGAAGAAGAAAACAGTTTTGTCCCCAATCCTAACCCTAACCCTAATCGGGAAATCGTGCAAAATCCGAATCAAAGAAACCGGAAAAGGATGAAGAGGATCCCGATCTCGGATCGGATCAGAAAGAACCCTAACCCTAGAAAATGAAACCCTAACCCTAGATCGGGTTTTGGAGAAAGAAAAGGATGAAGAGGGGAACCTACCCGGTCCTCCCGACATCGCCGTTGCGCGGAAAGCTACCACCGTGCGGGCGGTGATCACCGCCGCCATGTTTGGCGCGCGAACAGAGGCCCGGCTCGGCCGTGGCTTAGGGCAGCGGTCCAAAGCCGCTCGACGGCGGCGCGCTCTGCCATGGGCGAGCGCGCGCACCGGTGAGGGGCTTGGCACCGGTGTCGTCCTCTCTTCTTCTCCGGTGACGAGGTGGCCGCGCGCTCCCTTCGTCTTCATTACCGTCGCCGTGGGAGAGGAGAGGAGAAAGAGAAATGGTCTAGGGTTTTTGGGGGGGCGCGGCCGGCCGGGCTTTTGATGCCCCGAGCTGTGCGCTCCACCGCTCGATCTGGATCAACGGCCACCAGCGCATCGGGCCACATTTAGCCCAGGCGCAAAAGGGCACAAGGTCGAATTCCCGGCCCAGGCCCAGGTTGCGGCCTGGGCGTGGGGGTGCGCTGGCGCGCGCGGCTGGGCCGCGGGGTGCTGGGCCGGGTGCGCTGGCGGGCGCGCGCGTGAATAGGCCATGGGCCGTTTTCGCTGGGCCGCGCAAACTGATTGATGGATCGGGCCAAAATGGCCAAATAAATAGTAAAGTCACAGTTTTGATTTTTCTTATTTTCCAGAAAATAATTTGATCAATTTGAATTGAATTTTTGTGATAATTTTCTGTACAAAATTTATCCAACGATAATTTTGTTCAGTAAATAGTAAAGTTGCTTCTGGAAAATAGGAAAATGATTATTGAATGTTAAATTTTCCGCTGCGTATTTAAAGTAATTATGGACTTTTAATTAAATTCGAACCAACGGGAGAATTTGATTTTAAGAGCCAAGAGATTAAAAATGAGTTGATTATGATATTGTTATTTTCTGACCAACGTTGTTAATAGCAATATTATAATTTTAAATGATTATGCACTATTTCTATTTCTGCCCAACGGTGATGTAGATTTAATGTATAAAATAATTGTATGTTTTAATTTTGACCAACGTTAAACTAAGGCATACAATTATTGTTGTTATTTCTGTTCTCACACTATTTGAATTGTGTTTTTAGGAGGATACAACTTAATGAGTTGTATCAAAGAGATCCCCACTCTAAAAGGTGATAACTATATTGAGTGGAAGAAAAAGATAGACCTGGCCTTTATTCTTGCTGAGGTGAACTGGGTTGTCACCACACCGTGTCCCAAAGAACCTGTGGCACCGGTGAGGGAGACAGATGAGACTGATGCTGCATGGCAGAACAGAGAGCGGGATTTTGCTCCCGTAAAGATGTCCTATGACCTTGAGCATAGGAAATGGGTCACTGCCAATAAGAAATGTTTGGCAGTGATAAAGAACACCATTGAGCCTACTATTGTGGGCTCAATTTCAGACTGTGACATGGTCACAGAGTATCTAGATAGAATAAAGAGTCAGTTCACTGGCTCTTCAAAGACATATGCAACCCAGCTGATCAAGCAGCTGGTTACAGAAAGTTACTCTGGTGACGGCAATGGCATTAGAGAGCATATACTGAGAATGAACAATTTGACATCTAAGCTCAAACCAATGAATCTGGCACTCAAGGATGAGTTTCTTATTCATTTGATTTTTGCTTCTTTGCCTAAAGAATTTGACACCTTTGTTGTTAATTACAACATACAGCCTGAAAAATGGGATTTAGAAAAGCTCATAGCCATGTGTGTGCAAGAAGAGGAAAAAATAAAAGTTTCACAAGGTGGTTCTGTCAACTACCTAAAAGATAAGAAAAAGAACTATAATAACAGCTCTTCCTCCAAGTCATCTGGAAAAGGTCCCATGCAACAGTCTCAGAACCAGCAATTCCCAGTGGCTAAAGACCAGTGTCTCCACTGCAAGAAGACGGAACATTATAAAAAGAATTGTCCTGATTTCTTAAAGATGATTATGAAGAATAAAGGTGAGAATATTATTACGTTCCTAAATGAATCCTTGTATGTAAAGTTTTCAAAATCTACTTGGTGGATTGATTCAGGTGCAACTATTCATGTTGCTAATTCATTATAGGGATTTCATTCGATGAGAACTTTGCAAAGAAGCAAAAGTTTCATTAAAGTCGCAAATGGAGTACAAGCAGATGTTGAGGTCGTTGGAGATCTTCCTCTAAAGCTTCCAGATGGCTTCATACTTTTTTTTAGAGATGTTCTTTATGTACCTTCTTTGCAAAGAAACATTATTAGTGTATCAAAGTTGGACCATGATGGTTATAATTGCCATTTTGGAAATGACAAATGTCAGATATTGTTTAATAATAAATGTGTTGGTCTTGCCTTCCGACAAGACGAGCTTTATTTGTTATCACTTCGTGAAAATGTGAATTCCGTATGTGATGTGAATGAAAATGTATCCTCATCGAACAATGGAAACAGAAAACGAAAGAGAGCTCACGATGCGTTGTCGAAATTATGGCACTGTCGTTTAGGCCATATTTCGAGGAGGAGAATAGAAAGACTAGTTAAGAATGATATTCTTCCTCTATTAGAGCTCTCAGAGTTAGAACAATGTAAAGATTGCATAAAAGAAAAATATGTAAATAAAATTAAGAAAGATGCCAAACGAAGCACAGGAATCCTACAGATTATTCACACAGACATATGTGGTCCTTTTCCTATGAAAAGTGTGGATAGTTATGATTCATTCATAACATTCACAGATGATTACTCTCGGTTTGGCTACATTTATCCAATTAAAGAAAGAACAGAAGCATTGGATAAATTTAAAATATTTAAAGCAGAAGTTGAAAATCAGCCTGATTTAAAGATTAAGATAGTCAGGTCTGACCGTGGAGGAGAGTACTACGGTCGGCATACCCCATATGGACAAGTTCCTAGACCTTTTGCAAGGTTCTTACAGGAGAATAGTATAGTCGCCCAGTATTCAACACCGGGTGAACCTCAGCAGAATGGAGTAGCTAAAAGGCATAACCGTACCCTGATAGATATGGTGCGTAGTATGATAAGTTACTCCACTTTACCCACGAGTCTGTAGATGGAGGCGTTAAAAACCACCATTCATATTCTCAATAGAGTACCAAGTAAGTCGGTGCTCAAAACACCGTATGAGTTGTGGACAGGAAGAGTACCCTTACTTAACCACTTACGTGTGTGGGGGAGCCCTGCTGAGGCTAAAGTTTTTAACCCAAACATTGGAAAGCTAGATCCCAAAACAGTGAGTTGCCATTTCATTGGCTATTTAGAAAAGTCAAAAGGTTTTCGTTTCTACTGTCCTAATAGACATACAAAGTTTATGAAAACGAGACACGCTGTCTTCCTAGAGGATAAAATGATTAGGGGGAGCATGGTAGCTCGAGAAATTGACCTTGAAGAGAAGCGGGTATATGCACCCACTCTGATCATTCATGAGCCATTTTTCTCACTACCTGCTGTTGCTGCACCAACAGTACAAGACACTGTGGTGCCAGCACCTGTTGTTATCCCGCCTGTGGCAACAATGAATAATGATGAGGAACCTGTGGCTCAGGATCCTATAGAACCTATTGCCACACATAAGGGGGAGCAACAATAGCCTCAAACCGAAAATGTGCCAATTGAGGAGGCTCCTAGAAGGTCTCAAAGAGTTAGAAAATCAGCTATTCCTGCTGATTATGAAGTGTACAACACTGAAGAATTTCATGATCCCACCTCATTTGAAGAAGCCATAAAAAGTGATCATTCATCAAAGTGGCTTGAGGCCATGGAAGATGAGATGAGATCAATGAATGCAAATAAAGTTTGGGATTTGGAGATAATTTCTAAAGGAGCCAAAACAGTAGGCTGTAAATGGGTCTACAAAACAAAACTTGACTCTCAAGGGAATATAGAGAGATATAAAGCCCGACTTGTGGCAAAAGGCTTTACACAAAGAGAAGGGATTGATTACAATGAGATATTTTCTCCAGTCTCATGTAAGGATTCCTTTAGAATTATAATGGCATTAGTGGCACATTACGATTTGGAATTACATTAGATGGATGTAAAGACGGCATTTCTCAACGGAGACTTAGAGGAAAATGTTTACATGGCACAACCGAAAGGTTTTGTCATGGAAGGAAAAGAACGTTTGGGATGCCGCCTAAAGAAATCTATTTATGGATTAAAATAAGCTTCAAGACAGTGGTACTTGAAGTTTGATCAGACAATAAAGAATTTTGGGTTTAAAGATAATGTTGAGGACAATTGTGTCTACGCAAAGTTTAAAAATGGGAAGTTTATCTTCCTTGTCCTGTATGTAGATGATATCTTACTTGCTAGTAGTGATGTCAGTCTACTACTAGAAACAAAGAAGTTTTTGTCCTCAAAGTTTGATATGAAAGATCTTGGTGAAGCTTCATTCGTTCTAGGGATCGAGATTCATCGAGATAGAAATAAAGGGGTATTAGGACTGTCACAAAAGGCATACATAGAAAAAGTCTTAAAGAAATTCAGTATGCACAAATGTAGTCCCTCACCTGCTCCTATAGTCAAGGGCGACAGATATGGGGATTTTCAATGCCCTAGGAACCAATATGAGATCGATCAAATGAAAGTAGTTCCATATGCTTCAGCTGTCGGAAGCTTGCAATATGCTCAAGTGTGTACGCGCCCTGACTTGGCATTTGTTACCGGGTTACTTGACAGATTCCAGAGCAATCCTGGAATAGAACACTGGAAATTAGTAAAGAAAGTCTTGCGTTATTTACAAGGAATGAAAAGCCTCATGATGACGTTTAGAAGATCTGATTCACTCCATATAGTGGGATATTCAGATTCTGATTATGCGGGAGATAATAGAAAATCCACGTCTGGATATGTGTTTACTCTCGCAGGGGGAGCTATTTTATGGAAAAGCTCAAAGCAAACCATCACTACATCGTCCACAATGTATGCCGAGTTTGTAGCATGTTATGAGGCAACGGAGCAGGTGAACTGGCTAAAGAAGTTCATACCCGGTTTGAAGGTGGTTGACGACATCAATAGACCACTGAAGTTATACTGTGATAATAATTCAGCAGTACAGTATGCTCACAACAATAGGTCAAGTGGTGCTGCCAAACATATTGACATAAAGTATTATATTGTGAAGGATAAAGTCCGGGATCAAATGATAAGTCTTGAGCATATAAGTACCGAAAAGATGCTCGCGGATCCGCTTACAAAAGACTTACCACCCAACGTGTTCAGAGAACATGTAGCCGGCATGGGTTTAAGGGAAAGCCTATGATTCCTAGACTATAAAGGGCCCAAAAGTTAAAGTAACTATTTCAGATCAGAGACGTGCATTGTAGCTGTTAAATCTATCAGTGATTGACCATGACGATGAGACATGCTCTATGCATCATCTGTGAAGAAATGAGTAAGGATAAAAGGATTGAAGTTTAAAGTTTAAAGATAAAAGTAATAGTGAGATCAAGGGGGAGAATGTTAGATTGATCTCCTAACCAATAAGCCCAATGGCTTATTGGGCCTTGGTCACGCGCTCTGATCGGGGGCGCCCAACCCTACATGGTTGGTGGGCCCCTATCGCACTGCGCTATATAAAGAGGTGGGGGCCGGCGGCTCAAAGCACGAGGTTCGCCGTGGGCCGCAAACCCACCGACAAACCCTAGACCGATCTAAGAGGCGGGCAGCCAGCGACGGGAAGCTCCGCTGACTCTTGCCGTCGTCACTGCTATGCCCCGTCTGCACTGCATCGACGTCCGTGCAACCTCTACTCCACCCGTCACTGCCCGTGTGCTGCCTCCATCAACGAACCAGTGATGGCCAGCTTAACCACGACTTCATCCGAAGGCTCAGGTTCAACACCAGCATCTCTATCCTATCTCCCACTCTCTACTTGTTCTAGTTCATCATGTTCAACAGCAAACCGTCTAGATCTACCCTAGTCGATCCACAGTTTACAACAGAGGTGCCTCTTGGCGCTGTCACGCAGACGGTTTGCCCTGTGGCCCCTGGCCTGATCGTTTGTCGCCATGAGCGCGATGTACTCGGCAATGACAGCGTCCTTCTTCTGGTCATCATTGCCGCCGTATTCCTCCTCCGCCGGCTCATCGTCGTCTTCCTCCTCCGTGTCATCACCGACTTCCTCATCGTCGCCTTCTTCTTGCTCCCTGCTGCTGCCCCTGCTGGAGTCCTTGGTTTGTGGCGGAATAATCTGATGCTGCTGCTGTTCAAACTGAGAGGAGGCGGCGGAGGCTCTATCGATGATGAGGTCCAGCAGGGAGTAGTAGGACTTGTCGTCATCTGGCGCCTTGTAGCGGAGCCTCGTCAACATGGCGGCGTTGGGCTTGGACAGGATCGTCCACCCCAGCGCCAGCAGGTGCTTCTTGACCGTGGCCCTGAGGCCCTCGTCTCTGTGGCGTACGTGGGAGGACAGGTCCCTGCGGCCGTGGTCCGTCTAGAGCAGCTCGGCCACCTACGGCGAGAACTCGGCGTCCAGCACCGCCGGCTGCCATGGTTTCGAAGCGGCGGTCGCCTTCGTCATGGTGTATGGTGATTTGATCGACGACGATACAGTAAGATCTTGTGCCCAACAAGAACCACCACTAAACAAGGAAATTGAATCGGAACATAGTACTCCGCTGCAGCCTAACCTTATATAGAAGTAGAACCGAGACGAGACCACAGGAGAAGATGAATATGGAGTTCGACACGGTTACGGTTACGGTTGCGTTGCGGACTCCGTTGAATTCAATTCCTCCCTCAATCTCAATCCGTTAGCGGCAAGGAATTAGGAACGCAACAAACTCAAGAGGAACTCGTAGCCTAGCAGTCACAACAGACCGGACGATGGGGTTTCGACTCTCTCTGGGCCCATGCAAGCCCAATTCGCACCAACAACGGCCCAATAATCACTCCTCTTCTTTCTACCTCAGGCCCACTCGGTCTTCTTCCACGCCAGTACGCCACCGTCCAGCCGTTTCGCTTTCGATTCGACTTCAACTTGGAAGCAGGCAGCGACTCACCTCGTCGTTGCCGTCGCCGTGCACATAGATGCTCGCCAAGCGGCTCTTCCACAAGGCACTCGTGCATCATCAGGTCCCTCCCTCCCTCGCTCCATTCCATCTTTAACTACCATCCAACTACCTGCTGCGTCCTTTCTGCTAAAATTACACTGGCAGCTCAGGTTTGTGGAAGCGGAACCGGAACCGGAATCCGCTCGGCGTCGATGCTTGTCATGGCTTTACCACACCTTGCTGCTTCTGCTTCTGATTCCGTTGCTTTGTTGCTGTTGCTGGATTGCTGCAGGGAGGGGGAGGATCAGCCTCAGCACCGGCATCACCTGGGGATGTCATCCAAATGGACGCGTAGATCTCGACTCACTGCGGGGTGCCCTACACAGCATCATTGCTCGCCTTCGATTCCGTCCAGCGCCTCCTCGCTGTCGCAACTCTGTGAGCCCCCTTCCAAACTTCGCCTTCACATCACAATCAACCCTTTCAACTAAACCACTCTCACACACTAATTTATGCCCCCTCCCCCCGTATCAGTTACTTGCGGTTGCGGTATAACAGAACAAAGAAACTACTTTCCCTTTGCATAAACATGGAAACAAGTTCTTTAGTTTCTCTTGTTGTATATGTCTCAGAGACCTAGCGCTTATTTTAATACATTAACAAAGCTGATGGTAATTGTATGGAGATATTTTCATCACTGCTGTATTTCAATCTACCATACTGTTCATTTTAACCCTGTCTATTGTTATGTAGATGCTGATAGTTTTTCTGCGCTCCAAACTGCAGGGATGGTAGGATAAAAATATTCGGAGGTGATAACATTGAAGGCCTCCTTATATCACCAAAGAGTGTGCCATACAAGTTTTTGCAGGTTCGGCTCTTAACTATTTCTCTTGCTGCTTATTATGCACAACAGGCAACATCAAGTCCAAGTTGTTTTTTCTTTTTTGGTTTCTAACAACTAATGTTTTGCTTCTTTACAGTTTATTACAAACCAGGGGCTTTTGGTTGCAATTTCCAATGAAAATGAAATCCAGGTGAGCCATTAACAGATGCTAAAGTTTTTCTGCATTCAAACTCTCTTTTTTTCTTCTAATTTGGGGATTCTGGAGCCTGGAGCTCATATGTTAACGTCATCTATGTGGTGCTCATGTGTTGGTTCATACTGCAAGTTTCTTTATTACTTATTTGATGACACTAATAGGCGCTTTGTGTGGAGGATTCAAGAATCGAAGGTCAGAGAAACCTTGAAAAGGATGAAAGGGGGCAGAGCGATGGGCCCTGATGGTATCCCAATCAAGGTGTGGAGATGTCTTGAGGATATAGCTATAGTATGGCTAACCAAGATGTTCAACAATATCTTTCGATCGAACAAGATGCCTGAGGAGTGGAGAAGAAGCATATTGATACCAATCTACAAGAACAAGGGAGATATCCAAAGTTGTATTAATTATCGGAGAATTAAGTTGATGAGCCACACTATGAAGCTATGGGAGAGAGTCATCGAGCAGCGCCTGCGAGGAACAACGCAGATATCAACAAACCAATTTGGTTTCATGCCTAGAAGGTCAACCACAGAAGCAATCTTGTTAATAAGACAAGTTATGGAGCGGTTTAGAGAGTAGAAGAATGACCTCCACATGGTTTTCATTGACTTGGAGAAGGCTTATGACAAGATACTAAGAAATGTTATGTAGTGGGCTTTGGACAAACATAAAGTCCCATCAAAGTACGTGACCCTCATCAAGGACATGTACAACAATGTTGTGACTAGTGTTCAAACAAACGATAATAACACAGATTACTTCCCGATTAAAATTAGACTTCATCAAGGGTCAGCTTTAAGCCCGTATCTCTTTGCCTTGGTAATGGATGAGATTACTAGGAACATACAAGGGGATATCCCTTGATGTATGTTGTTCGTTGATAATGTAGTGTTAGTGGACGAAAGCCAGGCGGGTGTAAATAGGAAACTAGAGCTATGGCGGCAGACCCTTGATTCTAAAGGTTTTAGATTGAGCAGAACTAAAACCGAATACATGAGATGTGACTTTGGTGGAGCTGTATAGGACGAGGGAGATGTGAGTTTGGAAGGTCAAGTAGTGCCTAAGAAGGATACCTTTCGGTATCTGGGATCGATGCTACAGAGGGATGGAGATATTGATGCGGACGTTAGCCATAGAATCAAAGCAGGGTGGATCAAGTGGCGACAAGCTTCTGGCATTCTCTGCGACAAGAGGGTATCATAAAAGCTAAAAGGCAAGTTTTATAGAATGGTGATTAGACCGGCTATGTTGTATGGAGCAAAATGTTGGCCTACAAAGATTCGACATGTTCAACAACTGAGTGTTGCAGAAATACGTATGTTGCGATGGATTGGTGGTCACACAAGAATGGACCGAGTTCGGAACGATGATATACGTGATCGTCTAGGGGTTGCACCAATCGAAGAAAAGCTTGTCCAAGATCGGTTGAGGTGGTTTGGCCATGTGCAAAGGAGACCTCCAGAGGCACCAGTGCATTGTAGAGTCCTAAGCCAAGCTAATAATATGAGGAGAGGTAGAGGAAGACCGAAATTAACATGAGAGGAGGCAATAAAAAGAGATTTGAAAGCTTGGGATATACCTAGAGATCTATGTTTGAATAGAAGTGTTTGGAAAACAGCAATTGAAGTGCCTGAACCGTGACTTGGAGCTTTTGGTGGGTTTCCACTCTAGCCTACCCCAACTTGCTTGGGACTGAAAGGCTATGTTGTTGTTGTTTGAAGACAACCTGTGAAAAAAATAAGTGACTTGGCCAACCTAGGAGGAACTACCTAGCCCCTGAAATCTATAAGCATGTTATCTAGTAGTGTTAGTGACCATTTTATATATGATATATATCTATCTTGTAGGTATGGAATCTTGAGTTCAGGCAACTATTTTATTCGTCCCAGTGGGACGTCAACATTACTGCTTTTGTAGTCATAGAGGGGACCTTTATGATGTAAGCTACAGAAATGACTACTTATTTATTTGAATATCATGCGTACTTAGTTTGGCTTTTGTATTCTAAATTCTCGCTTTGTATTCAGGTACCTTGGAGATGAGAATGGTCTTCTTTCTGTATTGAAGTATGATGTAGATGATGGGAAGCTTCAAATAATGCCATACAATGTTCATATCCATTCTTTAATCGGTATTACCTCTACGCCTTTCTTGCCAAATGTTAACTAGAACTAGAATGTTTCTTCCAGTTGCTTCTGTTGATGCCAAAAAACTGGTGGTGTTGCTGCTGCATGAAGTTAAAATGTTGAAGAAAACTCCGTTCCTTAGCAAAGATAATTATAGTTTATATGATGTTAGTCACAACTGCATAAGCAAATGATTTGAGTCAATAGAAATTTTAGTGATAGCCTACCCCAACTTGTTTGGGACTTAAGGCTTTGCTCTTGTTGTTGCTGTAGAAATTTTAGTGAACTTGAGCATGCCATCATTATTCATAACTTACTACAATTTTAGTGTATTGAGCATGGCCATCAATATTCATAGCTTACTGTAACTTTCTGCTATTTATTCATTTACTTGGACTAGAAGCATGCTTACTGTTTACGCATTGAGGTTCAAAGTTAATATCTTAGCATTCAGTTCTTTTTTTTTCACAGAAAGAGCTGGTGTTTCGTTACAGGATCCTCAACCTATTGTTGGAATACCGATCCAGCCTGAAACTTTTGGGACAAGGTAAGGTCTATGTAACTTGTAGAACTTTGGTTGATATCCACTAGTTATTTTTGGGATCTTCACGAACAGATCTGTTGATAGGTGATAGTAACGAATGTTAGGATGGTCAGACTTCGCAACTCAAAATAGATATATGGAAATTATGGTACTATCCTCAGTTCATCACTTTGTTTTCTTATACATTAAAGCAATTAAGGGATCCATAACATGTCCTAGAATACCATAAATAAGGTTTTTATGCAAGAAAGTTTGAAAGAAGAACGATGGCTTTGTTTTCACCCATTATTCTCATGTAGAGGAAAATTTATTTTGTGAACCTGGAGCTCTGAAGAATAATAGCCTTTATGCAGGTTGCTAATTGCATATGAGAGAGGGTTGTTAGTTCTTTGGGATGTATCTGAGGACCGTGCAGTTTCTGTTGGAGGCTACGGGGATTTACACATGAAGGGTCAAATCGATGGTGCTCAGAGGGATGCTGGTGAAGATCAACTAGATACTACTATTGATGATAGTGAAGAAGAAAGAGAAATTTGCTCTCTTTGTTGGGCATCGAGAGAGGGCTCAACTGTTGCTGTGGGCTATATAACTGGAGACATACTTCTATGGGATATGACTACAAGATCGTCCAGACAAGGCAAGCAAAGTGACGTTTCATCTAATGTTGTTAAGCTACAGCTGGCCTCAGAGAGTCGTAGGCTTCCTGTTATTGTCTTGCATTGGTCTGCTGGATCAGCAATACATTCTACAAAGGGAGGGCATCTTTTTGTATATGGCGGTGATGATATGGGATCTGAAGAAGTTCTCACGGTTTGCCTATTTTTTCTTTCTCATTGTTACAATTTCCTTTTCTTTTGCATGCCATCGTAGAGGCATTGCTGTGCACAATTGATGCCTTCTTAGGTTAACATTGTACTTTTTCGCTGCTTTACAAATTTGGTAAAATGAATTCCTAGCTCAGTGAACTCAAATCATAATCACCTAGCTGTGAGATGTGTTTAGTGTAGAGACACATTACTAGCTTGGCATGGCAACATAGCCAACATGGGTTTGCAAGAAACATGATCAACCATGAGAATTTTCTGCAATTATAAAGAACCGTTTCCCAAGCAGAACCCATTTGGGGCGCCTTTGGTGTCCCAGCATAGCAGGTCCCAAGCCCTGGTAAAGGAGGGGGGTTGTGTTAGGCACGGCGAGCCAATGTAAAAACTTATCCACTTTTATGGAGATGAAACACAAAAGAATCTCGTTGGGGCGTAACCCTCTTAGCGACGCATCATGTCGGAACCCGGGTATGGTGTTAAATGAGCAAGGGCTGGGTCGTCACCCCCGTGACGCGTCGTGTCGCGATCTGGGCATGGTGTCAAGTGAGAAAGGATCGGGTCGTCGCATCCTCGCCACATCGGCGCCTAGGTGTGGTGCAAAATGAGCAAGGGTCTTCACACCTACCTCGGCGGGTGCGAAGGGTAAGGAAGCTAGTCGAGCCAACTAGGATCCATTTAGGTAGCTGGAATGTAGGGTCCCTTACGGGTAAGTTAAGAGAGTTAGTGGACACAACGGTTAGGAGGCGTGTAAATATCTTATGCGTCCAAGAGACTAAATGGAAGGGGCAAAAGGCGAAGGAGGTGGACAATACCGGCTTCAAGCTCTGGTACACAAGGACAACTTCAAATAAAAATGGAGTAGGAGTTTTGATTGATAAGAGCCTCAAGGATGGTGTGGTGGAGGTGAGAAGGCAAGATGATAGGATCATCTTAGTTAAACTTATCATTAGTGATATGGTCTTAAACGTAATTAGTGCGTATGCCCCCCCAAGTAGGCCATGATGAGAGTGCTAAGTAGCTTTTCTGGGAAGACTTAGATCGCTTGGTTAGAGCTGCCCCTAGTAGCGAGAAGCTCTTTATAGGAGGTGATCTTAATGGCCATGTAGGTATATCAAGTGTAGGTTTCGAGGCGTTTTATGGGGGTTTCAGATATGGTAGTAGGAACCAAGAGGGAGAGGAAGTCTTAGACTTCGCTATAGCTTTTCATCTGATGATAGCTAACACTTTCTTTCATAAGAGACAATCCCATTTAGTGACCTTTAGTAGCGGTCAGTACTCTAGTCAAATCGACTTTGTCCTTACAAGAAGGAGGGATAAACGAACATGCGTGGACTGTAAGTTAATACCTGGAGAATGTGTGGTCACTCAACACAAGCTGGTGGTGGCTAACTTCCGCTTTCTGGTGCAAGCTCGTGGGAACAAACAAGCTAGGGTTGCTAGAACGAAGTGGTGGAAATTAGAAGGGGAGGCATCAAAGGTCTTTAAGGAAAAGGTCATTGAAGAGAGCCCTTGGAAGGATGAAGGCGATGTAAACAGCATGTGGGAGAAGATGGCAACATGCGTTCAGAAAGTTGCTTCAGAGGTGCTTGGAGTGACCAAAGGGAGCGGATGTGACTCAAAAGACACTTAGTGGTGGAATGAAGATGTGCAAAAGGCTATTAAGGAAAAGGAGTGCTATAAGCGCTTGTATCATGATAGGTGTGCAGATAATATAGAGAAGTACAAGGTGACAAAGAAGACTGCAAAACAAGCAGTGAGGTAAAGGGGCGGGCCTATAAGGACCTTTACCAATGTTTGAGTACGAAGGAAGGAGAGAAGGATATTTACAGGATGGCTAGGGCTCGCGATAGGAAGACAAGGTATTTCAACCAAGTCAAGTGCATAAAAGATGAGAGAGAGCAGCTCTTGGTGAAGGAGGATGAGATCAAACATAGATGACAAGAGTATTTTGATAAATTGTTCAATGGTGAGAACAAGAATACCACCGTTCAGCTGGACGACTTGTTTGATGACACTAATAGGTGCTTTGTGCCGAGGATTCAAGAATCGGAGGTTAGAGAAGCTTTGAAAAAGGATGAAAGGGGGCATAGCGATGGGCTCTGATGGTATCCCAATCAAAGTGTGGAGATGTCTTGAGGATATAGCTATAGTATGGCTAACCAAGATGTTCAACAATATCTTTCGATCGAACAAGATGCTTGAGGAGTGGAGAAGAAGCATATTGGTATCAATCTACAAGAACAAGGGAGATATCCAAAGTTATATTAATTATCGGGGAATTAAGTTGATGAGCCACACGATGAAGCTATAGGAGAGAGTCATCGAGCAGCGCCTGCGAGGAACGACGTAGATATCAACAAATCAATTTGGTTTCATGCTCGGAAGATCAACCACAGAAGCAATCTTGTTAATAAGACAAGTTATGGAGCGGTTTAGAGAGCAAAAGAAGGACCTCCACATGATTTTCATTGACTTGGAGAAGGCTTATGACAAGATACTAAGAAATGTTATGTAGTGGGCTTTGGACAAACATAAAGTCCTATCAAAGTATGTGACCCTCATCAAGGACATGTACAACAATGTTGTGATTAGTGTTCGAACAAACGATGGTAACACATATTACTTTTTGATTAAAATTGGACTTCATCAAGGGTCAGTCTTAAGCCCGTATCTCTTTGCCTTGGTAATGGATGAGATTACTAAGAACATATAAGGGGATATCCCTTGGTGTATGTTGTTCGCTGATGATGTAGTGTTAGTGGACGAAAGCCAGGCGGGAGTAAATAGGAAACTAGAGTTATGACGGTAGACCCTTGATTCTAAAGGTTTTAGATTGAACAGAACTAAAACCGAATAAATGATATGCGACTTTGGCGGAGCTGCATAGGAGGAGGGAGATGTGAGTTTGGAAGGTCAAGTAGTGCCTATAAGAAGGATACATTTTGGTATCTGGGATCAATGCTACAGAGGGATGGAGATATTGATGCAGACGTTAGCCATAGAATCAAAGCAGGGTGGATCAAGTGGCGACAAGCTTTTGGCATTCTCTGTGACAAGAGGGTACCACAAAAGCTAAAAGGCAAGTTTTATAGAACGGCGATTAGACCGGCTATGTTGTATAGAGCTGAATGTTTGCCTACAAAGATTCGACATGTTCAACAACTGAGTGTTGCAGAAATGCGTATGTTGCGATAAATTTGTGGTCACACAATAATGGACCGAGTTCGGAACAATGATATACGTGATCGCCTAGGGGTAGCACCAATCGAAGAAAAGCTTGTCCAACATCGGTTGAGGTGGTTTAGCCATGTCCAAAGGAGACCTCCAGAGGCACTAGTGTATTGTGGAGCCTAAGCCAAGCTAATAATATGAGGAGAGGTAGAGGAAGACCGAAATTGATATGGGGGAGACAATAAAAAGATATTTGAAAGCTTGGGATATACCTAGAGATATATGTTTAAATAGGAGTGCTTGGAAAACAACTATTGAAGTGCCTGAACCTTGACTTGGGGCTCTTGGTGAGTTTCCACTCTAGCCTACCCCAATTTGTTTGGGACTGAAAGGCTATGTCGTTGTTGTTGTGTTGGTGGTTCAGGTCTCAGTAGCCAAATAATAATGTATACATGTATACATACCTATCAGAATCACTTTGATGAACATGGAAGAACATAATCTTTTTAATTGTTTCCCAAATCTTGCACTGCAGAAAACTTGGCCTCCGTCAGTGACAAAATTGCTCATTCTCTTGCAGGTTCTTAGCCTGGAATCGACTGCTGGATTAGAATCAGTGAGATGCATGTCACGAACAGACCTCAAGCTTGATGGATCCTTTGCCGATATGATTCTCATTCCTGACACTGGGGTTCCTAATAAAAGCAGAACTTCTGCACTTTTCATTTTGACAAATCCTGGACAGCTGAATTTTTATGATGGTGGTTCTCTATTTTCTGTGCAAAATTCAAAAGAGGGAAACCCTCTACCAGAAGCACAGAAATTTCCAGCTGCGATTCCTACCATTGATCCCAACATAACGGTCACTATTCTTTGTTCACTAACCAAAAGTGAATTTCCAAATATTTCACTGAAGGTGCATTCTGCTTAAATTTGGATATTCTACTCTTATCTAGATATCATCATTACTTATGTAAGACCATTTCGCTGTGGAATTTCTGTAGAAATTTTGTGTTAGGAAAGATGCTGGGTGTTTCATACCAACGAACATGAAATGGCCTTTGACTGGTGGGGTTCCGAGTGAGATGTCGCTGAACAAAGATCATGCTATTGAAAGAATATACATTGCAGGCTACAAAGATGGTTCTGTGAGAATATGGGATGCAACATTTCCTGTTTTAATGCCAATGTTTGTCTTGGATGGACAGGTCAGTCTCGTTTATATTTATATTATTACTGGCATTATCCTTCATTGGCTTATAATTAACAATTAACCCCTGCAGGTTGCTGATGTTAACTTGGATGGAGCAAATGCTTCTGTATCATCTCTAGCGTTTTGTTCACTAAACATGACTTTGGCTGTTGGGACAACAAGTGGTCTGGTTAGATCTTGTCAAATTTGTGGGCTGGTCGAAAGGTTGGTCATTGGTATCATTTTTAATAACTCTTTTTTATATCATTCTTGTAGGTGCGCATCTATAAACTTCGAGAGCACACTGGGGGTTCAAGCTTTCACTTTGTGAGTGAATCTAAGCAAGAAGGTAAATATTTCAGTATGGAATGCTGATGGCAGATGCCTAAAGTTTCACCTAGTGATTTAACCCCCCTCCCCCCCTCCCCTCTCTCTTTTGTTGAATGGCATACATGTTTTCTGTGTGAAAGTGTTGCTGCCATCCTTGTAAAGACAGTGTTACGCCAATTTTACTTCCTTTCACCAGCACACACAAGATGCCTGTCATGTCTGGTAGTCTAACAAGCAGCAGCCATAACATCTTCTTTGACGGATGAGAGACAGTAAATGGGTACTGTCACTTACCTGAATGTTTATTAATGAAATGAAAAAAATTGAATAATTATGATTGGGCACTTTGCAGCGTAAACTTTGCTTATGCATCAGCCATCAGCTACCATGTCCAACATTGACAGAACCTGCTCATGTTATTTTTCACAGAAAGTTGAAATCACTTGTTCCTTTGCAAAAAATTGTAGGAAGTTCTGTAGTATGCCGGTAGGGAAACTCGTGCTAGGCCTATAAAGTTCTCTCTTTGAATACGCTTCATTATATTTTCATTAATAACAGACACTCTTCTTGTTTTTTTTACAGTTCATGTTGTTCATCATAGGAAGGGATTTCATTGTTATGTTGCCTTTTTGTCATCAAATTCCTCAGTGCGATCTCTATTATTTACGGCTTCAGGAGAGCTCCTTGCCGCAGGCTATCAGAACGGTCAGGTACATTCTTCCTATTTTTGTAATATAAATCATGTCCTTATTCCTTAAGATTTCTGAGATTGCACTATTCGCTTGAAACTTGTAGGAATCAACTATTATTAATTAATCCTTATGTTCTGGTCTCTCTTAAAGGTGGCAATGCTTGATCCAAGTGAGCTATCAATTCTATTCACTGTAGATGGTGCATCAGGAACAAATTCTCCTGTTGTTTCCTTGGGCATTTACAGTGTTGCGGCATCTGCTGCAAAAGCAGATCAGTCAAAGAAAGAGAGTCCTCAAAATGCGAAGTTACCCAGAGATGTTCTTCTTTCCTTGACAAACGATGCTCGTGTTACTGTACTTGACTGCACAACGGGTGCGATGATAAATTCACATATTATACATCAGAAGCAATCATCAGCTATTTCCATGTATGTCATAGGCAAGTGATTACTATCATTGCATTAAGGAGGCACTTACCTTTTTTTCCTCCTTTAGATCGATACCTAACTTTGCAAGCTTTTGCATATAGATGCAGCTTCAGATGAGAAGCAAACCCAATTATCAGAGGACAAAATTCCAAGTCAAGATCAGGCAGGAAAAGAGGGCAAGGATCTTGACAGAATAGAAACACAAGGAGTTGAAAAGCACCTGAAAAATGCTTCCCAGCTTTCACACAATGGTGGTTCAGATTCACTTGTGGTGTGCTGTGAGGATGTTTTGTTTTTGTTATCCCTGGCATCATTGATTCAGGTGTGTACTGGGCTTTTATTCTTGAATACGCAGGAGAGCTGCGTGTCATCGCATTAAGAAGAAGAAACCCAGAAATACAACTCACCCAAAACACACACCTCTCACACAAATCAAATATATGAACTGCTTTATGGAGCTTCCATACTTCCACATCTTACTGGTGATGTTCCTTTCCTCATCAGGGAAGCAACAAGCATCTACAGAAGATGAAACTTACAAAATCTTGTTGCTGGTCAGCACTTTTCAAGAATATGGATGGCAAAATTTGTGGGTTGATATTAGCTTATCAGACTGGCATCATAGAAATGAGGTAGTTACAACTTTGCGATGTCTTTTCCTTGTTATACAAGATAATATGGATCATCATTGCAGATTTTACATGTTGACTTCAGGTTTATATATTAGAGAAGGTGTCCTGTGTTTACATTTGAACATATGCTTCAACATAGGGAAAAAATGTCTTACTGCAAGTTTTTTGCTTCACTGCTTGAACCAATAAAGATAAAAGCTGTCAACGCTCGTCATCATCTATATTTAGTGCTCAGTTCTCTTCTCTCATCTGGTTCATATCTATCTCACTATGTGTAGAATCCCATGTGAGTATTTTTTGGTATAGATAAGAAAAGATAATCTTAGATTTCAAACCCTTGCAGTTTTCTTGGGTTTAAAAATGACATTTTTTGAGAACTTTGCATCTGTTTTACTTACTGGCATATATATTTATACATCCGTGCAAGGAATCGGTGAAGTTTGCTCAGACCATTGACAATTTTACTTTATGATGGGCAGGTCTGTGCCAAATCTGGCTATTGTTGCTGAGAGCTCCTTGATGTCATTATTGAGATGGAGTTACAAGACAGACATGGATAAATCAGCGAGCTCCTCAAATGGACAAATTACTTTGGTATCTTTTTTCCACTTGCCCCTTCAACCTAGTTCCTGAGGGTTTGGCTGGTGGATTTCAGATAGGTGTAGTGAACTTTAGTGCCTAGTATGTGTAGTAATTTTGGTTTATATTCTCCATTGTTGTTGCCACACCCATATCGACCTTATTTTACCCAAACAGAGTACGGATTTTGGTACCTAAAATGGGGGCCATGTTTTGTTTACAACAACAACAACAACAACAACAACAAAGCCTTTAAGTCCCAAACAAGTTGGGGTAGGCTAGAGTTGAAACCCAACAAAAGCAATCAAGGTTCAGGCATATGAATAGCTGTTTTTCAAGCACTCCTATCTAAGGCAAAGTCTTTGGGTATATTCCATCATTTCAAGTCTCCTTTTATTGCCTCTACCCAAGTCAACTTCGGTCTTCCTCTGCCTCTCTTCACGTTACTATCCTGGCTTAGGATTCCACTACGCACCGGTGCCTTTGGAGGTCTCCGTTGGACATGTCCAAACCATCTCAACCGGTGTTGGATAAGCTTTTTTTCAATTGGTGCTACCCCTAATCTATCACATATATCATCGTTCCGAACTCGATCCCTTCTTGTATGACCGCAAATCCAACGCGGCATACACATTTCCGTGACACTTATCTATTGAACATGTCATCTTTTCGTAGGCCAACATTCTGCACCATACAACATAGCAGGTCTAATCGCCGTCCTATAAAACTTGCATTTTAGCTTCTGTGGTACCCTTTTGTCACATAGGACACCAGATACTTGCAGCCACTTCATCCACCCTGCTTTGATTCTATGACTAACATCTTTATCAATATCCCCGTCTCTCTGTAGCATTGATCCTAAATATCGAAAAGTATCCTTCCTAGGCACTACTTGACCTTCCAAACTAATATCTTCCTCCTCCCGAGTAGTAGTGCCGAAGTCACATCTCATATATTCAGTTTTAGTTCTACTGAGTCTAAAACCTTTGGACTCCAAAGTCTCCCGCCATAACTCCAGTTTCTGATTCACTCATGTCCGGCTTTCATCAATTAGCACTACATCGTCCGCGAAAAGCATACACCAAGGGATGTCCCCTTGTATGTCCCTTGTGACCTCATCCATCACTAAGGCAAACAAATAAGGGCTCAAAGCTGACCCTTGATGTAGTCCTATCCTAATCGGGAAGTCCTCCGTGTCTCCATCACTTGTTCGTGAACTCTAGTCACAACATTATTGTACATGTCCTTAATGAGCCCGACGTACTTCGTTGGGACTTTATGTTTGTCCAAAGCCCACCACATAACATTCCTGGGTATTTTATCATAAGCCTTCTTCAAGTCAATAAAAACCATGTGTATGTCCTTCTTCTTCTCCCTATACCGCTCCATAACTTGTCTTATTAAGAAAATGGCTTCTATGGTTGACCTTCCGGGCATGAAACCAAATTGGTTCATAGAGACCCGCGTTATTGCTCTCAAGCGATGCTCGATTTGTTTGTGGTGAGCAAACTCGAAGGTGGGTTCACCAATAAAACTTGCAACTTATCTGTTTATTCCTTTCTAAAAAGGAAACTACGGTGCGCCTCATTTGGATTTCGTATGTATTCAGAATTTAAAGAAAAAAACTCATTTTCCTGACATATACTCTCACCAGGTAAATGGATCTGAATTTGCAATTATCTCTCTTATGGCCTCAGAGAATGACTTCAGGTACACTTTTTTTGTATTGTTGTACTGAATGCTGTTGAGAGCAATAGATCTGACTGCTGATCCTGTGGTAATAGGATTCCGGAATCTCTGCCATGCCTTCATGACAAAGTACTTGCAGCAGCTGCTGAAGCAGCTATTAGTTTCTCAACTGATCAGAGAAGAAAGCAGGTATCCATTCATGTCTTCCTGGAAATTGAGCAGAAGCTTGTGTATATTCTGGCTTCACAAGAAACTTCATGGTGCAGAATCCTGCAGCAGGGATTATTGGTGGCTTCATTAAAGGAATGAAAGGCAAGGCTGAAGAAAATGCAAAAATGAGAGAAAGTTTGACTATGCAAACTCCAAGCGAACAGTTGGAGTCAATTTTCTTGAAAGAACCATTTGCTGAACCTTCAATACCCGATCTTGATGATCCGATAGAAGAATTGTCAATCGGTTCTCTTCCTCCTTCCTTATGCATCTTAAAGCAAGCATTTATCTCAAGTGCTCCCTTCCCTCTTGACTTGGGAGTATTGAATGCAGATGACATCGAGATTGACGATGAAGTACCCGTAGCCCTGGCACCAGCAGCATCCTCTACATCCCAAGGGAATAAGAGAACAGCAGGTTGGAGACAATACTAGTACACCTTATGTTCGAATTACTGAGGGCTATATTATCTGTTTAAACTCTGTGCATGTTTGTGTTGGCAGTAGAGGAGAGAGCGAAGCTGTTTGAAGGGTCAAGCAATGTTGATAAACCGAGAATGAGAATTCCGCAGGAAATTCTAACCAAATATAAGTTTGGCGGGATAAGTCATGAACATTGCAATTGGTCATGGTTTTTGCTGTGTATGGGAGCTAAATGTAGGTCCATTGCAGGACGCAGCAGCAGCAGCTGCTCATGCGAAAGATAAGCTGATGCAGAGGCAGGAGAAACTGGAGGTGAAATAGTTGCTTCCAGACTACAGCTGATATCGCTTGTCTTCTCTGCAAGCCCATACTCGGAGCAATATCAAACATGTAATTCTGTTTGTTTGCTTTTTTTTTTTTTTTTAACCAGAGAATAAGCCAACAAACCGCGGAGCTTCAGAATGGAGCGGAAAACTTTGCTTCCCTAGCGCAGGAGCTTGCTAAAACAATGGAGAACAAGAAGTGGTGGAAGCTATAATCTGGTTTTGTACGTATGTTGTTGGACACACACACCCATTGCATGCCATCCGCCGGGTGCTGTACATTAGTATGACTCGCAAGTGCAGTTTGCAGAGGTTTCCTCTGATACGAATCGGGTAGCTAGTTTAGCTTAGGAACGTTGTGATGTGCTGTGTACCGTGTCACACACCAGCATTATTACCATGTAATAATCTCTTTGTGTCCGTATTAAGCGTGCGTCCCGTATCCACTTGGTCATTCTTTTTGGTTTTTGGTGATGTAAAGATAAAGGAACCCGCTCCTGGTTGCATGAGCGAGCCAGCGCTGAAGAGAGACTCTTCTTTTCGGTGGTTTTTGGTTTGTTTGGTTTCTACTAGTAGTAATCTAAGTCTAGTGTATTCATCTGTGGCTTATTAATGATCTGTTTGGCTCATCTTGTATTATATTATTAAAGAAAAATAAGAAACAATTGCCAGGGAACCGCAACACAGTAAGTGTACTGTTCGTGTTGTCTGGAAGCACGCAGTGGCAGTTCACATCCCTAATAGTTTTGTTAAGTACTAGTAGTAAAAAAAAGGTAACATTTGCCAGTTTTTTTTTTTTTTTTTTTTTGACACAAACAGTTGCCAGAATGCCAGTTGAGTGTGGCACTGACAGTAGCGACAACCCCCTCCTGTCCGGTAAGGACGTAAGGCGGGCGGGGCGACCTGGGCTGGGCCGATGGATCGGAATTGGATCAGCCACCCATTGCCAACCAGGCTCCTCTTCTTCAACGGCAGAGGCAGAGGAGCTTGGCCAAGCGGCGGCTGAACCTGGAGAGCGGCCATGGCACGCCTGCTCCTACCCGTCTCCGTCCCGGTCCCCGTCCACATCTCCGCTAGCATTGTGCTGCCGTCGTCTAGTACCGCGGGGCCGCAGCGTCCGCGTCGCTGTGCCCGCCACGCAAGGACAAGAAGGACCGCCGTTTGACCCCGCGGCGGCACCACCGTTCGGGCTGGCCGACATCCGCACCGCCATCCCCAAGCACTGCTGGGTGAAGGAACCCTGGCGCTCCATGGCCTACGTCCTGCACGACGTCGTCCTGGTGCTGGGTCTCGCCGCGCGCCTCGACAGCTGGCTCGTCTGGCCGCTGTACTGGGCGGCGCAGGGCACCATGTTCCTGGCGCTCTTCGTGCTCGGACACGACTGCGGGCACGGCAGCTTCTCCAACAACCCCAGCCTCAACAGCGTCGTCGGCCACATTCTGCACTCCTCCATCCTGTGTGTATTCTACTGTACTGAACTGAAATAGTCGTGATTCAATTCAAATCAATTCTGATGCTGCTTCTCGATCACTTAGCCAATCGACACAAGTTTGACAATACAATGCAACTCTGTCTATCTATTGTGCAAGTGCAGGCGGATTAGCCACAGGACGCACCACCAGAACCACGGCCACGTCGACAAGGACGAGTCATGGCATCCCGTACGCCTCCTGCTCCTGCCCTGCAATTATCTTGCATTGCATGTTTGCACTAATAATCTAGGATGGTGTATCAGCTCCCCGAGCGGCTGTACAAGAGTCTGGACAGCGTCGTCCTGATGCTGCGCTTCCCGGCAAGTCAGGCTCCCACTTCCACCCGGCCAGCGACCTCTTCCAGCTCAGCGAGAGCAACGACGTGCTGGCTCGCCATGGCCGCCCTCCTAGCTGCCACCTTCCTCATGGGCCCTCTGCAGATGCTCAAGCTCTACTTCGTACCCTACTGGGTTTTTGTCATGTGGCTCGACTTTGTTACCTACCTGCACCATCACGGCCACAATGACAAGCTTCCATGGTACCGAGGAAAGGTAACTTCACTCTCTCTCTCTCTCTCTCTCTCTCTTCCCCCTAATATATTTACAGGGGTACTATATAGCTATTTTACACCAGCAGTATAGAATTACTGACTACTAGGCGAACTAATATAAAGGCCCTGTCACAATTCAGTGCAACTTGAAGATAATATATGCAAAGATGCATGCAGCCACATATATAAATCACCGACTGTTGTTCACAGCTGCAGCTTTCAGTTAATTAATTGTGCTAAACTAATGAGCCAGGAATGGACCTATCTTCGGGGTGGCCTGACGACGCTCGACCGGGACTATGGATGGATCAACAACATCCACCATGACATTGGGACTCATGTCATCCACCATCTCTTCCCGCAGATCCCACATTACCATCTCATAGAGGCGGTAAGTATAACAACTAAATCTGATTCAGCATCCATCCATGTCTGGCAGATTTTAAGCCATCGCATATGTATTTAAGTCACTGAATGATGATGGCTGTGCATGCAGACAGAGGCAGCCAAGCCGGTGCTGGGAAAGTACTACAGAGAGCCGCAAAAGTCTGGCCCTCTCCCCTTTCATCTACTAAGTGATCATGCTCAGAGCTTGCGACGTGACCACTATATCAGCGACACAGGTGACCACTATACCAAACTGGCCCAAAACTCCATTAGCTGCTCCATTCAACCGAGGGAGGCTGGGAGTTATGCGATAATGCGAATCGCAAGGATTGGAGGCTGCTGGAGAGATCAATGAGGCAACACACTTGCATTTAATATAATAAGAATAAGTCAAGCCATTCTTTGGGCAAAACAAAGCTACAGTACAATTTCCAAACGGGGAAGAGCAATGCCAGTTCCCTCTAAAGAGTAGACAAACTATGATGCACCATTGCTTTACTATCTGATAGATCTCAGGGCTCGTTAGAACATTAGCACATACTTAGCTGGTACTATTGCAAGAAAGCAATGCCAGTACCTTCACTTACTGCTGTCCTCAGATATGAGGTACATTATTTGACAATACAAATGGCAGTCATGCTCACTACCTGCGCCTTAGATCTCTCTGCAAAAGGAAAACAAAAGAAAAACTTTAAGTTGGAGACATGGAGCTCTTTTCCTGACAAATCATGTATTGCTGCTTGAAGATGATGTGTTTATTTTAAAGGGAACATTCTGACAAAATAAATAAATGCAGGGAAATAGAAAATGAAGTACCAAGTCTTCTTTCTGGTTCATATATTGCAATGTATTAAGCTATTACGAATTGTATCGGGTCACCAACCAAACAGAATAGAATTATATATGTACCAACTTTCTGATATGCAACTATTTTGTGCGCAACATCTAAGATTCTTAGGGCACATTTTGATGGGGACAGCAACTTCCTAGAAGCCACAAGCAAGTTGAAATCATATCTAAAAGGGAAGGCTTACTCTTGGGCCACGGTCTGTAACTGGTGTTGCTCTGCTCCCTGTATTATCTGCTTGCTGAATCATCTGTGGACTATCATGCTTATAGAATGCCTGCAAAGTTCTCACCATGAAAGGGCGGACAATGTTCACTTCCATTGCAGAGAGATTTTTGAGCTGCAAGAAGGCAAACAAGATGAATAGGTATTGTTGGTGTCAGATCAATGAAGCAAGACGTTAAGCTAGTATAGGAAACACAGATAAATACAGGGGAAGTGGTAATTACATCCAATTCAATAATAGCTTTGATAGAACGACAGTTGTTTTAGCATCCCCAGTTCTTAAGGGGGAAAGGAAATGTTACCTTTACGGCATGGGTGCGTCCAGATATTGTCTCTAATCCAGTCTCAACCTTGTGGAATCTGACATCTCTGATGTCCTCAATTAGAGATCTCACCTGTGCCACAATCAAAACTAGGAGTAAGCATATATTTTTGGACTTACTAGACACAACTAACAAATCTGCACCGAGATTGATTAAACACTCACCAGGTATGCATCTGAGATGTCATCACGAGCACTGCAGGAAACAAACGAGAGCGGATCAGGTTTAGGTGAAAAATGTGCTGAAATCGAAGAAACAGGGTAGATATGGGTGCTCACTGATCAAATAGCAGCTTAGAAATTTCAATATAGTGGAATGGTAATGGCTGGAATTCTCGAGGCGACTCTCTTTCCGCTTCCAATACCTGTGTCAAGCGGTCTAGTAGGAACAAAAGCAAGCAACAGATGCTTATGGCTGTGTATGCTTGAGCAGGAATAAAAGGGGAGCAAGCAACAAGGAAGCACTGACCAACAGTCATCCAGTCCGGGGTGCGGATGGTGCACTTGCTACGCTTCTTGAGCGCGACGGCGAGCCAGAGCGGCACCTTGGTGGGAATCTGTGGGAAGAAGGGCCCGAAATCCCCCTGCACGGCGGTGGCAGCAGCAGCGCGAGATGTAAGAATAGGTGGGGGATAGGGAGTTGAAAGAGATGGAAATGGGTGGTGGCGGCAGACGCACGCAGATCATGTTGAGGGCGTCCATGCGGATATTGGGGACGATTTCGACGATCTCATCCTCCGCCACGAACTCCACCTGCAGCACAGACAGGACAGGTCCAGAAATTGGGTTGCATCCCACTTCACTTTCCTTCGACGAAGATAGTTTCTGCCTGTGGAGTGTGGAAGGGAAGGGTTCTGTTACCTCGGAGGGGGAGAAGATGGAGAGGTGCGGGTCGGACTGCCCCGCCATGAATGCCCGCCGCCGGAACACCGAACCAGGCTGGCGCCGGGACTCGGGAGAGAGAGAGAGAGAGAGAGAGAGGGAAATGGAGGCGCTGCGGGTCGGAGACGACGAGGCGAGAGCGGAGATCGAGGAGGACGAGAGCGAGACGGCCAGACGGGGAGAGGAGGCTGCAGGCCGCTGCGCCTCTCTAAACTACAGCCCAATCTGAGGGCCCAAAAGCCCATCCAACACCAGAGCCCAACAGCCGCTGCACGCAGCTTCAGTTCGATTTGGTATAGTCGCCGCAGCGCACAGGCACAGGGCCGACGGCGGCGGGTGAGGCGGGGCGCCGCGGTTGCCTTCCTCCCTGCTCCTGCAGTCCTGCTCGGCGCGGGAGAGGTTATTAGGGTTTCCATCTCATCAGCTTTGGCCCCAACGGAAACAGAGGAGGGCGGGCTAGTAGGAACCCGATGCTGGCCGCCCGGAACCCCCCTCCGCCGCCGCATGACATTGCCGCGCGCCTCCACCACCTGCGCGACCTCCGCAGGGTGCCGCTCCCCAACCGCGTCGCGCGCATCGCCGACCTCCACACCGATGAGGCCAGCCCCGTGCGCAAGCTTGTCGCCGAGTGAGTTCATCCACTTTCGCCATTCGGCTTCATTTCTAGCTTAAATTACCCATAGTTTCACCTCCAATGTATTCGGCTTGTGATAGAGGGGCGAACATCAAATGACTAGTATAGCCCCCTGTATCGCAAATGAGTTTGCTCCTTCAACGTGCTGATTGCAGGCGGAATTAGGTCAAACCTATACATGAGCACGCTTAAAAAATACTCTGTTACAGTATTTATTTGCTCATGTTTTTTTACTCTGCAAAAACTCCCCTGGCGTAGGGTCATTGGTGAGCTTGGGTCAAAACACATGGTGTATCTACCTGATATGATCCCTTGTTTGCTGCACCTTCTGAATGATGAGACGCCTGCAGTTGTCAGGCAAGCTGTTAAGACAGGAACCAGCTTGTTTTCCAAAGTACTCCAAAAGCTAGTTATTGAGGTAATTCCATTTCCAGCATTTCCATTTCGAGTTGCCTTCCTGTGCAAACATCTGTCTCAGTTTGCTGGTTTCGGATCAAGGGTTTATTCTCCACTGGAGGGATTGATGATGCACTTAAATCATCATGGGAATGGCTTCTCAAGTTCAAATCAGTTGTCTCGCACATGGCATTTCAGGCGAGCCCCTCCTTTCTTTTAGTAACAAATAGCCCTATCTTCTCGGCCTCCAGTTGTCTCATGTGAAATTTCAATGCCAGGCCATCGGCAATGAAGGTGTCAGGTTACTGGCTGTTAAGTTTGTTGAAAAAACAGTTCTTATGTACACACCAGATCCTAATGTCCCATCTGATCCGCCAACTGAAACTACAGAAGGTGCGGCTTATGTTTCCTTTCATATGGAAGTGAACATATTTTCCATGTTTAGGAACTGTTGGGTGCATGCTGATTTAGGCATCTATAAAACATTTGCAGATATGGGATTCAATGTAGCTTGGTTACGAGCAGGAGGTCACCCTTTGCTTAATGTTGGGGATCTGGCCATGGAAGCCAGCCAGAGTCTTGGATTGTTGCTAGAACAACTCAAGTCTCCTAAAGTAAAGTCACTCAGTACTTCCATGATCATCGTCTTCATTACTAGGTTTGCCTCTTGTTCACTTGTGTTCTATTATCTTTCTGTATATTACAGTTTGTACCAGCTGCCGAGCAATTAAGTCTGTGTCATCTATTCAATTAGTCTGTTGAAGTATTGCATGCTATTTTGATCTTTATGTATCATGAGTTTTCTCCTTTTTCTTTCCCATGCTTAGTTTGTTATTTTTCTCTCTCTTCTAACATAAACTTCTTCCAGTCTCTCAGCTATTGCCCAAAGAAGGCCTTCCTTTTATGGACGCATACTGCCAGTTTTACTTTCCTTGGATCCAGCAAGTTCCATTATTAAATTGAGAGTCCCGGGTGCATTCCATGCCTTGAAGAGTGCCTTCTCTGCATGCCTGAAATGCACACATTCAAGTGCTGAGCCGGTATTTCTTTAAGCTTCGATGATTAACATACACTTCTGTATTGACTGGTACACTCAAGATGTGTCCCTTTGCCCTTATTTCTATATATGCAACAACTGGAGTTAACATATATGTTATCTACGGGATGCTATGTTATGTTCTATAGACAGTCTAATTAGGATTTTTCT
This sequence comes from Miscanthus floridulus, assembly GCF_019320115.1. Taxonomy (NCBI): domain Eukaryota; kingdom Viridiplantae; phylum Streptophyta; class Magnoliopsida; order Poales; family Poaceae; genus Miscanthus; species Miscanthus floridulus. The sequence goes on along the minus strand of NC_089582.1, from coordinate 150,910,679 downwards.
TTCTTATCTTGTTATTATCGAACTTTAGCCAGTTTGGTGCTGATTTGTTTCCTGAGTGTGGGTCAGCCTGCCGGAACAATGAGTTCATGTTTCCCTTGTTTTACTGGTATACCTTGAACAATTTTTAGAACTAATTGAAACTCCTTGGTGGAAGTGAGCCATTTAATATCTCACCATCAACGAAAATATGTTGCGTTAACCAATAACCTGTCTATAAGCTGTATGCATGCAATCAATCAGCACTACTTAGTCCATATTCTGAATTGGTTGCTAAGTGTTGTATGCTGCCATTGGTTTCGTTTATTCATGAGTATCTGTGTGGTATAAATATTTTCATTTTGTATTTGAGCTCCATTTGTTTGAGAATGTCTATGTATCCTTTTGGTTGAGGTGCATTCGTTACTAATTTGAGGCTTTTATTGTACTTTCAGTGGCGAGCACGCCTATTGGAAGCTCAAAATATTATCAACCAGGGGGATTCAATAGAAGATGCAGCAAATGCTGCTAAGAATTTTGGGGACACATCAAACAGGGAAGAATCGTGGCCTCTGATGGTATTTACCTGTTCCTCCATGCTTGCTCTCTCCCTCTCTCATAACTATCTCAGGATGGCTATGTTTCCTTGATAGGAGAGAAGCACTGACGGTAGTAACAAGCGTAGTCTGGCTGAAGACATGAATCATATGACAGAAGATGATCTCCACTCCACTAAAAGAGCCAGGCAATCATCTGATGCTAATGAACACAGTGAAGAGGCAAACAAGAGAAATGTTGAGTCGACGTCTGTTGATATCTCATCTAGCCAGCCCAGCTCTATAAGAACTGGGAATTCAGAAGCTGTGTATCAATTAATTGGTATGTTTGCTGCACTAGCTGCACAAGGTGACAGAGCAGCTGGATCACTGCAAATCCTTTCGTCCAGTATCGCTAGTGACTTACTAGCGGAGGTGGTAATGGTTAACATGCAACATCTCCCAATTTCTCGTCCTGAAGTTGACCAACAGCAGCTTCCTTCTACGAGCTCTGGAGATGGACTTCCATTTTCAAGTTTCTTCTTTCTGTTAGGGACTCTACTGAAGGTTTGTTTCTTTAGCTGTTATATTTTGATTTGGTAGATTCTCTTCGCTTTTGTTTGTTGATCTTTCACATTTCAGAGAGCGAACCAAATTGATCAAGATGAAGTGTCTCCAGTTAAAGAATCTGCGGTGGTGTCGTCTGTTGCTGATGACATCATGACAGTTCCTACTAGTTCACCTGTTCCTAGCTCAGTAAATCTACCTATCGAAGAGAACACTAACAGTCCAACAGTTCCATTATGTATAGAAACAACAGAGGCCAAAGTAAGCAGTGCAGGTGGCAATAGTTCGATTGATATTCCAGAATCATCAGAAGCTTCCCATGTCTCAACAGAGCCCCAGGGAACCCAAGAGCATGCTAGCACTTTTGTCGGTTCCTTTCCTGCTGATAATTCCTCAGCTGGGTTTAGTTTGGCACAATCGTCAGAAACTCGCAGCCCAAGCTCTTCTACAGTGGAAGCAAACCACTCACAGCTTTCATCCCTTAGTTCACAATATGTTCTTCCGAAGTTGGTTGTCAATAATATTGATCTTAGTGATGAGGCCAAAGATCTCCTTCAAAAAGAGGCGTTTGTGCGGATTCTTGAGAGTGATAAGCAAGAAGCATCTGGTGGTTCAATTGCTCGCCTTCCGTTGCTTGCTCACTTGGGTGTTGAGGTACTACCTAAGATCTTGTTATTTCCTCTGGTAGAGTTGATACTTTTTAACTGTTGGCTTGAACTTTGGTTGGGGATTTTCTACAAACCATAGCTCCTCTCAGAAACATGTGTTAGTTATTGCAATGCTTACATTTCTGGTTCCTTATCCTCCTTATGTACTGTCTAATCATCTTATAGCTATGCACTCAAGATTTCTTTACATTGTTTTTTAAGTGATCTCTCTTTAAATTGTGTTACTTGTTGCAGTTTCCTCTGGAATTGGACCCTTGGGAGATTCTCCAAAAGCACGTGCTCTCTGATTATGCGAATAATGAGGTGCCAATGCACAATGTCATATAATTAGTTTCTCTAGCAGATTTTTTAGTCCATTCGGTATAGTTTGTATATATGTTGCATAGCTGTAAATTAGGATGTGTTGGTGACTCTGTTAAAGGAATTTAGTCCTGATTACTCTTGGTACAGTTTGTATATATGTTGCATAGCTGTAAATTAGGATGTGTAGGTGACTCTGTTAAAGGAATTTAGTCCTGCCTACTTTTAGGAATTCCACTCAACTTGCTTCTTCAGAGTTTCTGACTCAAATTCTTCCTTAAGCAGGGGCATGAGTTGACTATATGCATCCTGAACCGGTTGTATCGTGAGGCAGAGCAGGATCAAGATTTTCTTTCATCTAGAACTGCTACATCAGTTTATGAATCCTTTCTTCTAAACATAGTATGTACGCTTGAAATTGATGTATTTGTTACAAATGTTATTTCTCTTGCATCATGGCAGTACATTTTCTTTTGCATAGGCTGAAAATCTTCGAGACATGTTTCCAGCTTCAGATAAGTCACTTGGCAAATTGCTTTGTGAGATACCATACTTACCAGAAGGTGTGCTGAAACTGCTCGAAGGTTTATGTTCTCCTGGAAGTAATGAGAAGCAGGACAAGGATATTCAGAGTGGTGATAGGGTAACTCAAGGTCTCAGTGCTGTCTGGAACCTTATCATGCTAAGACCTTCAAATCGGGACAGATGTCTGGAGATTGCTTTGCAGGTGCTTATCTGTTGTCACATTCTTATTTTTAGTTAGGATATGTGTATATTTACATGCTTGCATGTGTCTTTGATATAATTTTGATTCTTGAGTGCTTGGTAGCAATTTTTCAAATAAATGTCTGCAGTAATGCCAGTGACGACTTGATGAAGTGGTCTATTTTGAGTTCTTGATTGAGGCAGAGCATAAATCAGAGACAATTTAACATGAGTTCCAATTTGAACTTGTTTTACAGTTATTCAATAAATTATTACATGCTGAATTATGGTTTGCATGTTCTTGAAGCAATCCAACATGTTTGAGTACTACTATTCTGTTTGCTCTGAGTTGGGCCAATCTCTGAATAATTGACATGAAATTATTAATGGATAAAACTTTAGACGCTTGTAATCATGTGAAGTTTATTATTTTCAATATTCCACGCCTTTCCTAAATCCTGGTTGAAGTATAACCTTTGTGCTGTTTTTTATGTTACTGGGTAAAATGTTTCATGCAGAGTTCAACTCATCATCTAGAGGAGGTCCGCATGAAGGCAATACGTTTGGTAATTACAAGTCCTGCCTGCTTCTTTGAATTTTTCACTTACTGGGTTTGCTCACTTCGTTTGCCATCTGATAACAACAGGTGGCAAATAAGTTATTTCCCATGGCAAGCATTTCCAAAAAGATTGAAGATTATGCAAATGAAAAACTTAATTCAGTGCTGGAAGTGATTCCATCTGGTGATTCTGCAACTACTGAAATGGCTACACCTGAAGCAGACAAAGTTTGTCTCATGCTCTCACTTCTTTCAGATGTTCTTGTGCTGATATTCTTTTCTGATTGGGTGTACTTGCATTTTCTGAAGGATGTTGGTTTGGAAAACTTAACAGCTTCAGTGGCAGACACGCAAACTCTGATGTCTCTATACTTTGCATTGTGCACCAAGGTCAGTAATTACTGATCAGCAACTATTTTAGTCTAGTTATATGATATTTGCTGACAGCAAGCAAAATAAATCTTTCTTACCAGAAACATTCCCTTCTCAGACATGTATTTGCAATATATGGTAATCTACCGCAAGCTGCCAAGCAGGTCCTTACAGCCTATCATTCTTTCCATACGGATGCCTCAAATATTCTTTTTCTTGCCGTTCTATCAGCAAACGTAGATTTATCTTCTAACTATTTCTTCCAGGCAGTTCATCGACAAGTACCAATTCTGATACGCACAATAGGCTCCTCCTCTGATCTTCTTGGGATCATCTCAGATCCACCAGCTGACTGCCGGGACCTCCTCATGCAGGTGCAAGTTGTGCTTTTGACTTTTGTTTGCTTTTTAAGACATGTACTCTTCTCTTGGTCAAATCATCTGACAGATGCATTTAAAAGAGGGTTTATGTTTTATATAAGATTGTATTCTTGCATTCGATGCATATTTATAACCAATGAAATTGCACCATGCAGGTTTTACAAACCCTCACTGATGCTGCGGTTCCATCCAAAGATCTGATTTCTTCCATAAAGATCTTATATTCTAAAACAAAGGTTGTTGCTTGCTTTAAGAAAGCACGAAGTTCTTACTGACTTTTTACAAGATCCGAATTAGCTGTGATATTCCCAGTTTCTGAAATGTAGCCTCATTTTGCAGGATGTTGAGGTCCTTTTTGCAATCTTGGCTCATCTACCAAAAGATGAGGTTTTCTCCACCTCCCGCTACAATAGCCGATACTCTCTCCGATTCAGAAACATGCTATTTTAGGATTCTTGCCAGTCAAACTTTTGTTTTAACGTTGACCATGAATATATAAAATAATTACATTGATTGACAATGTAAGATAGATCATAGATGTTACTAGATTCACCATGAAAACTATTTTTGAAATATTTAATTATCTTTATTTGAAATGCTATATTTTTATATAAATTGTGGGTCAAAGTTTTACCTTGTAGACTGTCGATGTCCTAAACAATATCTATTTTGAATGGAAGGGAGTAATAGCATTACTATTGTGCTTCTAGGCAGTGTCTTATGCTTTCGTAGTCTTCTGCTGGTACCTATTGCCCATAGCACTGCCAATTATTTGCTCTGTGTTCTGCACATACCTGACATACCTCATAAACTGCTCACTTTTTATTCCACTGAAATTGGGACCGTAGTGTAAATGTTTTGGCTTTCAATTTGATTGACAAAACACCATGGTACCAAGCCAGTAGCCTGTGATATTTTCTCAGGACCAGTGTTATGAACCTTGAGCTGACTTTCGGCTTTACTGGAGTAATTATATCTTTTAAGCACTATTGTGGAGCTGTTTCTTATATTTGTCTTCAATTACACACTAGTTATGTTCATTAATCATTATCCTTGTGCTCCCAGGTTCTGCCTGTGTTCCCCAGTATTGTTAATCTTCCAATAGACAAGTTTCAAAGTGCCATTTCCCGAATCTTGCAGGTTAGTCTTTGTCCTGTTATGACAATATGTGTTTGTTTGAGTCAATTTTTAGATGATTCTTTAATTGTGGTTTGAAAATGAAGCACTAGCTTGAGACTTGAGTTCATTTGGCTGAGACATAAATAGAACCTTACAAGTGTATTATTGTCCTGTTAAAGTTTTTTGAAACTTAAAGAACAAGTTTATGTCACCTCTTTTAGGACTTGAACTTTTCAAGTAACTTATACTTAGATTTATGTTACTGATTCATTTCAGTCGAGCATTGCATACTAATCACACATCATCCCTTTTTACTGCAGGGATCACCTCGGAATGGCCCTTCGCTTGATCCATCAGAAATTTTAATTGCAATTCATGTAATAGATCCTGATAAGGAAGGAATACCACTCAAAAAGGTCTGCTAGTTTCTAGTTTTGTTTTACAATTGAAGGAGAGCCTAATTTAATCAACTGAAGCATTCATATAACTTATTATAGGTTATGGATGCATGCTCTTCTTGCTTTGAGCAAAGAACAATATTTACCCAGCAAGTTCTGGCAAAAGCACTAAATCAACTGGTATTTATTTCTGGGCATATTTTTTTCCATAGTATATTCCTTATGATATATAGTTGATCAAAGTAAACTTTTCCACAGGTTGAACAGATTCCTCTTCCTTTGCTATTCATGAGGACTGTCATGCAAGCAATAGGTGTTTTTCCTGCATTGGTGAGTTAACTGGATGACTCACATCGTGTGAACTAGGGAAATGTGGTTAGCATGAGATATTTGGTGCTAGAAAAAATGAAATGGATGGCATGATCTTTGTATATAGCCTAGTTTGTGAAAAAGATTTGTAGATGTGACCATTGACCAGGACGACATGGTCGTAGCATTCCTTGATTATTAATTGAAAAGTATGCTGCCACTTGATCTACCTACCGTAAAGCATTGTAGGGTACACTACACTCCCTTGTTCTCCTTTTTGGTTCATGCACCTCATTCCATTGGAATGCATATGTTGATGGTTTCTTGTTAGTAACAGTCATGGGCATACTTTAGATGGGTGGTGGTCTCACCACAAGGCCAGGGATAAGGAGGAAGATAGTAACTCATGATCTATTTCTTGCTTAACCAAAAGAGATATAATCCCATCCTTTTATAGATAGGGTGACTAGACTCATAAAAGAAACCAATCTCTAGAATCAAGGAACCAACTCAATCTAATCTTATCTCTAAATAATTAAATTTAAGCCTAGTGGGCCGGGAGCTGGCCCTAGCATGGCTTGTGGCTGCTCCATTTCATGGGGCACATGACAGTCACATGATGCTCGAGAAGCAAGAATTGTTCATTGATGTTATGATCTCTTGCCCCGGTTTTGGTGAAGGCACCATATTCTACTGGAAAAAGTAACCAAGAAATATGCACCCATGTTTAAAACCTGTTAGCATAGTTGTGTAGTGCCTCCTCTCAAAAGGCATGAATGGTTGAGACAAGCAAGGATCCATTGATTGAATCCTGTGGAAATCCAGTGTTCGCTGTTTACAATCATGAAAAGCTGTTAATATATCAGTGTCTTGGAGGCATCATTTCTCATTTTTAGTAGATTTGATTTGATGCAAGTGACTTTATAATCTGATGGCAAGCCTTTCGCGCAGGTGGATTTTGTGATGGAGATCATGTCACGCCTTGTGAGCAAGCAGGTCCTAGATTGTTTTTCCTTTTTAATTGAAGAAGATTTTTTTTCTCGAACAATTGAAGAAGATATTAGCCACTGTTCTTTTTTACATATTTTTGAAACTGAGACTCTGTCACTTGCCATGGCAGATTTGGAAATATCCCAAGTTATGGGTAGGATTCCTGAAGTGTGCTATCTTGACAAAACCTCAGTCATATGGTGTGTTACTGCAGGTTGGCATGCTTCTGCATCTCTTATGTAATCTATTTGTTCTTGTTCATTATGCTTGATCCTCATCGAGTTATTTTACACTGTGTGTGCTAATTTCCATATATGTTTTTTTATAACCATCTTGCAAAGGTTTGCCATGACATGGCATATGTTTTTTTTTCAGTTACCAGCTCCTCAACTTGAGAATGCCTTGAGTAAGAATCCGACACTGAAGGCACCCTTGGCTGAGCATGCCGAGCAGCCAAATATTCGATCAACTCTTCCAAGGTGCTCTTTACTCTAATCTGTAGCAAGTGGCATCGATCCAATATGAAGTGCTGGATTTGTGATGAGATTCCGATTTTTGGCAGGTCTACCTTGGTGGTTCTGGGTCTTGTTGAAGATCAACCACAGCAACCAGCAGCAACACAAGCACAGAGCAGCCAAAACCAGGCTGTGGAAACCAGTAGCTCTGCTGCGGATACGGCTACAGAAGTAACTCAGGAATCTTCTGCTGCTAGCTAGCATCTTTCGTGAAGTGGAGGCAAGTCTTGGTAAATCTATAGTCTTGTACCTTCTCATTCTCATCTCTGGAGTGATGCCGGTGATTGAAGAAATGGGCTAATGCTTTGCAGGAATGCAGGTTGTGTACCATCTGTCTCTGAGGGTCCAAGATGTGTTTTCTGTCTGATGCATCTCACTGAACGGGTGTCAGCTGCTCGGCTGCATGATGGCGAGACCCGTAGTCAATCTGACAAGATCTAAGTTACTTAGTTGATGGGTACTTCAACTTTCGATTGTGCACAGCGACCATTGTAAAGTAAAGAGGTTAACATTATATATCATCTTTAAATAGGAAAAGGGATTGTGTGAAAACCACTAGCATTGGCACCAGTGATTTCATCACATGCAGAAAATTTGGTTGTTCGTAGTACTATTGGCTTCCAGGTGCAGATCAATAGCGAGACTTAATGCCCCTCTGGTGTAATATCATTAAATCAGGGAATTTCTATAATTGCCGGTTAGTTTTCTTCTGTGTATAGTTAAATATATATATGAACGGTCTACATCTGCTGGGCCTGTTATGTGATTACGTCATATTGGGCCGGGCGTCTGCGGTGCGTACCGTCCGGTCGGTCGTAGATTGAAGTCGGGTGATAGGCTGCTTATATATATTTAAGAAATATATAAGAACACAAGTACATTGCGATATGCTTAAACGTGAATGTTTAAAAGAGGACTGTTGATACTGCATTTAGAATCCATCTTTACGCTTGTGGCAATGACACAGCTGGATTTAATTTATTCATAAGTACGCTGCCTTAATATTATTTGATCATAGCAACGAAACGGAAGGAATTGTTTGCTGATCAATTGTTGCACATATCATCCAATCCAAGCAATATCTATCTATGTACAAAGCACACTCAGGCTGCAATGTTCACACAAGATACCTGCGATGGAATATATATATCGATCAATCAATGCAATCGTCATCTCACTCACGGTCAGGCTAAGCAAACTCGAAACGCATGAGAAGCTTCACGTTGTTGTACTTGTTCCCTTTGCGGTCGAAGAGCGCCACCGCCCGGATCCCCGGCCGCAGCTCCGACACCGGCAGCACCGTCTGCCCACCGAAGTCGTCCTTCTCCGACATGTCGTACTCGTGCACTTCCACCCGCAGCAGAGCGATCTCCGGGACCGTCAGCGGGAAGCTGAACTCCTCCTCCCACACCGGCATCCAGTTGTCCTCGATCGCCCTGGTCTTCTTCATCACCGAGTCTGCTGGGACTCCAGCGATCCCAACCTACCACCACACCACACCAACATATAGTCAGTTCATGCATGCTGGAACTCCAGCTATGCGCAATCCACTACGGTATGCTGTTTGGATTCATTCATTAATTATATCATACCCGTGTGTAGAAATCTGGAGGAGAATATTGATCGAAGTGTGTCTGCTTGAAGTCCATTCGCCACCCATCGCCCATGTAGACCTTCACCTTCAAGGTTTTCTTCACAGGTTGGGGTTCTGTTGGGTCAAAGACTTGTGGTTCTGTCTGCATCAAGAAATCTGGCTTCTTCACATAACCGCACCCACCGTTCGCTTTATAAAATCCGTGCATTAGCCAAAGCGCTCTTCCATATCCCTGAAAAAGAACATAGGATTGTCATTACGATAAAAGTGTAAGCGCATGAGATTCAAAACAGGCACGTCAGTGAACCGAATTAGGCATGAAGAGCCCTGTCGAAACTTGGATCAACAGTTCAGAAACATACCTGCATATTGAATGCCACCATTTGAGCGCCATGCACCCAACCAATAAACGGGTTGTAGTTAGATGAAGTGACTCGAGTGCCCTTCGGGTATATCCTCAGTATGTTCCTCTGCGTGAACCTATTTTATTTGGAACAGAAGAAGCTGAGCTCTTCAGCAAGGGAAACAAACTAGATAGGATACAGTGGCCGCTATTTTCTTTTCAGGGTTCAGTTCGGTGCATGCAGGAAGATGGTATCTTAATCTACTGCCACTGTTAAAATATGAAGGGAGGAATGTGCTGATAAGAGTATCCATCAGTATATGTGTACCTCACAATTTCTGTGGCGTGATCCTCTGCCACTTTGGCAAGTTGTTGCTCGCTCAAACTGAGACGCCTAACTTTTTCTGGATCACTCTTCAAGGCATCAGCTAGAGAGCCTTTTGGCTTCCCTGCCCTAATTGTGATAAGGTGTTTATACTGTGGAGCTATATGTGGCTGCATTTGCTGTTCTTCCTCCTCCTCATCGTCGTCGTCATCATCGTCTCTTTGGTGTACTGGGGCATCATCGTCATGCTGGCAGAGGGAACAACAATTGTTGATTGCAAAGGTTGAAGGAAAGGATTAGTAGAAATGTAGCAGGTCTATACCTTTTTTGCAGACTGGATCTCAGTCTGAAAATCCGGTACTTCTTTTCCCCATGCGGCATCATCATTAGCTCCTTTGCCAAGATGGAGGTCAGCATCACCCTCTTTCATGGTGTCATCAGCCTTGGCTTCAAGGTACTCCTTGGGGGGCTTTGTTGAGAGGAGGACACGGCCCTTGAGTTGTTCAGGTGATGGGAATTCTTTGAGGTGATCGGAGCCAGGCGGGTAGTACAGTATGTCACCAAATACTTCAAGAACCATCTGACGGATTGACCGATTTCAGGAAGCATGCGGCGGAATGCACATGTTATTATGTTAGAAGAGAAGTGCAAAGTCGAGGAAGAGGCAACAATTGGCTATGTATTTTATTTGAGGAAGAAAATAAAACAGGGCTAAATAAATACCTTGGCAACTTTTTCCTGGAGTTCAGAGGGAAGGTGGTCTTCAAGCGTTATGATGACAGGATAGGGAGATGCAACGAAGGCATATTCTTTGATGGATATCAAGCATTTGATGAGCGAAACTGGGGTGGTCAGTGTCCTGTTTATTAGAAATTAAACTCATAATGGCTGGCAATGCTCCAAGGATTAATTGCTTGGATTGGCACTTGAAGAGCAAAACAGCACAGTACGTAGGTATAGTTTCCCAGCCAAAGGTAAAGACGCAATATACATATGACAATCGTTGTTTGACTATTGCATTGTTGTGGCATTGCATTCATCAGAAATCTATTTTTAGGTGAAAGCCACGTGAGACGAGACGAGAATGAGACACTAGTATAGTATCGACGGTTCGTTGGGGATAAATAAAGTTGAGTGAGGGCTAGATGAGGTGGCCACCACACCAGGTGGTCCTCTGCTATTGTTGGGGAGGCTGGAGGACCATGGATTTTATTTGGGAACATTATACATTATAGTTGACTAATAAATTGCATTATGTTATTAGCATTGTGAAGGCATGCAGGTGGAGACCAGGTTATTGTAAGAGTCGTGTGCTGATATAATATGTAAGGAGACGAGATATAATAATATATAAGAAACGGATAGATAGGTGGTATTATTAGCTAGCTTTAGTGCGTGTTTAGTTCGCGAATTTTAGAAATCTAGATACTGTAGCACTTTCGTTTTTATTTGGTAATTAATGTTCAATCATAGACTAATTAGGCTTAAAACGTTCGTCTCACAATTTCCTACTAAACTGTGTAATTAGTTTTTTTTTGTCTACATTTAATGCTCCATGCACGTTTCGTAAGATTCGATGGGATGGTTACTGTAGCAATGCTTGGGAACTAAGGCCCCGTTTAGATGCAAGCCAAAAACCAAAAATTTTCAAGATTCCCCGTCACATCAAATCTTGCGGCACATGCATGGAGTACTAAATGTAGACGAAAAAAAAACTAATTACACAGTTAGCCGAGAAATCGTGAGACGAATCTTTTAAGCCTAAATAGTCTATAATTAGATAATTTTTGCCAAATACAAATGAAAGTGCTACAGTAGACAAGGCCAAAAATTTTCGGAACTAAACGGGACCTAAACAAGCACTTATTACCTGCCGTGCAGGATGTTGATGTCGTCCTTTGTTGAATTTGGCCACATGTCGAGCTCGATGACCCTGACCCCTCTCTGCAGCGCCTTGATGATGGGGACGTCGCTGCAGTCGCTGCTGAGCTGGTTGCCGGTGAGGTAGGAGTTGTGCCCGGTGTAGATGAAGTAGTGGGAGAGCGGGCGCGTCATGTCGTGGTGCACCTGCGCAGGGTGTCGGAGGGGCGGGTTGAGGTCGTGCGAGAAGAGGTAGCGGTGGAAGTCGTCGAGGGCGAGGGGCGGGCGGGCGAGGCGCGGGAGGCGGGCGCGGTGGCCCTGGTGCTGCTGCAGGCGGATCTGCTCCAGCAGCCGCTCCACCTCGGAGTCGTCCACCTGGTGGTGGCCCCCCGTGGCGTCCAGGTAGCGTCGCAGGCCGTCGGCGCCCATGTGGGGACCCCCGCCGGCGTGGAGGGAGAAGAGGGCGCGGACGTCCTCGGGCGGCGGCGCGTCGCGGGCGTGGAAGCGGCGCTTGAAGATGAGGCAGCACTTGTACGTGGTGCCCATGGTGGTGGTGGTGGCCTAGCTTGTGGGAGTGGCAACTGCTGCAGTTGCGGAGGCGCGAGACGAAGAGGAAATCAATCAATAGGAAGAGGAGGAGGCAATCAGTCAATCAATAGGAGAAGAGAAGAGAAGGGAAGGGAAGGGAGGAGGTGAGGAAGAACAGAATTGGGGAGCCGGCCGACAGCCGAGCCGAGGGAGAGACTGCTAGATAGAGGACCACGTCATCAGAGAGAGAGGGCGGGGCGGCGACTGCGAAGGGATGCCGCGTGGCGTGGACGTTGTTGCTTAACTGTCTCTTGTAATCTATCGACTCGCTGCCTACGAAGTGGAGTATACAATGCCGTTCGTTGCCGTGTCGGCAGCTAGCCAAGAAGAGTACGACTGCTCCTATGCCGGCCCAACTGTCTTTTTTTTTATAAAAAAAATAAATAATATGTGAACTATATATATTACTCCGTATTATGAAAGCATTTCTCGTATTCAATCTAGAAATATAAATTGTATGTCATCTATATAATTTTTTTTTTAAAAAAAATTGATGGTCGATCTGCTTGGCCAGTATTTTGTGGTTGTTATCATTATAATCAGCTATGGGACCCACCGATGAGGAGGATTAGAGCTGGCTGACCTACAATAACACTATATTATCTATAGGACGGATTTGCTAGTATCGCAACAAATACTTTCTCCGTTCTAAAATAAATTAGCATTCTAGATTCTAACACGAAAACCAAGACAAAGCATAAAGACCTGTACTTTTTAGCTTGTTTTTTCAACCGGAACAGTGTTTTTTTTTCTCTCACAACAAATCAGTTGGAACAGTGTTTCGGCTTGTTTTTCCAGCGAAGCGAACGAGGCCAAAATGATGATATTGCCCCATTCTATTTTTAGTTTTTTTTTTGTCTTTGTGCTACGTTGCTCCACAAGCCCGGCGAGTCTGCTCTTCTCTGTGTTGAATCTCGTGTCATTTGATTATTTACGGGATAAATTTTAAATTGTAAATGTATAATTATTTTAGGACCGAGAGAGTACCGCATCCATCCACTTGTCAACTTCACCGGCCGATAAGTAGTTTCCACTTCTACGACTGTGCATCTTTGAGTAATTTCCTAGCTACTACCATGCGATGATCAAAGTTTTAAAAGTTTAACTAGATCTGAGTAAAAAACATAAAGTAGAGCCTTTTTTCTGGGTGCACGAGGCAAACAACAAGAAAACAAAAGGGAAAACGCAGGCAGGCAAGCAGGGCCCCAAAGGGCAAGGGCTAGGGCCAAGAAAAGGATTGTAATGAAAGGAAGAGGATGATGCGTTGCCTTGCTATGACTCAATGCAGAGCATTTCGACAACCGAACGAGAGTGACATGACAATAATACATACACCAGTAATGATATCCATCCAAAGGAAGGCACCAGCATCCTGTGCCTGGTTGGCATTGTTTTTCTTCTCCTTTTTATTGGTATTGGTCCCCCAGGCGGCCAGGACGCCTGGTCATCGTTCATGCAGTGCAGCAGCTAGTGTTCATTCCAAACCTAACTTGACCTGTTGTAAAAAAAAAAACCCCCCTAACCTGACCTGATCGCAGCAGGAGATTCAGCCAAAAAATAAAACGAAAAAGAAAGGAACTGATCTAGCACTCTAGCAGTTGAATTCATTTAGTTAGGACCAGCAGCAAAGCAAATCTGGTTCCAATCCAGCAGCAAAGCAAATCCGGTTCCAGTCAAAATCGATTTGCAATCAAATTACAGCTGCATACCGCCAGTACGTGGTGAAGCTGAAGAGTGAAAGAGGCGGCAGAGCAGAGAGCAGAGGGCAGCAGCAGCAGGGCTGCGACAGCACATATTGTTGAGACGCATCTCGTGAGTAAATAAATAAATACACTAATCGGGTGAATGTGATTAAGTTTGCAGGAAGCGTGCCAGGCCCTTGGTTAGTCAAGCGTTGAAGAATTAGCAAGCACAGCAACGCATCAGATGTGAGATCAGAATGGCCGGCAGAGTACCGACACAGACCCTATCAGATAGATTTGATTGAGACCATCAACAGCAGAATGGCAGAGTACCAAGGTCAACACACACTAACACAACACAACAAGTTAATTAGCTGCTGGCAATGCAAGCAATTGACATCTGCACACCAGGGTACGGGCAGGGGCAGGGCAGGCACACCTCATAGTCGAGAGACGAGTCATCATAGCTCTCGAAACTTGTCATGATAATAACAAAATCCAATATGTATAGGCATATATTATTATTTATATTATGATAACCCAATCACGGACACAACCGCCTCGACACACACTGTCACTCAACGAACCATCAAAGGCCTAACATGCATAACCCACCACACCCGATGACTAATTAAAATTGTACTTTGGTAACTACTCCTGTATATTGCGTTTTGCTAATAACACTCCAGTTCAACCAGCAGGCATGGATCAGGACCATCATCATCATTTCTTCTTGGCAAGCCGCCTTGGTCACCTTGGCTCCCGTCGGGTCCTTCTTCTCCGCGCTCTTTATCACGCCCACGGCCACCGTCTGCCTCATGTCGCGAGCGGAGGATACTCCGAGAAGGTCTCCACCACCATGGCATCTTGACGAAGCCGGCGTCGCCGTTCTTGAGGAACTTGGGGTCGATCTTGGTGAGCAGCTCCGAGAACTTGACGGCGATGTGGGACGTGTACGTGTGGCAGTCCAGCACCGGGGCGTAGCCGTTGCCGATCTGCCCCGGGTGGTTCATGATGATCACCTGCGCCGTGAAGCTGGCAGCCTCCTTGGCGGGGTCGTCCTTGGAGTTGGACGCCACGTAGCCGCGCTTCAGGTCCTTGAAGCCGACGTTGTCGCCGGGCAGCGCCTCCTGCATCGTCTCGTGGTGCATCTCCACCGACTTGACCTCCGTCGTCAGGCCCGTGGGACCAAAGGTGACCACTATGCATGCCGGGCTTCAGGAGGCCCGTCTCCACGCGGCCCACGGGGACGGTGCCGATGCCGATGCCGCCGATCTTGTACAGGGGGAGCCGCAGGGGCTTGTCCGAGGGCCGCTTGGGCTCGTTGATCTGAGGGTGGGGCCCTTGTACCAGTCCAGGTTCGTCGACCTCTCGATCATGTTGTCACCCTCGAACCCGGAGATGTGCACGAAGGGGATCTTGTCCGGGTTGTACCCAACCTTCTTCAGGTACGACCCCACTTCCTTGACGATCTCGTCGTACCGAGCCTTGGAGTACTTGGGGGTGGTGGCGTCCATCTGATCCATCGTCCATGATTTGATTTATTATACACAAGAAAGTAGTAGTTGATTACTTTACTATAGAGTATATATAACCAGGAAGAGAAGAACTGAACTATATGTATACCTTGTTGCAGCAGCAGATCATCTGCCTCACCCCAAGAGTGAAAGCAAGGAGCGCGTGCTCACGGGTCTGGCCGTCCTTGGAGATACCGGCCTCGAAGCCACCAGTGGTGGAGTCAATGATGAGCACGGCACAGTCAGCCTGGGAGGTGCCGGTGATCATGTTCTTGATGAAGTCACGGTGCCCAGGAGCGTCAATCACGGTGCAGTAGTACTTGGTGGTCTCAAACTTCCACAGGGCAATGTCGATGGTGATGCCCCTCTCGCGCTCGGCCTTGAGCTTGTCAAGCACCCAGGCGTACTTGAAGGACCTCTTGTCCATCTCGGCTGCCTCCTTCTCAAACCTCTCGATGACACGCTTGTCAATGCCTCCAAGCTTGTAGATGAGGTGGCTGGTGGTGGACTTGCCGGAGTCGACATGGCCAATCACCACAATGTGGATGTGAACCTTCTCCTTCCCCATGGCGACAGGGGCAGCTGACTAATAGCTGTATGTATTTGTGATTCACAATCACAGCAGCAGAAGGGTTATTTGGTTTCTTGCCATTATAATTTGTCAAGTTTTGAAGAACGCCATTACTTTTCGTCTTATTGGAAATTTGCCATTGCTATTCTGGTTCTCCCTCTCTCTTGCCCTTTGCTACGTCTGGAGCGTAGACGGGCCCACCTGCAGGCGCCGTATTTGGGTATTGGGCCGTAATGCCCCTATGCCAGACGCTAAGGCAGCACGCCGCCGTTCTTCTCAGTCGACCCCGTTCTTCTCTCGCCTCTTCCCCCTTCTCTGCCGCACGCCCGCGCCACCGTCCCTTCTTCTCCCCTCATCCCTCCGACCAAACCCTAACCCCATCTATTTCCCCAGCGAACCAGGCGTGAGGGGTGGCGGTGAATCGAGGAGTGGTTGGCGGCGGCGATTGGAGGTGGTGGCGACGGAGACAAACCCTAACCTGCACATCTCGCCGCCAACGCTCGCGCCACCTGCCATTGCCGCAGATGATTGGAAACTAGGTTAGTGGAGCCGCGACGGCCAGCTCCAGCTCGGCGGACTGGGGGATCAAGAGCCCGCTGCTGCCCCCACTCGTAGAGTGCCCGGATTGCCGAATTCAGTTGGTACGAATCAGAAGCAACTAGCGTGCCACTTATGGCAAGACCTTCGTCAAGTGCCCAAACAACATCAAAGTAAGTCAATTTGTGTTCAATTTGGAGTTTCTTAGATGTTTTTCATGCGGCTAGGGTTTTGTGGGATGCAGGGTGACCCAACAACATGTGGCATCATAATGTCCGAGGCGCAGTACGTTGCATTTGTACGCAACCCAGAGCAGCATCAGCAGGATCGATCGAAGAAGGTGAGCCATTTGAGTTCAGGAGAAGGTGGACATGGGTCTGTCGAGCTCATTTTCGACCTGAAGCTAGAACTCAATGAAATGAAGCAGAAACTTGATAGTGTTGTGATTGATCTTTCGCTGGTGAAGGCGCAAGTTCAGAAGATCAAGATGGATTATGTTGTTATAGCAACAGTTTGTGTAGGTGTAGCTATTGGTTGTGTTATGAGCAAACTTTGGAAGTAGTGAATTGTATGCAATGTAGCTTCTGTTGGTCTTAGCTGTTGTAAGCTTTCACCCTTCATTATCTGTTGAATGTACCAGTGCCTGAACTTGATGAATGAAATCTGAAAGTTTTTCAAATAATTGGTCTCATACTTGTGCTCTGGTTGTAATCCAATTGGCCAAGTGAAAGAGAACCAAGAGACAGACCGTATAATATATAGCATCAAATGACAAATGACAGACAACATCCTTCTCTGAAGTGATTTTGTAAGCTTCTTGAACCTGACACTGAATTATTTCAACATATTTAGTAATGTGCTGACAGTATATGCAGAAATTGAGTACCTTTTCTGTTTATTTTGTCGATGAAGTGATAAAAAACAATGGTGTGTTATGTGTGGCCATGTTGCATGAGCAAAGAAGCATATATGTTTCTTTATTTTTTTCTCCTAAAAAGGAAAATAATTCTGCATAGAGCACATAGGATAAACATTGTATAGGGTAATATCTGTGTGCTAAGCACTACATAGAGCATGACCCATTCATAGGTACATATGACAGCAAAAGCAACAAATACTACTAAAAGAGAACTGCATGAAGTCACAGGCATACTGACAATATTATTGATAGTAGCATTTCAAGCTTGTTCAAGTACTCAAGCATTACAGACATCACAAAAGGCCATCACAGGCATTATAGCTAACAGTACATCGATTCAGCTTATTCTAGTACATACAGTTCATCGATTCAGCCAGTTACCGGCATTACAGCTAACAGTACATCCAGTTCACAAAAGGCCATCATAGGCATTACAAAAGGCCATCACAATCATCATAGTCTCACTATCCAGCAGAGAGGAGGTCCATCAGGCTTCTCACAACCCTTGCTGGAGGAGCAGCAGCATCCTTTTTCTGCCTCTTTTTCAGAGGTGTTTTTTTCTTCTTAGGGGTTTTCTTCTTCTTTGGTGCTTTATTCTTCTTCACCTTCGATGGTCTAGCAGTATCATCATGTGGTCTCTTCTTGTGTACACACATAGGACAGAAGATTAGTAAAATTGATGTTAACCTTTTATTTGATGAAAAGAATACAAATGGTAGAAGATAAGTGAAATTCATGTTAACCTTTTATTTGTGCTAGCAGTCTTACCATCCTCTCCAACCATTTCAAGCTTGCAAGTCTTGGAGAAGTGGCCAAAACCTCCACACCTTTTACATCTAACTTTCTTCTTGTTGGCCCTATTCTATAGGCACCCTCTTTGCCTCACAACCTTTGGCCGACCTGCTGCTCTTCCTAGTAATGGTGGGAAAACCTTGTACCCAAGATCAACTTGTGGCCATTGGGATCTATCTAGCATTGGTTCTACTCTACCTTCATAGGCAGCTCTAAACTTAGCAATAGAGTAATAATCATGCACAAAGTCAGCTACCTGCATACCTCTATTGGACAAGATCCAAGCCAAGGCATGCTTGCATGGCTTGCCAGTTACCTACCATTCCCTGCATGAACACCTCTGAATCTTAAGATCAGTTGTGTGCCGTTTATGGTTATTCCAGTCATCAAGCAGTGTTACCTCTGCAAATTCATCATCACTGACTTTAACCTTCACAACTTTTAGATTTTTGCTTATCAGGTTCAAGTCCTTCATGACATCAGGAAGGATTCCATCTCCCCATTTCTGTGCAATCTTCTTCCTTATGTACCTTTTCTCCATTATCATCTCTCTTATCCTGTTAACTAACTCATGGATATGCAGTCCTTTGAAGTCCTTGATTTGAGCATTGAAGCTCTCAGAGACATTATTTGTTAAATAATCACATTTACTCTCCTTAGAGAAGCCACATCTGTACCATATCCTAGGATGATGCTTCTGAAGGTAGTCAATAGCAGCTGGAGCAAACTCAAAGATTTTCTTCATATGCCACCTAAACATGCCTTCTGTGTAGTTCCTTGTAGCAGGATACAGATGGTCAGTGAAAACATCCCCTGAGAAGTGTTTTATGAAGTTATTGTACATGTGCCTTGAGCACTCCCTATTTTCAGCCTGTGGGAAAATAGCCCCCGCAGCTGTCTCTAACCCTTTACAAGCATCACTACATATTACTAGTCCTAGAGTGTCTCCTATGACACTGTGCAAATTCTCTAAGAACCACTTCCAGTTGTCCTCTGTCTCTGAGTGAAACACACCAAATGCAATATGGTACAACCAGTTATGCCCATCAACACCTGTTGCTGAAGCCAACTATCCAGTATACTTTTCATTCAGAAAAGATGCATCTACTCCTACAAAGGGTCTACAACCAGCTAGTAATCCATCAATGCATGGCTTCAAAGCAACAAAAACCCTCTTGAACCTATTCTTCTTACCAATCTTCTCCAACTCTATTTGTACTCTACTTCTAGGTGAACTTATTTCTAGCTGTGCAGCCCAATTGAAAAGAAGTTGAAAGCTTTCCTCATACTTACCATGTATCTGATCCAAGGCTACCTTCAAACCAGACCACACTTTTGAGTACTTCAACTTTATTCCAAAGTCACCCTCCAATTTTTTCTTTGCCTCCTTTGCTCCCTTTGTTGGGTTATTCTTAACCCAATCTCCAATCCTATCTGCACACCAGCCCTGACTGGCCATTTTCCCTTCTCTTAGCTTGGTGGTAGGACAATTGTGGGCAGCAGGAAGTTTTTTGATCTACAATAGCATAGGGTAAAAGATAAGGGTTAACAGACAATAATACATGTTAACAGAGACAATGATACATCACAAATCAGAAAAGAAATGTACATGTACAGTTTTCTTATAAAAAATGGTGGAAGCATGTATACGCCAAGGGCATCCCTCAGCAGCACACTTTGCTATGAACCTTTGCTTGTCACTTTTGTAACTAGGAGCAAGCTCAAACCCAGTCTTCACAGCATAATGTCTTAATACTTTCCTGAATGAAATGATATCAGGAAACAGCTCCCCCTTCACAATCTTCGGGTTCTCAGGGTCATGCAATACCCTGATCTCCAGAGGATTAGCATCATCCACCTTTGCCTCAACATGGACAAAGTCATCAGATGGATCAGCAGCAGCATGAGTGTTAGCATTATCAAACGGTTGTGGCTGTGCAAACTCAGTAGGTGGCGCTTCATCATACATGGCCTCATCATCAACTCCCACGTACTCTTCATCGTTATCAAAGATATCTGGCTCTCTAGCTGCCTCTCTATCTAGCTCTCTAGCTGCCTCTAAATCTAGCTCTCTAGTTGCCTCTCTATCTGGCTCTAACTCATCAGCCACCTCTGGATTCTTAGGACCACCACTATTGGGTTGTTTAGACATGTTAGCATCATGAGTGCCTAATTCTGCTGCATCATCAGGAGGAACCACACAGAGAGGCTGCAGTGCATCAAACTCAGGTTCCACACAAATTGCACTATCAAATACACCTACTATAACATGGCAGCTCATCTCCTCCTTATGCATTTCAAACAAATCAACCATCTATATCTCATCAACTAGTCTGACATCCTCATTCAATCTTTTGTCAAAGAACCAAACAGTGGGTGTCTGGTTACTACAAAGATTCATTTCAGTTGCCAGATGTTTCAACAGCAAGTCTAGTGTCAGTGACCCATACTCCACATCCCACTCAAACACTCGGCCTTTTGTGTATGATTTCCTACCAGTCGAGTCTTTGGAAGCAAAAGCTTCGACTTTAACCTCTAGCGCAAACATCTCACCCCTAAGAAGCAGTAAATTCATCCCCAAATCAAATGCACAAATCATTAGAATACCCCCAAATCAAACATCCCACCTCTAGCACAAACATGGAGACGAAGGATGCAGAAAGGGTACCTACTGCCGCTGTCCTCTATCACCGCCGGAGCAGTGGACGCGCACGAAGGCGCTAAGACTGAGCTCCCCGCCATCAGGGTGCCTCCATCACCTCCAGTGGACACGAGGTTAGGGTTTGTCTCCGTCGCCACCACCTCCAATCGCCGCCGCAAGCCACTCCTCGATTCGCCGCCACCGCTCACGCCTAGTTCGCTGGGGAAATAGATGGGGTTAGGGTTTGGTCGGAGGGATGAGGGGAGAAGAAGGGATGGTGGCGCGGGCGTGTGGCAGAGAAGGGGGAAGAAGGCGAGAGAAGAACGGGGTCGACTGAGAAGAATGGCGGCGTGCTGCCTTAGCGTCTGGCACAGGGGCATTACGGCCCAATACCCATATACGGCGCCTGCAGGTGGGCCCATCTACGCTCCAGACGTAGCAAAGGGCAAGAGAGAGGGAGAACCAGAATAGCAATGGCAAATTTCCAATAAGACGAAAAGTAATGGCATTCTTCAAAACTTGACAAATTATAATGGCAAGAAACCAAATAACCCTATATTATAGCATGCACTCACCTTGTGGCCATTGATTGACTAGCAGTAAATTAAAAAAACTAACATAACAGTTGTCGCCATTGATCGACTAAGCAAATTAAAAGCATACATAAGCAGATTAGAAAACAGTAAATTAAAAAAACTAAGCAAATGAAAAGCATATATAAGGAAACTGCTAGATTAATTGTTCTTTTCTTTCGAGTAGCAAAGGCAACATAGTTAGCCATCAAGAAAATAGAGACCGTATGCGTGCATTCAGTTTTATTGATCTATAATTAGTAATAATTCATATAGAATGGATGAAGAGCAACCAAGCTGAGTACACAATTGTAGAATTAAGATATATAAAGATAGTTACAGCAAGAACAAATAATAATGATATATACTAGTATAAACTAAGCTACTCGATAGAATAAGACTCTGCCATGTCATGTTAATAAATATTGACCAATTGAAGAAAAGCTTGTCCAACACCGGTTGAGATGGTTTGGACATGTCCAACGGAGGTCTCCAGAGGCATCGGTGCATAGTGAAATCCTATGCCAGGATAGTAACATGAAGAGAGGCAAAGGAAGACCGAAGTTGACTTGGGTAGAGGCAATAAAAGGAGACTTGAAAGGATGGAATATACCCAAAGACTTGGCCTTAGATCGGAGTGCTTGGAAAATAGTTATTCACGTGCCTGAACCTTGATTGCTTCTACTGGGTTTCAACTCTAGCCTACCCCAACTTATTTGAGACTTAAAGGGGTGAAAGCTGATATAATATGTATCGTCTATAAAGCAAAAACAAGCACAAAGACAATCCTCATTATGGCAGTCTCAAAGACGAGTTCATGAAGAAGGCAGAACTAATTTATTGTCTTCATCTTCGTCATAAGGCAACCAAATCAAGATGTTTGCATCAAATCCTCTGTAGAATTTCTTAAAGAGATGGCCTACATCAACATCAATTGTTATGGCTGATGCAGCCTCACCATAATTCATACACTATCGAATTCTTCCTTCTTTTCCTTTGTAATCTTCAGCAAAGTTGGAAGAAGGAAAGCTCAGATTTCTGAGATTGGGTCTTACAATCTTGTGCATATACAGGTTCAGCCATAGTTGTATCAACCACCAAGGGCCACTAATGGTATGCACTGGTTTATTCTTCAGCAACTAGACAACTACCTGGTGCATCAGATGATAAGCAGATCCTAGCAGGTATTTTCCAAGAGGAATTTCATTGCCAGCTGCTAGACGCTCTGCCAGACATTTATGATTGAAAGTTGGACAATAAGATGATCCACAAAAGATGAATCTTTCCAGCCACATGTTCAAGAAAGCTACATGTTCCCTTTCGGCAACAGTTGATCCGTCTCCAATGTGGTTCAGAATATAGCTTGCCCATCCTGTGCAGTCTAATATTTTGGCTAGTTTCTTAGATCTAGCACTTAAGAACTCATAAGGTTGCATTGATCCTATTATTCTAAGGCCGGTCAACATATAAACATCGACCAAAGTGATGGTCATTGGTGAAAGCTCTAGTTTGGTTTTGGTTAATTGATGAAACCCTAAGTACTAACCTAGTTTATCAAGATGATTATGAGATAGGTAGCACTACTCCAAGTGATGAAGCAATGGTGAAGATCATGACAATGGTGATGGCATAGTGATGGTCAAATGCTTAAACTTGGAAAAGAAGAAAGAGAAAAACAAAAGGCTCAAAGCAAAGGTATAAAATGTAGGAGCCATTTTGTTTTAGTGATAATGACACTTAGTGAGTATGATCACATTTAGGATAGATAGTCGTACTATTAAGAGGAGTGAAACTCGTATCGGCAAATGGTTATCAAAGTGCCACTAGATGCTCTAACTCATTGCATATGCATTTAGGATCTAGTGGAGTGCTAACACCCTTGAAAATGTTTATGAAAATATGCTAACACTTGTGCATAAGATGATACACTTGGTGGTGTTGGCACATCTACAAAGGAGGTGGTGTTTGTAGGGCCGAGCTTGCGAGGCGGGATTCGGCGCTTTCGGGAAAATGGAATGCCTATTTTCTATTGCGCCGGATGCAAATTCTTGTGGTTGGCTCATTGGAGCAAGGGTGAAGAAGTTAGAAGTGAAAAAGAGTTGATCGCGAAGATGCTGGCGTCGGTCAACTGACCGGACGCTGGACCTGAGATGCACTGGACGCTGGTTTCTGCGTCCGATCAAACTGACATGGCGACACAGTGACTAGGGTTTAGCACCGGACACTGGTCTGTGTCCGGTCAAGGTGGACCGGACGCGTCCGGTCAAAGAAATACGCCTCGGGGAGCTTACTGGAAACGACCGGACGCTGAGATCCAGCGTCTGGTCACTTTGTAACTGACGCGTCCGGTCATGTCATGATCGTTAAGATCAGACGACTCCTGTTGAACGCAGGATGACACGTGGCTTACATCGGTTGACCGGACGCTGGGTCTAGAGTCCAGTCAGTATGACCGGAGCATCCGGTTAGAGCGTGTTTTGCCCAGTGAAGGGGTATAACGGCTCTATTTGATTGGGCTCTATTTATAGCCCCATGGCTGGCTCAAGGGAGCTCTCTTGCATATTTTCATTGACATAGCAACCTTGTGAGCTTAGCCAAAGTCCTCCCACTCATCTCCATCATTGATTCATCATCTTTGTGAGATTGGGAGAGAATCCAAGTGCATTGCTTGAGTGATTGCATCTAGAGGCACTTGGTATTCGTGTCGCGCTACGGATTTCGCTTGTTACTCTTGGTGGTTGCCACCACCTAGACGGCTCGGTGCAGCGGTGGAGGATCGGCACGAGTTGGTGATTGTTCGTGGCCGTCTCCGGTGATTGTGAGGGGAGTTGTACCTTCCCCGGCAGAGCGCCGAAAGGTAACTCTAGTAAATTGCTCGTGTCATTGAGTTACCTCACTTATGGGTCAGTTCTTGCGGTGTCCAATTGTGTGGACGAGGTTTGTGAAACACCTCTTAGCCGCCGAACCACCAAGTGTTGGTCGACACAACGGGGACTAGCATGTTGGCAAGCACGTGAACCTCAGGAGAAAAATCGGTTGTCTCTTGTCATTTGCATTCTCCCGGTGATTGGATATATATTCATCTCGTGATTGGTTCATCCCCTACACGTCGGTATAATCACTCTACTCACTTACTTACATTCTTGCAAACTAGTTGATACAAGCTCTTTAGTGTAATTAGAATTGAGAGCTTGCTTTATTATTTACATTCATCTAGTTGAGCTCTTTAGAGTAGCAAGATTGAGAGCTCTTAGTGAGTAATTACATAGCAAGTTTGTGTGTCTAAGTAATCATTGCAACTAGAATTGTTGGATAAGTGGCTTACAACCCTTGTAGAGCTAGAGCAAGTTTGCATTGCGCTATTTATCATACTAATCAAATTGCTCTAGTTGATTTGTAGATTTTTAAATAGGCTATTCACCCCCCTCTAGCCATATTAGGACCTTTCAATTGGGCCGTGACAAAAAACGAAAGCATTTAAGGTGTTGGACCAGAAATAAGATGCAGAAATCAGAAGTGAATCATTCCTCTCCATTCCAGACAGTGAGAGTGTCAATCATTGATTCAAGTCATAAATCTCCCAATCTCCAGCCTTTTCCTCCGATACTCTATGAAACCAATCTCTCCATCCCTTAGGTATTTTGGGCCAGTTTCTAAAGGAAGTTTTAGTGTTCTAGGAGGACCAATCTACTACAGATTGTTTGAAGGGGATTCAATTGGTTTCTTGACTGATAAAGTCAGATGGATCAGGATCACCCATAGGCCCAAGATAATAGACATTGGGAACAACAGCTGATGGAATTAAAATTTCATTCTTCATTTCCTAGAAACTAGATAGAATAAATTTGAGAAATGGAAATATAGGGTAATGGCTAATACTTGGAAGACGGGAACTTGAAAGCATACTTATGGGACGTGGTCGCTGGTCTCCATCGTAGCCAAAATGGATCTGAATCTAAGGAAGGTTACTTGAATAACAGTTTGATAGAGCAGAGGATTTACTAGGGTTAAGGCCTTAGTGATGGCGGCTTTGGTTGTTGAGGCTTGCTCGAGAAAGAAGGGGAAAGTGAATAGGCCGAGTGAGTTGGAAATAATACTATTGGGGTACTATATAAAATTCGTACCAAGAAATCAAGAGTCGCGCGTATATTTCGGAATAAACGGTTACGACACGGTGAGCAGGTAAGTAGAAATTTTGGAATAAAATCATTTTTATCCTAAAATTGGGGGCATATGTTTACACCAAAATTTGGAAAGAAGAAAGTGGGAACTCGAAACTTCTAAGATTGTATCATCAAGGAATCAATCAGATGTGAATCGATATTAGCCTGGTTTTGAGGCAGTGTCAGAATCGGCTATTTTATAGATGACGTCAGCAGATAACGTCGATGGACTACGTATGGATGGCGTCGGGGAAAAATATGTTGGACTCTACAAAAAGGAAAAGATTAGGGTCCAAGTTATTTTAGGAATGTTTTCTTTTGTTCCAAGAATTGTAATGAGTCGTATTTGAGTAGGATTCATGTTTAGGTTCCGGGTATAAATATTAGACCCTGGTTATTGTAAAAGGAGAGCTCATAATCAATCAATATAATTACTTTTCTGGCTTCATGCCAACCCTTAGGAGTAGGAGTACCGTAGATCTCGACGAGTTCTTCAACAAGCAGGGCGGCATTGACCGATCGACCTCCGGCTTGTCTGTGAGTACCGTTATGACTTGTACCATACTTGTAAAGCTGCATCAGCCGATTGATCTTTTACGAGTATAATATAAGTTAGTTATCGATCTGTATCATTATTTTTAAGGCTGCATCAGCTGATTGATCTCTTACGAATCATAATATAGATCAAAGTTATCGATATTGTGTTAAACAACTTGTTGTTTAATACAATATCACCAGTTATCGAATATGCTAAGATTAGTAAGTTTTTTCTGCTATTTTTGGCTGATTCACCAGTTATCAATCTTGTTATAATTAATGTCCTATTAATTATAACAAATCACCTGATTGAGATAGAAATAGATCAGCATCATATCATCACAATTGGCCATCTTCTAGTCTTGTCACGCTTTGAATCTTATGATTGATGACTTGATTATGCTAGATCGACTGTTTTATCTCTATTCCAATCAAACATAGTATGTATTCAAAGACATGTTTCAATCCTGAATAAACTCACTAGTTAATGAGATCCAATCTAATGATACTACCATAGCTGCATCGATCCGGTCGAACCTCACTGGTAAGACTTTGGGTTAGAGATTATCGATTAGTGGTTTTTTTCATGGTCGAGATGTGTACTATGTATGTTTGCTATGCATGCAATCGGCTATTTTAGCCGATTCGCCTGTGCTTTCACATATATGGCACGCTTTCATGAGCCTGTCAATATATAGATGGTTTTATGGATTCTTTGACTTTAGTTTGTTATCATTATCATAGCTGCATCGATCTGGTCGAACCTTACTGTTGATGATAACAGATTAGATTCAGAGTGTTTGTAGATTCATTTGTACTAGATAGTCGATTTGTTCGCATGTTATATATTTTCTTGTTAAATTTATCGACTCAATGCTTTACACTAGTTATATTCATCTAGCTGATGATGTTACTTATATCTGGATGCATTGTACTTATTATCATAAATTAATCATGACCCATGAGCATCACAGTCCTTAACATTCGATTTCTCTTCGTATCAGCTATCTAGTCGATTCCCCTATTTGGTTGCTCTTGAAGCAGAATACTTGGAACTATCTGGGCAACATCGGAATATTCCACCCTAAAATATTGATAAAATTTTCTCTCCTTATTAATTGCAGGTCTAATTGACTAGCACGCTTTTAGGATTTTCAGGATCGACTTGTCCTGTGTTGAAGCCAAGTAGATCTCTGGATTGACTCCGCCCAGATCATTCCGGATTGTAGTGTGTCAGGCGCATCGCCACATTTTTGCGCCGACACACTTTTTGGCACGCTCGGTGGGACTTTCAGGATCGATCGGTCCTGTGTTGAAGCCAAGCAGATCTCCGGGTTAACTCTGCCCAGATCGTTCTAGCTTGTAGTGTGTCAGGCGCATCGCCACATTTTTGCGCCGATAGTAAGGCTTATTTAGCTTGCTGGTTTATTGCATTTGCAGGAAGCATTACTAATGGTGCATCCTTATGTTCAAAGTTTTTAGCAGTTATTTTTAGTTAATTAGCTAATCATTCTAAGTAAGCACCTATGCTACTTTCAAACATTTGGTAAGCAATCGGAACCATTTTACCATCTTTCATATTCTAGTTCTTACTACGGTGCTAGACCATAGCCAAGTCGGTACCATATCAAAAGAAACGGCGATTCATGAATCAATGCATTCTAGCTGTGTACCCCAAAACACACGTCTCGCTTGTGCCCCAAGCACAAACAAGACCAATCTATTCCACTCCTATCATGGGGTCTAGGTCCCGTCCAAATTTGGACTCCAAGCCCCAAACACTTGAGACTCGGTCTCAGTATGGAGCTTAGACCTCCATCTAGTACCCACCCCTAAAAGCTGGTTCAGAAAGAGCCAGAACCCATGACAATAGAGTAACAAGTCTTCCTGCTCCCATAAGCAAGTATGTGCTAAGGAAAATAAGTCTATGACCTGATTACCATCCACAGCAACGGACGGTCCTCAATCGACTCAGGTGGGACAAATGCAACCGGAGCCTCGCTCAGATGCCTAACCAAGTCTAAATCCAATGTACAATCCCGCCCGATCTCCAATTATCATCCATATATATTCTATGTGGTAGTAATATGGTAATAACAATAATAATATCTTTCCTATCTCTCGCGAGTGATAGGTAATCACTCGACTTCTACCGAAGTCCTATAGCAAAGCAGTACATGATCCTACCATACTAGAAAGACTCATAAGATAAGGATATATGTATGCAAGTGGGTTTCATTCAACTCATTAAAACTTTATGTACAAGCATAAAATAAAGTGCAGAATAATAGGGGTTATGCACCGGGGCTTGCCTGGATAAGATATAACCAAAAGTTAGCACTCCATCATGATGGCATGATCATCAAGGCACCATCTTTTTTGCTTCTCCGGCCGACTCCACGATCCATCATTATCCCTATTATGATATATGTGGATGCAACACAGAGACGTAATTAATCAACGGCAACCGCAACTCTTAAAATACGTTTACGCCTGTCACGCTAATGAGCTAGCTCTAATGACTAACGTACTAGGCCACGTATCCATGTTGTCGAATAAGGCGTTATTTCTCGATAAGTGTTTTAGCTTTAGACTTTCAAGGTGTTTCTTTATTTCATTGTTTTAATATATATATATATATATATATATATATATATATATATATATATATATATATATATATATATATATATATATATATATATATATATATATATATATATTCGAACTAGAGCTCCTTAGCTATCTTAGCAAGTCATTTATTATGGAGCTACAAAAATTACAGTGAGCACCTAATAATATTAAGAATTTACTGTGAAATTTTTAGAGCCAACACTATTACCAATTTATTACAAAAATTCCTACAAGTTTATATCTTAACAATATTAAGCATCTCAATTCAATTAGACAACTCCTGAAAATACTATGAAATTATGTGAACAAGTCATATTAACAGGTAGATCATGATTTTAGGAACCTAACAAAATTAGTTTCTTAATTTTTGGACACCAATACGATTTTATATTAAGTCTACAAGTTTAGCTCAGAAATTAAATTAGAAAAGCATTAACCAATTCCTAAGAAAAAAGAAATTTTCCTCTTCTGTAACCCGTGCTTTCCCTTCGCCTATAAAAGGGGAAGCAGGGCGCCCCATGAAAGGAGAGATCGAGACACAAGAGCATGACACGAGCACACGGCTGAGCGGCAAGCAATCTCTCAGCACCTGTTCACTCCTTCCACCAGAGACTTGGGATCCTCTACCTCTCTCGCCTGTTTGTAACCCCTATTGTAAACCAAGTGCTGGTAACATGAGCAGCAGTGAACTGGACGTAGGGACGTTCCGCCCGAACCAGTATAAACCCTTGTGTCCTCCGAGCACACCATCTGAGCTAGACGCGCAAATACAAATTTACTCGTCGGTGGTCTGAAAACAGCGACAATTTCTAAAAGAGATTTAACTGATTTATACTTTGCTGGTTTACGTTCTAGTACCAGAGAAAAGCTTGAGCATTATGAGTTTCATAATGTTAATCAACTTATGCAAAAGGCCATTTTAATTGAATTGCGCCTTAAAGAGTCTCGTGGTGCTTGTAAATCTCATCGTCAGAATATGCATTTTGTCGGTGACTGTTCCGATGATGATAATAAAGAATGTTTAGCTGCTGAAATTAAATGACCATCAGAGAATAAATTGGTTATGTGTCCTCTCAAGCCGATTAATAAAAATCGAAACGATGAAATGAAATTTACTTTTGATTTCTCTAAATGTGACCGAATCTTTGATAAATTATTAAAATTCGGTTATATTAGAATCAATTATACATTGCCTTCGGCTGATGAGTTAAAGAGAAGGGCTTATTGCAAATATCAAAATTCTTTTTCTCATGCCACTAATGATTGCAATGTTATCGGTCCTTAATGAGGGACGATTGAGTCTCACTGAAATACAAGTTGATAAGACCCCTTTTCCCATGCACATGGTTGAAGTAGGGGCGACCGCTATTTTGATTCGTCCAGAGCAAGCCGATAAAGCCTAAGGCAAGAACGTGATTATCGGCGAACCACGTGTAGCATCGAATGTCGAAACGAATTCGGAGCGCAAAGTGGTGCTGGAGAATGATAGGCCTGTTGACAACCAAAATTATCTATTTTGTGAAGTTGTCAAAATTTGGAACAGACTTCACCATTGCGTTCCTCTCGTCGAGACGGTCAAAAAACATATATGGAACGTCTCATTCGGAGTCTGGATGAAGGAGTTGTTTCCTCAAGAAAATCTCACCCTACCAGAACTTCGAACCTCTATCAGAACGTCTGATTTTCGCTTAGAGGTTCTGAGTTTGTGCGGAAATCAAAACTTCTGGCCCACTATCAGAACTTCTGATTTTTGCCTAGAAGTGCTGGCTTTGTGCCGAAATCAGAACTTCTAAACCCCCCATCAGAATTCTGATATTCGCCTGGAGGTGCTGGCTTTGTGCGAAAATCAGAGCTTCTGACCCCCTGTCAGAGCTTCTGATTTTCGCACTCTGAATCAGGGAGAGTCCAAACTCGATCCCAACTCTTCTAAACTCGTGGAAAACTTGGAGATTAAGTCTTGGGGAGGTTTTCTACTGGGATAAGACCACCCCTATATATATATATATGAGAGGATCATGACCGATTGAGTTTCCATCTATCCAATCGTCATGCAAACCAATCTATTAACTCCTTTTGCCCTAATTTCCCTCTCTCAACCGTTCTTGCTGTTCATTGAGTTTCTCGGCGAGATTCAACGGCATTCTAGGCGGCTTTGCTGGTCCTAGGAGATCCTCCACGTGCTCCTCCCTGACGGGGCTTTCCGGGCGAAGTTTGAGAGCTTTTCCGTCCGAGAACAAGCTATACATCGGTCTCTAAATTGGTTTGATCGATTACGCCGCGTTCTTGCTGCGTTGCAGGTTGTGTGCAACCTCTTTGGACGTCGGCCCTACTGATGTGTTGGCTTGGGGTCATCTTCAGTGTCAACAAGGCCAGTGTTGATCTTCAATACAATCCCATGTATTTTTGATAAATTGATGATCTCCTTGCTCAGGGGTGCCCAAGCTGCTGTTGGCATAGTTAATTCCATTGAACCGGCACTGGGTAATAGCACGGAGTATCTTGACATATACATTGGCCAATTCAGAGTAGTAGAAACAGACCAATAAACACCATAACAGCGAACCAAATTACCTTACGAAATTGAGGCGGAAGAGGATCAAATCAATACCACAATAAACAAGATTGCGACAAAGTCAGAAAAAAAAAACAGAAAACTAAATCTAACGCCACCACTGATGAAACCGGAGTAGAACAAAACAAAATTGGTTAGGGAGAGGGAGTAGAAACGTCCGTAGGGATGGGTTGTCGGCGCCATGTTACTTAATGTAAAATTGCGA
The DNA here is from genome assembly GCF_019320115.1 of Miscanthus floridulus. Lineage (NCBI taxonomy): Eukaryota > Viridiplantae > Streptophyta > Magnoliopsida > Poales > Poaceae > Miscanthus > Miscanthus floridulus. The sequence continues at coordinate 150,879,233 of NC_089582.1, read as the reverse complement.
CAAGTTACTTAATGTAAAATTCAAAGCAGACAATACATATTTCTATTTTTAATACAATTTTGATATACAAAGATTTATTTATCTCCCTTTGCAACACACGGATGCATTTGCTAGTATATAATATAATAGTTTTGATGTAACAGAAGTTTACATATACGTACGTATATGCCATTCATATAACTCATTGGTATTTATATGTATATATATTGGAGGGTACATATTATGTATATAAGGAGTTGGTCACTGGTCCGGCCTCACTACACGAATACACGGGAAGAAAAGCAACGATTTTATTGCTCTCTCTTTCTTCATCGTTGAGCTTCTATACTAGCTAAGCTAGGAAATTAATTCATTAATGTCCTCTAGTAGGAGTATATTACTATGTTTTATGCATGCATCTTCATGTGAGCGCTTGGCAGGCATGCATTCATGCAAGAGCCTAAGGGGTCGATGTGCATGATGCACGCATGGACGAATTGAACAAGCTACTGTAAATACTAGCTCGATGCATGCATGTGTAGGTGTGACGATGGAATGGGCCTCTAGCTAGAGCAGCGTCGTGTCGACACGCCAGACCATGATTTGGGAACAGTTGGAGTACTCAGGGATGGGCCTCGTTTTGTTGTAGTCTGCCACCACCGACCTTTGCACAAACTTGATGGAATCCTGGATGAATGGGGGAAAATCAGCAATATATAATTCATGCAATCATAATTATATGCTGCATCGTAAAATATACATGTGGATTGATACACAGTTGGCAAAACATGAGCTGCCACGTCGGTACTTTTCGTGTCAGCATTATTTTGTCGTACCACACAACGATTAATAAAAGTGTTAGATCAAAAAAAGTTAGGGCATATTATTTTAAAATATTGATTTGGAATGGAAAAGGTTAAAAAGACGGATAAGGCGATCGGAAGAGGCTATGTTAAGTTCGTCGTAGAAGGCTGTTTGGAACCGGATTAATTGGCTCATAGAGACAAAAAAAAATGTGCATGGGACCACCAGGCTAAGCGTAGTCCCCACCCAATGCGTGAGCGGCCGAGAAGAGAAGAAAGGCTCTCTCGATCTCTCAAGTTTTTCTAGCTCCACTCCAAGCGAACAACAAGTCACGCTCAAAACAGGGCGTGAGTGCCGGCCGGTGAGAGACATGATCACATGCATGACATACTACGGATGGGAAATGGTGGGACAGGGGAAGGAGGAAGAGGACGACGACACAGTGCTCTCCTACACTCTACTAGCAGGCAGCAGCTAGGCGACGGACGACGCGCCAGAATTATGGCTTAATTCGAGGGACGCGAGATTATCATTATTATTATTAATGGTAGTGCATGCAATTAATCTGCAACGTAGTACCCAGGCACAAAGCCAGCGGTGGGGCTAGGGGCTCTAGCGCCCCCCCCCCCCCCCCCCCCCCCCCCCCTACCCATCCTGCGCATGTGGAGGATTACCGGCCGGCCATCAGTGACCTACTAGCGAATGATTACCTGCCGGCCATAGTGTTCCTACTAACGTTGCACTGATGGATCCCATAGTGTTCCACTCGACTACTACGATACGATACGAACGATTACCGGCCGGCCAGGCGGCCACGGCCAGTGAGTAATAATAAGATCCATATCCATCGGTCGGAGCAGTAGAAATTATATGTATCGATGATGGGCAAAATTAACAACAACAAAGCAAAGCAAAAACAACTCGGATTAATCATGAAAAATTAGCTAGCTACGTACCTGATGTGCCTGAGGTGTTCCAGCAGGCGGACGTCGTAGACGTCGGCGAGTCCCGCGAAGAGGACGACGCCGCGCAGGCGGTGCTGCTCGATGTGCGCCAGCGCCTGTTTCCTCTGGTGGTGCCGCTCCTCCTCCCACGCCTCCGACGTGAAGTTCTCCCCGTAGGTCAGGTGCCGGTACACCACCCCGGTGCGCCGGAGCAACCGCGCAGTGGGACCCGCCTCCCGGGCGGACTCCACCACCAGCCACACCACGGGAGGGGACACCAGACGCAGAGCGTGCGCCGTGCGCGTCAGCCCCGCCGACCGCCGCTCGCGCTCCGAAAGCCCCGTCGACGTCGTGGTCGTCGTCACCACCACACAACCAGATCCAGAGGAGGCTGCTGGTGCTGCTGCTGCTTCCCCTGCTGCTGGTACGACTGGTAGTGCTGCAGCGTCAGAAGGTGGCCAAGTGCCCCCGCCGCCGCCGCCGTGTTGTTCATGGCGTTCAGCGCCCGGAACACCTGCGCCGTGGCGGCGGCGTTGGCGTGGACGGCCGCACGGGAGGAGGCGTCGGTCCAGTCGGAAGGGGCGAACCCGGTCAGGAGACCCACCAGGAAGCACACGCACGAATGCAGCATCGCACGCCGCAGCGACAGCGGCCGCTGCTTCGTCGCCCGTGCGTGCTGCTTGCTGTTGCTCATGTGCTTGGAGTTGGAGTTGGACGACGCCGGAGGAGCCGCTGAAGCACGATGATGAGAATGCTTGGGCGAGGCCATGGCGCTACCTAGCTCGGCCTGCCTGCCTCCGCTCAGCTAGCTAGGCAGCTAAGTGCGGTCGCACGCACTCAGCTCTACCGTGGGACTGTGGGAGCGGGAGCGGGAGCGAACAATGCAAGTTAAGCGGTGACCGATAGATAGATAGATACTAACCCTATGCTACGAATACATGCTGGTGGGGGGAAAAGCTAATCTCTCACAACTAAAAAGACTAAAGAGTGGACATCGTTTTGGTGCGACATTCTCACGTGAGGTCCATCGTCCTGTCTGCTACGTTCTCGCAGCCTCGCTCCGACACCCATCCCTTGCGACAACATTGAAAAGGAAAAGCGCTCCCGTGATTCAGTCTCGATCCGCGATACATCCGCCCACCTCCACATCAGAGCGCCCCAGTCGTCGCCCTCACACAGCTGGTCGCGCCCACCTCGAGCTGGCTGCGACGCCGCCCGCGCTCGCCCACAGGTGGCCGCGTCACCGCCGCACACCCCCACCCTACGCCCACGTCCGCTCGCAGGTGCCCGTGCCCGCCCTCTCCGGTCCGCCTCCACGACGAGCTCCGCCCCCAGGCAACCCGCGCTCCATCCCTCCCTGCGCAGCTGCACTGGCCCGCCACAGGAGGTCGTCCGATCGTTGTCCGCCTACTCTCTCCCTGTAGCGCGCCCCGCGGCATGGCTCCTCCCTACCCGCATTGGCGCAGCATCCTCCATCCTCGTGGTGCCCCCCATCCGCTTCTGCCCCGTCCACCTCGTCGGAAGCCGGCGACCACGGATCTGCGACGCGAGGTCAAGCTTCTCTCGGATCTAGGTCGCTGGAGCGTCACCACCAGGTACCTGAGCGCTCTGTCCTCCCTCCTATGCCTCCATCTCCATCTTCCCTGGATGTTTTGCGACTGAACCTGAGGGTCAACCATAGGAAACCGAGGCTGCAGATTTTTGATTTCGTCTATATTCTATATACCTCGTAACCAGCTTGCAACACTCATTATATGACTAGCAAAGTAGAAGCATACTGCTTTGTCAAATGTGTTGTTTAATGAATGAGAAGCTCATCCAAGTACCGCTCCTTAAAAAGTGTCAGCATTTCTATCTGAAATGTAGAAATTTTGTATACTATGCAATTGAAACATCCTATGACTTTTTCAAATATATGACTCGTGCTTGACTGAATAAAGCACCTGATGAGGGTAGAAGTTGTTGTTCCTGAAGCTTTGCTCGGGTATTTATGATCTTGTATGTTACAAAGGAGTGTGATTATTTTTTCTGGCCGCGATGCCGCATCCCGTCGAGCGAAACTAGAGGAAGCACATCCTGCTCGCGGAAGAGGAAGCAACAAGAATTAGAGGAAGCAGGTGGAGGAGGCCTCGCACATCCTGCACACCCTCGCGATCTGCAACTGCTCCGAGGACTCCGTCGCGGTGGACTCAAGCTTCTTCAATGCCTCCTACACCATCGCTCTTCTGCCACCAGGTGTGCCAACCCCTTCTTGCTGCCATTTATTTTGTTACTTGTCTCCTTCAATAACATTGCCATGCCTTATAGTTTTTACACTCTGCACAAGCAAAACTGCCTTACTGATATGAAACATTAGGCATAAGTAATTGACAAATTATACAGCTAAAAATATTGATGTGTCCACCAAGGATGCTTTCACCAAGTACTCCTTGACGTATAAGAAATTGCAGTATAGCACAACCACCATGCAACGAACTTGATAGGAAAGACCCTACGCTATCATTTCTTTGCAATAGTCGGCCTCAACAATCACGAAGCAGAAGCCTAACCTCAGTGTTTAAATGATAGGAAAGTACATGGATACTAAACAGAAAAACTATTATTCCTTATGTGGTGCCTTTGATAATTTAAAAGGTTATTTACAACCGATAAGTTTAGCAATCGGAGCATCATACATACTCTTCTATCAAAAAGGAACAAGAGTATTTTGAGATGGACCTGCTATCCAAAGCAAATCTCAACTAAATGCATAGACACAGTTGTATCCGGAAAAAAGATAAAGAGAATAGGTTATTGAGTTATAGCTATTAGGATGAAGAGCGTAGGTGATTATACGTGTTTTTAGCAGAATCTACTACCAGCTCTCAGATATTTTTATATGAAATAAACTAATCAAGGTGATATAGTTGCAACTTTGCAAGTCTAGAATAAATGCCTAGGCACACAATTGCATCCTGATAAAAAGCTAAGAGAACTCACCTAAACAAGCAATTAGCTCAGCAGTGCAGACAACCTGGGCATCTAGACAGACCCCATGCTACTTCATGAATCATAGATTGGACACAAAGCTCATGACAATGTGTCAATATTACACAGGCTGACATGTACTTTATGCTTTTCACATTTGCCATGTGGCAAGGGAAAGTGGATAGAAATGACGTGTGTAAATGAGTTTGTGAAGAGGAATATACTGTATCATGTGTAGAAGAGAGGTCAATAGCATTAACGGGTCTCTCTGTGACATGGAAAATACACGTCTTCATTAGGGTTAGTGTTCTTGCATCCCATAGCTAGGCATGGAAAGTTGTGATCTCTGTTCGAGGCCAACCAGAGGCTGACCGAAGCTGTGCAATAGTCATGAGTGGATAAATAATTGAATCTGAATTTTATTTGGTTTCTTGTTTTTCGCCAACATGAAAGTTTAGGATTATGAAATGTTTAGTCTACTGAGTTATTATTGGTAACCATGTGAAATTTATTAAGGGCTACTCAAGCAAAGTATACATATGATTCAAGTTCTGCTGGTCCACTTGTGTGCTAATTTTCTTGGTTTCCTTCTTAGCTAGAAGCTATAGATTTTCAACTCCAATCTGTGCTATTTTTGGATAGAAACATATAGGCTTACAGTCAGTTTGCAATATAGCACATGTTGATTTTGTTTCAAAACTGAACACGTATGAAGTAATGCAATATTATCAAGTATGTGGCTTCAATTCAGTTACAATGTTGAATGTGCAGAATTGAACATTCTCTGTTTTTCTTATCTGTGTCCATGAAACTTTAGACCGTCATTATTTTCTTAGTGTTGTGTTGTTTATCTCCTGGTCATCTTGCATTTTGAATTTTCAAGTTTTAGTTTTAAATCTTTTATCTAATTTTTAGTTTAAAACAATATAATATGTGCAATCTGAGTTTTGTAGTGCTCATACATTCTCTATTCTGTAATATATCTAATTTTTAGTTTTAAACAATATAATATATGCAATTTGAGTTAGGTATCGTTGCTTGCTATAATTTTATATGTGGAGCAATGGTTGCATTTTTGCAAAGATTTTGACCGGTAGGCCTTTATTCTCTGGAAAAAATCAACGACGGATCTCTTTGTCACGCTATTGATAGATACTATTTTCGCACGTATGGTGTTACTATTTATGAAAATATTAGCATGTTCATCTAAGCAAAGGGAGAAATCAAAGAGGTACCCTTTTTAGAGAACTTCCATGCACATTCTTCGATGCTCAAGCTCTTTGCATTTTCAGTTTGCATTGCTGTAATTTGTGTTAATTTGAGCACTTGACTTTGGACAAGTTGGTCAAAGGGCAGCTTGTCATTGTCAGGTCAACACATCTTACATTGCAATATATGTCTAATTAGCTGCTGAATACCAAAGAATGATGATCCATGGACACTTTTTCTTTTAATTATTTGTATAAAATATACTTTGCCATCCAATCACAAAACTTGTCATTGGGTTATTTGGAGCTATATTAACTGGCCCAGAACTGCTAAGTTCATTTAACAGAGAATGGTATCTAATGTATTAAAAATGTTTGAACACATTACTCATAAAATATCACTCCTCAAGTATGTCAAACATGCCTAATATATTATGTTAGTTTTTTAAGTTGATTGTACTTTTAATCAGTGAGACCATATAACTGATCTTGGGTGTTGGCTTCCTCCTTTTAGTTTCCATTCTTTCTATTTGCTCTTATTAGGAATATACCAACAATACTATAAATGTATACATTGATGATTGAAAACCATCAATGAGAATTTTATGATAAAATTCAATTCGTAATATTGACATTCTCAACATCACGCTCGTATTATCATTTTTTAACAATACAACACGTTCATGCTTAAATTATTAGAGCATTATTTGGAAAGGTCTATATAGTAGAGTTGGTGAACCTACGACGCCACGCTCTCCGTGACTATGTTAATTTCACGAACTTTATTTTTTGGATTAAAAATCACTTTAACGTTGGTATTTAATTTCACAGTATTATTATCTTATCGTGTGATCTGTACGTTTTTAGTACAAAAATTTAGTTGTCCCATAGCTAAGTACGAGCACACTACCAATAATAATAATAAGCTAAGGGGGAAATGCATGCATGTGAGACGATGCCGACTACGACAATGCTGTCCATCGAATCATACAGTCCGTTTGGTTGGCTGGTTCATAACGTTGCTGGTTCGTGAAGAAGTACTGCTGGCTGGTTTATATGAGAGAAAAATACTGTTCCGACTAAAAATTTACGATCGTTTACGACAAGCCACAGCCAAACGAACAGGCTGATAGACGATAGATGGCCATGCAGCTGCAGCCGCTAACAACTAAGTGAACAAACAGACAATTAAATTAAACAGTAATAACACGTACTGTAGTAGTGGGTGCTTAATTAGCGCATGCATAGTGCCTGATGAAAAAGAAAAGGAAAAGGAGCAGGCATATATATAAGTTATTTTTTTGTAGCCAGCTATAGGATAGGATAGTATATATATATATATATATATATATATATATATATATATATATATATATATATATATTCAGTAGTCAGCTACAAAATAAATTATTCTGTAGCCACCTCCATTTACGATAATTTTATATACTAATTTATGATAATATCAATAAATATTTATGATAGTTGGATTACTATAACACATGGGGATATTTACCATAACGTTATAGTACACCACTTAGTAAGGAGTAACTATAATCTCGTAAATTAACATAGTAATTATCGTAACTCAAAGTGACTACAGAATAAGTTATTTTGTAGGCAGCTACAGAGTACTATATATATATATATATATATATATATATATATATATCAATAAATATTATGGTAAACTTATTCTGTGGCTGGCTATAGAATGACTTATTCTGTGGTCATTTTGAGTTACGGTAGTTACCATGCTAATTTAAGAGACTACCGTAACTCCTTACTAAGTGATTTACTATAACATTATGATAAATATCACCGTGAGTTATCATAACACGAGTATCATAAATGCATATTCATGTTATCGTAAATTGGTACAAACATTATCGTAAATCAAGGTGGCTATAGAATAAGTTATTCTATGGCCAGCTGCAGAATAACCTTAGAACTACTATCCTGTAGCTGGCTATAAAATAACTTATTCTGTAGCCACTTTGAGTTACGATAATTACTATGTTAATTTACGAGATTATAGCAAGTCCTTGCTAAGTGGTTTACTATAACGTTATGGTAAATATCTCTATGTGTTATAGTAACCCAACTATCATAAATATGTATTAATATTATCATAAATTAGTATATAAAATTATCGTAAATGGAGGTGGCTACAGAATAACTTATTGTGTAGCTGTATATAGCTTCTAGAATCCGTGTTAGGAGAACGCTCAGATTACTGTTTTGCTCCTGTTGACGAATTGTGTGCAGCCATGTGGACTCGTGCGAGTGTGACCATCAATTTAGTCTCTCTGATGGCGGAGGCATTGTCTAGGGCGTGGTCTGATCGCCGAGTCCAGTTTCCCCACGCGGCGAGTCTGGACTGGGCAGTAGCTGATGATGGGCGTGAACCCGTTGGTTTGAGCGATCTCGTGATTCTCTAGAAGGATGCGACCATCGTGAGCCATTCCTTGGGCGAGCTCGCCATGAGCCACGGGCCTCGGGCTTCCAGGGTGGAAGTCTTGGCTATGGCTAGTTATGAGAGAGGGCGCTAGTCCCCCTACGCAGGTGAATTCTAGGGTCTAGCCCCCGTGGGGAGTTCCAAGAGTATGCCCGCTGTGGGCCACGGGACCCAGACTTCCAGGGCGAAGGTCCGGGCCGCAATTGAAGGCGGAAGTGGGCTCTGACCCTCAAAGTTGGTCAATCGCGTGGTTCCCTAAAGGGATGTGGCCGGACGAGGCCATTCACCGGGTTAGTTCGTTGCGAGCCGTGGACCTTTGGTTTCCTAGATGGGAGACCTAGCCGCAGCCAACGATGAGTGAGGGTACTGGCCCCTCCGGATAGGTGAACTCTAGGATGCAGCCCCCGTGGGGAGTTCCAAGAGTGTGCTCACCGTGGGCCGTGGGATCTAGACCTCCAGGGCGAAGGTCCAGGCCACAACTGAAGGTGGAAGTGGGCTCTGGCCCTCGAAGGTGGTCAACCGCGTGGTTCCCCAAAGGGATGTGGCCGAACGATGCCATTACCCGGGTGAGTTCACTGCGAGCCGTGGACCTTTGGTTTCCTTGATGGGAGACCTGGCCACGGCTGGTGATGAGTGATGGTACTAGCCCCTTCGGATAGGCGAACTCTAGGATGCAGCCCCCAAGGGAGTTCCAAGAATGTGTCCACCCTAGGCCATGGGATCTAGACCTCTAGGGTGAAGGTCCGGGCCGTAGCTATAGGCGGATGCGGGTGCTGGCCCTTTGGCACCGATGGGATCATAGTTTTTATGGCAAATGTGGCCGCCATTAGCCATTCCATGAGCGAGTCTACCGACGGTGCAAGGAGCCATCGCTTCCTTCAACAATCAAGAGTGTGTGACTGCCCCCTACCTGGTGTGCCAACTGTTAGTGTTTCTTAAACTGGACTAGTAAACTTATACGATTGCCATGCTACTCTCAGGAAGGTGATGGTAGCATCCAAAAGATACGAGAATTTATACTGGTTTAGACCAGGGCCTTATGTCCAGTCTTAGAGATGGTCGAGTGCGTGTTCCTCGCTTGAATGCTCTGAAGTTCTTACAATGGGGGTGCAAGAATGGTGGAAGAGGTAGGAGTACCTAAGCTAGGTGAAGTGCTGCCCAAAGGGAAGCTTCAGGTGCCCTACTACGATGGAGAATGAGTAGGGGACTCAGGATATCTAGAAAGGGTGCTCTGGCTACCCTTATATAGAGTTTGGGGCTAGGGCGCACCAAAGTAGAAGGTTCTCCCAATCGAAGGGTTGTGAGTCTGAGAGAGGTCCTAGCTAACTTGGCTTACAAGCTACGCCATCTTGTGGAGCATGTCCAAGCATGGCTGTCGTCATCGTCTTGTGGCCACGTTGCAGCAAGGTGTGGCATGGTGCCTACTATGCCGGCCGTGGTAGCACTGTAGCCATGGTGGTAGTTCGCCAGCCATCCTATGTGACGTGATCTCCGCTATGGTCTTTATCCTTGTCTCCTAGTTTCCTAGGGCGTGGTACATGAGTTGGTAGCCACCCTCAGGTTGTCGATCGGCTGGTCATCTTAAGGAGCCAAAGGCCACGATCCTGATCGTTGGGGTCACAACTCTCATTGGCCCAGGTGGCTTTTAAGTCAAGGCCCCTATCATGGATCCCATACCGTAGTGGGTGAGATCGTACATGTGTCTTGTTGAGCCATATCTGGCCAGTGGTTGTCGTGCCTATCATCATCGCCTAAGGGCGGTGTTGTCTTATCTGACCTTTGTGGCATAGGACTAGCATCTGATCGGATGGAGGTGACTGTTGTCCCCTCGGTCCTCGTGGGGTCAGTGAGGCATGCCTGCCCTTGCTAGAGTAGGTGTACTTAGCGGGTCTCGACCTCTCTCCGTCCCTCTCAAGGATCGTGATGGGGGTGAGGTCATGCGCTTTTCGAGCGCCATGCGGCTAAGATAGGAGGAATCAGTCATGGCCGACCCTGGCCCTAGCGTTTGGCCTGGCTTGCTCGGCTCGGCTGGGCCTTAGTCATTCAAGCCTTCGCCAGCTAGCGTATTGCAGGCCACATGGCCTACTAACTAATCGGTGCCCTGAGACACCACGGGGTTATAACTCCAACACATAATGTACTACTTTATAACCTATTTTTGCCTATATATGGTTTGAACGATATGCTTCTACTGTTATAACTATATATCCTATTTGATACCTTTACACTTTTATTTAGTTGTTTTCTACTTTCAAGAGTGTGCCCAGCGCATGGACATGTTTTCTACTTTCACAACGTGTGTCGGCGCAAAAATACGTCGATGCGCCGGACACACAGCAAGCCAAAAGGATCTGCTTAGGATGATCCCGGAGAGCCGCTTGGCTTCAACACAGGGTTAGCCGATCTTGCGTATTCCTCCCAAGGCATGCCAATCAATTTGACCTACAATTGATAAGGAGAGAAAGTTTATCAGTAATTTAAGGTGGAACATGACGGTTTTGCCCAGATAGTTCCAAGTGTGCTGCTTTAGGAGCAGCCAGACAGGAAAATCGACTAAATAGCCGATACGCACAGAAATCGGCTGTTACAGACTGTAAAGCTCATGGATCGCGATTGATTTTATGTTGACAAGTACAATACACGTAGATTTAAGTAAAATCATCAGCTAGGTAGGCATTACCAGTGTAACACGTTGAGCCGGTGAATCTAACGAGAAAGGATATAACATGTGAACGAATCGACTGTTTAGTACAAATGGATCTATAAACGCTCTGAATCTAATCTGTTACAATCAACGGTGAGGTTCGACTGGATCGATGGCATCTATGATGATAATAACAAACTAAAACCAAAGAATCTGTAAAACCATCTATACATTGACAGGCTTTCCGAAAGACACGCTATATGTGTGGACGCTCAGGCGAATCGACTGAAATAGCCGATTCAGGTGAAAAGGGACTACAACATATGAACAATCGATTATTTAACATGGACAAATCTATGAACTCATCAGACTTAACATGTTATCTCTAATAGTGGGGTTCGACCAGATCGATGGCAGTCGTGATAAAGACAACAAATCAAACCTTTAAAGTACACAAATCTATTCATATTTAACAGAATCATGGAGACACACTATAGGCGTTAAAGCATGAGTGATCGGCTATTTAGCTGATGCAGGCATAGCAAACAGTTAAGATCACGCCTGATCTAGAACAAATCTACCAACTAACATCCTCCGATCTAAAGTGCCATAAGTGGGGATCAACCGGATCATTGCAGCCATAATAGCAAACTATAGACCAGATTTAACAAGCCAGCAAACCTCTTTAAGATCATATGTGACCCGCGTACTATGCACGATCAAGATCGAGGTAGAACAACCGATAAAACATAAACTGTCGCTCATTGTAAGAAATATCATATTGTAACAAAGCAAACGATGGACTAAAAATGTGAGGTCGATCTAGATCGATCTTGATCGGGCAGATTGATGTTGCTAAAAACTAATAACAATAAGAACATCAGCAGGATCGGTAACTTAATGAATCTACCCAAAGGATGCCACCCTTAGGTAGAGCCGATAACTTGACCTTAATCTAATTCGAGCAGTGGAGGTCGAACTTAACCGATGCAGCCATACTTGAACTAGATAAGAGTCGATAACTAGCTTATACTAAAGTTCGCAGTGGAGGTCGAACCTAACCAATGTAGCCATACAAACAGAAGTATAAGCCATGATGGTACTTACAGACAAGCCGGAGGTCGGCCGGACCGATGTAGCCCTACTTGTTGAAGAACTCACCGAGATCTACACTACTCCTCCTAAGGGTTGGCGTAAAGCCGAAAAAAGTAACTTATATTGATTGATTGGATTGATGTCCTTTTACAATAGCCTGGGTCCAATATTTATACCCAGAGCCTAAGCATGAATCCTACTCAAGTACGACTCATTACAATCTTTGGTATAAAGGAAAACATTCCTAACTTAAAATAACTTGGACCATAATATTTCCATTTTTATAGAGTCCGACATGTATTTCCCGACACCAACTGTAGCTCATTGTCGTTATCTGCTGACGTCATTCGAAGAGAGCCGATTCCAGTGCCATATATGAATTAGCTGATATTGATCCTTATTCAATCGATTCCTTGATTGACATAATCTTGGAAACTTTGAGTTCCCGTGTTCTTCTTCCTAAATTTTGGTGTAAACACATGCCCTCCAATTTTTTGATAAAAATAATTTTATTTCAAAATTACCATGTCTATATCTCCGATAGGTCCATAGTCATGGGTAGAGAATCTTGATCTGGGGCCTATTATCTGTTCGTCGTCCTAGCTCGCTTATGAGCCTCTGCTTCAAAGCTTCACGAGAGCACCATTGTTTCACGGGCATGATCTTTCCAGATCAACTATAAATGTCTGTCCGACTCTAGCGAGGGCAACTCAATAACTCAGTTATGTTTCTCTTCTGCTTGCTTCCTCGAGTGCCTTTGGCTCCGCCAGACCATCCATGGTCTAATTCCTTGCTATGAGGGTTTTGAGTGGTTAGAAGAATTCTTGTGCATACAGTGATTGTGTCGCTCATTTCAGCGCCTTGTTGAGCAAGAGGATCAGCCACTATGGTTAGAAGAACTCTTGTGACATCACCTGAGTTTTATCACCATGATCGCAGAGCTGTTCTAGTGTTTGCAAGGGCTAAAATGTGTGGACACCTTTCCCTCGTTTGCCTTGTTAAATGCTCATCGGGGAAACCACAGACTTCTTTCCCACGGTTTCCCAGCCACCAAGAAATGGGCGTCTTTTAAATAGGCAGCCTTTTCTTCTCCCCTGATGCACTTCTATCAGCATTTGGTGGATTAAAAAAATAACCTCCTTCATCCCAAACCTTCCATGTCTTTGGTGTGATTTTGCTTCCCCATAGGTTTGAAGGCATGGAGAATGGCAAGAGGTCTGCTGAGGAGGCCTTTAACGGGTCTGTGTCACCACACCAGCGTCTTCGTCATCAGGAGGGTGCAACTTAGGATGCTCCCATCATCTTAGAACATAGGGCTGACTCCGCTCAATGTCCGGGGTCATCTTCATCAACAATTTGCCGCCCGCTCCCCTACTACCCGAGGAAGCATATCAACAATGACGATCTGATTGCATCCATCGATCGGGCTGGCCAGAAGCTTGCCGACTGCCTCTCCATCATGGAATCGGCTCTGACCACCTTGGTTTAGCATAGATCACCCTCCGAGGCTGACCAGATGGAGGAGAGGTTGGCCAAGGCCGAGGCCAGAATCATGGGTGAGATGCCTACCACAGTTTTCTATCTCTTCTTAGTTTTTGTCTTCAAGATCTTGATTATCCCTTCCTTGAATCTTTTTAGATCTATCGGCCTAGTTGGAAAGCCTTCGATCAGCTGCGGAGTACGTAGCATGATTTGTCAACACTAGGGGTGTTGTGCCGATGGTTCGCTTGTATGAAGTCCCGAACCACGTCAGAGAAGTTGCTCTTCACGGCGTTCGTCATGGTGCTACCATGGCATTGGCTGCTACGTAGGCCCACTCTGGCCATGACCTTTAACTTCTTCCCCATGGTTTTCTAGCCACCGAACACCCTGAGGACCATGAGCACCTGGTCAAGGATTTCTTCAACGCCGCCAACTCCACAGCCCTTGCTTCCCAGGCTGATTACATAGTGAACAAAGTGTTTTCTGGCCTTTAGCTTGTAATAGGAGAAGCTGGCAAACAATCTCTTCATTTTAAGTGGTTTCCCTTTTGCCCTGTACTTCATGTTCCATGTACCAATTTGTCTATGTTTGTTTTTGCTCTATAGGCGATACATATCATACCGGCTCTTACTCCTTCGGGTTTATTTTTGAACTAGAGGCGATACCCTTTTGGTATCGGCTATTAGAGCCGATGACCAAACAAATCAGCTATCAAGTGTTAATCTAGACGCTAGGATAATATTTCTTTAGATATCTTCCATTGATTGCTCTGTCAAACTCTTCTTCTCCTCCTAGTGTTTCCAAAATATAAGCATTGCCAGACGCACAACGTTTAATCCGATGAGGTCCTTCCCAATTTGGCGACCATTTGCCAAACTTGTTGTCCTTTGACGCAATTGGCAATTTCACTTTCCAGACTAAGTCTCCTTCAGAAAATTATTTGCTCTTGACCTTTTTATTGTATTACTTTGAAATCCTCAGTTTATTGGCTTCGATATTCTCAAGAGCTCGCAGCCGATGGCAACTCAAGTCCTCTAAGTCGTCTATCATAAGATTCTTGTAGACTTTGGTTGACAAATCATTTTGCAATGTGACACGCCTCAATCTAGTTTGAATCTCCCAAGGACTACATTTTGACCATACACGAGTTCATAAGGTGATGTTTTAATTGGTCCATGATAGGCCATCCTATATGCCCATAGTGCCTCATTAAGCGTTGAATGCCACTTCCTTGGTTGCTCTTCAATCTTTTTTCTTGATTAGCTTAATCATAATCTGATTAGATGCCTCTACCTAGCCATTAGCCTGAGCATAGTAAGGAGAAGAATTTAACAACTTAATTCCCATACTAGCAGCAAAATCTCTAAACTCTTCTAATATGAACATTGTCTCTTGATCGGTAGTGATAGTTTGAGGAACCCCAAAATGATACACAATATGCTCCTTGACAAAATCAACCATGTTTTTTGAGGTTACCGTCTTCAAAGGAATTGCCTCAACCCACTTAGTGAAGTAATCCATCGCTACCAATATGAACTTATGTCCTTTATTTGAAGACAAAAAAATCTGGCCAATTAAATCAATTCCTCAACCTCAAAACATCCATGGTTTGATTATAGGATTCATAGCCGATGTGGGCGACTTCTGAATATTACCAAAATGTTGACAATTTTGACACCCCTTATAATATTCAAAACAATCTTCTAGTATTATTGGCTAGAAATATTCAGTCCAGCGAATAATCCATTTTGTCTTATAAGCCGACTGATGAGCTCCACGTATCCCTTCATGTACTTCACCCATCAACATCTTAGCTTCTTCTTGACTTAAGCATTTAAGCAACACCCCATCGACTATTTTGTAATATAACTGATCATCTAGCAAAACATACTTAGTCGATTTATACCTTAGCTTCCGGGTAATCTTCTGTGATGGATTCTTAAGGTAATCGACTATTTCAACTCTCCAATCATTATTCGAGGCCTCACTACTTAAGACTTCTTGAAACACTCGATAACCTGATGCACTTTGAGCTAAACGATTAGCCTCTTAATTCTATGCTCTTGGAATATGTTGAAGAGAGACATGAGGAAATTCCTTGAGCAACCTTTGGAACTCATCATAATTACCTCCCAGAATATCTTCTTTACATTCATATAGGCCGATCAACTAATTATAATGAACTATGAATCTCCAAATACTTCAATTGCCTCGGCCTTTACTTCATGAAGAAGTTGAAGCCCCTTAAAAATAGCTTCATATTCTGCTTGGTTGTTGGTAATCATTGGTTCAGTTGGACAAGCAAACTCAAAACTTGCCCCCACCCCCGAGGTGAAATAATAATAATACCAATGCCACCACCTTGCTTGCATGATGATCCATCAAAGAATAATGTCCAGGGTACCGGCTCTACATAGCCAACACTTGGCTTATAATCCTGGGTGACAAAATCAGCTATTACTTGCCCTTTGACTGCTTTAGCCGATTCATACCTCAATTCAAATTCCGACAACACAAGAATCCACTTTCCCATTCTTCCATTTAGTATTGGCATTGTTAGCATGTGCTTGATCACATCAGCCTTGGAAACAACTGTACACTTAGCCGATAACAAGTAATGTCGCAACTTAGTGCAAGAGAAATATAAGCACAAGCATAACTTTTGGATGGGAGAATATCTTGTTTCTGAATTCAAAAGCCTTCTACTTAGATAGAAAACAACTCATTCTTTTCCTTCAAACTCTTATATTAAGGCCGATCCAATTGTTTGGTCATCAGTCGATACGTACAACTTAAAAGGCTTACCTTTCTGAGGAGGGACCAGCACAGGTGGACATTTCATGTATTCTTTTATCTCCTCAAATGCCTTTTATTGTACGTCGCCCCACTTAAATTCTTGATCATTTTTCAAGTTCAACAAGGGAGAAAATGACAGAACTCTTTCCGACAAATTTGAAATAAACCTCTTGATAAAATTAATCTTACTAAGAAAAGATTGTAACTCTATTTTAGTAGTTGGGGGTACTGCCTCATCAATTGCTTTCATACTCTTTTGACCAATTTTGATTCCTCTCTCGTGGACCATGAAACCCAAAAATTATCTAGCTAATACTCTAAAGGCACACTTATTGGGATTCATCTTTAGACCATGTTTTCTCATGCACTCTAGAGTCTCCCGTAAATCAGCTAGATGTTCTTTGTATCCCTTGGATTTCACCATCACATCCTCAATGTAGATTTCAACAATCCTACCAATCAACTTATGAAAAATATAATTCATTACCCTCTGATAAGTTGCACCGGCATTCTTCAAACCAAAGGTCATCACAACCCATTCAAATAAACCAATTACGCCAGGGCATCTAAAAGCTATTTTTGCTATGTATTCCTCAGCCATAAAAATTTGATTATACCTTGCATTGCCGTCCATAAAACTAATAACCTTGTGCCCGGCTGCTACATCTACCAACATATCGGCTATTGGCATTGGATAACCATCCATGGGTGTAGCCTTGTTTAGATTTCTAAAATCGATGCAAACTCTTAACTTCCCATTCTTCTTATACACAGGAACAACATTCGATATCCATTCTGCATATCGACGCGGTCGGATAAATTTTGCTTCTAGTAATCTTTCAGTCTCCTTTTTGACATCATTAAGAATGTTTGGGTTGAATCTTCTCATAGCTTCTTTAAATGGCCGATATCCAGGTTTGATTGGCAACCGATGTTCAATAATAGATCGGTCTAGACCAGGCATCTCATAGTATTCCCAAGCAAAACAATCTTTAAATTCCTTTAATAAATCCACTAACTCTTGCTTATACTCAGGATCCAACTTGGCACTCACATATGTCGCCCTAGGCCTATCTCTAGAACTGATATCTATCTCTTTTAATTCATCGGCCGACATAAAGCCATGTCCTAGTTGACCATCTATATCGTCTATTGGATTATCCATCAAAACAAATTCTCAAAACCGACCATTTGGATTGGCTATTGGCTTTCATCATTGACTTTAATGAAGCCTCCTTCCCATAGCTTGCCAGAAAAACACTCGAAAACTTCTAGCTTCCAATATACTGGATCGGTTGTTGCGAGACTCATAGATTCATCAGTGCGAACCAGCTCAACATCACCCCCATGCCATTGAATCAAACATTAATGCATGGTTGATGGTACATAACAATTTGCATGAATCCAGTCATGACCAAGGAGTAGACTATATGAACCTTTTCAATCAATGACAAAGAATGTGGTGAGTAAAGTTTTACTTTCGATTATCAATTCGATGTTCATTGCCCCCTGGTCTTGGATGCATTACCTCCAAAACCCCTAAGTATCATATCGGTCTCAATCAAATCTCCTGGTCCCTTGCCAAGTTTACAAAAAGTGGTGTAAGACATAAGATTAATAGAAGCACCTCCATCCATCATTATCTTGCTCATCGGCTTCCCATCAACAAAACCTTTTACATGTAAAGCTTTTAAGTGCCGATGCTTGACTGGCTTATTGAATATATCCTGATGTGTCACTGTCAACTTGGGAATATAGCCTGCTGTATCACTGTCAACTTGGCAACTATTTCTTCATACTCTAGTTCATCAAAATCTGAATAAACTTCTTGATCTGCTAGAGCCTTGAATTCTAATGGCAATAGAAAAGCCATTTGAATGTTAGCCGATGGTTGACTCCTATCAGCTGTTTGTTTAGCACGCCACACTTGAGGTCTACCAGATGTCTGAGTCTGTTCTAGCTCTCTATTCCTTAGGCGTTGCACCCTCCTTTTCTAGCTTCTTGTCAAACCTCCTGGACACCATTGCCCTTCCTACCAAATATATTCTTACTCATTACTTTCTTCTTCATAATTAGCCTAGTTTTGATCAACAACTCGCTTCCCCAGCCGATTATGAACACTCTTATTTTTAAGCATCGATCCATATTATTATGATGACACTTCGTTCGTTGGCTTGAGTTTGCCTAAACTCCTAATATTGCTCGCTGCACTCTGGGCAATTATTTCTAGTAGGCAGTTTCAAACCTTTATTCCAACAATGTTTGAAGAAAGGACAATTCCAATGTGATTCAGCTTGCTTTCTTTCATACCTCTCCTCTTCTTGTTGACGCTGGTATTCTTTCTCCTTCAACCAACACTGATAATCCTTTTCCTTTTGCTGCTGCCATTTGTTCAACAGTATTCAAGATGTAATATGCGGCCTTGTCGCCCCATCCCTTGATGTCTCTCCCTAGTCATATCAGCTCTTTTGTTGGTCATGATGCCTTCTAATCTCTCTATATTCATCAGTCGATATATGAATCTTGGGATCGACTGTTCTAGTTTCTCTTGCTCTAGTTGATGTTAGGACCTTGATTTTCCCTTTGAGAAACCTAGTATCAACCATGTTCTGATCTCTTGGGAAAGGATTATCATCAACTTTCATTTTCTGAGGTGTATCGAATTTAAGCCTTCCTTGCTGAATAGCCCTCTGTATATGTTGCCAGAAAACTCTAGACTCATTAGTAGAATGAGAGGTGGCGTTGTGAAATTTGTAGAATTTCTTATTCTTCAACTGATCCAGAGGCAACATAACATGATTGTTGGGCAGCTTGATCTGTCCCTTCTTAAGTAAGAAATCAAAGAGTTTGTCTGATTTTGTGACGTCGAAATCATTGCTCTCTTCGACTCCTCTTCCCCAAGGATTTGGCACCATTACTGTCTTCTTACCCCAATTCCACTCAGCCACGACAACCTCTTCTTCTTCATCATCTTCATAATCGTCCTCAACCGAATATGGATTATAGGTTTCGGCAATTGCGGCATTTTTCTAGAATTGGGTATCTATGCGCATATTCTGGAATTAGCTATTGAGCACTGCCACTCATTGGGACAACTGACCTAAATTGTCAAACTCTTGTCCCAGCAGCTTCTCTCTCCACGTTGGTAACATTCCTTGAATGGCCAATGCAGCTAGCTAATCATCAATTAAGTTCAATGAAAAGCATAAATTTCTGGTCTCTCGGAACCTTTGAAGAAACTCGGTGCTCGATTCATTAGTTCTCTACCTTATGGTCATCAAATCGGTAATTTTCTTCTCTCCTATCCTAATATAAAAATATGTATGAAATTTCTTCTCTAGGTCAGCCCAATTAGCAATGGAGTTAACTAGCAATGATTAAAACCAAGTGAAGACTGGCCCTAATAGGGACAAGGAGAAAAAACAAACTCGATGGGCCTCTTCAATGGATGCTTTGCCTAACTATGTAAAATACCGACTGACATATTCTATTGTGCTTGCGCTATCTTGGCCAGTGAACTTAGCGAACTCCAGGACCTATAATCTATAGGAAGAGCAACCAAATTATACCACTCTAGATATAGGCGTTTGTATGAGAAGGTCTACCCTTTTGGCTTCAAACCAAATAGATTCTTCATCATCTCGGTCACTCTAAGCAATAACTCATCAGCATTTGAATTTGGATTTCTCTACAATTGTTGATCCATCTATGGATTAAAATTTTGGGTACCTTGATACCCTGGATTTGGAATCATGTCAAGAGTATTGTAATCTGTGCCATAATGATATCCTTGTGGAACCTCTATCTGTTGGGTCCTTTGCTGGTTTGCTGCTTGAAATCTCTGTGTCACACCCAATTTTAAGGATAAAATTGAATGCACTAAACTCGTGTGTGCCCAGGATTCAATCACACACACAAGCTGACAAATAACAATAGTATCATCACAGAGTCACATACATCAGAGTTATAATCGAACTTAGTCTCATACATCACAGCGGAATAATAAAAATAGAATAAACTCTCATGGCCGTCATCACAGGGAAGGTCAACTGGTTGACCACAAGCCTAATAATCCTCCGGGAAATCCTCATACCCGTTGTCATCTGTTACCCATCCGGGATTTTTATCCAAGTAAAGAAAATAAACAAGTGTAAGTACATTCCATACTTAGCAAGCTAACATGGGGTTATGAAGCTCAAAAGGATAGACTCTGGTTTACTGCAGTTAGCATTTTTAGTAGGTCAAACTTTTATTCTCAAGTATTATCAAGTTATGCTTAAGCTCCCAATTAATTCCCATAAGAACATATAACGGGGTCAAGATTACCATAATTCATCATAGAACAACTTAATTGATCGTCATCAAGCATCCAATTATTCTGTGAGTTTTCCGGGCTGCTCGTAACCATGAGCACGGCTGTTATAACAGTTTGTTACCCTCTGTAGAGGTGGTGCACATTCACCGCGAGTCGTGATCCCCATATGCCCGGGTTAATTACTCCCATGTCACTTCCAAGGTGAACGGGCAGGGTACACTATGAAGCCATTTCATAGGTTTCCCTAACAAGTTAGGGCCGCTAGGTTTCCTTGGCAGGCAGATGTAGGGACCCCCCTTTCCTATGGCACAAATCCATCGCGGCTATACTCATAGGAACAGAGGCAGCCCTATACCCAAAGTGGCAAGCCCCATTTACGCCAAAAAGGTAACCTCTAACTAGTTAGGAAAGGTCCTATTACTAAGCTAAAGTCAGAGCCATATGACTCTCCCGGTTGCACTGTCAGTCCCAGCTTTTGCCGACAGATAAGTCCTTATGGAGGGCCGGGAGCAACATGAACAAAGGTCATTTGCACTTTCGCCCTATGGAACAGTTGTTATAATTCATGTTACTCACTTTGTTCCATAGTATCATTCATCAATATGTATATCATGTTCAGTTAGAGCACTAGCCATCTACCCATATGCATTTAACCCATAGGAGACAAGAAACAGGATAACAATCACTAGGATGTCCTTACGGGTATCAAATTTAGACACATGCAAATGAGTAATTGATTAAAGTGAAATAGGACATCAAGGAAGGCCCATGTTATACTTGCCTTGGTTCACAAACTCGTGCTGGTCCTGCTGGTCGTCGAAGAGTTCTTGGTCTCCAACGTTTTTCTCACCGTCTGAACGCGACCAACACGGCAACATACAACATTCCAAAAGCATTCATGCAAGGCAAACACTCCTATCATTAGAACAGTACACCAACAGTATTGAAATCAAAATAAAATGTTTGTAAAACTGATCTACGTTTCGCTACGATCACGTCAACGTGAAGTTCACGAAAAACGGAGCTAAAATGCGAAAGTTATGATTAAAACGGGTTTTTCCAAAAGCCCTATATTTAATTAATTCTAATCATGAAATTAAAAAGTTCCAAACTTGACTAACAGTAGCTCCAACATGTAGCTTATGAAATTACGAAGCTAACGCGATTTGAATGGATCAATTCGGAGTTAAAACGACAATTCTATAAGCGAAACAGTTCGAATGGCATTTCTGTAAATACTGAAAGCGTACTTTTGACTTAAACAGCGAAGTTTACGCTTTCTAAACGGGTTTGCGCATTCGGAGAAATACGCTAAGGACGACGGGTTAGGACTTAGAAAAATCCAGGGACTCTTTAGCAAATTTACCCCCGAAGGGGTATCTTCTATTTCCGGCCGTTGATCGCGCGATGGACGGCTTGGATTAGCCTGGGGGTTTCGGCCGGCCGGAACAGTGACTCCGGCGAGGCAAGCCATGGCCGGCGGCGTGAAGCTCATTGGCGCGCGCGGTAAGGGGCCTACGGTCCACCAAAATGGCCACCGAGGACACCCGTGAGATCGGAGGGTACGGGGGTTCGCGGCCATGCCGAGAAGACGGCCGGAGGGGAAGGTTGGAGCGGCGGCCGCCATGGCCGACGGCCAAGAGCTCGCGGACGCTTGCGGAAAGGGCGCTAAAAAGCCACGAAACTTGAAAAGAAATGCATGGGGAGAGAGAGGGGACCACGGCGAGCTCACCACGGGCGAAAAACGGAGGCGGTGACGGCTCGGAGACGACGGCGACGCGGACGGCGAGGATGGTGGTCGGCGGGGCTCCTCCGTGCGGCAGTTGCGGCCAGGACGAGGCGAAAATGGAGCGGGGGCAGCAGGAGGGCGCATGAGGGGGGCTCGGCTGCCTTTTAACGAGGCCGAGGGAGCGGGGGCGCGCCCACGACGCGCGTCATGGCGACGGTTCCGCCTTGACCGGGAGCGGGCACTGGATGCGGGAGGTTGGGGGCAGCGCCGACAGATGGGGCCCTGGTGTCAGCGGCTGGGCGCGGCAGTTGCCGGGCCGGCGCGGAGCGCGCGGCTGCTGGGCTGGGCTGAGCGCGTGGCTGGGCCGAGCGGGGGAGGGAAGGTGAGCTGGGCTGCTGGCTGCGGTGCTGGGCCGCGGGAAGGAGAAAAGCCAGCGGGCCGAATCTGAGGAAGGGAGGAATGGAAGGAAATTTTCCTTTTTCTTTTTATAAATAACATTTTCAAACTCAATTTCAAAAGGTTTTTAAAATCTTTTAGCATTTGAATAAAACACCCGTCACAGAAATAAATACGCAATAGCATGAATGCATCACATGTTTCTATTCTTGCATTTTCTTTTAATTTTATAAAAGAAATATTACTTCCTAATTTGAATTGCACATATAATTGCATATTTAAATCAAATTTACTATTTTTAAAAGAATTCAAATTTTAGGGTGTTACAATTCTACCCCCCTTAAGATGAATCTCGTCCTCGAGATTCGGGTGATTGCTTACTCAAACAGTTGGGGATAGGTCTTCCTCAGATCCTCTTCTCTTTCCCAAGTAGCCTCATCCTCTGTGTAACGATTCCACTGCACCTTGCACATCTTTACTGTTCGGCTTCTCGTAACTCTTTCGGCAGTTTCCAAGATCTTTATCGGATACTCCTCATAAGTAAGATCTTCCTTGACAACAAGTTCTTCCAAAGGAATTTGTTCTTCTGGTACCCTCAGACACTTTTTCAACTGGGAAACATGGAACACGTCGTGCACACCGGACAAGCTCTCAGGCAGTTCCAACTGATAAGCTACTTCTCCACGTCTCTCTAGGATCTTAAAAGGTCCTATATACCTTAGGGCTAACTTTCCTTTCATATTGAATCTTCTCACACTTCTCATTGGTGACACTTTCAGGTACACATAATCACCAATCTCGAAAGTCAGCTCTCTTCTGCGGTTATCAGCGTAACTCTTCTGTCGAGACTGAGCTACTCTCAAATTGTCTCTAATCATTCTCACTTGTTCTTCCGCGTCTCTAAGGACATCGGGACCAAACACTTGAGTTTCTCCAGTCTGATTCCAGAACAAAGGCGTTCTACACTTACGTCCATACAATGCCTCGAAAGGTGCCATCTTGAGGCTCTTTTGATAACTGTTGTTGTATGAGAACTCTGCGTAAGGCAGACTCTTATCCCAACTATCACCATACTGAAGTGCACAGGCTCTCAACATATCTTCCAAAATCTGGTTGATCCTTTCCGTCTGTCCATCAGTTTGCGGGTGGTAAGCAGAACTGAAATTCAACTTTGTTCTCAAAGATCTATGTACTTTATGCCAGAATTGCGATGTAAATTGGGTGCCTCTATCCGACACAATTTTCTTGGGAACACCATGCAAGCACACTATTCGTTCCATGTATAACTCTGCTAATCTTGCACCATTATAAGTAGTCTTGACTGGTAAAAAGTGAGCGACCTTGGTGAGTCGATCCACTATTACCCATATTGAATCATAACCTCTTTGAGTGTGGGGTAATCCTACAATAAAATCCATGCCCACTTCTTCCCATTTCCATTCAGGGATCTTCATTGGTTGTAGTAACCCTGCAGGTCTTTGATGCTCAACTTTCACTCTTTGGCAAGTGTCACACAAAGCCACATATTCTGCCACATCTCTCTTCAAACCATACCACCAATACTTTTCTTTGAGAGCCAAGTACATTTTGGTACTTCCGGGATGTATAGAATAAGCAGACTCATGGGCCTCTTGCAGAATTGCATCTCGGATAGCTTTCACTTCCGGTACACATATCCTTTTCCCAAACCAAAGGGTTCCATTCTCATCCATTCTGAATCCGGGTGCCTTTCCAAGCACTACATTCTCTGCTATCTCTTTAAGTTTTTCATCCTCCAATTGACCTTTGCGTATCTCCTGCTCTAGAGTAGGCTCTATCACCAATTCCATTGCATTAGTGACCAGACTCAAGTTGAGATACTCCATTTCAGCACACAACTCTGCTGACATAGATGTTGTCTGAATACCATTGGCATAACTCTTTCTGCTAAGTGCATCAGCTACGATGTTTGCCTTTCCTGGGTGATAATGCACTTCCAAATCATAGTCTTTGATCAATTCCAACCAACGACGTTGTCTTAGATTCAGATCTGATTGGGTGAATATATACTTCAAACTCTTATGATCAGTATAGATATCACTCTTATGTCCAATCAGATAATGTCTCCAGATCTTCAAAGCATGAACCACCGCTGCCAATTCCAAGTCATGAGTAGGATAATTCAACTCATGCTTCCTTAGTTGTCTAGATGCATATGCAACCACTCTTCCTTCTTGCATAAGCACACATCCAAGACCCAAACGGGATGCATCACAATATATAGAGAAGTTCTTGTTTAAATCGGGCAAAATTAATACTGGAGCTGTAGTCAATCTCTTCTTTAGCTCTTCAAAGTTTGCCTGGCATTTATCCGACCATACATACTTAGCATTCTTTTCCAACAAAGCTATCATAGGCTTGGCTAGCTTGGAAAAGCCTTCAATGAACCTTCGGTAATAACCAGCCAATCCCAAAAAGCTTCGAATCTCACTTACAGTAGTTGGTGGTTTCCAATTCAGTACATCTTGCACTTTGCCTGGATCCACTGCTATTCCACCGTTGGAGACAACATGACCTAGAAAAGAGACTTCCTTTAACCAAAACTCACACTTGCTCCGTTTAGCGTACAACTTATGTTCTCTAAGCTTTTGCAAAACCATCCTTATGTGTTCCGCATGTTCTTCTTCAGTCTTGGAGAATATTAGTATGTCATCTATGAATACTACCACAAATTTATCCAGAAACTCCATGAACACCTTATTCATCAAATACATGAAGTATGCAGGTGCATTGGTCAATCCAAAAGACATAACGGTGTACTCATATAATCCATACCGTGTAGTAAATGCTGTCTTGGGTATATCCGAGTTCCGAATCTTAAGCTGATGATAACCAGATCGGAGATCAATCTTGGAGAACACATGAGCTCCTCTCAACTGATCAAACAAATCATCTATCCTAGGCAAAGGGTATTTATTCTTGATGGTAACCTCATTAAGTGAGCGGTAATCCACACACATCCGTTGACTACCATCCTTCTTATCCACAAAGATCACAGGTGCCCCCCACGGGGAAGAACTAGGGCGTATGAAACCTTTTTCTTGCAACTCTTTTAGTTGTTTCTTAAGCTCTTCTAATTCATTAACTCCCATTCTATATGGACGTTTAGCTATTGGTGCAGTTCCAGGTAATAATTCAATAATGAATTCAATGTCTCGGTCAGGTGGCATACCTGGCAAGTCATCGGGGAAGACATCCGGAAATTCCTCCACGACCCGATCTTGTTCATTGATTTCACCATCTAGCTGATTCACTGTGGCTGTAGGCTGAGCTTGCACTACTACTTCTACACAGATTCTATCCCCATTGAGTGATGTCACAACCACAGATTTCTCCTGACACTGTATCACTGCCCGGTGTTGTTTCATCCAATCCATTCCCAGGATAAGGTCAATTCCCGCCGTTCTCAAAACAATAGGCTTCACCTTGAAGTCTACCCCCCTTAAGGAAATGCTTGTTGAGGGGCTCCAATAAGAAGCGGGCATACTACCTCCCGGGGAATTCACTAGTATTGGGTTTTTCATGGCACACAAAGGTATGCTATGCATTCTAACAAAAGCTTGGGAGATAAAAGAATGCGAAGCACCAGAATCAAAAAGTACGGTAGCAGAAATAGAGTTGACACTGAACGTACCCAACATGACCTCAGGCATCTCCTGAGCTGCATCAGATGACACATAGTTCACCTTCGCTGTGAGAGGTGGTCGGGCGTTGAACTTCTGATTGTTGGCCTGGTTCTGAGGTGCTTGTTGGTTCTGCTTCTTAGGACACTGATGAGCATAGTGACCTACTTCTCCACATCGGTAACAGGCATTGGGATTGTTGGGTGCACCACTCTTCACAGGAGCATTGTTAGGCACTCCCTGGCGTGTTGCAGGATTGCCAGTCTGTTGCGGGGGACGCTGATTTCCAAACTGTTGCTGAAACTAAGGGCGTTGCTGGAACTGGTTCCGCTGAGGATACTGACCACGGTTTCCCTGATGAGTTGGTCCTTGATTCCTCTGCTGGAAACCTTGCTGGGGATAAGCACGCGGGCGAGTGTTGCTTCCAGAAGCTTGCCCTTGGAGCCTTCTCTTCTTAGCTTCCATCTCCTTACGCTTATCATCAATCACGATTGCGCGATTCACCAAAGACTGGAAGTTAGGATAAGTATTAGACATCAGCTGGAGCTGCAGTCCATCATAGAGTCCCTTGAGGAAACGGTGCTGCTTATCCTTGTCATCTGCCACATCATTAGGAGCGTAGCGAGATAGTTGTGCAAACTTGTCCCGATATTCCGCCACAGTCATTGATCCTTGCTTGAGAGATCTGAATTCTTCCTGCTTCAGTTCCACTAGTCCATCAGGAATATGGTATGATCGGAAACTGTCCTTAAATTCCTGCCAAGTGATATCAGGAGCATTGTTGGGACGTCCAAACTGAAATGATTCCCACCAATCCTGAGCAGCTCCTTGGAGTTGCCCGGAAGCATACAACACTTTCTCCAGGTCATTGCATTGTGCTATGTTCAGTTGTTTCTCCACAGCACGCAACCAGTCATCGGCCTCCATAGGGTCTGTGGCATGTGTGAACACCGGTGGACGACCTTTCATAAACTCTCCACGCTTATCTCTAACCTGGACAGGCGGTGGACCTCTTGCAGGTTCATTGTCCAAGCGCTGCATCATAGCTTGCATCAGCTGCGCTTGCATTCCCAAAATCTGCTCCATGGTCACAGGTGGCGGTGGTGGATTCATAAGAGCATCACGCCCACGACCACGGCCTCTGCCCCTTCCTCCTCTTGTGGCCATCTGTTTTCCAACAAATGTGCAAAATTTAGGGATTTTTCCAATTATAGAGAACTTACAAGAGATAAGAAACAATGCTGAAAATTTTCTGGGCAAGATTCAAACTCAGCAGTTCAGTAAAACTGTTATAACTCGAGTTTCAGAGATCCAACAGAGGTGCACCAAGATTCGTTAGAAAGCTTAGGACATCAGCTACAACTTTCATTTAGACCATTTTTACAGATTCGAACTCACACATAGTCAAAAATAGAGCTAAACCGAAACTGTTCTGAGTTCCAGACAGCGCAGGAACATCAACTTGTGCCAATTATATCTCCCAAACCTGAATAGCTATTGACGTGATTCCAAAGACACTTGAGAGATACAGAGGTCTAGTTATCTCCACAAAAATTTCAGAATTTTTATCATCCCAGATTTCAAGTTACCAGATAAAGAACACAGGCTGCTCCAGAAGTCAGCACAGCAGAGATAAGATAAAATGATACTTCTGCATTAAGATTTCATTCTAAAATTTAAAGTTCCAATCTAAGGAAGTTGTGGACATGCCCACAAACTTCCAGCAATCAAGCAAAATACCAACTCAACCAAGTTCACAAATCAAACATCTAAACAACCAAGTTCACAAGACCAACAAGACTAAATAAGGACACGAACTAACGACGTGATAATCTAGATCAAGGCACCTAACACCTATGGAGCGGTGTCAATCATGGTGAAAGAACGGCGCTTCTTCTTGTAGATTGAAGGCTGTCCCAGCTGTGCTCGAAGTTCATCCACTTGTTTCTGAAGACGTCTCTGCGCCCTCTGAGATGCACGTAGTTCTCCTTTGACCTCATCATCCACTCCCTGCATAGCGTGGACATGCTGCACCGTTGCCTCCAAAGTGGGGTCATTCTCTGGTGGAGCCAAAACTTGCCAAACACCCTCATGATCATTTCAAGGAAGGAACCTGAAGCGATCCTTCCTCATGGCCTCGAAGCGACGACCATGGTAGTGGATGTAGGCATTCTGTGCTGCATCCTCCATGCCATCCAAAACATGGGCTCTCCTGGCAGGGGCACTGTGGACAGTCTCCACCTCATGTCCATTGATGATATCATTCCATGCAGTGACCACCAGCTCTACCTTCCAGAAGGTAGCCTCCAGTGGGTGCTTGTACTCGGCGTAGTGATAGCTGATGGAGGCGTGCAAGTCGGGGAAGTAGTCGTCCAGCACGTGGGTGAGAAGAGTGTGGTAGTAGGCTGTCTCTGGAGCTGGCTTGAAGTAGAACTTGCACTTCCAGCCAATCTCCTCGTCCTCCACGGGGGCAGCTGGGGCGGGTGCAGGTGTGGGGGAAGTAGCCGTCGACTCCTCAGGTGTAGCTACCACGGGGTAGATGGGCACAGCGACTGGTGTAGGAGTAGGTGTAGGCGTCGGTGTAGCCATCTCCTCGTCGTCGGAGATGATCACAATCTCCCTCTCCGCTGGTGGGGCACGCGGGGTGAACATGGCACGATAGCCGGCGGTGCTGAGTCGAGCAGTCTTTGGATTATGAGACATCTATAGATTTAAAGTGAGATAGAAATTAGAATCAACAATTTTAAATAATAGATTAAGGTATGAAAAACATAAATGTTTTAATAAAATAGCAAGGATAAGTCAGTAAGCAAGAAACCAGAGGAGCAAAGCTGCTAAAACGACCATTTTCTAACTAGGCTTGCGTCCTACAGTCAACACGTCTCTGATACCAATTTGTCACACCCAATTTTAAGGATAAAATTGAATGCACTAAACTCGTGTGTGCCCAGGATTCAATCACACACACAAGCTGACAAATAACAATAGTATCATCACAGAGTCACATACATCAGAGTTATAATCGAACTTAGTCTCATACATCACAGCGGAATAATAAAAATAGAATAAACTCTCATGGCCGTCATCACAAGGAAGGTCAACTGGTTGACCACAAGCCTAATAATCCTCCGGGAAATCCTCATACCCGTTGTCATCTGTTACCCATCCGGGATTTTTATCCAAGTAAAGAAAATAAACAAGTGTAAGTATA
The DNA here is from genome assembly GCF_019320115.1 of Miscanthus floridulus. NCBI lineage: Eukaryota > Viridiplantae > Streptophyta > Magnoliopsida > Poales > Poaceae > Miscanthus > Miscanthus floridulus. The sequence goes on along the minus strand of NC_089582.1, from coordinate 150,849,546 downwards.
TTCCGTACTTAGCAAGCTAACATGGGGTTATGAAGCTCAAAAGGATAGACTCTGGTTTACTGCAGTTAGCATTTTTAGTAGGTCAAACTTTTATTCTCAAGTATTATCAAGTTATGCTTAAGCTCCCAATTAATTCCCATAAGAACATATAACGGGGTCAAGATTACCATAATTCATCATAGAACAACTTAATTGATCGTCATCAAGCATCCAATTATTCTGTGAGTTTTTCGGGCCGCTCGTAACCGTGAGCACGGCTGTTATAACAGTTTGTTACCCTCTGCAGAGGTGGTGCACATTCACCGCGAGTCGTGATCCCCATATGCCCGGGTTAATTACTCCCATGTCACTTCCAAGGTGAACGGGCAGGGTACACTATGAAGCCATTTCATAGGTTTCCCTAACAAGTTAGGGCCGCTAGGTTTCCTTGGCAGGCAGATGTAGGGACCCCCCTTTCCTATGGCACAAATCCATCGCGGCTATACTCATAGGAACAGAGGCAGCCCTATACCCAAAGTGGCAAGCCCCATTTGCGCCAAAAAGGTAACCTCTAACTAGTTAGGAAAGGTCCTATTACTGAGCTAAAGTCAGAGCCATATGACTCTCCCGGTTGCACTGTCAGTCCCAGCTTTTGCCGACAGATAAGTCCTTATGGAGGGCCGGGAGCAACATGAACAAAGGTCATTTGCACTTTCGCCCTATGGAACAGTTGTTATAATTCATGTTACTCACTTTGTTCCATAGTATCATTCATCAATATGTATATCATGTTCAGTTAGAGCACTAGCCATCTACCCATATGCATTTAACCCATAGGAGACAAGAAACAGGATAACAATCACTAGGATGTCCTTACGGGTATCAAATTTAGACACATGCAAATGAGTAATTGATTAAAGTGAAATAGGACATCAAGGAAGGCCCATGTTATACTTGCCTTGGTTCACAAACTCGTGCTGGTCCTGCTGGTCGTCGAAGAGTTCTTGGTCTCCAACGTTTTCCTCACCGTCTGAACGTGACCAACACGGCAACATACAACATTCCAAAAGCATTTATGCAAGGCAAACACTCCTATCATTAGAACAGTACACCAACAGTATTGAAATCAAAATAAAATGTTTGTAAAACTGATCTACGTTTCGCTACGATCACGTCAACGCGAAGTTCACGAAAAACGGAGCTAAAATGCGAAAGTTATGATTAAAACGGGTTTTTCCAAAAGCCCTATATTTAATTAATTCTAATCATGAAATTAAAAAGTTCCAAACTTGACTAACAGTAGCTCCAACATGTAGCTTATGAAATTACGAAGCTAACGCGATTTGAATAGATCAATTCGGAGTTAAAACGACAATTCTATAAGCGAAACAGTTCGAATGGCATTTCTGTAAATACTGAAAGCATACTTTTGACTTAAACAGCGAAGTTTACGCTTTCTAAACGGGTTTGCGCATTCGGAGAAATACGCTAAGGACGGCGGGTTAGGACTTAGAAAAATCCAGGGACTCTTTAGCAAATTTACCCCCGAAGGGGTATCTTCTATTTCCGGCCGTTGATCGCGCGATGGACGGCTCGGATTAGCCTGGGGGTTTCGGCCGGCCGGAACAGTGACTCCGGCGAGGCAAGCCATGGCCGGCGGCGTGAAGCTCACTGGCGCGCGCGGTAAGGGGCCTACGGTCCACCAAAATGGCCACCGAGGACACCCGTGAGATCGGAGGGTACGGGGGTTCGCGGCCATGCCGAGAAGACGGCCGGAGGGGAAGGTTGGAGCGGCGGCCGCCATGGCCGACGGCCAAGAGCTCGCGGACGCTTGCGGAAAGGGCGCTAAAAAGCCACGAAACTCGAAAAGAAATGCATGGGGAGAGAGAGGGGACCACGGCGAGCTCACCACAGGCGAAAAACGGAGGCGGTGACGGCTCAGAGACAACGGCGACGCGGACGGCGAGGACGGTGGTCGGCGGGGCTCCTCCGTGCGGCAGTTGCGGCCGGGACGAGGCGAAAATGGAGCGGGGGCAGCAGGAGGGCGCGCGAGGGGGGCTCGGCTGCCTTTTAACGAGGCCGAGGGAGCAGGGGCGCGCCCACGACGCGCGTCATGGCGACGGTTCCGCCTTGACCGGGAGCGGGCGCTGGATGCGGGAGGTTGGGGGCGGCGCCGACAGATGGGGCCCTGGCGTCAGCGGCTGGGCGCGGCAGTTGCCGGGCCGGCACGGAGCGTGCGGCTGCTGGGCTGGGCTGAGCGCGTGGCTGGGCCGAGCGGGGGAGGGAAGGTGAGCTGGGCTGCTGGCTGCGGTGCTGGGCCGCGGGAAGGAGAAAAGCCAGCGGGCCGAATCTGAGGAAGGGAGGAATGGAAGGAAATTTTCCTTTTTCTTTTTATAAATAACATTTTCAAACTCAATTTCAAAAGGTTTTTAAAATCTTTTAGCATTTGAATAAAACACCCGTCACAGAAATAAATACGCAATAGCATGAATGCATCACATGTTTCTATTCTTGCATTTTCTTTTAATTTTATAAAAGAAATATTACTTCCTAATTTGAATTGCACATATAATTGCATATTTAAATCAAATTTACTATTTTTAAAAGAATTCAAATTTTAGGGTGTTACACTCTGGTTATAGATGTTTGGATCTATATCTCTATGAATCCTTTGAACTCGTGGTGCTATTTTTGAGCTGACGATGGTATTTGGCCTGATGTGCCAAAATTGACCATTTGATTCTAAACTTGCCCCATCGGCTGTTGCACATGTTGCACTAACGATCTAGGATTATACTATAAGATGAACTCTGAACTGCCTGGACATCATCATTACCGACTGGCGCTGCTTCTTGATGGCTAGTACTGGCTTGATTAGTCCCCTGAGTCAATGGATGTTGAATATTGTAGTAAACCAGTCCAACCTGATCAATAGGATATCCATGAAACACCTCCTTCATGGTGTTGTGGAACATGTTCAGGAAAACTGTATTATGGTTCAATATGGCATCATGAATAGATTTGTTTATAGCCTCCATGAAGAAATGCCTATCCTTAGCTTCGTCTGCATCTATCTGTCCATGCATTAAAACTCTTGGTAGTGGATATTTCTGAACAACTTTATTATCACGTATCTTGGTGTAGGACAACAAACACTTGTTCTAAAATTCTTCTATAACTTTGTTGATAACATCTTTATCTTCATCAGGTAGGTCTTCGTAAGGCACCATAAGGATGTCATTGTTGTTGTAAGTCACCATGACGATTGTGGGGTACCACCGAGCATGCCACAACGTGTGTCGGCGCAAAAACATGTCGATGCACCGGGCACACAACAAGCTAGAAGGATCTGCTTAGGATGAGCCCGAAGATCCGCTTGGCTTTAACACAGGGTTAGTCAATCCTACATATTCCTCTCGAGGCATGCCAGTCAATTTGACCCGCAATTGATAAGAAGAGAAAGTTTATCAGTAATTTAAGGTGGAACATGCCGATTTTGCCCAGATAGTTCCAAGTGTGCTGCTTCGAGAGCAGCCAGACGGGAAAATTGACTAAATAGCCGATACGCACAGCAATTGGCTATTATGGACTGTAAAGCTCATGGATCATGATTGATTTTATGTTGACAAGCACAATACACGCATATGTAAGTAAGATCATCAGCTAGGTAGATAATACCGGTGTAAAGCATTGAGCCGATGAATCTAACGAGTTAGGATATAGCATTCGAATAAATTAACTGTCTAGTACAAATGGATCTACAAATGCTTTGAATCTAATCTGTTACCATCATTAGTGAGGTTCAACCGGATCAATGACAGCTATGATGATAATAACAAACCAAAACCAAAGAATCCATAAAAACATCTATACATTGACAGGCTTTCCAAAAGACATGCTATATGTGTGGACGCTCAGGCGAATTGGATCAATGGCAGATTTAACTAGCCAGTAAACCTCCTCAAGATTAGACATGACTTAACCACGTACTATGCGCAATCAAGATCAAAGTAGAATAGCTGATGAAATGTAATCCATCGTTTAAAGTAAGAAACATTGCAATGTAACAAGATAAACGATGGGTTAAAAAGATGTGTGGCCGATCTAGATCGATCTCGATCGGGCAGATTGATGTTGCTGAAAACTAATAACAATAAGAACATCAGCAAGATCGATAACTTAATGAATCTACCCAAAGGATGCCACTCTTAGGTAGAGCCGATAACTGGACCTTAATCTAACTCGAGTAGTGGAGGTCGAACTTAACCGATGCAACCGTACTTGAACTAGATAAGAGTCGATAACTAGCTTATACTAAAGTTCGCAGTGGAGGTTGAACCTAACCGATACAGCCGTACAAATAGAAGTATAAGCCATGACGGTACTTACAAACAAGCCAAAGGTCGGTCGGACCGATGTATCCCTACTTGTTGAAGAACTCGTTGAGATCTATACTACTCCTACTCTTAGGGTAACTTGTATTGATTGATTGGATTGATGTCCTTTTACAATAGTCGGGGTCCAATATTTATACCCGGAGCCTAAGCATGAATCCTACTCAAGTACGACTCATTACAATCTTTGGTATAAAGGAAAACATTCCTAATTTAAGATAACTTGGACCCTAATCTTTATCTTTTTGTAGAGTCCGACATGTATTTCCTGACACCAACCATAGCTCATTGTCATTATCTACTAACGTCATTCAAAGAGAACCGATTCTAGTGTCGTATCTGAATTAGCTGATATCGATCCTTATTCAATCGATTCCTGGATTGACATAATCTTGGAAGCTTCGAGTTCCCACGTTCTTCTTCCCAAATTTTGGTGTAAACAAGGAGAAAGTAGTGTGTTTGGCAGCATCAAAGTCTACAAATTGTCTATTCAACCACTTTGAAGCATGATACCAATCGAAGTGCACATTCAAAAAAACAATTTTGATGATGCATGAATGATGAATGTATCATTCTACTAGACATTTCTTTATGGCCGATGATCATGCCCATGTATTTAGTTTAATTTAGATCAATGTTCAGAGTAGACACTAGTATAGATTGACTTATAACTATCACCACTTTCACTACCATAGTGATAGAAGCGACGGTGTGATACCTCCACCGTCGGTTGACCGATAGGGAGGCCTCATAAGGAAGGAAACCGGCAATTGAAACTGCTACCACTGATGGGTTAACAGAAGATGCGTCAGTGGTATTGGGGTTGTATTTCCTCCATCGCATGAAAAGCCAGACCGATTGGGATACGCGTTTTGGCCAGTGTTCCAAAACTAGCGTTTGGTCAACCGGCGGTAAAAATTCGGCGTGAGTGTTGAATGCCCTCAACTTCCAAGGCCATCAAATCACCATTACTTCCACTGCTTGAAGCCAAAGAGACATACCCACTGCTCTACATATTCTTCAAGCCTGGTGCCCTCTGAAACTCACCCTCTCTTCTTCATCCATCATTCCCTTCTCTTCTAATCTACAAAGAAACTATTGGATAGCCCCATCAAGTTTCCAAGCAGCGCGTCGTCCAGCGAGGACAACTTACCAGCCCACTAGTCCTCCGATGACTAGATGCCTTCTGATTATAGTCCTCCATGGAGCTTCGAGAAGGAGGACCCAGAGGAGGAGGACGAGGACGAGGATGAGGAGGAGGACGCCAACGCCGATGACTCTGACTCCAACTCTGACTCTAACTTCAACTCGCCTCCTTCCAAGCGAGCGATGCGAGAGGATCATATTTAGATTAAGTAGTTTATAGTTAGTATAAGTAGTTTTAATAGTTTAGGTTAGTTATTATGTTTTTGGACGAGTACAATCGTATACTCATCCAAATTGTATTTATCTGTATATGCAATGAATCAATGAAAAAAGTTCTTTGAAATATTATGTTTCCTACCGCTGTTCTTGCTATCAATCTTTGATCCTTGCTATATTCTAGGAGATATTGCTACACACGAATGTCTTTTTCTTTTTCTATATATATATGAATGAAAAGTAAAAACTGTCATATACAGTTCCGGTTCTAGGAGAATCTAATAGCAGTTCAACTGCTGACAATCGTCGTATTATAGCGTTGGATTAGCCTAGCAATGGTTGGCTTAATACGAATACTGTTTTCCTTATCCTATGTCGTCCGTTCTCGCTGCTGATCAATCTGGACCGTCCATTTGGAAAAAACAACTAAAACTGCCATGTTTGTTACCCAACTCCCCTCAGTCCTATTAGCGCATTGGCGGCTGTTGGAACTACTAAAAACCCCAAATATGAAGCCATTAGTTCTCCCCATCAGTTGCTTCATCTTCATTCTCCCTACCAGTTGCTTCATCTTCATTCTCCCCACCCACCTTTTGTTGCCCGGCCTCGAGCACCATGCATTGTCGTTGTGGATATCGCCCCATGAAGGTTAGATGGATTCGGTCACCCCCTACTATTTGCATTTGGTTCCAATTGGTTTTGGGTTCTGTATTAGTTTTGTTCATAATAGGAATTTCTTCATTGCAATAGATGTCTTAGTTCAGAAGAAGCCATTGCAATTCGAGCAACCTTGCCTTTTGGCGGCTAGGGGTGGCACCAAGACCCTAGATGATGTTGTTTGCTACTTAGGGATGGAGTATTCACCTGGACTCTATTGATTGTTGAAGCCACTATTCATCACCTCTTCGGACCACAAAACTTGACAAGAATCGTTCAAGACCCTATGTTGTTTTGTAGAGAGATTTTTATGCTTTGTAGGACTGGACAAGAAGTAGACATACTTTATAGATACAATATGTCCGTGGATGTAGATGCTGTCATCTTCGCTATGGTTCACTACCTCTGGCTTTTGGGACCGCATCAACCAATTGAGTACCTTAGCAACTGCCTACCCATCAGACATTAAGTCTTAGAATTTGTCAAACTTTTATGTTAATGAAGTTTATATGTACTGATAAAACCTCTGGATTAGTATGTATGAGTATTGCATAATCATTGAACTATTACTTCGGTTGAACTATTAATTGATTTAGTTAGTCTTGATTGTGGTCCACGTGTACACCTCTATGTAAGCATAGAGGATCCAAAACATGCCTTCTTCTATAGGCGGATAGTACCCTGAACCGGCGATGACACAACATTTCATCTTGGCGGGAGTCTGAGGGTTTTGAAGGATGTTTTGGTGCCTTGGCAGGAGGCAAAAGCATAGACAAAAGGCTTGGGCTGACCTCTTCACTCAGAGTATGCAACACTTTGAACCCTAACTGTTCCATAGCTGCATCTAGCTCCAACTCCTTCCAGTGGTCGACACCATCCCAGGGCGCCATCGTGAGAAGAACACCAGCTTCAAGCAGAGGAGGCTACAATGGGAGGGGCCGCCCATCCCATGCCATGTCGAGAACTACCCCCATTGTTGCGGCTTTAAGACACCTCAGTGGATTTCCTAGAGTGATGGAAACCTAGGATGTCGGTACCACAGATGCTGCAGGGCAAATAATGTAACTTGATTTCTTTCTTGTTCATTCTGTTTTTGCAATGCAAATTCTAAAATCCCATTGTACTTATGGTAATTTGTTTTTTCGTAGCCGGACTTAGATTGTGGGTTCTTTAAGTGGCATGATCCCCAATATGGAAAATTTCTGAGGACTTTGATTTTGGATTTATGTAACAAGATTTGGGAGCTTAAGGCGGAGGCCATTGTTACAAAAAATGAAGAACATCTATAGTAGAAGGAAGAGATTATGCCATAGATTGATGAAATGGCTAGGGTTCCAATGAAGATGATGGAAGATTTTGTACCTTTAAGAAAGAAATGTGCTTCCTATTCTTCTTTCACCTATTTTGTACTTACCTTAGTTCTTGGCATGTTCATTGGTAAGTTGTTTAGTTCACCGTAGTAGATTCAAGTATCAATTTATGATGTATCAGACTAAAATCTATCACTTTTGTACAACTATTGTTAAACTAAATGCAAGGTGATTATCCATGTGTTCAATTTATTGAAATGTCATTGCTAGTACATCCAAGTATCAATTGATGTGTTGGACTAAAATCTATCACTATTGTACAACTATTGTTGAACTGAACGCAAGGTGATTAACCAGGTATTCAATTTATTGAACTATAAATGATAGTAAATCCAAGTATCAATTGATGTGTTGGAGGCATCCTACTTCCCTGGACACTGGACCCTTGTATAGGGGCAACCAATTTATTAAACTATATATACACTCCTACGGTCCTACCACACCTTTCTCCCATTCATTCTCCACTCTGCTCCCTTGCTCTGCTTCACCATGCTAGCGTCGGACGAAAGGCAGCCTCTCGCATGCTCACTGCTCCTTCACCTCCAACCTCGCCGGCACACAAATCTTCAGCGCACTATCCCTACTTCTCTGCTGCATCTGAATCTAAGGTAACTGCACTGGATCTATTCCTTCATCGGATTCTATATTCCTTTGTATTGCTCTCTCGTGCTCTCTGCTCCTTTACCTCCAACCTAGCTGCAATAATTTGGTTGGATCTATAGATGATAATACATCTTCTTGTTCTAGAGTTTGTGTCCTTGTATATCCATAGAGTGCAGCTTGTGAGCCTTATTGTCCTTGATATTGGTTCACTGAATCAGTGCTTTATGAACAAAGTCAATGAGCTAAATGAAAGTATACCAATGGATGTGGATAGGGTTGTAGAGGTCAAGGCTCAGGATGACATGGAGATTGACAACGATCCTATGGAGGTTGACAACAATCTACAGGTTATTATGGAGATTCACAATGATCCCATGAAGGTTGACTAGGATCTGCATGGAGAATGATTAATTATGCAACCAATGCTATACATATAAAGGCCTTTTAACTTTTGCATAGTGTCAGCCTAATTAGTATCTGCATTTTAGCTTTCAGCATTCTTGTTAGCTTGGTAGTGTCCACCAACATATTCGGTATGAATGTATGGAACTCAAGTTGGATTCCTTTCAATCCAAGAGTACTGGCCTTGTGCTTTCCTTATATTTTCTAAGTGCGTAGTTTGGCTTTCTTTCAATGTAAATCTATGTGCCTTATTTTTCATCATAGAACTCAAGTTGACTTCCTTTCAATCTAAGTATTGAAATTGTGCTTTTCTTAGTTTTCTAAGTGCGCAGTTTCATTTTGTTTCAATGCCAAACATTAAGATTGTGTGCCTTAGTGTTCATCACCGTATCATACAGTGGTCTCCAAGTGGTAATAGGATCCAGCCACTAGTGATGGTACTATGCATTCACCGCCGCTTAGTTGCAAAATTTCTAATGTCGTGTTTGAACCCTCCCGCACGGAACTAACGGAAGTTTGATTCCCACATAGCATAAAAGTTACACAGAGAACAAGCAACCCCTGCCCTAACATCCCCCTTAACCCTTCCCCTCCCCCCACCATTGCCCCCTCCCTCCCCACACACACATAGCTTTTATTGTCCTCATTGTTGTTGTTCATCATCACCGCTCCTGCTCATGACCACCAGTGCATGAGCTACTGCTATCACCAGCATTGCCACTTGTGCTCATCACCGCTAGATCTAAAGGCAAGTGTAATAAGGCCTTACTTGCATCACCATCTCTTCTCTCTGAAACTCATCTCCTTACTAATATTTATTGATGCAATTCTATGGTAGGGCGGCCTCATCTCTTTGGCTATTGGTGTCCTTCCAGATGAAGGAGGCCCACAACATGAGGAACATAGAGGATAGCCTCTTAGATGATGTGCTTATCGACATCTTTAGCTACCTCCCTACTTGGTCCTTGTGCTACTGTAAGTGTGTCTATCACTCCTAGAGGCGCGTCCTCTCTGACTCCTATCAACGTAAGAAGTTTTCACAGACTATCATCGACTTCTTCTATGGCAGCAGGTGGAAAGGCAATCGCCACTTCACCATCATCACCAGTGAATGGCCCTCCTTGTCATTCTTGCCCTTCCCCCTTAAAAAGTCCTAGTCTCATATTGTTGTAGCAGCCTCGTCCTTTGCTGGTGTGCTAGGCCTGATGGATTATGTGGCTATGTTGTCTACAATTTGGCGATCGACAAATGGCATGTACTACCACGTAGCATCTGTTTTGTTGATTAGGCTCGCTTAGGTTTTGAACCAATGTCCTCGCACTTCCATGTGATTGAATTTGTTAAGGTGGAGGGTGCGTGCGTAGGTGTGGAGATCCACTCATCTAAAACTACATCATGAATCTTTAAGGAATCTAAATGGGGTGAGGGTAGTATTATTCTACATTTAAAATCAAGAAGTGTTTTTCTTAATGGTTTTATGCACATGGTTGAGTACTCTATGATAGCTGTCGTCGATTTGGAGGGAAAGACATGGAGGTCAATTCATAAACCATGTGGTGCTGAAATGTCTATCCATCAAGCTCAGGGTCACTTGTGTGTGTGCTATACTAATTTTCACAATAGGTCTTGGCTTTTAGTGTGGATACTTGAAGACTATGGTACTGATAACTGGAATTGAAGCATGTTGTGGACACGGAGGAACTATTTAGATGCATGAATATTAAAGTTGGTTCTAAGCTTTGTGATGAGGAGTACAGAGTGATTACAATTCACCCAGAATAGAATTTTATTTTCCTTGTTGGGAAGGATAGAACATCGATTGCATATGGCATGGACCGTAGAAAGGTTCATGTCATCCATGCCTAGGTCATCCGCTTTTATAGATTAAGAGGATGTTTCCATATGAATAGGTCTTACTATCTTCCTTATGTTCTCTTGTTCATGGAGTCATTAGAAGAGCAGTAAAGGTGCATTTCCTACATTTCATCGTCACGATAGTCTTTTTTAGGTAGGCAGTTGTTTTCATTCTATGTATGTATAAGAGGGGTTCAATATTATTAATTCTGCTGCTTTGTTCAGGTTGTGGATCAGAGATGAATAAGAGGGGTTCCATGGTGCATTGGCTACCAATCTGAAGGATGTGCTAATTATATTCATTTTGCCTTGCAAGTAGGAGTGCCACATATAAGGAGCATAGCTACGTCGTTTTGTTATGTAAGTGTGTATAGATCAGTATCTTTAGTATGCTCTATGTACCGCTTGTGTTAGGACATCAGTTAAGAAATATGTTATGGTAGCATCCATTGTTATTGTAAAAGTACTCTTGTTTGTGAACATGATTTATGGATATAATGATTATATATATGAAAGTGCAATCAAGCCCTAATTGTGGGTTTTGGTGATAATGACCATGCAATTAGAGGACTAATGAGATTTATAGAGATGATAAGCAGGAAATCAATATTTGAGGATGTTATACGAAATGGAGGATCCCCCATTATGATTATTAAAGGATTCAAACTCAAAGGAGGTTTAAATTCTTTTATATTTTGAATTTGAGTATAGGAAAAGTCATACAATAAAGGGGGACACATTGCTTAAGCTAAAGTGTGCTACCAAGTGCACATTCTTACACTTACATCCTCAGTTACTCAGCCAACACAGCGAGCACTTCATTCTTTATCCTTGCTGTCTTGCCTAGTGCTGTAGTGCTGCACCTGAAGAGAGGCACTACCGCTAAGTGGCACTACCGCACTTGAGCCATGGCACTACCATGACTTAAGTGACCGTTGGGGGCTAGGGGGTATTTATACCTTTCTTCTTCCCCTCTAACGTCTCTCTTCTTTCCCCAACCGTTAAGTTCATGCAAAAGCTGAAAAAGTGCCTTTCTCTCTCTCCTCCATTGGTGAACTTGAGCTCCCAAGCTTCTCCATTGATTTCTCCATTAATCCTTGAGAGAAAAAGGTGCCAAACTCGATTAGAGAGCAGATCCACTGATTTCCAAACTCTAAAGAGCACTTTGTCCATGTTTTGGGCAGCAGTTGTGTTTGTTACTCTTGGAGCCTGGCTCTTAGCCAGCTAGAGCATCGCCCGTGGAGCTTGCCAACTTGTGTGGTAGCTCTAGGAGGTTTGTAATCAACTCTTGCATCTAGTAAACTCACCCCTCATCTCAAGAGTTAAGTCTCTTGACTTAAGAATGAAGAAGGGTTGGAAAGCCCTAAACCTTAGTGGCTAACCTCAAGAATGTGGACTTAGGCAAGCCTTAGTGGCGAGCTAAATCATGGGATAAATTATTGTGTCACTTTGTGCTTGCTTTACATTCTTGTGATTCATATTGTTATTGAGGTGATTTCTAGGGTTTGTGGCCGATCTACTTGTGTGTGGTGTTCCTACCACTTCTTGTTGTCAATCTATTTTCTACACACTTGTAGGGACCTCAGTAAAGTTTTGGATGCAAGTTTCCTTTCACTAATTTTGAATTATATTTCTAAGTTGTCTACAAGTGCGGCAGTACCATTGTTCTAGCTCGGCATTGTTGCTGAGCAGCAATGCCACAGGCAATGAGCGGTAGTGTCGCATGTTGAATTTGATAAAAGTTCAAGTTTTATTTTAATAGACCTATTCACCCCCTCTAGGCTAACCAGAGATCCTACAATATATGTATGTGTTGGCACAAAAACATGTCAATGCGCCTGACACACAACAAGCCTGAAGGATCTGCTTGATGGAGCAAGGCTGGAGATTCGCTTGGCTTCAACACAGGGGTAGCTAATCCTATGAATTCCTTCCAAAGGCATGCCAGTCAATTTGACCTGCAATTGATAAGGAGAGAAAGTTTATCAGTAATTTAAGGTGGAACATACCGGTTTTGCCCAGATAGTTCCAAGTGTGCCGCTATAGGAGCAGCTAGATAGGAAAATTGACTAAATAGCCGATACGTAAGGAAATCGACTATTTACGGACTATATTGCTATTGGCATGAAAATGTGTGTATACACACGACAAGCTAGAAGGATCTGCTTGATGGAGCAAGGCTGGAGATCCGCTTGGCTTCAACGCAGGGGTAACCGATCATGCGAATTCCTCCTAAGACGTGCTAGTCAATTTGACCTGCAATTGATAAGGAGAGAAAGTTTATCAGTAATTTAAGGTGGAACATGCTGGTCTTTGCCTCGACAGTTCCAAGTGTGCCGCTTCCAGAGCAGCCATACGGGAAAATCAACTAAATAGCTAATACGCACATAAATTGGCTGTTAGGGACTGTAAAGCTCGTGGGTAGCAATTGATTTTGTGTTGATAGGTACAGTACATGTAGATATAATTGAGATCATCAGTTAGGCAGATATTACCAGTATAAAGCATTGAGCCGATGAATCCAATGAGAAGGGATATAGCATGCGAACAAATCAACTGTCTGATACAAATGGATCTTCAAATGCTCTGAATCTAATCTATTACCATTAATAGTGAGGTTTGACCGGATCGATGGCAGCTATGATGATAATAACAAACTAAAACCGAAGAATCCGCAAAAACATCTGTATTTCGATAGGCTTTCCGAAAGACATGCTATACGTGAAGGCTCAGGTGAATCGGCTAAAATAGCCGATTCGGATGAAAAGGGACTACAGCGTGTGAACAATCGACTATTTCACGCGGACAAACCTATGGACTCATCAGACCTAACCTACTATCTCTAATAGTGGAGTTCGATTAGATCAATGTAGCCATGATAAAGACAACAAATCAAACCTTTAAAGTAAACAGATCTATTCACGTTTAATAGAATCATGTAAACACACTGTAGGCGTTAACGCATAGGTGATCGGCAATTTAGCCGATGCAGGCATAGCAAACAGTTAAGGTCACACATAATCGAGAACAAATCTACTAACTAGCATCCTCCAACCTATAGTGCCATCAGTAGGGATCGACCGGGTCATTACAGCCATAATAGCGAACTATAGACCAGATTTAACTAGCCAGCAAACCTCTTCAAAATCATACATGCCTTAATCGCGTACTATGCACGATCCAGATCAAAATAGAATAGCTGATGAAACATATCCATCGCTTAGAGTAAGAAACATCATATTGTGACAAAGCAAACAACGGACTAGAAGGATGTAAGGCCGGTCTAGATTGATCTCAACCGGGCGAGTTGATGTTGCTGCAAACTAATATCGATAAGAACATCAGTAAGATCGGTAACTTAATGAATCTACCCGAAGCACGCCACCCCAAGGTAGAGCCGATAACTTGACCTTAATCTAATTCGAGCAGTGGAGGTCGATCGGATCAATGCAGCCGTACTTGAACTAGACAAGAGTCAATAACTACCTTATACTAGAGTTCACAGTGGAGGTCAACTGGATCAATGCAGCCATACAAACCAAAGTATAAGCCATGACGATACTTATAGATAAGCCGGAGGTAGGTCGGACTGATGTAGCCCTGCTTGCTAAAGAACTCACCAAGATCTACTCTACTCCTACTCCTAAGGGTTGGCATGGAGCCGCAAAAAGAAAATTGTATTTGATTGATTGGATGTCCTTTTTACAATAGCCGGGGTTCAATATTTATACCCGGAGCCAAAGCATGAATCCTACTTAAGTATGACTCATTACGATCCTTGGCATAAGAGAAAACATTCATAATCTAAGATAACTTGGACCCCAATCTTTCCGCTTTTGTAGAGTCCAATATGTTTTTCCCGACGCCAACTGTAGCTTTTGTCGTTATCTGCTAGCGTCATCTAAAGAGAGCCGATCCTAGTGCTATATTTGAATCAGCTGATATCGACCTTTATGCAATCGATTCCTTGATGACATGATCTTGGGAGCTTCGAGTTCCCGCATTCCTCTTCCCAAATTTTGGTGTAAACAACTGGTCATGGGTTGCGATTGATTTTATGATGACAAGTACAATGCACGCAGACATAAGTAAAATCATCAGCTAGGTGGATATTACCGTTGTAAAGCATTGAGCTAATGAATCTAATGATAAAGGATATAACATACAAATAAATTGACTATCTAGTACAAATGGGTCTACAAACGCTCTGAATCTAATCTGTTACCACCAATAGTGAGGTTCGACCGGATCGATGGCAGCTATGATGATAGTTACAAACTAAACTGAAGAATCCATAAAACCATCTATACATTGACATGTTTTATGTAAGACATGCTATATCTGTGAAAGCATAGGTGAATCAGCTGAAATAGCCGATTCAAGTAGAAAAAGGGTCATAGCATATGAACAATAGACTATTCAATACAAGGAGACCTATAAACTCCTCAAATCTAACCTATTATCTTTAACAGTGGGGTTCGACCAGATCAATGGCAGCTATAATAAAGATAATAGATTAAACTTTTAAAGAAAACAGATCTATTCACATTTAATAGGGTCATGAAAACATGCTATGAACGTTGAAGTGCGGGTGATCGACTATTTAGCTGATGCAGGCACTGCAAATAGTCAAGGTCACGCCTAATCAAAAACAAATCTACCAACTAGCATCCTCCAATCAAAAGTGCCATCAGTGGGGATCGACCGAATTGTTATAGCCATAATAATGAACAATGGACCAGATTTTACTAGCCAGCAAATCTCCTCAAGATTAGACATGCCTTAACTACGTACTATGCATGATCAAGATCGAAGTAGAATAGTCGATGAAACATAATCCATCGTTTAAACTAAGAACTGTTGCAATGTAACAAGATAAATGATGGGTTAAAAGCATGTGAGGCCGATCTAGATCGATCTCGATCAAGCAGGTTGATATTGCTGAAAACTAATGATAGTAAGAACATCAGCAAGATCAGTAACTTAATGAATCTATCCAAAGGATGCCACCCTTAGGTAGAGCGGATAACTTAACCTTAATCTAATTCAAGCAGTGGAGGTTGAACTTAACCGATGCAGCCGTACTTGAACTAGATAAGGATCGATAACTAGCTTATACTAGAGCTCACAGTGGAGGTCGAACGTAATCGATGCAGCCTTACAAATAGAAGTATAAGCCATGACGGTACTTATAAGACAAGCCAGAGGTCGGTCGGACCGATGTAGCCCTGCTTGTTGAAGCACTCGCCGAGATCTACACCACTCCTACTCCTAAGGGTTGGCGTAAAGCTAAAAAAAGTAATTTGTATTGATTGATTGGATGTCCTCTTACAATAGCCAAGGTCCAATATTTATGCTCAGAACCTAAGTATGAATCTACTCAAGTATGACTCATTACAATCTTTGGTATAAAAGAAAACATTCCTAATTTAAGATAACTTGGACCCTAATCTTTCCCTTTTTGTAGAGTCCGGCATATCTTTTCCCAACGCCAACCATAGCTAATTGTTGATGTCATCCGAAGAGAGCCAATCCAAGTACCGCATCTGAATCAGCTGATATCGATCCTTATGCAACCGATTCCTTGATGACTCAATTCTGGAATTTTTGGGTTCCGCCTTCTTCTTCCAAATTTTGGTGTAAACACATGCCCCCTAATTTTGGGATAAAAATGATTTTATTCTAAAATTCCTATTTACCTGTTCACCATGTCACAATTGTTTATTCTGAGATATACGCGTGACTCTTGATATTCTCGGTTCGAATTTTATATAATACCCCAACAGTCTGATTTCTGATTCATTCGGCCCATCTACTTTCCCCTTCTTCTTCGAGCGAGTCTCAACAACCAAAGCCACCATCGCCAAGGCCTCAACCCTAGAAAATCCTCTGCTTCATCAAGCTGTTATTCTGACAACCTTCCCTAG
Source organism: Miscanthus floridulus (assembly GCF_019320115.1). Lineage (NCBI taxonomy): Eukaryota > Viridiplantae > Streptophyta > Magnoliopsida > Poales > Poaceae > Miscanthus > Miscanthus floridulus. The sequence continues at coordinate 150,832,998 of NC_089582.1, read as the reverse complement.
ATTTAGATCTATTTTTGGCTATAATGGCGACCAGCGACCACGTCCCTAAGGTATGCTTCCAAGTTCCCATTTTCTAAGTATTAGTCATTACCCTGCATTTCCTTTCTTCTCAAATTTATTTTGTTTGGTTTCTAGGAAATGAGGTACAAAATTTTGATTCCATCGTCTATTGTTCCCCATGTCTATTTTCTTCGGCCTATGGGTGACTCTGATCCATCAGACTTTATCCATCAAGAAACCAACTGAATCCCCTTCAAACAATCTATAGTGGATTTGTCCTCCTAGAACACCAAAACTCCCTTTAGGAATTAGCCCAAAATGCCTAGGGGATGGAGAGATTGGTTTCGCAGGGTATTAGGGAAAAAAGCTAGAGTTTAGGAGATTTATGACTTGAACCAATGCTTGACACTCTCATTGTCTAGAATGAAGAGGAATGATTCACTCCTGATTTCTACATCTTATTTCTTGTCTAACACCCTAAATGCTTTCATTTTTTTGTCATGGCCCAAAGACCATCACTCTGGCTGATGTTCACATGTTGACTGGCCTTAGAATAATAGGATCAATACAACCTTATGACTTCTTAAGTGCTGGATCCAAGAAATTTGCCAAAATATCAGACTACACAGGATGGACAAGCAACATTCTAAACCATATTAGGGACGAATCAACTATTAGCGAAAAAGAATATGTGGCTTTTCTGAACATGTGGTTAGAAAGATTCATCTTTTGTGGTTCATCTTATGGTTCGACTTACAATCACAAACCTATGGCAGAGCATCTGGTAGTAGGCGCTGATATTCCTCTTGGAAAGTATCTGTTAGGAGTTGCTTATCATCTGATGCACTAGGTAGCTGTCTAGTTACTGAAGAATGAACTAGTGCACACTATTAGTGGCCCTTGGTGGTTGATACAGCTATGGCTGAACCTGTATATGCACAAGATTGTAAGACCTAATCTCAGAAACCTGAGCTTTCCTTCCTCTAACTTTGATGAGGAATACAGAGGCGAAGAAGGAAGAGTCCGCTAGTGCATGAGCTATGGTGAAGCTGCATCAGCCGTAACAATTGCTGTCGATGTTGGCCATCTCTTTAAGAAGTTTTATAGAGGGTTTGATGCAAATATTCTGACTTGTCTACCCTATAATGAGGATGAGAACAGTGAGTTGGTCTTCCCATTCAAATTTCAATTTGAATCGGGCTGCTCAGACGAAACGGCGACTGCAATCTTCAATTCCTTCATCAAACCTTGTGTTCTTCCAGCTGAATTTCATCATGGGCGTGGCAAAATGTCTACATGTTCCTTCCTTCTAGGCAACCTTCCAACTTATGAGTTTTACAATCCCTCTTTCGTAGCTCGTCAGTTTGGTCTTGGTCAACTGCATCCTCAACTGTTCTTCAAGAACACACTAAAGCTAAGAGAGGGTATCAGTGAAGTGATGGAAGCCTCCAAAGTCTTTCAACTAGGATAAGATCTTCCTTCCTTTTGCTTACATGACTAGACCAGAGTCAACTTCTCTTCTACTCTTTTTGACTCCTGGTGGCAAGAATGACACTCCCATCTCTTCTGTGGGTCGGTCCATCCTAGGTGCATAGCTCTAGATAGAGAGTTTGCTTCCAACAGTGAGGTAATTTACCATCCTTTTTAGAAAAAATATTCGATTGAATTCCCCTACCAACTGTTCTAACAAACCTTTTTAGGACACTAAATTTGATCCCCCAAGCTTGTACAGGAACGGGCATCCTATAGATTATCAGCCACCATGTCCACCTCAAGAATTGGATCGACCGCTCCCACACTGAAGAAACTGATGAAGACCCAAGCTATCCCTACAATCGTAATGTATCAATCCTCAAAACATAAGACAACCAAAGGGATAACCTAGAAAACTAATACTGGAAAAAGACTTAATAGAACGAGACCATCAGCTGTCCAGGTAAAACAATTCTTTCTTTCTTCAAAATGATATTCAACTTCTAATCTCCTTCTTCACAGTTTTCAACCATTGAATCCTAGTCTGTTCGAGATGCGGAACTATTGTCCCAAGCGTTCAATTCAGCATCAACTAAACCTTCATCAGCCGATCCTCAAAAAGAACTAATTTTGGTTGAACCAAACGATGCTTCTAAGATTTTAGAAGATGAGAACCCTTCCACTTCAATCCTTGATGAGAACCCATGCAAAAGCAGGAGTCTGATAGTCCATCCATTGAAAATGATCTTGTTGGCGTCATTATATAGACTATTGAATCTCCAATTCAGCAAACAATTGATGGTAGGAAGATCATATATCCATTTTACCCTTTTGCAACAAACATGAATTGAATAATCTTCCTTGATATTTGCATATACCAATGTTGATAGTTCAGAGCTGATTCAACCAGATACCATTGGTGTATCATTAGCCGTTCCTTCTTCTCAGATAGAAGCTATCCCAGAAAAGATACCCTATTTACTTCATCATTTATCTTATTATCAACTGATTCAATCCTCTTAATAAGATTTTCTTATATATAGGTACTTAATCTTCTAGCTCCAAGCTACTCTTTTAATCTTGAAGAGTATCTAGATGAAGATAAAATCAGCTCATCAGCCACCTCTTCTAAAGAAGCTTTATCAGAGGAGACCAAAAATCAGCTAAGGGATATATTACCAATGTTTGAGAAGAATATAACGGATTTGGTCCAAGATGCAGATTCAATGCAAAGAGTCTTCTTGGCCTTTAAGGATAATTCATCCCTAGTTCTTACCAAAGTCTTGTCACCTTTGTCTGTCATCGAAGATCAAGCCCCAAAGGTGAAAAAGGCTCAGAGGAACCTTTCTAACCATGAAGCTTTATTGGCCAAGAAGTCCAATAGGCAAGAGGCCAAAGAGCTGACATAGTTGATCGATGATTTGAAGAACTCCTCCCTCAGGATCGATCCAGAGCTGACCCAACTAGAAACCAAGCGTGTAGAACTTGATAAGGAACTGGAGAATGTGAAGGCCGCCATCGATCACCATAAGTCCAACCTAGCTCAAATACCCAGTGCCATTAAGTAGAAGAAACAGGAACTCTTGATCAATGTCAGAGAAGGCAGGACCATCTACAACAGCCTTGAAGATATTCTTGGATTAGGTGAAGGAGACAAGCAACAAATCACAGAAGTTGATGCTATCCGGCTAGAAGCATTGAAAGTAATCTAGGATTTTCTAAACTTGTAATATGCATATCAATATGTATTTTGTGTAGAACCAGTGATAGCCATACTTTCTGTTGCCTTATTGTATTTCTTGTCTCACCTAAAGAACCGATTTGAAAATAGCTGATTCCATACTTCTACCCTTAATCTTCTATCCTTAGTCATCAACACCGCGTTTTCTTCGGTATTAGTGAAGCGACACTTCGCCTTCTATTAATTGCAGTTGCCTTTTGCATGTCTTGAAATATCTGCCACCTTGCTTCGTGGCTACAAATACCGGCTGAGGGCTCCAGCCCTGAACACATCTATACTCGCAACTGCTTCTGTTCCTTTGCACTTCTCCACCCTTGCAAACTCTGTAGTGGCTTTCTTCCCCCTTCTCATAGATCTAATGAACCCTATGGCCAGCGAGGACAACCAAGGCAAACATGCGGTGGAGGAGATTCGAAGGAGAACATGCCAGTGAGCCAGTGCCTTCATCGTATGAGGTGAGATCAATATCTTCTGCTTATGGTGATGAACTTTTCTAACTTGTTTATAGGTTTGTCTTTAATGACAGCCTTCGTCCTCTTCCTAGGGATGACGAGCCCTCCAATGCCATATCTAATGCTACCTCTACGCCAGACTCGTCGTCGGACTTCTTTGATTCCTACAACGGCGACGATGCCCGGTGTTTCCTCTGGGAGTGGAGGGCAGCCTAGGACTATTATTTCAAGGCAACTTGGGAAAATGGTCAGCTTGAGATCCACCTCGGGGCCTCTCAAGTAGCCCTTCATGCCACCAAGGAAGAGGCCAACGCTGCTCGGGCGCGGCTGGCCGAATCCGACGCCATGGTGGCGGGTAAGATAGACTCCAAGAACATCTTTACTTTGAATTCTACTATCTTTATCTTGATAGCTCTTTTGTTTCTGTGATCGCCAGCCCTAACGGTGCAGTTGGAGTACCTCCAACTAGCAGTGAACGTGGCTATGGTGGCCGTCAACGCTCGAGGCCCCCTCATCAACACCTGCCTCCACGACCTCCCGGCCCGCATCTAGGAGATCGCCCTTGGTGGCGTTTATCATGGCGCATCAGTGGAGCTAGCCGTGGCGCAGGTCTAGACTAGGTACGAGCTCCATACCATGGAGACCGGTTTCCTAATGGGCGATGGCCCCGAGGAGCACGGGAGTTGATTGAGGAGTTCATCGATGCAGCGAAGGCCATCATGGACATCACATCTGCTCAGGATGTGATAAACAATGTTTTTGATTAGTTTGTATTTAGGGCAAACTAATCAATAAAATCTCTATTTTCTCCATGATCATATCTCAGCGTACTTCTGCAACATCTTTGTATACATCATGATTGTTTCTATGTTTGTTTTTGCTCTATAAGCGATACGTCTCGTATCGGTTTTCCCCCCTTTGGGTTAATTTTAAGCTAAAGACAATACCCTTCTAGCACTGGCTATTAGAGCCGATGACTGAACAAATTGGCTGTCAAGTATTGATCCAACCGCTAGGATAATATTCCTTCAAACATTTTTCATCGATCGCTTCTTGATAGGTTGCACCAGAACTCTTCAGGCCAAAGATTAAACAATTGGCTGGTCTAGGCCTAGCATCTTATTAAGCAAAACAATCATTAAATTTCCTTTAATAAATCTATCAACTCTGGCTTATACTAAGGATTCGACTTAGCGCTCATATACGTCGACCTAAGCCTGTCTCTAGGACCAATGTCTATTTCATTTAATTCACCGGCCGACGTGAAGCCATGTCCTAGCTTATCACCTGTACCATCTATTGGGTTATCCATTAAAACAAACTCTCAGAGTCGATTTCTTGGATCGGCTGTTGACTTTCATCATTGATCTTAATGAAGCCTCTTTCCCATAGCTTGCCAAAAAAACATTCAAAGTCTTCTAGCTCCCAATACATTGGATCAGCTGTTGCGATACTTACAGAATCATCAGCACGAACTAGCTCAACTTCATCTCCATGCCACTGAATCAAGCATTGATGCATAGTTGATGGTACACAACAATTTGCATGAATCCAATCGTGACCAAGGAGTAAACTATATGACCCCTTTCCATCAATGACAAAGAACGTGGTGAGCAAAGTTTTACTTCCGATTGTCAATTCGACGTTCATTACCCCCTGGTCTTTGATGAATTACCTCTGAAATCCTTAAGCATCATGTCAGTTTCAATCAAATCTCCTGGTCCCTTGCCAAGTTTACGAAAAGTGGTATAAGGCATAAGATTAACAGAAGCTCCTCCGTCCACCAACATTTTGCTCATCGGCTTCGCATTAACAAAACATTTTACATATAAAGCCTTTAAGTACCGATGCTTGACTAGCTTATTAAATATAGCCTAATGTATCACTATCAACTTGCCAACTATCTCCTCATACTCCAATTCATCAAAATCTAAATAGACTTCTTGATCTGCTGGAGCCCAAAATTCTGACAGCAATAGAAAAGTCATTTGAATATTAGCCGATGGTTGACCCCTATTGGCTGTTTGTTTAGCACGCCACACTTGAGGTCTACCAAATGCCTAAGCCTGCTCTAGCTCTCTGTTCCTTAGGCGTTGCACCCTTCTTTTCTGGCTTCTTGTCAAACCTCTTGGACACCATTGGCCTTCCTGCCAAACATAATCTTTCTCATTACTTTCTTCTTCATAATCAGCCCAGTTTTGATCAACAACTCACTTCCTAAGCCAATCATGAACACTTCTATTTTTTAAGCACCGATCTATATTATTATGATGATACTCATCTCGAGCATGGACAGACCGGCGGTTGGCTTGAGATTGCCTAAACTCCCAATATTGTTCACTGCACTCTAGGCAGTTATTTCTAGTAGCCAATTTCAAACCTTCGTTCTAGCAATGCCTAAAGAAAGGACAATTCCAATGCGATTCGGCTTGTATTCTTTCATACCTCTCTTTCTCATGTTGACACTAGTATTCTTTCTCTTCTAGCTAGCGTTGATAACCCTTCTTCTATCGTTACCATTTGTTCAACAAAATTCGAGATATGACATGTAGCCTTATCACCCCATCCCTTGACGTCTCTCCCTATTCATATCGGCTCTTTTGTTGGTCACGACGCCTTCTAATCTCTCTATATTCATCAGCCGATATTTGCATCTCAGGATCAACTGTTCCTATTTCTCTTGCCCTGGTTGATGTTAGGACCTTAGTCTTTCCTTTGAGCAACTTAGCATTAATCATGTTCTGATCTCTTGGGAAAGGATTATCATCGACTTTCATCTTCCGAGGTGTATCAAATTTGAGCCTTCCTTGCTGAATAGCCCTTTATATATGTTGTCGGAAAATTCTACACTCATTAGTGGAATGAGAAGTAGCATTATGAAACTTACAAAACTTCTTATTCTTCAACTGATCAAGAGGCAACATAACATGATTGGCGAGTAACTTGATATGTCCCTTCTCAAGCAAGAAATTGAAGAGCTTATCCGATTTTGTGACGTCGAAATCATAGCTCTCTTCGACTCCTCTTCCCCAAGGATTTGGCACCATTACCTTCTTCTTACCCTAATTCCATTCAGCCATGGCAACCTCTTCTTCTTCATCGTCCTCATAGTCATCATTAACTAAATATGGATTATAGGTTTCGGCAAGTGTGGCACTCTTATGGAATCAGGTATCTCTGTGCATATTCTAGAATTAGCTATTGAGCGCTGCCACTCATTGAGCCAACTGACCTAGATTGTCAAACTCTTGCCCCATCAGCTTTTGTCTCCATGTTGGCAGCATTCCTTGAACAGCCAAAGCAGCTAGCTGATCATCAGTCAAGTTCAATGAGAAGCATAAATTTCTGGTCTCTCAGAATCTCTAAAGAAACTCAGTGTCTGATTCATTAGTTCTCTACCTTATAATCATCAAATCAGTAATTTTCTTTTCCCCTATCCTAGTGTAAAAATATGTATGAAACTTATTCTCTAGGTCAGCCCAATTGGCAATGGAATTGACTGGTAATGATAAAAACCAAGTAAAGGCTGGTCCTGATATGGACAAGGAGAAGAAATGAACTCGATGGGCCTCTTCAATAGACACTTTGCCCAACTGTGTAAGATACCGACTGGCATGTTCTATTGTGCTTATGCTATCCTGGTCAGTGAACTTAGCAAACTTTGGGAGCCCATAATTTGTAGGAAGAGCGGCCAAATCATACCACTCTGGATACGGACATTTGTATGAGAAGGTCTGCTCTTTTGGCTTTAAATCGAACTGATTCTTTATCATCTTGGTCACTCTAAGCAACAACTCATCAGTACCTAAATCTGGATTTCTCTACAATTGTTGACCCATTTGCGGATTAAAATTTTAGATACCTTGATACCCTGGATTTGTAATCATATGAAAGGTATTGTAATCTATGCCATAATGATACCCTTGTGGAATCTCTATCTGTTGGGACCTTTGCTGGTTTGTTGCTTGAAGTCTCTAGTTGTAAATACTGGGATCTGTATCTCTATGAATCCTTTGAACTGATGGTGCTATTTTTTGAGCCGACGGCGATATCTAGCCTGCTGTGCCAAAATTAACCATTTAATTCTGAACTTGCCCCCATCGGCTGTTGCACATGCTATACTGATGAACCAGGATTATACTGTATCTGATTAGTAGTAGCACCCTAAACTTGCTCAGATGAGCTCTGAACTGCCTGGATGTCATTATTACCAGCTGGTGCTGCTTCTTGATGGCTAGTACTAGCTTGCTTAGTCCCCTAAGTCGATGGATGTCGAATATTATAGTAAATCGGTCCAACCTGATTAATTGGATATCCATGAAATACCTCCTTCATGGTGTTGTGGAATGTGTTCAAAAAAACTGTATTGTGGTTCAATATGGCATCATGAACAGATTTGTTTGTAGCCTCTACGAAGAAATGTCTATCCTCAGCTTCATCTGCATTTGTCTGCCCAGGCATCAAAACTCTTGGTAGTGGATATTTCTGAACAATTTTATTGTCACGCGTCTTGGTGTAGGACAACAAACACTTATTTTGAAATTCTTCTATAGCTTTGTTGATGACATCTTTATCCTCATCAGGCAGGTCTTCATAAGGCACCATAAGAATGTCACCGTTGTTGTAAGTCGCCATGACGATTGTGGTGTCCTACTCCTAAGGGTTGGCATAAAGCCAAAAAAGTAATTTGTATTGATTGATTGGATGTCCTCTTACAATAGCCAGGGTCCAATATTTATGCCCGGAACCTAAGCATGAATCCTACTCAAGTATGACTCATTACAATCTTTGGTATAAAAGAAACATAATCCATCATTTAAAGTAAGAACCGTTGCAATGTAATAAGATAAACGATGGGTTAAAAGGATGTGAGGCTGATCTAGATCAATCTTGATTGGGCAGGTTGATATTGCTGAAAACTAATGACAGTAAGAACATCAGCAAGATCAGTAATTTAATGAATCTACCCAAAGGATACCACCCTTAGGCAGAGCCGATAACTTGACCTTAATCTAATTCGAGCAGTGGAGATCAAACTTAACCGATGCAGACATACTTGAACTAGATAAGGATCGATAACTAGCTTATATTAGAGCTCGTAGTGGAGGTCAAACTTAATCGATGCAGCCTTACAAACGGAAGTATAAGCCATGACGGTACTTATAGACAAGCCGGAGGTCGGTCGGACCGATGCAGCCCTGCTTGTTGAAGAACTCGCCAAGATCTACACTACTCCTACTTCTAAGGGTTGGCGTAAAGCCAAAAAAGTAATTGTATTGATTGATTAGATGTCCCCTTACAATAGCCGGGGTCCAATATTTATGCCCAAAACCTAAGCATAAATCCTACTCAAGTACGACTCATTATAATCTTTGTATAAAAGAAAACATTCCTAATTTAAGATAACTTGGACCCTAATCTTTTCCTTTTTGTAGAGTCTGGCATATCTTTTCCCGACGCCAACCATAGCTAATTGCTGATGTCATCCGAAGAGAGCCGATCCAAGTACCGCATTTGAATCAGTTGAGATTGATCCTTATGCAACTGATTCCTTGATGACTCAATTCTGAAAGTTTCGGGTTCCCACGTTCTTCTTCCAAATTTCAGTGTAAACAATATGGTTTGTGTTCATCAAGCTATTAAGGGCCTAGCTGAATGAGTAACTATTGTGAAATGGGATAAAATTATGTCACCATCGCTATAGGTATGATGCGACAGGGATCAAAAATATATCACCGCCGAATCCATTAGTAACCCTACACTGACTAAATGATCATCAAAGGCGGATCGTGGTGCAAGGTGACGGTGACCATGACCTTTGTACTGGCGGATCATACGTTGAAGCGATGGTGGTGTTAACCTCTACGCAGACATCTCGGCCAGCAAACCAACAATGAACCTGCACCGCTAACAGTCGGGTCGAAGTATAAGGCGACAATGCTGGTGACCACTATACAGGTAGTTGATGTGTCCACATGATGGTTTTGATAGCCTCGACGCAGTTGGATCATTTGCTAATGCGGTGGTGTTAGTGTGCATCCACAGCCAGGTCGTGCTTCAATGTGACTGAAATAAGGACCTAATCACGGATGAATCATAAGCCAATCGGCGGTGTTAGTGTATGAAAGGATAAAGATGCCCAAGAGGGGGGGGTGAATTGGGCTAATTCTAAATTTTCTTGCAATAATCACTACCAAGCCGTCTAGGTGATGGCGATCACCAAGAGTAACAAGCACAAACTCTCACTTGACCACGCGAAGCCTAATGAGAAGATGGATGCACACTTGTCTACTCTTAATTCACTAATGAGGCTACTCTCTTGGATTCACGAATCTCAATCACCTCACTAGGACCTTGCTCTTCTTGGCACTCACAAACGTGTTTCTCAGCTGTTGGAATGAGCAAAAGTGACTCCACACACGAGTGGAGCTTCTATTTATAAGGCAGCCTAAAAAACGAACCGTTATGAGCTTCTGCGGGGTGACCGGACGCTCCGGTCAGTTCAACCCGCATTCCAGTGAAAATGTGTTGACCGGACGCTGGCAGGGTCCGATCACCACTGACCGGACGTGTCTGGTCGCATTAAACCCTTACTAGAACCTTACTGTACTCGACCGAATGCTGAACCCCCAGGGTCCGGTCAGCATAGACCAGACATGTCCGGTCGTAGATTCCCTTCTCTAGAACCTTACTGGAGTCGACCGAACGCTGCCTCTCAGCGTCCAGTCACTTGACCTCTCCCGCATCTGGTCGCACCAAACGTAGACTGTTGATCAAATGAGCTGACCGGACCCTACGGCCAGCGTCCGGTCACACCAGAGCCAGCATCCGGTCAGCATTTAACCCTCCATTTACTTCCAACTCTCGATCATATGTGAATGAAGTTTGCTCCAAAGGATCTTAGGCATTTGTAGGAGCTACCTAGAGCTAGTTTTAACAAGTGTGCACCACACCTAACTCACTAGACTCACCTAGGTCAAGCTACCCGTCCATACCCCCCTTAATAGTATGGCCAAAGGAAAAACAAAGTCCTAAACTACTCTAAGTGTCTCTCCAACTCCAATCGACACTTAGAACTAGTCATCCTTAACCTTGTCGTCCATCCTTTGAAAACCGAAACAATTTCCATCGTAGGGGCATGACAACCTTGATTGCCCAATTGATCTCCATTACCATGACCTAACTTAATTGCCTCTACAAAACACATGTTAGTCATAGTAACCTTGTATTGTCATTAATCACCGAAACCCAACTAGGGGCCTAGATGCTTTTAATCTCCCCCTTTTTGGTGATTGATGACAATACCACCTCGAGTATGTGAAAGAGTGAGGTTTTTAACAGGCTTGGTTCATATAAGCTTTTGTTGATAAGAACAAAAGTGTTAGTCAAGCTTATATGACCCAAGCCAACACAATGTACTCAAAGGATATGAATTAAGCATGAGTACGAGTAACAAAGCTGATTTGCATCGGAGTATAAACACGGAAGCAATGGCAAATGAGCATAACACAAGGGTTATGACATATAAATAATGTAAAGTAGAGAGCACACATATCATATATCACAATCACGTTGATAGCACTATCACATAGATATAATAATGTGTATAAAAGTAACACATGAATGCATAAACGTAATAGTGTATCACACAAATAAGACTCCAAATGTATATAGTAGACTAGTACTAGATAACTAGCTCCCCCTAAAAGTCGCTCCCTCTGAGTCTACATACTCGAACCCTCTCCCCCTTTGGCGTCAAACACCAAAACCTAAGGGTCGGTCGGCGGGGCTGCAGCGGACGAGTCGGGCGCTGAGGTACGAGAAGCAAGCTAGAACTAGACACCATCATCATCTAACCCTGAGCTCTGTACTGACTGACCCTCTCTGGCAGGAAGTGTTGCTAAAGCGGTCTGGGTCTGAGCTGGGGTAGGTGCTGCCTGTGATGCTGCTAGGACATCTATCGTAGGATCTGATGAGGCAACAGACGAGGGGAGCCTCTGAGTAGTCATGACAACTAGAGCTGTTGTAGAAGGACCGGCGGCATGCATATGAGGTGGTGTAGGCATGTCGATCAACTTGCTGAAGGATGCTCCAAGACTCCTAGAGACTGAAGTGTTAGGCACAAAAAGCGAGGAAGACTGATCCGGTGAGAAGCCTATATGATATGGAGTGAACTACAGGGCTACCACTGGTGAGGACAACCACTGGGACACCTGAACTATGGGTGAAGCAAAAGGAGCTAGAGGTTGTCCCTAACTCTGAAGCCCATTGAGCTATACTGCTGGAGTCATCATGGTGGTGGCAAGCTGAGCAAGCTAGGGCGAAAGCTGTGGCTATGGGGCCCCAAGAGCTGTTACTACATGCTGCATAAATCTCATGAGCTACTGCTGCATATGTATCTATTGCTGATGCATATGTTGCTGATGTTGCTGCTGAAGGAGCTGCTGCTGCCACTGGAACTCGTCCTAACGAGCTTAAAACTATGTGAAGTTGGCAGTGGTCTCCTAAGTCTATCGTGCCTGATCCTACTACATCCGCTCAAGAATAGCAATCACGGTGGGGTCCATCTGTGGTGCAAGAGGAGCTGAGCTAGAACTATCGGCCTCTGCATCATGTCTACATGGAGGCATCTGAGGAATCGGCAGATAGTCATCATCCAAGCTGTCACTAGACTCTGTTGCCTCCTGTTGTGCCTCAAGCTGCTCCTCCTCTATAGCGGCTATGCCTCTAATGATCTTGTCCTACTGAGCTGCTGATTCTAGAACATCTGGACAATGGCTGGGCTGAGTGGGTACCTATGGTGTGCTATGCCTGATCCTCTGTGCCATGTTATAAGCTAGAAACTCAGTAGTGGCACCCTTGTACTCGGCAACCATCTCTAGGGTCCTAACCTACACAGACTTGAGCATCAAGAATGTGATCCAATGTGCATAAGGAAGCTGTCTGCGACCCTTGAAACCCTTAGCAATAGTATCCTTCATCTCTGATAGAAGAAGGTCCCAAATGTCGAACACGGTCTGCTGCATCAGGGCATTAAGGAGCTAGAGCTGTAGGCGAGTTAGACCCTCTCTATATCCCAACCTAGGAAGTAGTGTCCTCCTAATAACGGCCTCTAGCACATGAGCTATAGGAGTCAGGTCACTGGGGTTCCTCCTCGACCCCTCACCAAAGGGCTCCTTGAAGCAATGTCACACAAGATCAGTAGGGGGCACTAAATCTCCATGAGGACGCCTGGGAGGCTCCTGCTGTCTATAACATACCTCATGCAATTTGATAGGCTGATCCTATAGCCTCAGTATCTCCTAGGCCCTGAAACCCATCACCCTATAGTCTCTACCATTGAATGCAAAGTGTATGAAGTTGTGCTACGGGTCAACATAGAGCGAAGCATAAAACTGCCAAACCCAAGATGGCACATACAGTCTAGTCTGGCCAATCAGATCTGATAACCCCGGCAAATATGACAAGTAGGGGCAGATATGCTCTCTGGCTACTGCCACAATAGACTCTATACTGCATACCCACTAAGATCTGAACACTGCCCCCACTATTGAGATAAGCATTGTAGAAATCCTCCTGCAGTGGCATGTAGAAACCCTCAGCTTCTCTCTCATCCCTCCTCGGAGGGAACCACACCTCAAACTCAACAAACCTCAGTTGGCGAACCTGTCTGGCTGTGGTGGCTCTCAAGTCAAGATGTACTACTAGAGGCGGACCTTGTGGTCTAGGTGGTGGGCGTGAACCTTTACGCTATGTAGCTGGCCTCGATGGACTGTAGCACTGGTACGACCAGAGCGGCATAGCTGGGGTGCCAGCTCAGTCTCCTTGGCCTGCTGGCTCTCCTAAGTCTCCTGAGCTAGCTGAGGCTCCACTGGTGGGGGCTGCTGCTGTGGTTCCTGCTAGGACTCCTCCTAACATTGAGGCTCCTCAATAGCCTAACGATGTCCTGTCATCATAACAGTCCCAGGTGGACTACCATGAAGTCACTTAATCTCCCTCAGTCTACCCTACGCGTCTGCTGCCAGCTGATCTGCTATGACAACTCCACTATGGGCACCTCCTCTCTTGGCACGCTCTGTGGCCTCAGCGACTGCTGCTGCTCTCGCTGTCTCTGCGTCAGGGTACTTGCGCTTCTTGGATGTTACCTACTTCATTGCCTTGCCTTTAGATCCTGTAGGCTAGCGAGGCGGGGGCCTCCGATCGTCATCTCCTGGACCACCACCAACATTCTTCGTGCGAGCCATCTGATCGGACAAGAAGATGAATTGCCACTGACGAAGATCAACTGTCAAACTGACACTCCCGAGGCTTGGCCTCGATCTGTACTTGTGAGCTTGGCTCCGAGTTGTCTAACAACTGCCATAAGAACCTCAATGGCACCGACTAGCTGCACGATAGAATAGATGGATATATGAATAAATACAATATATCTAATAGATGTGAAAGACTTAGGAAGCAAGCAATGTAGGTGCGAAATTGAGACGACAAGCATGCTACCTAACGATCAGTGATCTGGGAAAAGAAGAGACATCGCGTGGGGAAACACAGAACCAGCTAGGGTTAGGATTCACGAAGCTCTGCGAAGAATCAGCCGGGGATCAGCGATAATGACGAAGTTAGGGTTGCTATGCTAATGCAAGGTAATCTAATGAATTGGTAGAAGGGCCTTACCAGCACGGAGGCAGGGCTAGGGCACGGCAGATCGGCACGGTGGAGCTGCTCACTGGCTGGAGGCACCGGACGCACTGGCTCGGCTCTGGCGGCACTGGATCGTGAGAGGCGCACGAGAGCAGAGGACGGCGATGGTGACTCGCGATGGCTTGAGCGCGCGAGGAGGCTTGGTGGCGTGCGTGGCTAGTGAGGGCATGGAGCAAGGGCGAACGGTGGTGGCGCACGGCCGCAGTGGATGGCGGCGCGTGGAACTAGACGGTAGTGTTGGCACGGGAGGCACGCGGCAAGCTAGCGAGGCGTGCTGTGGCGGCGTCGGCGGCGCAGGCTAGGGCTCGGGAAAGCTACAGCGGCGTACGAGTTAGGTCAAAATCCATGCGATGGCTGTGGTTAAATGAGGACCCCAACGTGACAGAATAGGAAACGGAAGAAGAGTCCTGATGCCGCACGAGATCCACTTACCGGAAGCTCTGGTGGTAGCGACCGGACGCTACCACCCAGCGTCCGGTCGATTCCAGAGAGGTCCAATTCCTCTGGAATCGCGACCAGACGCATTCGGTGGTCCATGACCGGACACAGGCAGGGTCCGATCAGTTTAGCCTGTTTCCTCTTCAAACAACCGGACGTTGGATCCCTTCCTAACCGGACACACAAACGCAGCGTCCGGTCACTCCTTCAGCAGCAGTTCACCTCCTGTGAACTGACCGGACGCTGGACAACAGTGTCCGGTGGTCCTTTTCCAGCAAATCTTCAAAGTTCCTTCGCGCTGCCTGTTCCTAATCAAGTCCCAACTTGAATAAGATCCAAATAAGCACCAATTGGGACTAATGTGAGTGACCTCTCTCAAACCCTCATATTTTTCAAAATATTTTGCCTTAGGCTATAATTCTTTTTAAGAAAATAGGCAATAAGAGGGCAAATGGAACAAAAAGACAAAACAACATCCATGCATATGCAATACTTTGTAAGTAAATCTAGTTGCTTGTCAAGTTTGATCCAAGGTTAAGCTTCTTCACATGCTTTTCGGCGGTTATCTTAACCATGTTAGACATGCCCTATATGCATTGCCAAAAATTAAACATGTTGTATATTACAATGAATGCAAGGGACAACACAAGCTCAATTTTTAGTGAAGTTGCTAAAGTCAAGTACATTCAGCTCATTCCGCAATCTATAAAATGTAGCCTCATCTAGTGGTTTAGTGAAGATATCCGCTAATTGATCTTCGGTTCTTACACCTTCTAGTGATATATCATTTTTAGCAACATGATCTCTTAGAAAGTGATGGTGGATATCTATGTGCTTGGTGCGAGAGTGTTGAACCAGATTATTTGCAAGTTTTACTGCACTTCCATTGTCGCACAAAAGAGGTACCTTTTCTAGAACTACACCATAGTCTAGCAAAGTTTGCTTCATGTATAAAATTTGTACACAACAAGCACCCACGGCAATGTATTCCGCTTCGGCGGTGGACAAAGCCACACTATTTTGTTTCTTGGAGGACCAAGACATAAGTGATCTACCAAGCAAATGGCATCCTCCAGATGTGCTCTTTCTATCCACTTTGCATCTGGCATAATCCGAATCGGAATAGCCAACTAATTCAAATATAGCTCCTTTAGGATACCAAAGGCCAATGCTTGGTGTGTGCTTAAGATACCTAAGTATTCTTTTTACGGCAATTAAATGTGTTTTCTTAGGACTAGCTTGAAATCTAGCACACATACACACACTAAACATGATGTCAGGCCTAGATGCGGTTAAATATAACAAGCTACCAATCATAGAATGGTAGAGAGTTTGATCAACCGGGTTACCTCCCTCATCTAGGTTGAGATGTCCATTGGTAGGCATTGGTGTCTTGATTGGCTTACATTCATCCATCTTGAATCTCTTGAGAAGATCTTTTGTGTATTTCTCTTGAGAGATGAAGATGCCTTCTTTCATTTGCTTGACTTGAAAACCAAGAAAGAATGTAAGCTCACCAATCATTGACATCTCAAACTCCTTTGACATCAATTCACCAAATTCTTTGCATGAGTCTTCATTTGATGATCCAAATATGATATCATCAACATATACTTGATAAATGAAGATATGCCCATCAAGCTTCTTGGTGAATAGTGTGGTGTCGACCTTCCCAATGGTGAAGCCCTTCTCAATGAGGAAGTCCCAAAGGCGCTCATACCAAGCTCTTGGGGCTTGCTTAAGCCCATAAAGTGCCTTGGACAACCTATAAATATGATTAGGATATCTAGGGTCTTCAAACCTAAGAGGTTGATCAACATAGACTAGTTCATTAATAAAATCATTTAAAATGCACTTTTCACATCCATTTGATATAGTTTTATTTCATGATGTGATGCATATGCAAGTAGGATACGGATGGCTTCTAATCTTACAACCGGTGCAAAGGTCTCTCCAAAATCCAAACCTTTAACTTGAGAGAACCCTTTTGCAACTAGTCTTGCCTTATTCCTCACAACAACACCTTGATCATCTTGCTTGTTGCGGAACACCCACTTTGTTCTAATGACTCTTGCACCTTTTGGTCGCTCTTCAAGAGTCCAAGCTTCATTGCGAGTGAAGTTGTTCAACTCTTCATGCATGTCATTGATCCAATCTGAATCTTTAAGAGCTTCTTCTACCTTGGTAGGCTCATAGTAAGAGACAAAAGAGTGATGAGCAATAAATGAAGTAAGTTTTTGAGATCGAGTCATTACACCCTTTGATGGACACCCTATGATGAGATCTTGTGGGTGATCTTGTAGGAGAGGTGTATTTCTTCTATTGACCACTTGAGGGGGAGGTTGTGGAGCATCAACATCTTGTGCTTGTACCACCATTTGCTCATGGGAGATATGAGTATCTTCATTTTCTACTCTCCCATCTTTTTACCATCTTGTGGCACACTTGATGAAGAAGGTTGATCAATGACCTATACATCATCTTCATCATCTTTTGGCTTGATGTCTCCAACTGGAATGTTCTTCATAGCCTCCCTCAATGGTTCATCACCTATATCATCAAGATTCTCATGTGCTCTTTGAGAGCCGTTAGATTCATCAAATTCCACATCATATGTTTCTTCAACCAAGCCGGTGGCATGATTAAATACTCTATATGCTTTGGACTTTGATGAGTAACCAACAAGAAAACCAATATCATAACGTCTTTGAAACTTTCCTAGGTGTTGCCACTTCTTATAGATGTAGCATTTGCAACCAAACACTCTAAAGAAGGAGACGTCCGGCTTCTTCCCATTGAGCAACTCATAAGGTGTCTTGTCAAAGAACTTTTGAAGGAATAGGCAGTTTGATGCATAGCAAGCGGTGTTGATTGCTTCCGCCCATAGAGCTTTGGGGGTGTTGTACTCATCTAGCATAGTTCTTGCAAGAGTGATCAAAGTTTGGTTCTTCCTCTCAACTACACCATTTTGTTGTGGAGTATAAGTTGCGGAGACTTCATGCTTGATCCCAACTTCATCACAATAAGCTTCAGTGTTTGTGTTGTCAAATTTTTTTCCGTTGTCACTTCTTATCTTCTTGAGTTTTACTTCAAATTCATTTTGAGCTCTCTTGGCAAACTTCTTGAAGCAAGATGCAACTTCGGATTTGTCATGAAGGAAGAATACCCATGTATACCTTGAATAGTCATCAACAATCACGAGATAATAGAGATTCTCTCCCAAACTCTTGTATGTTATTGGTTCAAATAAATCCATGTGTAGGAGTTCTAGCACTCTTGTGATTGACATAAAAGCTTTGTTTGGATGAGTATTTGTAACTTGCTTACTGGCTTGACATGCACTACAAAGCTTGTCCTTCTCAAACTTTACATCCTTCAACCCTCTCATCAAATCATTCTTCATAAGCTTCTTGAGTGAGCTCATCCCAACATGAGCAAGTCTTCTATGCCATAGCCACCCAAGTGTTGTTTTGGTGAATAGGCAAGTCTTCAAATTTATATCTTTAGAGGTGAAGTCCACTAGATATAAGTTATTGTATCTAAATTCATTGAATATCATTTAATTGTCATCTACCTTGGATACAACAACCTCCTTCTCGGTGAACAAGCATTGGAAGCCAAGATCACACAATTGTCCAACGGATAGCAAGTTGAAGCTCAATGAAGCAACATAGAGCACATTGGAGATGGAATGATCATTTGATATTGCCACTTTGCCCAATCCTTTAACCTTGCCCTTTGAGTTATCTCCAAATGTTATTTTATCTTGTCCATCTACCTCTTCATCTAGTGAGGTGAACATATGAGGATCACCGATCATATGTTGAGTGCAACCACTATCAATAACCCAATGACTTCCACCGGTCTTGTAGTTCACCTACACACAAGAGATTTAAGCTTTAGGAATCCAAACTTGTTGAGGGCCCTTCACCTTCTCAATAAGTGACTTAGCCACCCAAATCTTCTTAGGTCTATTCTTGTTAGGGGATCCTAAGAACATGACTTTCATCTTTCCACTAGAGTCCTTTCTAAGCATGTAGTGAGCATTGAAGGCAAAGGGTCTAGCATGCTTGGGCAAGGGTTGTGGCGGTGGAGTTTGGCACTCATGAGTAAAGTGGTCTTCTTGTCCACACCCAAAACATCTCTTTGGCTTTGGCTTTGGCTTTGATTGTTGTTGTTGAACTTGAGCCTTCTTCTTCTCTACACTTGCCATATATCCAATGTCACTTCTATCCATCTTCATGACGGTGTTCATGAGTAGCTCACTTTGGAGATGCTTGCCTCTTGCAAACTTGCTTAATCCCACCTTGAGATGCTCTTTCTCCATTTTGAGCTTTTTGTTCTCTTCTTTGAGAACATCATTGTTCTTCTCTTCCTTGAGCTTCTTGTTTTCTTCTTTGAGCTTCTCATTCTCAAGGATCAACTCTTCATCATGATCATGAGTTTCTAGCATAATGGCATTGTGGCTTTTGATCTCTTCAAGATCTTTCTTGAGCTTCTCATTATCACTCTTGAGCTTGATATATTCATCATAGTCATTGCACTCAACCACTTGCTTGCCTTTGCCACTAGATCCTTGCTCAATGCTCTCATCAATCAAATTATCACATGATGTAGCTATATCAATCTTAACAACATGGTTAGTAGCATCATGTGGCTCATTTGATAGGAATTCTTGAGCAATGACAAGAGTATCATGATTGATCTTAAGAGTTGTATACTCATCTTTTAGCTTGTTGTGACTAGTAATGAGCTCATTGTGCACCCACTCAAGTTTATTATGTTTATCTTTAAGCTCTTTCTTAGAAGATTTGAGCTCCTTGAGTTTAGATGATATAGCATCATTAGTTTCTCTAAGCTCATCATTAGTCTTTTCTAATGTATCGCACTTAGCTAAGAGTGAATCATTTTTAGCATCAAGCTTTTCATTTGTAGCTCTACTCTTTCTAATGATCTTAGTGTATTTTCTTATTTTGACAAGATCATCATATGTAGGTGAATCATCATTATCGCTATCGTTATCATCATCACTAGCTTGCTCATCATCACTACTATCATCATTCTTAGTTACCTTGTGTTCACCCTTGGCCATAAGGCATATGTGTGTAGAGGATGATGGCGATAGTGGCGGTGAAGATGCAAGATCAATAGCAATGGCGGCCACCTTCTCATTGTTACTATCATCATCGGATGATCCACTTGATGAATCAATGTCTGTGAGCCAATCACCGACAATGTAGGCCTTTCCACTCTTCTTCTTGTAGAAGTCCCTCTTTTTGCCATCTCTCTTCATGTATGGCTTGTTCTTTTTCTTCTCATCTTCATCTTCATTACTTGAGTCATCTTTCTTGCCCTTGTTCTTGTTCTTCAACTTGTCTTGGGTTTTGTGCATTAATGAGCTAGATGGCCAAGTTCGCCACAATTGTAGCAATCCATCTCGAAGATTAGCTTTCTTCTTGAGCTAGTGAAGAACTTCTTTTTCTTGCTGTCAAACTTGATGCCACTCTTGTTTAGCTTCTTTAGCATCTTGGCGGTCTTCTTCACCATGAGAACAAGACTTTCATCATCAACTTCATCTTCACTTGAGCTTTCATACTCAAGTCTTGCCTTGCCCTTCTCTTGGCTAGCTTTGAATGCTAAGTCTTTGTCTTTCTTCTTGTTAGAGGATGGGCCATCTTGTGGCGTGATGTGCATGTATATCTCATGAGCATTGATCTTTCCCAAGATTTGTGTTGGTGTAGCGGTGGAAAGATCACCTTGGTGTAGCACGGTCACAATATGCCCATATTTGTCAATGGGGAGGACACTCAAGATCTTTCTCACAACGTCGGATGGTGACATTTAAGTAAGTCCAAGCCCATTGGCTTCCTCTACAAGAACATTCAAACGTGAATACATCTCATTAGCACATTCTTTGGGAAGCATCTCAAATGAATTTAGCTTTTTAATCACAAGATGATAGCATTCCTTACGCTCACTCTTGGTTCCCTCATGGAGCGCACAAACGTCCGACCATAGTGCATGGGTGTCTTTGTGGTTTCTTACGCGGTTGAACACATCCTTGCAAAGGCCTCTAAAGATGGTGTTGCGAGCCTTTGCATTCCATTTTTCATAATTAACCTCATCGCCTTGTAGGTTAGTAGCATCCCAAGGTTTTGGGAAGCCTTGTGAGGCGGCTCTAAGAATACCAACGTCTAGAGCTTCTAAGTACGCCTCCATGTGGATTTTCCAATATGGAAAGTCATCTCCCTCAAAGATAGGAGGAGGTCCATCCCCGTGAGACATCTTGCTCTAAGCGGTTAAGCTTAAAAACGTGAGCACGAGGCTCCAATGCCAATTGAAAGGATCAAGATGCCCAAGAGGAAGGGTGAATTGGGCTAATTCTAAATTTTCTTGCAATAATCAAATCCTACGGTTAGCCCAATTACCCCTTGTGCCTAGAAAAGTGTTTCTAATAAACTAACGCACAACGGACTAGCAACCTATGTTCCAAACTTACTCTAGCATAGCAATTCTATGAATGTAAAGACAAGTATTGAATTGCTCAAAGTAAATGCTCAAAGTAAATAGAGAGAGAGAGGAACGTGGCGATGTTTTGCCGAGGTATCGGAGAGTCGCCACTCCCCACTAGTCCACGTTGGAGCACCCGTGCAAGGGTGTAGCTCCCCCTTGATCCGCGCAAGGATCAAGTGCTCTCTATGGGTTGATTCTTCGACACTCCGTCGTGGTGAATCACCCAAAGCCGCTCACAACTTGAGTTTGGTCACCCACAAGCTCCGTCGGGTGATCACCAAGCTCTCAATCACCACCAAGTCGTCTAAGTGATGGCGATCACCAAGAGTAACAAGCACAAACTCTCACTTGACCACGCGAAGCCTAATGAGAAGATGGATGCACACTTGTCTACTCTTGATTCACTAATGAGGCTACTCTCTTGGATTCACGAATCTCAATCACCTCACTAGGACCTTGCTCTTCTTGGCACTCACAAACGTGTTTCTCAGCTGTTGGAATGAGCAAAAGTGACTCCATACACGAGTGGAGCTTCTATTTATAAGGCAGCCTGAAAAACAAACTGTTATGAGCTTCTACGGGGTGACCGGACGCTCCGGTCAGTTCAACCCGCATTCCAGTGAAAATGTGTTGACCGGACGCTGGCAGGGTCCGGTCACCACTGATCGGACGCGTCCGGTCGCATTAAACCCTTACTAGAACCTTACTGTACTCGACCGGACGCTGAACCCCCAGGGTCCGGTCAGTACAGACCGGACGCGTCCGGTCACAGATTCCCTTCTCTGGAACCTTACTGGAGTCGACCGGACGCTGCCTCTCAGCGTCCGGTCACTTGACCTCTCCAGCGTCCGGTCGCACTGAACGCAGACTGTTGATCAAATGAGCTGACCGGACCCTGCGGCCAGCGTCGGTCGCACCAGAGCCAGCGTCCGGTCAGCATTTGACCCTCCATTCACTTTCAACTCTCGATCATATGTGAATGAAGTTTGCTCCAAAGGATCTTAGGCATTCGTAGGAGCTACCTAGAGCTAGTTTTAACAAGTGTGCACCACACCTAACTCACTAGACTCACCTAGGTCAAGCTACCCGTCCATACCCCCCTTAATAGTACGGCCAAAGGAAAAACAAAGTCCTAAACTACTCTAAGTGTCTCTCCAACTCCAATCGACACTTAGAACTAGTCATCATTAACCTTGTCGTCCATCCTTTGAAAACCGAAACGATTTCCATCGTAGGGGCATGACAACCTTGATTGCCCAATTGATCTCCATTACCATGACCTAACTTAATTGCCTCTGTAAAACACACATTAGTCATAGTAACCTTGTATTGTCATTAATCACCGAAACCCAACTAGGGGTCTAGATGCTTTCAGTGTACACCGCAGTCGGTCCTAGATGGTGATAGTGAAGGCTATGATCATCATTGTCGACAACTTACTGCCGAGGCCGAAATTGGACTGCGATGTGAGTTACGACGTGGCTGCGAAAGATGCGAGTGTAGTAGTAAGATCTATATCCAATTTGTCAGTTGTACTTCTCTACCTATACACACAACTTCTGCATCAAAGTGAAATGATCATGCATGCCATGGAGATAAATCATCTCTTTACCATTATGCATTATGTTTACATCTATACTCTCTTCCTGTTGAAGCCTAAACATTTGTGTCGCAATGCCTGATGATGTAATATTTTACTGAGTGGTGCCTCACTCTGTTGTACATAGATCAATGAATCTGTGAACGCTTGCCATCTACTTCACTCTACTGAATATATTGTTGATTCCAAGCTTGCCTTCACACTACTGAACGTATTGCCTTTTCCAAGCTATGCGCAGTCACTACGGACACGGCGAAGCGCGCCTGCCTACCTAGTATATAATATATCCCGGCCCATCGATCACTTGCCAACGACGACGTTGCTTCAGCTACACTATCCGCTGGACACGCGGATGTGCTCTGCATGCCTGCCTTCAACTTCAACGACAATGCCCTTCTTCTGCTTACGGAACAATGTACGAGTAATATTGTTTTCTTTTTTTAAACAAGTTGTCTCCGGTCCGATCGGACGATACTCCATATACGATCCCTTTTCGAGCTCGACGGGCAGCTACCCATTCGGCGAGGAGGTCTCCTCAGTTACTTAATGCGATTGGGTTCATGATCATTCCAATTTCTAAGAAAATAAATGGTGTATACTAAAGGCAGTCCCAATACCAGAAACTACACATAGTTTTCTATATCTATTGATTTTTACAGATATTACTCGTAGAAATCATGATTCCAATGGATAGTTTCTACAGAATAATTTTTTATCCAATCACCTACATTCTCTCTCCATTCTTTATCAATTGGTTCTCGTGTAGACATGGTTTCTAACTTAGACCCGTTTTCTATGATTTTTGCTCTCTCTTCAATAACTACCTTGCCACATGTGACAGTACAGTTAATGTTCATACAAACTATGTGGTTTGCTGTATTGGGAGTGCCCTAATACTCCTATGATTGAATATGATATCTTCTTTTCGGTTATCCAAGTTTCAATTTTACAATAAGAGTTACTATTTATTTATTTATTCATAAGGCGTTTACATAGGAAAAAGTTTTAGTCGATGCTTATCAATCGGCATATCCAATTTTGACCACCCAGATGACTAGATTGAGTCTTTAACGTCCGGGCAACCTCTCGCTCGTTGTTGGACATGACTAAAGATGGCAACGGGCCCCGATACCCGATACCCGACGGGTATTTGATCCATTAGGGGATGGGGATGTGATCATATCTTTACCCGCGGGCATCTAAATGGATAAGAATCTATCCCCGATAGGTATAGCGGGTACGGGAACGTTCCCTGTTTACCCGTCCCCGTTACCCGTTGGGGAACCCGACTATTTGACCTGTCATGCGAGTATTAGGCCCAAAGAAGCTCAACATAGGTATTTTGGTCCAAATATGAACAATCATATATATAGTCTGTGTGTTCTAGGAACCCTAGTTCAATTTTTTCTCACCATCTCCGCCAGCAGCACAAGCATGCCTGCCTCACGAGCGCTCATGCCCCTCGCTTCCTCAGTTCGGTCTCTCTGCCACCTTTGCTCGTCCTCTTCGCAACCTCGCTCCTTCTCCTCGATATCTCCGAGACTCCGACACTTACACCCAGGTGAAGAAGAAGCGTCTCTGATTGCAAAGCTGCGACCCCAAGTGTCCTTGTTTATCGGGTATGCAGTACCCGTCGGGTATCTGTTACCCGACCGATACCGACGGGTACGGGGATGGGCAAGAATCTATACCCGAGACAGTTAACGGGGATGGGGACGGGATGAATTCTCCGTAGCGGGGAAGAGAACGTTCCGGCAATACCCGACGGGTACATCCCCGTTGCCAGGCATGACACTTGGTTGCCCTCGCCTCCCCACTATCAACAACCCTTCCCATCTATGTACCTTCACATGCGCCTAACGGATCACACTGCTACCTCGCTGCCCCGTTCTCAAGCTGCCACAGTTCCTGGTCCTCCTTTCCTCACAGAATCTCATCTCTTAAGCCTTAAAGACTCCTATTGTACTATCAAAAACACCCTAGGACCCCAATTTAATAACATCATTGGCGATTAGTGGCGAAGACAGGGAGCTGAAGGGGGCGGACACCTCTCAACTTTCATATATTCAAATACAACCCTTATGATCTAGCTAATTTACTATGTGATGAAAGGGTAAATGACTTCCCTATTCATCTGCCCCACTAAATTAAATCTAGCTACTAGCTTTGCCACCGGTTGTATATATGTTCTCCTTCCGCCTAATAAAAACTACGAATGTTTTAGGCGTCCAAAGAATAGGTTGTGTGAATTTTATTTGTTGCACTTTCCTTGTTTTTTCTTGATGAGTAGTGGTAGCATGTGGCTATGTAGGCACACCCACATTAAACATTCTCCTCTCTTGGCGGCGAGGAGGAGATGTTGTATATACTCGCTCTATCCCAAAAAGCAATGCAACTATGGATTGTGTGTCAGTAAAAGTGTTTCATGTTTGACCAAGTCTCTAGTGAATGACATTCGCATTTATAGCTTCAAACCAATTTATTATGAAAGCATATTTTGTAATTAATCTAACGATATTTATTTGATATAATAAATATTGATACTTTTTTATCTATATAATTGATCAAAATTAATAAGATACCAAAACATGACACTGTGTTAGAATTATATTCCTTCTGGGACGAAGGGAGTAAGGTGGGAGGAAGACAAGTGGAGGAAGGAAGAACCTAATAACACAACAAAACATCAAGCCCATCTTCTAACACAACCCATTAAAAATGTGTGAAAAAGGCTTGAAGATATATAGAAATATAAACTACTATCATCAAACCCTTAGGAGCGGATGGAGTTGCTGGAAAAAAAATTACTAGGACGAAGGAGGAAAGGGAAAAAGACGGAGTTTAAGGCCCTTGAAATTTCCGATGTAGGTGGGGTAAGCTAATTTTTTTTTTTTTTTTTGGATAAAAAAGCGATGGATGGGCCGCCTGTTTCAGTTCCCAGACAGGGGCCTGCCTGAGAGACTTTTGTGATGGGTGAGGAGAGGGGGGGGAGGGAGAGAGACGGGAGTGAAGTGGAGTGTGGAGAGCAGCAGATCGGAGCAGAAAGCAGGGCAGGCAGGCAGCACCGCAGCAGCAGGCAGGGTGCATCCCTTCCCTTCCCTTCCATCCCCCCACCCCCAGGCCCCATTCCGTTCGAATCGATTCGATCCCCAACCCCATACCCAAACCCTAACCCTACCACCGCCACCATGTCCGCCCGCATCGACCTCAACAACACCGCCGGATCCGCCTCCGCCTCCCAAACCCTGGCGCCAGCGCCACCCAAGCGCGGCCGCGGCCGCCCCCGCAAGAACCCCCCGCCTCCCGCTCACCCGCGCCCTCCGGATCCCGACACCCCCATGGTCGGCGGCTTCGCTCCGGGCGACATGGTCTGGGGAAAGAAGCTCAACCACGCCGCCTGGCCGGGCCTCATCTACTCCGCCGGAGGGAACGGCACCGGCCACGAGGGCCAGCTCCTCGTCTCCTACTTCGGCGACAAGGCCTTCGCCTGGTGCGACGCCGCCGAGCTTAGGCCCTACGAGCCCTACTTCCCCGTCGCCGAGCTATACGACGGCAGCGGCGAGGACTTCGACGCCGCCGTCGAGGCCTCCCTCGACGAGTTCTCCCGCCGCATCGAGGCCGCCCTCGCCTCCGCCGCCCGCCCCTTTGCCCCTGCCGATTTCCTCGCCTCGCTCCACGATCTCGCCGCGGATCGCATGGGCTTCACCAACAGCGTGCAGGCCGCCGTCGCCAAGGCGCATCTCAGAGCCTTCGACGCCTTCAGGGCTCTGCCGGACCCACCTCAGTACACCTTGGAGCTCGGTCTACTCCCACACATCCCGCTCCCGCCACCCAATCCTAAGGCTGCCGCGGATGCCGACACCACCCCCGCTTCCAGGAGGGGCAGGAAGAGGAAGGAGGAACTCGTCAAGGACTACGACTCCGATGAGGACTGGGACCCCAGGAAGAGGGGTGCCACCGACTCTGATTCCGATGTGGATTTCGACGGCAGGAGAGGATCCAGGGGCAGGGGCAGTGGCGGCGGCGGCGGCGGTGGCAGTGGCGCGCCCCGTGGCAGGCCTCGAGGGAGGCCCAGGAAAACAGATGCCTGCAGGGACCCTGCACCACCGCTCAAGGACGACGACGACGGCATTCAAGACAAACTTGAGTATCCATCGGCTGCTGAGATGTTGCTGCAGCTTTTGTCGGTCGCCGCTGATCCTGTAAATGGCAATTATGACTCTGCTCCTGTGATTGTTAGCTTCTTCTCAAAGCACAAGGACTCCGAGGCGCCTAGTGTATATGAAGATAAAGAGTTGCTTGAGACTTTTGGTTGCAAGAAGGGTAGGAAAAAGTCCATCGTAAGCTTGGGCCCAGCTACAAAGTCTGAAGCCGGCGATGATAAGGATCAGTTCATGTCTGCGGATGGTCAGAGGGGCCGGAGGAAGTCTGCTGGGAGCTTGTACTCAGCTAGAAAGGCTGAAGATTCATATTGGTGTGATATCATCATCAGCGATTTCGACGACGGAGATAGTGACTATGAAGGTCGCAAGAGGAAGCGGCCCTCTCAGAATACTAACAGGAGTGTCAATAAGAAGATGAAGCAGGAGGAGCAGCCACCTCAAGGAGCCCCATCGGATGTGAAAAATGGGGCTCCTACATATCCTTCATCTTAAATGCTGCATTCTGGACTGGATATGCTGTGATTCAGAGGTACACATTCTTTGATTGTTCCCAACTAAAGTTCCGTATTCATTTGCTTATCAAATTTTCATATGGTGAATTCAGGAAATGCACCATGAAGTTTGGAGCAACGGAGCATAAGTTGGTGTCACTGACTTAGAGTTAGGATGGCTCACTGACCGGGTCACATTAGTCACTGAGTTGAGTGAGCAAATTTTAGGCTTTCTGTGGTTACATGCATCCAGACGACTGGTTCTGTACTTGGTACGGGAGTTAGCTTATGTTAAATCATTAGATTGTAGAGTAGATTCTGTACCGTGATGCGCTTCCCTTTATGTTAGCAACCTATCTTTTTTGTATTGCCTAGTAATTGCACAGCTGTGGATCTCTCTATTATGTCGTGTTTTTTCAGCGTATGCTTCCCCTTTTAGCTCCTAGTTCACTTCAACTCCTATAGAATGCAGTGCTTTCGTGCTTTATCAGCAGCAACTGTCTATTTGATTGTCGCGAGGCTAGTGAAGCAGCAACTCCTATGAAGTTCACAAGAGCATGCACTTCAGCTCCTATAAAACGAGCCATGATGGGCGAGCTGAAGCCATGATGCTGTCCATGGTCATATCTGATACGTGAGGAAGTGCATGCTCTTGTGTACTGTGCTGTGCTTTACAAAATAAGGTGTCCATTCAGATTTTGCTAAAAGAAGATAATAGTGCTATTGTTGTGCCACCATGGGGAGAACTGTGAATCTACTGTCCAATTTTTTTAGTGTATATGCTCCACTTGGGGGTGATTGCTTGCTATGCATTTTGTGACGTCGGGACCTGTTTCTGTGCTTATCAGTTTTGCTGCCTTCTACATGTGCATTCAGATCGTTGCTTGATGTAAATTCAGCGGGCATG
The DNA here is from genome assembly GCF_019320115.1 of Miscanthus floridulus. NCBI lineage: Eukaryota > Viridiplantae > Streptophyta > Magnoliopsida > Poales > Poaceae > Miscanthus > Miscanthus floridulus. Next base: position 150,804,522 of record NC_089582.1, on the reverse strand, counting down.
ATTTGGGGCGTGTTTGGATGGTGTCTACAACCTTAGAACGCTACTCCCTCTATCCTATAATATATTGTGTTCTGGCCTCTGAAATTTATCCTCAAATATAAGCGATTCGGGAAACAAAAAAGATAAGCTTTACTAAATAGAAATACTTGATTCAGCACTTGCCATATTTTTGTATAAGGGAAATGGAATCAAAGTTCAATAAATTAGGAAGTTGAGTGAGGGTCCATGCGTTGTCTGAGGATAACTAGAATGGACAGGACGGACTAGGGGTGTCCGTCAGTGTCACACTTTCTAGTTGTTTCGTTTGCCACAAAGTTTATATGCCCTACGTGTCTTTACGCGTGCGTTTGATGGGCAAAAAGAGCTCGAGGTTAGTGAGCCGGCTTGGTTCGGTTCGTTCATATGTTCAGACAAAACGAACTGAGTCTCCTCCATCTTAGCTTGTTTTTTCTTTGATTAACGAGCTACTCTTGGGCCAAACGAGCCCTCAGCTGGCCATTGTGGAAAATTTTCACACGAACAATGCATGAACAGGAAAAATTCCCATGTTCCGACAAACAATGAACGCAAACGGACATGGCTAGTCACAACACATAAAGAATTAATCACTATATTTCTTTCCTTTTCTGTGGATCACACCATACCATTGGTGTGGGGTTGGGAAGGCGTTTTGTTTTGAATAAATAAAAAGAATACAAGTAATTATTCGCAGTGCTGTTGTATGTGCTCACAAAACTATAGCTGATATATCCAAGAAAGAGTACTAGGCTTGCTTCGTCCTATTGCTGCCGATTTCATTGCTTGGTTCGCTTCTTAGCTTCACTGTAAAGAAGCACCCCTATGACAGTCAGCGTGTAGCCCAGCATCCCAGTTATAGACACCGGGTTCCTGAATATCAAGATGGAGATCACAACTGCAACCGCTCCTTTTGCGTTGCCCAGGACCTGTAGCCAAGCGCAGTCAGGTCAGACATGAGGAGAACCATGCTCGCTCTCAGCATCAACGTGTCATGTGTTTCCTAACTGACTAGGAATCCAGGGCAGGGCAGGAAGCATGGCATACCTGTAGGGTTAATGCACTGGTATGCTTTGTCACCAGGAAGTTGGTCAGATTCACGAAGTAGGCCAAGGAAGAGTTGAAGAGCAGGTACCAAATTATGTTGATGTCCTTCTTGGCCAGTTGTATCGTAATGGCAATAACATTATCCTCCATGAAGATAGTTGCAGGGACCAAGAGAAGAACAGCGATTGGCGCCATGTACATGAGCAGGTTCATGGAATTAATCTTCTCCCTGCGAGTTGACAAACGGAACAGAGCTAGCTTCAGTTTCAATACACGCACAGGTTTGGAAGAGGCAAACAGGCAATCTGTGATCCCCGACATTACCCATCAGAAGACATAAGAATCCCTTGCAAGACCGTCTTGAGTGCCCTCGCAGCAGTTGCTCCAACACACATGATGAACCCAAACAGATTAAAGCTGGGCTCGCCCTGCAAGAATTTGAATAGGAGTACTTGCTTAATCAAGAGGATGGCCCACTCAGCTCAAAGCTTGCTTCAATTTATTTAGTTTTATTAGGAGACCAACTTCACCCTTAGAGTTCATCATCAATCAAAGGTGAAGAATTTTGTTAGATCAGTAGTATATCAAACATAACTCATGAGTGATCGATTAATAAGAAGATTGTCCTTCATGAATAATGGCAATGGCAAAAAGGAGAATCAAGAATGCTCTATAGTGTCCACGCGGCTGCCTATACAAGTACAACTACAGTGTGCCCCTTTATTTTGCATGTCTTATTATTGAATTGATGAAAAGAAGGGGGGAAAAAAAAAGACCTGCGAAGATTGAGGTGCGTGGCTACAATAACAATCCTGGTGAATATGCCCAGTACTACCAGAAGTACTTAGAATCCAATCCAATTGGGAATGCTAAATGCTGAATGATGAGAACCGCACGCGGCGAGATCTATAAGCACAGATCCGTATGCCGGGAATTGGGGATCTCGCCACCCGCCACACCCCTCGCGCGCAAAGGGATGATATATGGACAGGGAGGGGAGATATGGAGGTCGGAAACGGAACTTACGCCGCTGGCGATGATGACACCGGTGACGACGGGCACGAGCGCGAGGTAGGTGAGGAAGGACTCGCGCTTGACGGTCATGAGGTAGGCGAAGACGGCGGTGAAGAAGGGGGTGGTGGCGCCGACAGCCTGGTTGAAGGAGACGGGCAGGTAGCGGAGGGAGATGTTGCCTGAGACGACGGAGGCGCAGAAGACGAGGCTGAGCGCGGCGATCTTGGCGAGCTGGAGGCGGGAGCGCGGGAGCTGCATGGGTACGATGCGGAGCCAGGCGATGGCGGCGTAGGAGAAGAGGGAGCAGGCAGACATGTGGCACATGGTGAGGAAGATGGGATACTTGAAGCCGTAGTTGCTGAGCAGGTACTTGTTGAGCAGCAGAACCCCGATGTTGGACGAGTACCACGCCGTGACAAGGCCCACCGTGAAGAGGCGGCCCTTGCCGCCGCCGCCGGCATCCTTGCCCGTCATCCCCTTCCCCTCCCTTACCTCTGGGTGTGGGTGGACGATGGGGATCGGGTTCTGGTAGGAACTGTTGGTATTGGGTCGCCGGCCGGGGAGGGAAAAGAAGAGAGGGCGGAGGAAGAGGAAGAGGGGGAGGAGAGAGAGGGAGACGTATGCTTTCAATGCAAGTGACCATCTTCTCCTCGCTCCTTAGGCCCCCTTTGGATCTCGGGGGAATTGTAGGAAAAACGTAGAAACGCAAAAAAGGTAGGAAATAAAAAACATAGGAATCCAACCCTTTCCTTCGTGGCCACCAGTAGCCTTTGGATGACTCCGTCGTTCTCCTGTCTCGTGCGGCTGGGAGCGGACACGGAGAGAGAGAAAGAAGGGGAGAAGCAGAGAAGCGGAGGTGGCCTGCAGCGCTCTTCCCGCGCCTCCTCCGCCGGCGCCGAAGCCCGGACGCGCGCCGCCCCGACCCACCTCCGCGCGGCGCCCCAACCGAGCGGCCTCCTCCACCGGCACCCCGAGCCGCCTCCTCCGCGCCGTCGCCCCGAGCCGCCTCCGCCGGCACGGCGCCTAGAGCTCGCTTGGCGCGTCGGCAAGCCACAGCTCGTCCGTCCCCGTCGTCGCCGCCGTTGTCCTCCGCCGAGGCCCGAGCTGGAGCAGTCCCCCTACTCGTCGGCGTCGTCGTCGTCGCTGGCGGCCTCCTCGATGGATCCGCGGGATCCGCCGGCAAGGGAGGCAAGGGAGCTGGAGAGGGGCGTCGCGGCCACCGGAGGCAGGAGAGGGGCGTCGGCGTCGCGCAAGTGAGCAAGCACGCTCTCTCTCCGCGATTTGCCTCGGACTTCCGCCACAGAATGAGCTCGAACCGGATGTTTACGTTCCTGCGCTCACAGTGAGAGAACAATGCTTCCTCTGGAATCGATCCTACGTTTTTCCTTCGTGAACCAAAGGAGTGTTGACGTCAGCAAAACCGTAGGAATCGATTCCTGTGGTTTCCCTTCGATTCCCCCGCGAACCAAAGAGGGCCTTACTCTTTTTTACTTTATATACATACTATTATTAATTTTATTAAAAAATAGCATGTTTTTTTTGACTCATTGTCACTACAATTCCTCATGACTCATTAGCACGGCTCAAGGGATCATTGTTGTTTTTTTTTCTCGTTTATGTTGTTCATGGATGTTTCTCCTTATTTATTAGTGTTCTTTTTCTCGACTCCTTTACCTTGTTCGCTCAATCGTTTACGTGGCTTATAAGCTGACTGATGCTGTTTTGTTGTGAGAGAAAAACATTACAGCATGGCTGATACGATCAAGCGAACAAGGTGCTTGTTTTATACCTATGGGTGTATGACCCAACAATGTATAAAGTCTGGCCTCCTCCATTTTCAGTCTCCCAGGTATTAGTGAAAAAATATTCAATACTACTATCCTCCCACTCTCGATGACATCTAAAAATTCTCATTAGTACAAAACAATAAATAAACATTTTGGTGGGTTTGTTAAATTAGATTGACATCCATTGTCAATCCACCAAAACTCATGAGATGAGACGAACCACCTTAAGGCCCCGTTTGGTATGGCTTTAGCTCCTCCTAAAAAGAGCTTTGGCTATGGCTCTTCATGTGGACCAGCTTCTCTTGTGCACCTAGAGCCGTTTTGAAAAAACTTTGGCAAAAACGACTCTAGTGGTAGTTTTATAATAGTTTTATTAGGTTTGTAAGGAGGAGCTAGGAGAAATCACTATTTTCGTTTTTGGCTCCTCTATACAAAAGCAGTTTCGGTTCCTCCAGGCTCTTTCCAAGAATCCATTTTTTATGTCTGGAGCTGAAAACCTGTCAAACGAGGCCTCGTGATTTCCCATTTCACGGACCAAATATCCCACCCTAGCTGACCATTCGAATGTCCTATTCATTTCTTTCCGAATTCTTCATCAAGTCTAACTGTTTCACAAGCTAAAATTGCCCAAATAAAACCACTACTTTGTTTTTTATTTGACCGTGAACATATAAAAAAGTTAATGTAGATTTGAAATGTACTCATAAAGAAATTATTTTACTAGATTCACCACTAAAACTACATCCCAAATACCTAGTCACCTTTTCTTTGAAATGCCATATTTTGTATTAAAGTTATTGGTCAATGTACCACCTTGCGCTTAAACTTACCAGCCATGGTACTGTGTTTTTCTCTCATAACAAATCAGCAAATAGTATTTTTCAGCCTGACTTTTCATTCAGCGAAGCAAACAGTACTACCAGAGGGAGTATTTCGTTCGTTGAGGCTTTTGCAGGGAAAGTAAAGCTTTTCTTTTTCTCATATATAAGCAACTATGAGTTTATTTATATATATTAATTAAAGTCATATTAGCGCTGCTACACGTACACGTACACTTGGCTGGAGGCCGGGACGTGATTTGAGTCCGGCGTGCAAGTTGGAGGTCAAAAGCTGTATGGGTTCTTTTTAACAAGTTAAGTTTTGATCACAAGTTTTGAGTTAAAAAAGAAAGTTGAGTTGAAGGCACTCGACATCCATCTCCTGTTTGTTATTTGAGCCACACACAGCAATTGTGAAAATGAAAGGAAGGCAGAGCCGCAGAGGTGATCGGATCTGCAACGCAATGTTAGGCAACAACCCCCATCTACACTACGTATATGTATATAGTATATAGATTTTAAACACAAGTGGTGGAAGAAACCGCGCAGGCATGAGAAGTGGAAAGCACATGCTTTTCGCTGAAATTTGACTTATGTTGATGCTTATGCTAATTTATTGTGAGAGGAAAATAATGTTTGTTCGTTGAAAAGTACCGCTGAAGTAGTGCTGAAGAACAGGACATAACCACTAGTGCAATGTTTTCCTGACGCTCAATCTTAACCATCGCAGTTGCATCATCAATAGGACAGATTAGAATTCTCCAGCAACGTTCTATTGTACCAAAGGTTTACCAGCCATCATCTCCTTTTCTTTTCTATTAGGTTCTATATATGTAAACAGATACCGTATCTTTTCACAAAGTTCTTGGAATGAAATTATAAGACATGAATTGTAGGTTCTTGATATGAAATTCGAGACATGAATAGAATTAGAGATAGAGGTCCTCCTGAGACATACTTCAACCAGAAATGAACACTAAAATTTGGTTTATATTGATGTTTATACTGATTTATTGTAAGAGAAAAACATTGTTCGTTGAAAAGTACTGCTGAAGTAGTTCAAGCGAATAGGGCAGCTAGTGCCACGTGCTAACACTTTTCCACGACAACCAGAGAGGATAAAACGACTCCGGGGTGGGGATATGAACTACAATCAACTATGAATTTGCAAAAGTAATCGACAAGATCTCTTCACCACTAACTAATAATAAAGAAGAGAAGGAAAAAGATGCCATCCTCAACTATTCATTGGCCATAGAGGCACTTGTCATTTCACCCTTCACTCACATCTGTAGGTAGCTCCCAAGAACTTTTAGGAAAGTGGCGAATTCCTGTGGATCAAAATGAATCTGAATCAGCTCTTGCTTACCGCATTGACATAATAACTGAGAAAACAATACCTTCAAGTTTTCAAGAGCATTTTGAGCATTTGGATCAGCCATTGATGCTTCAAGATCTACATCGAAGAGGTAGTCGAAGTGCCTGGCTCAACAGTGTGAAAAGGGTGATATGAGGAGCATGTCTATACAAGCAGTTTAGAAAAATCTCAGATTCTACACCCTAAAGAAACTTAAATGGTAAAATTAGTTCCTACTTCAGTAGTGCAGAACGGTTATCATCAGCTACACGTAGAGGCCTTTTCTTGTGTGGGTGGCTTTCCATTTGCAAGACATATAGAGCAAAGTTGCGCTGCTAAGTTCTCTCTTGGGAGGCGGGATGGACCGAGAAGGGGGAGCATAATAAGTGTTTTCAAGAATGAAAATGACAAAGTACCTTTGTGAGGTTGATTTTTCGCAGAGCAAACACCGCGAGTGCTTTGAACAGTTGACCAGGTCCTTCTTCTAGAGAGAAGACTATGCTGGTCTAGAGGTAATGATCTTATATTATTTCACTACCAAGGGGATGGGCATGAACGGTTTGAAGATTATCGGCATCTCATACCTTGAATGGCTTGTCAGTGTGAGGAATAATGGGTTCTCGAGCTAGCATCATAAAACGGGTAACATTGTCTGTGTCATCCCGTAGGTGGAGTCGGATCTCTCTTCAAGGAAAGAAGGAATTGTTTCATAAATTCATAATACAGTTGCTGTGCCTGGATGTTTTCTGCAAGAATATCCAGCGCATAAAGTTGAGCAGCTAATGAGCTAGCAACTGCAGCAGTGTCTTGGAGCTTTTGTTCCGCAATAAATAATCAATTTGATAGCGTGTACAACCAAACAATCAGATATTCAATTTGCTACGCAAATAGCCTAATAAGGGAAACATATAATGATCGTAGATTCAGTGTCTTGGGTACGTAAAGTAGAAGAAAAAAACAATGATACCTTTGCTGCACCTACTGTATCATCAACAGCTTCCCTATGCTCAATTCCTAACTTGGTCAACGTTTGTTCACATTGTGCAAAGCCTAATGTAATTGGTATGTAGAAAGGTTCCTTTAGAGAGTTGAACAAGGCTGAGAATAGATGTACGAAGTTGGTTTCTAAAATAAGACTTACTTGGGGATGGCTCATAGCGCTTCGCAAGTTTTCAATCTTGACGCCTCGATTCGCCAACAAGCAATGACGAACTGCAAGCCGTACATCACCAACGATGTGCAACCTATGGCGAAGCAGGAGGTTATCACCCTGTTTGCTTGGGTTTGTTTGGTTTATAAGCCATACTTTTTCAGCCAACGAACAATATTTCTCTCTCACACAAAATTAGCCAATAGTACTTTCAGCCATGGCTTATCAGCCAAACAAGCCCAGCGAACAGAGTTGCGATGTATTCTACCACCTAAGGAATTCTCAAGAGGTAATACTGCCTGATCAGCAATAGATGTTTCGACAGCCTGTTTCCAAGTGCAGCATCGCACAAAAATAGCCGTCAGAAGAATTTTTGACTTGTAAGGTGAGGGGATAGGGATGTCTTGCTGAGGCTCGGGGGTACCCATACCTGGAAGGCGGTCTTGAAGAATTCACAGGGCACGGTGTGACAACTCTTTTAGGTTGATCTCTTCACCAAGATTGGCCCAATGGCCAACTTGGGCCTTGATCCCACACTCTGATGGGGGGCGCCCAACTTTACATGGTTGGTGAGCCCCCGTCGCACTGTGCTATATAAAGAGGTGGGAGTCGGCGGCTCACAGGACGAGGTTGACCGCAACCATAGTACCCCACCGACACAACCCTAACCGATTAAGGGTGCGTAGCAGCAGCGGGAAGCGCCGCCACCGTTCTTCACTACCTCGCCGTCATCGTCTACGCCACCGCCGGACTCCACTGCTACCCCTAAACCAACACCCGTTCACCTACACTGACGCCATGGCGAGCTCCTCCCACCAAGCCCACTGATGGTCTGTGCCTCTACCTCTCTCCCCTTCTCTCTCTCTCTCTAGTTCTCTTTCTAGTCGATCTAGGTTGTTTTATCTCGAATAGAAGCATGTACACCCGCTAGATCTATGCCTAGTTGACCCTTATTTGAGAATGAAGTACGATCTTGATCGTGCGAAGTGGGATAGTTCAAACCGCAAGTGTATGATGGTGATTAAAGGCTCCATTGAGGATCCAATAAGGGGATCAATCCCAAAATGTACCACCGCTACTGAGTATCTCAAGAAGGTGGAGACTCAGTTTATTGGCTCTTCAAAGGATTATACAAGCACTCTTATTAAGAAGTTAGTAAATGAGAAATACTTTGGTGGAGGAATTAGAGAGCACATATTGAAGATGAGCAACATGGCATCTAAGCTCAAGCTAATGGACTTGGGACTTAAGGATGAGTTCTTAATTCTTTTAATTTTTGCTTCTTTGCCCAAAGAGTATGAGACTTTTGTTGTGAACTACAACTTACAACCAGATAAGTGGGACATTGAGAAGCTCATTGCAATGTGTGTGCAAGAAGAGGAGAGGCTTAAGAGGTCACATGGTGACTCAGCCAACCATGTGAAGGAATATAAAAGGAAGAACTTTAACAACAAGAAAGACAAACCACAAGGAAAACCTTAGTGGGAGAATAGCTCATCCTCTAAGTCATAAGGAAAGGTCCCACAGAGAGATCACCATCAGAAATCCAACTATGTTCAAGTAGACAAGGACACCTATAAATGGTGCAAGAAGACTAGACACTATCAGAAGGATTGTTTAGATTTTCTGAAGCATCTGATGAGAAAATGTGAGGACATTATTATATTCATAGATGAGTCCTTGTATTTAAGTTATGTAAAATCTACTTGGTGGATTGATTTAGGTGCAACTATTCATGTTGCAAATTCATTACAGGGAGTCCATACGAGGAGGACCCTGCAAAGAGGAGAAAGACGCATTAAGATGGCAAATGGAATCCAAGCTGAAGTTGAAGCCATCGGAGAACTCCCATTAGAATTAAATGATGGCTTTGTATTTAAGCTTACAGATGTCCTTCATGTACCCTCTTTGCATACAAACTTAATAAGTGCCTCACGGTTAGACGATGATGGATATGATTACCATTTTGGTAATGACTAATGTAAGATAATGTTTAATCATAAGTGTGTTGGTCTTGTCTTCCGACAAGATGAGCTTTATTTATTATCGCTTTCTAAGAATGTGAATGCTATGAGCACTAAGAATGAGAATACCTCCTCATCTATGAATGCCAAACGAAGCGCGGAAATTTTAGAAATAATTCACATAGATATTTGTGGTCCTTTTCCTGTAAAAAGTGTGGATGGTTATGCTAGGAACCTTGGTCCTGCTAGAAAGGGACCGTAGGTTGTATGCGTGGGAGGTTGGAGGGCGAGGTCGAAGTGCATGAGGAAGATGGCGCGGCGGCGCCGTGGCTGCAGCGAGGGAGCGGCGGCTGCGGCTGTAGCCTAGAACCCTCGTGCAGCTACAGTAAAGTTAGCTAGGGTTAGGAACTCCCGGCTCCCAGGGGAAGCCAGAAATAATAGATTGTTTCTGCTTAATTTCCCAAAGTAGTCTTACAAAGTATTTATGTCCTCTAATAATAATAATGGAAATAACCCCCTAATAATTATAGTAATTCTGATATAAACTAAATGCTAATGACTTGGGCCTTCTGGCGCCTGGTGTACTGGAGGCCCGTCATAACAGGTTATGATTCATTTATAATATTCATAGATGATTATTCTCGTTATGGCTATATTTATCCAATTAAGAAAAGATCAGAAGCATTAGATAAAGTTAAGATATTTAAGGCTGAAGTAGAAAATCAGCATAATTTAAAGATTAAGATAGTAAGATCCGACCGTGGGAGAGTACTACGGTCGAGATACCCCATATGGCCAAGTTCCTGGACCTTTTGCAAAGTTTTTATAGGAAAATGGCATAATTGCCCAGTACTCTACACCGGGCGAGCCTCGGTAGAATAGAGTAGCTGAAAGACGCAACCATACCTTAATGGATATGGTGAGAAGTATGATAAGTTACTCCACTTTACTGATAAGTGTATGGATGGGGCGTTAAAAACCGCCATTCATATTCTCAATTGAGTACCAAGCAAGTCGGTGTCCAAAACACCATATGAGTTGTGGATAGGAAGGAAACCCTCACTTAACCACTTACGTATGTGGGGCTGTCCAGCCGAGGCTAAAGTATTTAACCCAAATATTGGAAAGCTAGACTCTAAAATAGTCAGTTGTCATTTAATTGGCTATCCAGATAAGTCAAAAGGTTATCGTTTCTACTATCTTGACAGACATACGAAGTTTGTAGAAACAAGACACGATGTGTTCTTGGAGGATGATATGGTCAAGGGGAGCATAGTAGTGCGAGAAATTAACTTTAAGGAGAAGTGGGTATACATGCCCACTCCGATGGTTCAGGAGCCATTTGTCTCGCTACCTATTGCTACTGCACCAATAGTATAAGACACTATAGTGACATCACCTGTTATTAGTTCTCTCATGGCAACAATAAATGAACATGAGGAACCTATCCTTCAGGATCCTATAGAACAAGTTGTCGCACATGAGGAAGAGCAACAACAACCCCATATAGAACAAGTGCCAACTAATGAGGCCCCCAGAAGGTCTCAAAGAGCTACAAAACCAGCCATTCCTGATGACTACGAAGTCTATGAATGTGAAGAATTTCAAATGGAGGGTGATCCCACCTCATTTGAAGAAGCCATGAGAAGCGCTCACTCATCAAAGTGGCTTGAAGCCATGCAAGATGAAATGAGATCAATGAGCACCAACGGTGTTTGGAACTTAGAAAGAATTCCTAAAGGAGCCAAGACAATAGGCTGTAAATGGGTCTACAAAACTAAATATGACTCCAAAGGGAATGTGGAAAGATTTAAAGCGTGACTTGTGACGAAAGGTTTTACGCAAAGAGAGAGAATAGATTATAATGAGGCATTTTCTCCAGTCCCATGCAAGGATTCTTTTAGAATCATAATGGCGTTAGTGGCGCATTACGATTTAGAATTACATCAGATAGATGTAAAGACGGCTTTCCTTAATAGGAATTTAGATGAGAATGTCTACATGGCACAATCAAAAGGTTTTGTCATGAAAGAAAAAGAACATATGGGATGCCGCTTGAACAAACCCATTTATGGCTTAAAACAAGCCTCTAGACAGTGGTATTTAAAGTTTGATGGAACAATAAAAAAGTTTAGGTTTAAAGAGACTGTTGAGGACAATTGCATTTATATAAAGTTCAAGAATGGGAAATTTATTTTCCTAATCCTGTATATGGATGACATCTTACTTGCTAGTAGTGATGTTAACCTACTACTAGAGACGAAGAAGTTCTTGTCCTCAAACTTTAATAAGAAAGATCTCAGTGAAGCTTCATTTGTTTTAAGAATAGAGATTCACGGAGATAGAAGAAAGGGGGCTTTAGGATTATCGTAAAAGGCATACTTAGAAAAGGTTCTAAAGAAATACAGTATGCATGTGTGTAAGCCTTCACCTGCTTCTATAGTCAAGGGCGATAGTTTTGGGGAATTCCAATGTCCCAGAAACCAATATTGTATTGATCGAATGAAAGCGGTTCCATATGCTTTAGCTGTAGAAAGTTTGCAGTATGCTCAAGTATATACACGCCCTGACTTAGCATTTATTATCGGGATACTTGGCAGATATCAGAGTAATCCAGAAATAGAACACTGGAGAATGGTAAAGAAAGCTTTGCGTTATTTGGAAGGCACAAAAGGTCTCATGCTAACGTATAGAAGATCTGATTCCCTACATATAGAAGGGTATTCAAATTCAGATTTTGCGGGAGATGTAGATGATAAAAAATCCACATTAGGTTATGTATTTACTCTCACAGGGGGAGCTATATCATGGAAAAGCTCTAAGCAAACCATCACTGCATCATCCACGATGTATGCCGAGTTTGTAGCATGTTATGAGGCCATAGGGCAGGTGAACTAGCTAAAGAAATTTATGCCCGGGTTGAAAGTGGTCGATGACATTCATAAGCCACTCAAGTTGTACTGCGATAATGAGCCAGCAGTATGTTATGCTCACAACAATAAGTCAAGTGGTGCTGCCAAACACATTGATATAAAGTTTTATATTATGAAAGACAAAGTTCGGGGTCATTCTATTAGTCTCGAGCATATAAGTACAAAGAAAATGCTTGCGGATCCGCTTACAAAAGGCTTACCACCCAATATGTTTAGAGAACACTTAGCCGGCATGGGTTTACAAGAAAGCCTATGATTCCAGGACAATAAAGGCCTAGTTGAGAATCTATTTCAAAATAGAGAGGTGCATTGTAGTTGTTAATCTAATGGTACTAACTGTTGTGACGAGGCATGCTCTATGCACTAATCTGTGATGGAATAGGAAAAAGAGATAAGTATTTTAAGTTTAAAACAAGAGGTGAGATCAAGGGGGAGAATGTTAGGTTGATCTCTCCACCAAGATTGGCCCAATGGCCAACTTAGGCCTTGATCACGTGCCCTAATCGGGGGCGCCCAATCCTACATGGTTAGTGGGCTCCTGTCGCACTATGATATATAAAGAGGTGGGGGCTGGTGGCTCGCAGGACGAGGTTGATCACAGCCACAATACCCCACCGACACAACCCTAACCGATCAAGAGTGCGCATTAGTGCGGGAAACGCCACCATCGTTCTTCACCGCCTCGCCATCGCCAGGACGTCTACGTCGCCACCGAACTCCACTGCTACCCCTACACCGACACCCGTTCACCTACACTGATGCCATGGCGAGCTCCTCCGCCAAGCCCACCGATGGTCTATGCCTCTACCTCTCTCCCCTTCTCTCTCTCTCTCTAGTTCTCTTTCTAGTTGATCTAGGTTGTTTTATCCCGAATAGAAGCATGTACACCCGCTAGATCTATGCCTAGTTGACCCTGGTTTATGCTTACAAACTCGAGTATGCCTTCCTGGCGGCCGCTTCACTGTAGGCTCCGGGGCAACCCTGATTAAGCAGGAAACCAAGTGGTAATAAGGCCAATTGGTAGAGAAAGGAAGGAGGACTGGAGGTGAGAGAGATTTGATGATGTATTACTACTACCTACCTGGTAGGCGACCTTCAATCCATCCCTAGTCGGCTCCATCAGATCCGCACTTGTCAGAGGCCCTAAACCCACCCAACCATTCATTCATTCAAACTTAGCACATCCATGATCCATCGCATACACATGTTATAATCATAATGAGGTGAGGTGAGGTGGTAGAAATTTGATCCAATCCTACAAGGCAGCGAGATGGGGTCGCGGGAGGTCAGCACAGGCACGTCGGATCAATCGGGGTCGCCGTCGCCTAGTGGCTGCTGCGGTGAGGGCGACGCGAAGGCGGAGGCAGAGGCGGAGATGGAGCGGTGGTGGCTGGCGTGCACGGGCATGATGAGGGTACGGGGAGTCAGGCGACTATTGGTGCTTCCTCATGCGGCAAAAATAAGAAGAATGAAATTTACGTCTCTGGCTAACTAATCATTTTATCCACTTAGTCTTAGGGAAAGGACCCAAGGAGGCATACCCTGATTGAGTGACCGTCAATTTGCATGATTTTTGCATAAGGCATGGGTTCATTCTTTTCGAGATGCAAAGAAACATATTCAATTTATCACTATAATGATTTAATTTGAAGTCCTGTAGCAACGAGCGGGGTATTCTCTAGTTTTATAAGGAAAAAATCTACTCGATTTTCAAGTTTTCTTTTCTTTTTGTTTGGCCGAGGCGACACACACATCAAGAGAGAGACAGAAACGGGTTAATCACGACATACGAGGAATCTGTCTAGCGTCCTGCTGCACTAGTGATGGGTCCCTTCATTGTTTCATGTGTTTTACACTAATATGGGACCCACCAAAAGGGAATTATCCTATGTTTTTATTCCTACCCCTTCCATAAGTGTCATTCTCGTTTTCCAAGAATTCAAATAGTTTTAATTTTAACCAAATATATGTAAAAATATTAACATTTATGATACATAATTATTAGCATTATTAGATAGATTGTTGAATATATTTTTATAATAAACTTATTTAAAGATATAAATATTGCTAATATTTTTCAAAATCCGGTGTTGTGGGTTTAGATGGGCCACCGTAACTCTCCCATAGGGCCTGCTAGATGAGTCTTGCAAGCCTCACCATTGGATGCTAACGGACGACGCAGATATGATGACGGTAGAGTGGAGTTGATGTACATGACTGCAGAGGATCTCGTTCCCTTGTGCCGTCGCCTCACGAGATGACGGCAAGGGCCCATGGTCCGAGGTGGAACCGACGAGCGCGATAGCGTTGTAGGCTTCATCTCCATGACTCGACTCCGCACTCGAATCCCACGCGGGCGCTCGTGTAATCTGGTTTGCGCGCCCGGGGGATTTTTCTACGCGCCAAATCCATCCTAGTTCCATACCCCTTCACCGGTGCTGTCGCCAAGGGTGCGGCGGCAGCGGCCGACCCCATCATTTGTGTTCTTGGCAAGGGCGCCACCGATGGATCCGACGGTGGAGCTCCCTTCTCCGGCCCCTCGTCGTCAATGTTCGGTTCAACGATCCTCTCTATTGCTTTGTTTGCTTTGCTGTCGCACCCTGACAAATCAACATACATGGACTCATCACCAATTCAGTTTTGTGTGTGATCCGTGAACTCTCTAAATTTTCAGTTTAGCTTGAGTTGCGAAGTCTCTAAATTTTCAGTTTAGCATGAACTGTTAGTTTTTTTATAAAGGAAGCTTTTATTAAAACCTCAGAAGCAATACATCGAGTTGATACAAAGCCAAAGAGGGCAACTTCTGACCTCTGCCTAACATGAGGCACACGGCCAAAGAAAGAGAAGAAACCTGGCACAATCTAGTGACTATCAATTCGTAAACTAGACCGCCACCTGTGTGACTGAGAGAGAAAAAATCCTTGGCCACATGCATCAACTATTGTGATACCGCTACAACTGTATCATACAAATCCGGCTTCTGTAGGATAGCCCAAGTACGTAGTCAGTGGATAGCCAAATAGATAACCTGCATAGGAGAAACAATTTTTTTCTTTTTGAAAATAATATCATTCCTGCTGAGCCAAATAGACCAACAAGTTGCGGCTCTTCCTAGCATGAGTAAAAGCTTGACATCTTTGTTGACACCTCTTAGCTAGCCATTGAACATATGACCTATACTGTGGGGTTTTAAAAGACCTGTCGCAACATGAATAAAAGACCAAATTGAACAAGTAAACTGGCGGTCAAAGAACAAGTGCTTAATTGTCTCTTCTTTGTGACAAAAGCAACAAGTATTACTACCTTGCCAATTACACTTTACTAGGTTATCCTTTATCAATATAACTCCTCGTCTTAGGTACCACAGGAAAATTTTTATTTTCAGTGGGGCTTTCACTTTCCAAATGAGTTTGTTAATGTTTGGGATATCTGTATGTAATAACGCTTGATAGTGTGACTTCACCGAGAATTTTTCATTTGGATTTAAATTTTAGTGAAACTCATCTTGTTCATGGGCCAACTCTATATTAGCAATATGGGGCAACAAATTGTTCCACGCTACTAATTTGGGACCAATGAAGTCTCTTCGCCAAGATAGGTTTGGTGAAGGACCAGAAAGATCCTCTGCAATGGTAACGTGTTTAGGTCTAGCAATGTTGTAAAGACACAGATAATGTTCCCGTAAAGACGAATTCTCTAGCCATTTGTCGTCCAAAAACGTACTTGTGTTCCGTCTTTTACAACGAAGGATCTAAAGCGGAAAAAGTCTCGTTTCACCTTCATAAGACTAGACCAGAAATGTGAATCACCATTTTTCCATTCCACTTGTATTAATGGTTTCGAGCCTAAATATTTATTGTGGAGTAATTACAGCCAAGTCCCCTATGTGGTAAGTAACTTGAACAACCATTTACTAAGTAGAGCAATATTTTTAATATGCAGATCATGAATTCCAAGACCTCCTTGGTCTTTGGGCTGACATAATATGCTCCATTTAGCTAAACGATATTTCTTTTTATTTGCTCATCTCCTTACCAGTAAAATCTAGACAGGAAATAATTCAATTTCTTTTGGCCTCCTTTTGGCAAGGCAAAGAAGGACATCATATATATTGGTAGGCTGCTAAGCACTGAATTTATCAATGTTAAGCGTCCCCCAATTGAAAGATGTTTTCCTTTCCAACTACCCAGTCGCCTCTCAAAACGTTCCTCAACCTTCCTCCACTCAGCATTCCTAAGCTTCCTAAAATGTATAGGAATTCCCAAATACCGAATTGGAAAATCACCATACTTATAGCCAAAAAGTTCAACGTATTGATCAAGGTGGTCTTGGGCATTTCCGAAACAGAACAATTCACTCTTATGAAAATTGATTTTTAAACCTGATACTTGCTCAGAGGCACTAAGCAGCAGCTTCATGTTTTGGGCTTTCTCAAGGTCATGATCCATAAAAAGAATTGTATTGTCAGCGTATTGTAGAGTAGATAATCCACCATCGATGAGATGAAGCACTACTCTACTAATTTGCCCGTCTACTTTGGCCCTATTCATAAGAATAGCTAGCATATCTGGTACAATGTTAAAAAGCAATGGAGATAAAGGATCACCCTATCGAAGGCCTTTCCTAGTTTGAAAGAAATGCCCGACATCGCCATTAACATTAATTGCTACACTCCCACCCGAAATAAAAGTTTTAACTGAATTTATCCACTTGGGAGAAAACCCTTTCATTCTTAGTGCTTGAAAGAGAAAGGGCCATTTAACTTTATCATATGCCTTTTCAAAATCTATCTTGAGGACTACCCCCACTCTGTTTCTTTCGATGCAACTCATGAACAGTCTCATGCAAGATGACAACACCCTCTAGAATGTTCCGTCCTCGCATAAACGTTGTTTGAGTTGGACTAATAACATGGTCTGCCACTGAATTTAGCCTATTGGCTGCAACTTTTGTGAAAATTTTGAAGCTCGTATTAAGCAGGCAGATCAGCCGATATTGTTGAATCACGTTCGCTTCTTGGACTTTTGGGATAAGGGTAATTACCCCAAAGTTCAAACTAAAAAGCGGTAAATCCCCTGCATATAGGTCATGAAACATTTGCATTAGATCCCCTTTGATGGTATTCTAGAATTTCTGATAAAATTCAGCTAGAAAACCATCTGGACTAGGTGCTTTATTATGTTCCATATCAAAAATTGCTTCTTGCACTTCTTGCTCGGTAAAGGGTGCGGTTAGAACGTCATTCTCAGTCTGTGTAACCTGAGTAATATCGAAGATCCTGTCCTCCTCCAGAGTAAAGGAACTAACCTCAGGTTCTCCAAAAAGTTCCTTATAAAACCTAGTGATATAGGCTTTTAGGTTTGCCTGACCCTCAACAATGCCATTTGCATGGTTAAGGGAAAAATTTCTTTTTTCCGATGTTTACCATTGGCGACCATTTGGAAGTATCTAGTGTTGTTATCTCCCAAAAGGACATCTTTTACCTTTGCCCTCTGATAGTACTTAATTTTCTCTTCTCTAAGTAATTTGGTCAGTTGATCCCGAGATTGAGCAAGATTTTCTTGTTCAGGTTCAGTCAAATCCCTGACCTCCGCGGCAATGTCTAGGTCATTAATTATTGATTGAAGTTCGACCTTTCTTTGCTTATAAACTCCATTAAAATGGGAAGCCCATCCACGTAAGTGTCTCCGCAAGGCATTGCACTTATTGTTCCAACGTTGGACTGAATTCCTACCTTTCACTGGCCTATTCCAGATCTCAATAACTCGATCATTGAAATTCTCATGGGTGAACCAACTTAATTCAAGTTTGAACTATTTTCCATTCCTCTTAAATGCCGGTGTTCCCGTATCTAAGAATAGGGGTGTGTGGTCCGACACCCCCTATCCAAGGCCTGTAGCGAGACTAAAGGATACTTAAACTCTCATTCAGTTGACATAAGAGCCCTATCCAATCTCTCGTATGTGGGTTTAGGTAGTGAATTGGCCCAAGTAAATTGTCGTCCCATTAAATCAATTTCCCGAAGATCAAAACTGTCAATAACAGCATTGAATAGGAAAGGCCAACTGTCAACGTATCTGTCATTATTTTTATCTTTGCTAGATCTCAAAATATTAAAATCTTCACCAATTAATATGGGTAAAGGATTTTGTTGGCACGCTCTAACTAGTTCAGCTAAAAAGACCGATTTAAAATCGTCCTGGGCTGGACCGTAGACCGCCATAAGGATCCATTTGAAATTAGCTGCCTTGTTGCATAAATGGAATTTAATATAGAATTCCCCTTCTACAATTAAGGAAAGGTGTAGCATTTCTGTGTTGACTCCAAGAAGGATTCCACCAGATCTACCACGAGGTGGAAGACAATGCTAAACAAAATCCTCAACCCCCCCCCCCCCCCCCCCCCCCCCCCCGCGAGCATGCTAAATTCGTCTTTGACATGTCTTATTTCTCTGTTTCCATGATAGCAATGAAATCTAGACTATGGTCCTTTACTGCCTCTGAAATATATCGGAATTTAGCTAGGTCCGATAAACCTCTGCTATTCCAAAAGAAACCTTTCATTGGTAAATTAGGTTTTATTTATGATCCTTTTCTGGATCTTACGTTTTCTTGAGGTAGATTTTGATTTTCGGACAGTGGCCTTCAGATCACATAATTTTGTGTCCGAGTCCATGTCCTCAAAATCCACCTCCGACACATCCATGATCAAATGAGCGAGCAGGTCGTCATCTACGACGGCCTCGTCATCACTTGCATCAAGAATCAATGGTTTAGTAACACCCGCATTCATATCTCCTTTTTTTGATTGTTTGTGGGTGGTGTTACAATCTTTCTATCAACTTCTATTTTTTAAAGCATTGATAGACAAAGTACACTCTGCACTGCCCTAATTTATAACCTAAGTTACTGAGATTTCTAACACAAGAAGCATTCGAAATAGGAATAAAGGAAATAGTAGGGCAGGAGCTGTGCATACTAGGCTGTGGAATCGACGGAGATGAAGGTGAATGCGGCACCACACTCTGTGCAGACGCCAACTTCTCCGGAGGGCTATCCAAATTTTGGATGGCAGCCCTTCGCATAGCTTTGCTTGTCATATCCTCGTCAGCTGTGAAAATTCCATCAGAAGATTGGATATTAGTACGTGTACTACATCGTAGTCCTTCAGTTGAATTCAATAGCGATAATGAATTTTCATTTGTTGTAACCCTGGACCATCATTAATATTAGCTAGAACATCTTTGCCCGGCTTGCTTGAAGCCGACGGACGCGGAGTCATCAACCTTGACATCAACAGATCGCCTGATTCTGCAGGCTTAACTGTCTGCCTGATGGTCAGAGCAGAACTGCTGCTATGAGGTATCTCTGGTCTAACACTGCTATCAATTTCACACAGCATGAGAATAGGTGATGTCGACATGCTGTTTGTCCCAACCTTTGACCTAGGCGAGGTTGGCATGGGCTGAGTAGGTGTCACCTTTTTGCTGAGCCTGGGCGAGTGTGACTGATCAGAAGGCAAAGTATGTGTCCCAGCCACTAATGATCGTTCTGTAGCTTCCAAACTGGGTTCAGTACTAGTACGTTGACCACTAGTAGCTTTCTCTGGTGGATGAAGACTCTTTCCTGAACATGCATTGCCTTTGACATTCTTGACCGGAGGGGTAACATACATAGCCGGTAGCTTAGCTATGTCATCTAGGCTTAGTAACTGGCTCAGTTTTCCTAGGCCTTTTTTTCTCGAGCATCGACATCGCAGTTGCCAATTGCATTGGCACAGGTCCACCTCCAGTAGGGGCATTAGATGAAGATGACGTGTTCTCTATAGTTTTCTGCTTTTTCTGGGCCTGTCCACCATCACGCTCATGATTTGCATCATCTTTTCCGGCCGCATCCTCATCCCGATCAGAGTAATCTGGATTCGGTGGAGGAATTGCTGGCTCAAAATTTGCCTCCTCCAAACTGAAAGTTACTTCATGTCCTACTTTTCTAAAAACCACATCGGTGGTAAAGGGTAAATACTCTCTGCTCATCATCCCCACCCGAATCCGGATCACACCTTTTTTTCATATAAGTGAGGATATCAACCTCTAGAGTCGCACCAATGACTATGCCGAGTGCCCAAAAGCCAAGGTAATGGCGCCAAGGATGAGGGACTTTACTGACATGAACCCAAACTTCATCAAGATGATAAGCCAGAATAGAGTCACTAGCATCCTGCCACTCTGAGATTGTCAATGTGACCCCATGATTCTTCAAACAAAAATCATGCATTATGTCTTCCTAGATGACGGCCAACATATCCATGAACAACGCCCGGTCCAGTGCCACGACCTCTCTGAGGCCGATCCAACCGGCATGGGGGTCTGTTTTGGTGAAAATTGCGAATCGGTGGAGGGCGTGAAGGAGCCTCACGATTCGGTGGTGGTGGTGCACGAGACGCCACCTCGGCGTAGGTAGGGCGAGATGGAATGGCGGCGGCTCGCGTATGATCTGTCGCTAGGTTATGAGCGCTATTGGCATTTGGTGTTTTTGTGTCTATCGGAGTCACCCGCACGTGGGTCTGCCAAGGACACGATCGCACCAGATCACCTCTGGACCGACCAAAGGATTTAGATCTTGACTCTGTTTTGCAATTGAATTTACTGCCATGCAAGACGCGGTATCCACGGCAACCCGATCGGGATTAGTTACCAATTCAGGCGGCATGAATGTGGCCAGCGTCACTGGAGCTGGCGAACGAGGTTTGGGCAAGGGTCCCTCCATGGACGAACCATCCTAGGTCGCCGGAGAGCAAACCCAGAGGAAATTTTTGTACGAGCAGGTTGATTTTGCGAATGATCGAGGTTTTTTTCCCGATCCACAGTATCAGCCTCGTTTGAAGATTGAGAACCGGCAAAAGTCGATTGGCAAGGGAGCTGTGAGTCAGACTCCCACCATCGAGATCCCTTTGGGAAGCCGATTTGATTCCAAAAATCTTCACACAAAGTTTCCTCTGATTGTGGAGAGAACTTGTTCTTGTTGACATTGAATTCGCCGGAACATTTTTCGAGAGCATAACCAGTTGCCTCGTCGGGGTTAAAACCTGCCAAAATAGCTGAATGGAAAAAACTGACCGTACTCCGCCGACGTCGCAGGCGCCTCTTCATCCTCTAGCTGGTTGTCCGATGGATGTACAGAAGCTTCATCAGCGGAAGCCACCAGTCTCGATCTTGCCAGAGCGGAGATAGGCCGAGGCGCCAGGGTCAGTCGACGGCGTCGTAGCAGATCTTCGCGAATTGGATCCTCAACTGAATCACCATCCGCGCCTAAATCCTCGACGGCACCATCAACGAGTGGCGTACTGTCGTCGCCGAGTTGTGCCCTGTCTGGGGAGACAGGAACCTCGCCGGAGAACAAATCGATTTCCTGCTTCTCGGAAACGGGAACCTGATGTGCGTCCGACAACGCGGGAGCCGTCGGAGCTGCAGTCTTCGCCACGTCCGGCATCGAGCAGGCGCGGCGTCCACCTTCCAGATCCCGCTTCCCATCCTCTGAACGGTGGGCACCTGCCCGATCCTGTCGCGACTGCACCGAGGTCGGAGCTGCTGCGGGCGCCGAGCAGAAAATCACCGGACAGCGGTCCGCCGGAACTGTTAATGTCTCTAAATTTTCAGTTCTGCAGAAACTGTGAATGTTTCTGAATTTTTGAGTTACTGTGAGTGTTTCTGATTTTTCAGCTCTGCAGGAAACCTCCAATCAATCAAGGGCTCGACTAAATGCCACAGTCAAGGTTTAGCTGTTGTAAGTTAGCTTCTTGGGACCATCCTAGCATGCTGTTGCTGGGTACAACTGAGATAGTGTAGCGAACTGACTGAGGATAGCCCTTATGCATTTCACTGTGTTAACTGTGATGCTTGCTCCCAGCTTATGCTTTGAGGAATGCAATATTGTGGAGACTTTCATAGCTTATCCTGAACATTCTGGTTTCCAACTGAGATAGTGTACCATGCATGTATATATTTAGAACCTGCTAGCGCATTACATTTCCAGCTAACAAATATAGAGCAAATTAAGATTCTGAATTTTTATCTGTAGTCATTCAAATAGCAACACGATGGTATACAAAGTCATTCATAATTGATCTTGGCTACATGCAAAGCATTAAACAATTTATTTATAGATACCCCCCGTATGTGGGTTGTACGTCCTGTCTTTTTAGTTATCTGAACCCTAGATTCGATGCTCTTGCAGGCGACCTCCCATTATGTGGATTGTACATACCCTTAGACCACATTAAAGATGGCAAACACAGGGTAAAGAAACCCTACGTCGACCTCAAAGATGGCAAATGGGGCTGCTTCCGTGATTTGTGGTGTTGATAGCTAGTCAGAACCCAACCATCGAGCAAACATATTATTTCAGAATATCTCCACACACCCAAGTTTCGGAAAACTAAATGAGTGAAACCAACAAAAAATACTCCATTCTAAGCTTTTCTAAATATATATCTTTTGTTACGCACCTAGAATCCTAGAGATACACTATTGTCTAGTCTAGATAAAAAGAAAAAACTATAAAGCCAAAACAATTTATAACTTTGAACGGAAAAAAAAAAAAACTTTTAACTTAGAACCAAAGGAGTAGTTGCCTAAGCCCCTTTCAGAGCTGAGACAGAGAACATGCTAGGCACCAACGTGGCCAAAACAACTTATATAACTTTAAAACCGAAAAAAAAAAAACAGCTTATAACTTTGAACTTTGTTTTCACAGGCGCTTTATACTTTTATATTAGGGTTGCGTGGTGTGTTATAATTTGGGTCAATCCCTCTTTTTCTTAATAGAAGGAAGCATAGTTCTCCCGCATTTTTGAGAAAAAAAAATTATAACTTCGAACTAAAGGAGTAGTTGCCTAAGCAACTCTCACCAGAGCTGAGCTGAAGAACACACGGTGAAAACGCTGGGCATCAAAATGCCGATGCTGCAGCTACAGTGGCTGGTTCCGAACACCCCAACGGTCATGGACACCCAGCTGATTAGCAGAGCGCAAAAACCACCACCAATCCCAGCAGATGAGCAGAGAACAAAATCAACCACCAACTGGCCAGACTCGCTTCATATCAAAGCTTCTTCGATATCGATACAGCTTTGTTCATCAATGCCGGAAAGGAAATCACATTACTCTAACCATTCAAGGGAAACACACAAAAGATGGGCCTGCCTCACAAGGCCGACGAAGGTTTATTACAGCCACCACACTCTTCTGGTTCTCATTGGTCTTAGGTGGCAAACAGCCAGCAAGATAAATCAGCTAGGCAACTATCTTCATCCACCCCTGCCCTGCCTTGCCCCGTCCCCTCCCTTTCTTTATGGGCACCTCACCTTACGCCTCAGCAAATCTGCATAGTGCAAAAGATTTAGTGTTTGTTGCCCTAGTGCTAGTAGTAAACAAGCATTCAGTCACGGATAGAGACCTATCAGCACCACTTACCCCAATTCAGAAAGCTTCAGGTGGGCCTCGGCGTAGTCAGCAAAGAAAGCGTCCTCATCCTACAAATCGGGCAAAATCATCACAGGTAACATAAACCTGCAAGCTAAAGGCCGACTCCCAACAAATGAGAACTATGCAAGGATCAAAGATATACTGCTGCATATTTGTCAACAAGTGGGCGGAAGGATGGATCAGAGAGGAGGGCTTTGTCACTTGGTAGCTGCAGAAGGCCTTCCTTCTCTCCACTCAGAAGCTCCCTGTCAAAGTGTACTCAACTTTAATTTTAATGAAGATTTGTGTCAAGGAGTTCATGCTCGAGGATTGTAACACAGCTAGTCAGTTTAACCAGCAAAACAGGGTATGAGTAGAAATAAGAGTTGCCTTCTTTGAAAGAAACAGATCACGTACGTGAAGTATGAGTTGTCAAAGATTAAAGGGTTGGATGTCCAGGCTCCCTCAAACCCAGACCTATCCTTGTGGCATCTTCCCTACAAGAAGAGGGAATTGTGCATAAGCACCACCTTTCAAGTTGCCAAACACACAAAAATACACAGGCTAGGTGCCCAGTTCCACCAACCAGGGTGTGACCACCAGAAAGTGCAACAATGTCCTGGTCGCTCAAACCCATCTGTGTGGAGAAAACCTGCCTGAGGTGATCAGAACCTGATACAAGAGACCGAACCAGTAAGTCCACCTATCCCATTCCGACCATTGAGAAACATTCTAACTTTATCCTTGACACGACAAAGAAGGCAATCCAAGAACTCGGATCAAATGTTGCTCATGAATTCTTATGCATTAACTGAGGAGATTTCTTTTATAGTCAAAAAAATATCAGAGGAATTCTATAATTGTACCTTGGGTGGCATCAGGAAGGCGGCCTTCTGGCGGAGGCTCAGGCTTGTCCTACAGAATAAAAACAATGATTTCATCAACAGCCACAGTTAGAAGGCCAATACAGTAAAGAAACAGCAGTCTGAAACAAGGCATGATAACATATTCCCACTAGCAGATGATGTAACTTCTACAGTGAACAAATAGAAATACTACTAATCCAAGGCAAGAGTCTTAGGCAATAAACTACAACAAGTAGATCAACTGGCTCCATGGCACAACTATCCTCCTAATATTACCACTCTCTCATGAGAAGGGCTGATAATGTAGCCAGGGAATTTTATTTGGCAAACCAATAGAGCATCACAAATTCAGAAGAATTTTATCACGTGGAATATAAAGGGGTAAATGTATGTGATGTAGGCAGTAACCAACAAATTGCCAACCTATCAACGGTCCATCCAACCTGAGAAACATCTGAAATCATTGTCCACACAATAAGGGATTGCAAGAATTAGCATCACATGAATCCAGAACCTATAAGTATTTAGTAATATGTAGCTAAGCCAACAGAGCCACGAGCTAAGCCACCATTCTAGAAGTATTCTAACCAAGTTATTTGGGAATATATCACAGGAAACTATGTGCTACGTACAATTGGTAGCGAGGCTAATGATAGTAGGGTTTGTTTTGCTTAAATTCTAGCAAAATATCTGGTTTGGGTTGGGTTAGGCTGGGGCTTGATGATTTTTTTTTATCTTAATAATAATATAATAAAAAGAAGGGCGGGTCTGGTGCAAGCGGTACAGTCTTACCGCCGCCTATGACCGGAAGGTCCCAGGTTCGAGTCGCGGTCTTCTTGCATTGCACAGGCGAGTGTAAGCCTTACCACTAACACCCTTCCTTAGACCCCCACACAGAGCTGCCCTTTTTTTTAATAATATAATAAAACTAAGGAATCCGCCTCACCTGCCTCCCAGGGTGGAAGGGTACATCAGGTCCGCCGGTTACCTCAACTGCCACGACTCCGGCAAGCTGCAACCCCGCCACAGTAAATAAGACATAAAATTCGTTAGTCAATCTAGATAGAATCAGAGGAATGGATGGGTGATCGGAGTTGCAATCTCAGGCAGGCAGGTAACCTGGTAGAAGTCAGCGTAGGATAGGATGGGGAACTGCTCCTTGATGGGCTCTAGCAGCCTGACGGCAATTTCCAGTCCGGCGTTGGCTCCGTGCGCCTGCTCGGCGGGGTTCTTCATGGTGCCGAAGGGCCCCCCGGTCTTGGTGGCCACATCGAAGGTGCCCGCGGAGTGCCAGCTGCGAGGAGGAAGGAAGGAGTTGGAGTGGTAGTAATTTCGGGATTTCCGAATCGGATCGGGATCGGGCGAAGAAGGGAGAGGGGGTTTACGCGAGGCGGAGCATGAGCGGGGCGCAGTTCTTCTCGGCGATGAGGCCGCGGAGCTTGCGCTTGGCCTTGTCGACCGCCTTGAGGTAGTCCTCGCTCACCGTGGGGTAGGCCTTCACCATGGCTGCTGACGTCACAACCCGCTCTGCTACTGGCCCGGTGGTCCGATCGGAGGCGGAGAATGGGCGGCAGCAGGCGCAGCGCAGGACGGAGGAGATGGGTGGGCGTCGTTATATATACGCGTAGACCGGCGAACAGAGAAGCTTCTGGTAGGTGGAATCGAGGCCGTTGGGCGGGAGATCGTGCGGCCGGGAGGAACCCGGATCGGTTCCGCCCCTTCCTGTCTCAGATCCAGCCGGGGCGAGGGGCGTGTGTGAACACGGCAGATTGAACGGAGATTCCTCCGGCGAGTGGTGCCACGTGGTGGATGGGGATTGGCAGGATGGGCACCCGATTGACCGTGATCAAAATATTTCTATGCCTGGGCCCACCTAGGCTACAGTGGCCTCCTGCATCTTTCTCTCTCTTTTGGATTATAATTAATTAATTAGAAAAGGCCTGCATTTTTCTTGCCGCCCCCTATTATGTGGGTGTTGTCGTGTTGTTTGGCATGACACATGTCAGTTGGTTCGGATTCTCTACGAGAAACCTCTATTTTACTGGTATTCTTCTAAAGTATATAAGATGTTTTGATTTTTCTATATATTCTTCATTTTAAATTACAAGGCGTTTTGACTTTCTAGATTTATAGCTTTTATTATGTAAAATTTAACATCAAAACGTCTTATGATTTGAGACGGAAGATATTTAAAGCAATGTATTTAGAAAATGAAACGGCTTATAATTTAAAATAAAGAGAGTTTTTTTTTATTGGAGGAGTCAGAGCATCTTTAAGAGTTTTTCTAAAACTCACTCTGTAAATTATCATTTTGAGAGTTATTTGCAAAAATATCATTTTCTATATCTTTTAGTTCTCTAATAGCTTTTCTATACCTTGTGCGTACAATAGAGAGCGAAGGGCTCTTTATCTTTGGCTAGCGAGAAATCTGAAATAGGGGATAACTATATTTAAATAATCAATTAAAGAGACTATTGGAGGTTTTTTTAATCAAAATTTCTATTTCAACAATTAGAAAGAATATAGAGTCTTCTGAAGTGGCTCTCTTATTTGGACATGCTTTACTTCTCTTCCTTCTACTGTGATGACAAGATTCAAGGCGTGTTTGGATGATGGCGTGGGTTGTTTTTTTTTTTTTTTTTTTTGCTTGGCCTGGGAATCTAGTTTCTTATGCCTATGGTCAAGATGCTTTAAGCTGATAGGCAACTGCTAGGTCGTCATCCAAACACACCGTCAATTTCCAAGGTTCATGGGTGATCATTCTCTCGCTGTCTACTGTTTGGTTGCAAGTTTGCAACTTGCATACTCCCTCAGTCACCGAATATCTATCGTTTACGTTTTTCGAGAAACAACTTTGATTAAATATATATTAAAAAATATTAATATTTATAGTACATAATTAGTATCGTTGAAAAGATCTTTGAATCTAGTTTTTCAATAAATTTATTTAGATATACGAATGTTGCACATATTTTCTATAAATCAAGTCAAACTCGTGGCACGCACGCCAACAGTGACAGATATAAAGGGATGGAAGGAGTATGCTAGACTAGATTGGATTAGATACGTCAGTGAATGACGAAGAATACAGAGTGCAAAAGGGGTTAATTAGAGACTATGTGAGGAAGATCCATGGCTTCGTATACTCTTCTATTTCTTTCGGCACTTAAAAAATAGTATGTGATTTTTCTATTTCGTTCGACTGTTCAAAAAAAAAATAGTGTGATTTTGAATGGGTTCGGCCGCCGCTACATCCTTGGATCTATTTGATTCGATGTAATCTGTGTATGTTTCTTCAAGCATGCAAATCCTTAATTTCATTGCGATGTTTGAATTGGATTTTTGGTAGTTACATGATTCAAGTAAATTAATAAACAAATTTAATTCCTAGGCGTCATGATATGAATCAAAACATAATTTTATTTTGGTCGTTTCATCAGCGTTACAATTTGTCCCGGTCCCAGTATGCTACTCTCATTGTATCGTACTTTTTTGGTCGTTTCATCAGCGTTACAATTTGTATCGTTTCATCAGCGTTACAATCGTGTGGTACCAGTACCTGCCCAGCATCAGCACTTTGACTGGGCGTGAAAGAAAATGTAGACAGATGGGAGCATGGTAATATTCCTTTTCCAAAAGAAAGGCCGCCTGAGACGAAATGATCACATCGGATGCTGTGACTGACAGCATGCAAATGCAATCACCAGCAAGACTTAGCCCTTGTTTAGTTGAACCCCAAAATCCAAAAAGTTGCTACAGTACCTGTCACATTGAATATTTACGGCCCGTGCATGGAGCATTAAATGTAGACGAAAAGAAAAACTAATTACACAGTTTGGTGAAAAATTGCGAGACGAACGTTTTAAGCCTAATTAGTCAATGTTTGGATACTATTTGCCAAATAAAAACGAATGTGCTACAGTAGCCCCAAAATCTAAATTTCGCGAACTAAACAAGGGCTTACCACCAAAAATACTACTCCTACATCCTGCTTTACAAGAACGTTTGTGCTGTGCGATTACCAAATCAAGTCAGAGGAGAACAATTAAATTATATGATCGTTTACCAATTCGAGTCGGATCCAGTCTCTCTAGTATGTATGTTTCTTTACAAACTGAGGCAGGGTAACACAAAATCCACGGTCAAGACATGCATCTCGTGTTCAGGAAGGAACAAAGCCCTACATCTGCTCCTGTATTATGTTATAAACAGATATCAAGATCTCAACACTGATCAGGATGATGATAAGCCATTCCAGAAAATCCGACTTCCTGTTCTGAAGGATCTCCTGAAGAAACCTGATGTTGTGCTGCAGATTTCAAAACAAACACACATCAAAACATAGAGAAACAGACAGCTATAAAACACTCCTAATCAAAGATTCGTAGCCACTGAATGTTTTGCATCTGTCTTACCTCAACAAATTTCAACTTAAAATCAAGGTTTCCAAATCTCTGAGTTAGCTCGTATTCATCTCGAAGGTATTCCCAGATTTGAGCATAGTTTGCATTCTTCCATGCTATGTCTGACCTGGAATCCACAAAGTAAACGTGTGGTCTAATAGTATAAACATACAAGTACAATTCAGTGTCAAAGAATGCAACAACTATGCCAGGTAACACTAAAACAAGGAGAAAAGTGCCAAAAGAAATAACACTGACAAATTAAATTACAAGAAAAAGATTAGTCAAATTCAGATCTCAGAGAAAAACTAAATTAATAGTCTTTTTTAACTCGCAAAAAGCCAGGCCAAATGAAACACTTTTTTGTGTCCAGCAGTATTACAAGGCAACTAATCTCAGAGGAACTACACAAATACCATCTGAAATTCATGCAATGTTTAATTAGTAATTTGGGCTCATTTTTTTACAACAATTATGCAAGATCGGTCTTTTTCCATCTACTTTACAAACCTGTACAGAATCTGATGAAACTAAAGGTAAACTAGAAATAAAGCAAAAGCTTGTCTCTGATATGATTTGTAAGTCAATATGGAACAGGGAAATAGTAGATTGATTGAGAGTACAGGGAGGTGCAATATATAGGCAAGGATCAAGTAGGGTTTATAGAATACACCCAATCAACGGAGATCCTTGCCCAATCTCTAATCATCTACCATAAGTCCCTAGAGGCAGCCCGGCCACACCAGGCGTGGGGGTGCCAAGGCCCATGTGGTCAGCCCATAGGCGCCTATTCTAACACGCCCCCGCAGTCGGACCGTCAGCCACTCTGCACGTTCAGACTGGACCTGAACTCCGTGAATACCGAAGAAGGAAGCCCTTTAGTGAAGATGTCTCGCATATTGTGAAGAGGTTGGAACATGTAGGACACGAAAATCACCAACTACAACTTGCTCCCGGACGAAGTGAAGATCGATCTCAATGTGTTTAGTGCGCTGATGTTGAACTGGGTTGGAGGTCATGTAGACGGCACTGACGTTGTCCTAGAGGCAGCCCAGCCACACCAGGCGTGGGTGCCAAGGCCCATGTGGTCAGCCCATAGGCGCCTATTCTAACATGATTGAACTAAGCAGCAGCTTCATGGACACCAGTATACATTTCTGACTACAGGATGACGTATGCAACATCCACTTCTAGGGCAGGAGAATGTACGTGCAACGATCAAATTCAAAGAACAATAGCACAACCAAACGTTTGAAAAGGCCAAGAAAGGACATTAGCCTTTATTTTGGGGGTACAGACCATGGAATACTCAGATATTACATTTAGGAAAATTGAACTGCTCAGCATGAAGCTATGATACCTCTCAAAGAGTCCAAGCTTAAGAATAACATCAGCCAAGTTAGAGTTAGCCTTCCCTACAAGCTGGAAAAGCTTCTTCCTCTCCATAGTGAAGGTACCAGTTTTTTCCATTCCACGATTGATATCTGTGAACTCAGCTACCATTCCATCCACCTAACAACGAAGATAATTAAATAAATTAGTATATTCCTTAATGTATCATAAAAACATCTTTGCTACTAACTTGTACATACTTGACGGATATAGTAGTCAAGAGCAATACTCTGACCCAGGACACTTCCAATTGTACGGATCCCATCAATACTCAGATCCCTAAGCACAATATAGTCAAGACCACCTTGCATCCACGTCTCTAGGGTAGGCTTCTCAACAACAGCATAATCTGCAATTGGAAGATTTTAAGGTTGTGTCCACGGCAATGCTAACGATTAGACGACACGACAGCACCCACATGATAAATGCAAAGAAGCAGCAACCAAAAAAGTCATGATGATTGGTTTAAGTTGCTAGGAAAATATTTGCTCAAGCAAATGTAGTGTGCTATTTGCAAAATCACAAAATGGGATTGCAGGCCTGAACAAGTCAAGAACAGTTCTCATCACAAAACTAAAAAGTTCCCATAAAATTTGGGCACCATCATCTATAGACTGCAAACCATAAAATACAAATATCATGGGATATTTTTGTTTGTGGTCATTGATTAAAGGACTCTATAGATGTGAAATAGAGTTTAACTTTCTATAGATGTCTCTCATACCATGTGATATATTTTACTTGTAACGGTATCAATCGATTCAACTAATTTAGGATAGTACTAATGAGATTCAAATATTTAAAGCGTTCGAAGCAGATAAAAAGAATGAAAAACTCTACTCCCTTAGGAAAAGTGTGTGTTCTTGGGCTTACCATCCTTTCTCATCTCTGGAAGTAAACCCGATGCATGCTTCTCAACAATTTTCAAGTATCCATCTGCTTCATGATCCGAAACGTTGAACAGCACAATGGACCCATATTGGAAAACGACCATGTAGTGGCAATGGCTCTCATCTATGACGCCAGACTTAAAACCCTGTGAGACAATTATAATAAGTCTACCCAGTCTCTGACATGTCCTTAACAAATCATCTCAGAAAATAAAGACAGCCCTTTTCAAATGAATATCATCGTGTAATGACAAATGGTGATGCTATAATCAGCTTGCAACCGTTTTCATGGTATAGTAAAATACAAGACATTGAGCTCTCAAGGAGCTTAATATGAACATATTTATACAAAGGCAATCATCATATATGCTACCAACATGCCGTGCCAGGAATCAATAAAAGCTATATTCAAATTTACAATTGTAGGAGCGTAAGAAAATCAAGAATGAAGCTTTTAGATAGCTCTGCTACAAGGCTGCACACAAGGGTTAGGGGCACTAAGACTGCAGGAACAGTTTGATGCAGCGGCCTACTGAGGTGTTCACATTGAACATTGACAACAAAGGCATGTAAAAAACAAAGCGCAGTACCTTCCTTTGGATCTTACATTATGAAAAAAAAGGTCCCAGAGAATAGATTCACCGAGCAGAGCGCGATAAAAGATTTTATCATCTCAACAAAGTGAAAGTAGCTTGCAATTGATCACTTACCAATTCCATGGTGATGAGAAAACGTGTCAGAATCTAGATTAGGCGTGTCATTAGGAAAGCAGGGAGTATCTACCTCGGGGTCTCCCTTGACATCGTAGTATCTAAGGACAACGTAGTTGGTCGCACGCGATGTGGGTGGGATGACATTGAAGGAATTCTGGGACTGGAGGCTCCGCAGGTCGATGCTGCGGGAGGGGGAGGCCCCACCAACCATATCAGTTAGTTCATCACCAAACCAAGAAAGCAGAGTAGCAGAGGAGGGCAAAGGAGTTCTAACGCTCAACGAGCCGGTACCTGGTGCATAGGAAGAATGCCTTGACGGGGACGACCCGTGACTGGTTCTCCTGAGCCACCTCGAGGAGGTGCTCATGGTAGTAGGACTCGTCTTCGGAGGCGAGCTCCTCTGGCGGCGGCGGAGGCAAGGGCGCGGGCGGGAGCGGGGGTCCCTGGTCCTTTGAGTTGAGGTGGTCCCTCCCTGGAACGGGGGCGGGGGCCGGGGAGACGGAGGCGAAGGGGCGGTGGAAGAGGAGGCAGGACGGGGCGCCATAGGGATGGGGAGCCGGTAGACGGCGCGTTCGGAAGAGGAAGGAAGATGGGAGGCGCGGAGGAGGAGGAGGAGGCGGCGGGGAGCGAAGGGCTAGGGTTTGGAAGGCTCTCCCTGCGGCGCGGGAGCGGCAGAGTAGGAGGGGCCTGAGGAGGCTTTGGAGCCTTGACGACACCTCCATGGACTGAGAAGCTCTCTCACTCAGGTCTTGGACATTGCAAGAAAATGGAGATGTGATGTATGGAGGACGCCGACGCGAGCGCGAGCGGAGGGCGGAGGGGGAGCGGAGAAGACAGGGTCGGTCTCGGGGCTGGGCTGGGCCATGTTCTTTCTTGAAGCTCACGTCCAACTTCATGGACTGGGCTCCCGCCAAGGCCTATTTCCTATGGAAAAAGGCCTACTTTTCCTTTCTCAACTTTTGTGAAAATCCGTTTTTTTTTCCCTAAACTTTAAAACCGGACAAATTATCTCCCTCAATACGTGATTTACTATGATTTTTCAAAGATGAGAGAGGTGATTTGCCCAATTTTAAAGTTTAGGAAGAAAAGACGGACTTTCGTAAAAGTTAAGAGAGGAAAAGTAGACTTTTTCTATTTCCAATTAGGACGGTGTGTTTTGTCAATTCCTTTTTCCACGCCGTGTGAGGCAACCATGGTAAGCAATCATCAAACTATGACTGAAAATTGCAATTGAATTCGGTGTTCCTTTCTTGGATGTTGTCTAAGACTCCTTGATAGAAAAAAAAATATATTCCTTTTCCCACGGCTCCATCCAATCCAATCAGTTCAGAAGAAGACTCTTGACACAAAAATACAGCAACTGTGATCAACACATAGTAAGCTCGAAGATCTGAAACAGGAACAGGAGCCTTGCAGATCCGCTTAGCTTCAACACCTGGGCTCAAAAGATCCTGAAAGACCCAAGAACGTGTCAGCCAATTTGACCTGCAATTGATAAGGAGAGAAAAAATAGTCAGTAACACAAGGTGGAACATGCCGGTATTTCTCCAGACAGTTCCAAATGTATGGCTCAAAGAGCCAAATAACATATGGCCATCGAACTAGGAAGTCGATATCCGAAAATTGTTAAATTAATGCCTTTAATAATTAATA
This sequence comes from Miscanthus floridulus, assembly GCF_019320115.1. Classification (NCBI taxonomy): domain Eukaryota; kingdom Viridiplantae; phylum Streptophyta; class Magnoliopsida; order Poales; family Poaceae; genus Miscanthus; species Miscanthus floridulus. Next base: position 150,771,060 of record NC_089582.1, on the reverse strand, counting down.
TGAATCGATTGATTAGACATAGCCATTGTAAGTGAGATCTTGGATTATCATGATTATTATAATTGAGAATTAACCAAGACAAAAATAAGTACAACGTGCTTAAACATAAGTCTGAAAAGGTTCCATGACACGTTTCCTTGTTCATAATCAAACAACCGATTTTCATAAATAAAGGATCGTAGCTTATGCTATTTAAACCTTAAACACGAATGAACTCACTAATTACCAATTCTCGTTCATTATGATTAACAGTGAAGGTTGACCAGTTCGATGCAGCTATGATAACCATAACAAACTTTGAAATAATAATTCATGAAGTTCATCTATACTCAAAAATCTCATAGCATAATCATTCGAGCATACATAGATTTATAGACGAATTGAATCTTAACATATCATATCTATCAGTGAGGGTCGACCGGATCGATGCAGCTGTGATATTTATAACAGATTTCAAGACAACCGACCATATGCTCAAACATGCTCAAAGACCGCATTAATTGCGATCCACGTATTTGAAGCACAGGAGAAATTGGCTAAATAGCCGATTCTTAGGCATAGGCAACATACAGACACGTGGCCTACCGATAGTTCGATTTTCCAATCAATAAGATTCGATTTACGCTTGTGTTTGTGAGTGTCAACCGGATCGATGCAGCTGTGACGACAAACGCAAATTGAAGTTTATCGACCATCAAACCTTGCTATAGGTCAACCAAATATCCGAGTGCAACCCATGCACGATCAAGATCAAGATAAAACAGCTAATGAATCGTGCACCATTATTCGATATCAAAATTATCTCGTTAAAAGCAAGATCGAACAACGGAGATAGAAGTTTTAAAGTCGATTTAGATTGAATCTTGATCGGGCAAGTTGATGTTTGCTAGAGATTAATATTAAATAAAGGTTCTAGCAAAAATCAGCAACTTAATGAATATATCTAAAGTGCCACATTTAGTTAGAGCCAATAACTTGATCTTAATCTAATTCATGCAGTGGAGGTCGAACTTAACCGATGCAGCCGTACACAAACCAGACAAAATCGATAATTAATCTATACAAAAGACTCATAAGAGATCAATCAGCTGATGCAGTCCTACGAACAATAGCATAAATCGAACCTTATACCATGACTTGTAAGAGATCAATTAGCTGATGTAGCCTTACAAGTAATAATACAAGGGGTTGACGGTACTTACAAGCAAACCGGAGGTTATTCAGCTGATGCAGCCCTGTTTGTCAAAGAACTCGTCGAATCTACTCTACTCCTACTCCTAAGGGTTTTGGTGTTGAGTTGAAAAAGTGTTTGTATTGATTGTTGTATGCTTTTACAATACCTGGGGTTCAATATTTATACCCGCAACCTAAACAGAGTCCTATTCGAATACGAGCTCATTACAAATCATGGAAATAAAGAGAAAACTTCCTAATTCTACTAATAACTTGGAATCCAATCTTTCCTTTCGTAGACCCCAACTGTGCTCTCTTTGACGCCATCCCTAGACACATTCTGCCGACGTCACCTAAAATTTGACCGATCCGAACCTCCTTCGAATCAGCTGATATCGACTCTTCCCAAATTGATTACAATCTTTCCTCTTGTACACTTTCACATTCCCGCGTATCCTCTGTCCAAATTTTGGTGTAAACAAAGAAACTTCCATATTTCACGCTCAATTCACAAGTCTTCTAAAATTCGACACTCCACGTACGGATATTTCAATAAAATCGCGGGGACTGCTATGGTCCGGTCGATCGGACAGGATCCACCCGCCGGCAATTATTGGCCCGCATTTTTTTTGGCTCATAGCGCGCCGCGCTAATTAGCTCGCTGGCAGCTTTCCCGCGCTGGTACGGCCCGTAGCGCGCGCAGGTAACACACCAGAGCAGCAGCACACCCACGGCACCTCTCCACGTATGCACGTGATGACTTTCAACAAACTAAAAAAAAGTCATAACTGCTAAACCAAACATCTAAATTAAATTTTGATTATACCATCGTGTTTATCACAATAAATCTTTCAAAACAAGATCTCACTATGACACCCTAATTTTTACTTTTCAAATATAGGAATTTAAATAGATTTAAATTCAATAGATGTCTTGCATTTATAGGCAAAATATAGATGATTTATAAAAATCTTAAAATAAAATACAAGTTAGGAATTTTTGTATTGTTGCATTCATGCTGCTGCATGTTTTCTACTTGCTTGCTCTTCGTGTGTTTAGGTCCTTTTAAATTCAAGTTGTGATGATCCCATTTAAAATGCGGATTTAATTAAAAGAAAAAACTTTTTCCTTTTTTTCTTTTTCTTGGCCTCTCGGCTTTTGGCCCGCAGCAGCCCAGCGCGGCCCGCCTCCGCTAGCTCGCGCACGCCCGAGTGGGTCGGCCCAGCCGCATCGCTGCTGCGCCCACGCGCGCCTTCCCGCCGGCCCACCAGCTCAGCCCGCACCGCGCCGCAACCGCCTTGCCTTCTGCCGCAGCTGCTGACCCACAGGGCCCGCGCCACTGGGGGCCACGCTATAGTGTCGTCTCCCTCATGGAGACGGACATAGATGCGTAGGCCGCCCGCTGCTCTGATTCCCGCGCGCACATGAACCGAAGTTCGCCGAGCCACCCGCACGTTATAAAGCCAATGTCATAGCCTCCTGTGCCGCTCTTTGCCCAACCCTAGCCACCACCGCCACGCTCCCGAACCCTAGATCGAGAGCGCCGCTCCCAAGCTCGCCGCCGCTGTCGTTCTTCGCGCATCGCCGTCGTTTCCGCCGGTGAGTCGCCCTACGAGATCCACACAGACGAGAGGAACGCGTTGGTGTCCTTCGCGCGCCCTCTCCCCCTCTCTTTTGCCCGCGTGCGCTCGCCGGAGTCCCGCCGCCGCCGCATTGCCGCTCCGCCACATAGCTGGCCCGCTCCGGCCGCCCGCTGCCACAGCCAAGGCGTGCATCGCTCTCGCCGTGTCGCACGCTGCGTCCTCGTGTGCCCGCCTCGCCTCGCCGTGCACCGCAGCGCCGCCACCACGAGCTTCCCAGCCATGGCGCGCAGCCGCACCAGCGTCGCCGCACGTCGCGCCGTCCACCATGGACCGGTGGACCAAGGGTCCACGGCCAGTCCACCAGACCCGGCCAACCGCAGCTCGCCACGCGGCAGTCAACCGCGCCGCCACCGGTCAGCCCTAGCACTTTTGCGGAAGAACCCCCGTCGTTGCCCTAAATCAACCCGCGGTCCTGCTTAGTTCAAAAGTAATTAGATTTAGGTCCCGATTTTTGCAATTTTAACCCCAAAGACTTGTAATAATGATACTCTTGTACTCGTTTATGTTTTATTATACGAACGCTGTGTTTTGTACCATTGATGATGTCATTGCATGTGTGTAATTTGAGATCCTGGCACACATGTAATTTGCACCCGATTTTCTCTCTCTCAAATCCGGCTGTGACAGAAGTGGTATCAAAGCCGTGTTGACCGTAGGATCACGCAGCCTAGTTTAAAAATGGCCGTTTAGGTTATCTTTACCACATTTATTATCTTATCTTGCAATCATTAATTGCATGCATTTATTGTTATCTTATTACCATCATTATCACTTTATCACCATTATCTTGCATTTATTGCATACCTGCATTTATTACTCTATATTCAGTCATTTCTGTTAGGCCCCGTTTAGTTCTAAGCCAAAAACCAAAAATTTTCAAGATTCCTTGTCACATCAAATCTTGCGGCACATGCATGGAGTACTAAATGTAGATGAAAAAAAACTAATTACACAGTTAGCCGAGAAATCGTGAAACAAATCTTTTAAGCCTAAATAGTCCATAGTTGGACAATTTTTGCCAAATAAAAACGAAAGTGCTACAGTAGCCAAAAGCCAAAAATTTTTGGAACTAAACGGGGCCTTACTCTCACTACCCTACATTTATCACTCTATATTTATTATCTTTCATTAATCTTTTATCATGGTCACAATTATCTAGTCCTATTATTAGTATTATTTCATATTTATTATATCTCACTATAATTACCACAAATACCACAAAAGGCATTATACCTTCATGTTATTCATTATTTTTCTTTTCTTACTCATCACTTTTGTTTCCTTTTCTCTTTTGGTCATTACTGTGCATACTCCTCTATCCTTATTTTGTCATTATCCTAACTTCATCATTGTCATGATCTATTAATCATTCTCTGCACGTCTATTTTTTATGCATATGATTAGATGGCTCGTCGAAGGTTGACCTGTTGCCGCAACTACGTGAACTACCGCTCTGATTGTGCAATTGAGTTTCCTATGACTGGGAATGTTCACTGCTTCGAGTTCCACCGTAGCCAGCGTCTGGATGATGGTACCAACCTCCAACGTGGTGTGCATCAGGGAGTCTGCCAAGCTTTGGTGGCTCAGCAGCAGGCTGTGCACCAAGCTAGGCACCAGGCGCCCAATCAGGGTGATATGGAGGAGAAGACCCTGAGGGAGATGACTCTGACGATGATGAGGATGCTAATGGACCTGGAGGACCAGGAGGACCTGGTGGACCAAGAGAGAATGGGGATCAGTTTGAGGCTCAGGACGGGTGGATCATGACGATCTGCACTCATGATGGTGGGGAGTGTTTCTTCCATACTTAGCTTATTGACCTTCTCCACCAGCAGTATGGCCATGGCATGTATGCTGTGGAATACAGGAGTGAGCACTGGAGTCACCCCGTCTACCTAGCTTTCTAGAGGATCTGTGCTCACGTGGGAAGGCCTAATCCTGCCCTGCGTGCTCTTCGGGTTGTGTCCATCCATGAGGCTCCTGCTAACAGATCTACTCAGATAGCGGGCATTTGTGATGCCTACCGTGATCACTTCTTCCACCGCATCAGTCAGGATGAGCATTGCTACTACCCTCGCCGTCGTCGTGGAGAGCTGGCAGCGCGGATTACCTCTACTACAGGGGAGCAAAGCAATAGGTTGCATCCTACAATGCATTTGTTGGCTGTCACCAACACGGAACTGAATGCGTCTCTTGTGGAGCTGAGGCAGCTGCGCCTGCAGGCAAAGGAAGATAGAAGGAGGATTGCTCAGCTGGAGGCTTAGATCATAGGCAGGGTGCCACATCCTCCTCAGTGGCCCGCTCTCTCTCTGCCTTGCGAAGATCCACGCTATGGAGCAGCCAGTGGTCATACTAGGATTGATTAGGAGATGCCCCACTTTATGTAATAAATAGTGCCACATTTAGAACGGTAGCACGCCGTTAGTCTTGCGAGTCTGCGGTGAGTCTAGTGGTAGTTCGGTTAGCTAGTGTGATTTGTTTGGTCTGTATGAGAACTTGAGTTATTATTGTGCACTTGGTGTGATTTGGATCTTTGTAACGAGTGCGATGAGTTGTGGGGTGATGTCCACAGCCCAAAGAAAAACAAGATTAAATATTAGTTAATGAATAGTTAGTTCAGGTTATTGGTCTCTCTTTTAGTATGCTTTATCATATCTGTTACACTTTATCACAATCAGTATATCACCTATCAGAATCATTATATACATATCACTTGCTACCTATCACATGTAAAGAGATTATGGAATGTCAGTTGGTTATATGTTATGAGAAGGTGTTGTACAGATGTAGTTTAGATTTACAAATCAGACACTTATTTGAATCTCATATGCTCATATTATATTATTTTTATACACTAGATGCCCACGACAAGGAGTGGTGCTGGAGCTGGTGCTGAGCAGAATGGTAACAACACCAGCAACACCAGCAACACCAACCCGCCACCACCTCCTCCACCTATGACTATGGAACAGCTGGTGGCTATGCAAACCCAGCTTATGCAAGGGATGGCTCATCTCATTGCCAACATGAACCAGAACTAGAATCAGAACCAGAACCAGGGAGGAAATCAGGTCCATGCCCCGCCAAGAGACAAGCGCGGGGAATTTATGAAAGGGCGTCCGCCATTCTTTTCCCATACTATTGATCCTATGCAGGGAGATGATTGGTTGAAAGCTATGGAAAAGCAGCTGTGTATTGCTCAGTACAATGACAGGGAGAAAGTTCTGTATGGGTCTAGCTAGTTACAGGGAGCTGCCCAAGACTGGTGGGATGCGTACTGCTTTGCACATGTGAATCCTGACACCATCATGTGGGACCAATTCAAGGAGGCCTTTAGGACGCACCATGTGCCTGCAGGTCTAATCAAGCTAAAGAAGGAGTTCTTGGCTCTAAAGCAGGGTTCCATGTCCGTATGTGAATATCGTGACAAGTTCACACAACTATCGCGGTACTGTCCTAATGAGGTTGAGAGGGATGAGGACAAACAAGATCACTTCTTGGAAGGTCTTAATGATGGTCTGTCGTACATGATGTCCAATGTCAAGTATGATAGTTTTCAGGAGATGGTAGACAGGGCGCTCGTGCTTGAGGGCAAGCGCCGTAAGCTAGAAGAGAAGAAGAGGAAGTTCAGCTCATCTCAGCAGCAAGGTAGTAGAAGTCGTCCCCGCTACAACCAACAGCGGGGTCCACAGTCTTGCCCTGCCTATCAGTCTGGTAACCAGGGGCAGCAGCAGAATTAGCGCTACAACAACAATCAGATGCAAATCCCTACCAACCAGGCGCCCCGTCAACCTGCTCCCAATAATACTCAGGGCAGGGGCAATGCTACCCCTACTCCCCCAGCTAATGCCTGTTTCAAGTGTGGACAGGTGGGACACTATGCTAATGCTTGCCCCAAGACACAGATGTAGAGTGGACAGCAGCCTTAGGGGCGTAATGGGAACCCTAATCTAAACCAGAAAGGCCAAGTTGCTCATGGGAAGGTGAATCACATGAAGGTGGAGACTGCTGAGGAAGCCCCAAATGTTGTGCTTAGTATGTTCCTTGTCAACTCATACCCTGCTACCATTTTGTTTGATATTGGAGCATCTCATACATTCATAAGTGCATAGTTTGTAGAGAAAAATAACATAGCCACTTGCACTATACAAAACACCATGGTAATCAAATCACCTAGGGGAAAGATGAACACTAGTACAGTGTGTCCGGGAATGAGCATTAAATTAAGGGGGTAGATTTTCCTGTTAATCCTATCATGCTGGGGTCAAAAGGGATATATATGATTTTGGGAATGAGTTGGTTAACCAAGTTCAACGGAACCATTTAGTGTGCAGAAAAGACAGTGTCTCTTACAACACTCAGTGGGGACAAAATTGATGTCAAGGTTTCTATGACACCAGAAAGTCAGGGGACAGTGAATCGTCTAAGTAGTGGGCCAATTGAGAATGTAAAGGTCCTCTGTGAGTTTCTAGATGTGTTTCCGGAGGACTTGCCAGGTATGCCACCTCAACGTGAGATAGAGTTTATCATTGACTTATTACCTAGTACTGCACCCTTATCTAAGAGACCATATAGAATGCCTGTTAATGAATTAGAAGAACTTAAGAAATAACTAAGGGAATTATAGTCTAAAGGGTATATCTGTCCTAGTTCTTCACCTTGGAGAGCCCCAGTTATCTTTGTAGAAAAGAAGGATGGGACACAAAGAATGTGTATAGATTACAGATCATTAAATGAAGTAACAATTAAGAACAAATACCCCTTACCTAGAATAGAGGACCTGTTTGATCAGTTGAAGGGAGTATGTGTCTTTTCTAAAATAGACTTGAGATCAGGATATCATCAGTTGAGGATCAAACCTAGTGACATTCCAAAGACCGCATTCACCACGAGATATGGGCTTTACGAGTACACAGTCATGTCTTTTGGTTTGACTAATGCTCCAGCTTACTTTATGTACTTGATGATTCATGTCTTTATGGAGTATCTGGATAAGTTTGTTGTGTTTTTTATTGATGACATTCTAATATATTCTAAGACCAAGGAAGAACATGAGGAACACCTAAGGTTAGTCTTGCAAAAGTTGAGGGAACATCAGCTCTATGCTAAGCTGAGTAAGTGCGATTTCTGGCTTAAGGAAGTTTCTTTTCTTGGCCATGTTATATCTAATGGGGGAGTTTCGGTTAGTCCGAAGAATGTGGTAGATGTGCTTAAGTGGAGTCCGCCTGAGACCGTTGGTGAAATCAAAAGTTTTCTAGGAATGGATGGTTACTATAGAATTTTCATTGAGGGATTCTCTAGTATTGCTAAGCCAATGACTGTTCTGTTAGAGAAGGGCAGACCGTTCAAGTGGACTGATCAATGTCAAGCCAGTTTTGAGGAATTAAAGAAGAGGTTAACTACTACACCTGTTCTAGCTTTGCCTGATATGACTAAGAGCTTCTTTATTTATTGTGATGCATCCAGACAGGGTTTAGGTTGTGTACTGATGCAAGAAGGAAAAGTCATTGCTTATGCCTCTCGATAGCTGAGGAAACATGAAGTGAATTATCCAACCCATGATCTAGAGTTAGTAGCTGTTGTTCATTCCTTGAAGATCTGGAGGCATTATATTTTGGGTCATAAATGTGATATTTATACTAATCATAAAAGTCTTAAGTACATATTCACTCAGAATGATCTGAATTTGAGACAGAGATGTTGGTTAGAGCTAATCAAGAACTATGAACTGGAGATTCACTATCATCCGAGGTAAAGCCAATGTGGTGGTAGATGCTCTTAGCAGGAAGAGTCAGTTGAATATGCTAGAAGCCACGGAGTTGCCACTTGAGTTGTTAGCTGAGTTTGAATATCTCAATCTAGGCTTTATTGCTAATACTCTAGGTACTTCTATGGATGTTGAGCCAACACTTGAACAGGAGATCAGGAATGGTCAGAAAGAAGATGAGGATATAAAGAAGATAGTTAAGCTAATTGAGGAAGATATAGCCCCAGGTTTTAGTATGGCTCAGGAAGGGATAGTTTGGTTCAAGCATAGATTGTGTGTGCCTGATATTTCGAGAATCGAAATATCATACTAAAGGAATGTCACGAGTCAGCTTACTCTATTCATCCTGGAGGCACTAAGATGTACCAAGATCTAAAACAGAGGTATTGGTGGCATGGCATGAAGAGAGATGTTGGTGAGTATGTAGCCTTGTGTGACACTTGTCATAGAGTGAAGGCAGAATATCAGAGGCTAGCTGGTCTATTACAACTATTAAAGATACCTGAGTGGAAATGGGATGAGATTTGTATGGATTTTATAGTTGGTTTGCCTCAAACTCAGAGAGGTTATGAGGATAGTCTTTGATAGACGTACACATTTTACTTCTAAATTCTAGGAGAAATTACATGACTCGTTGGGTACAAGGCTTAGATTCAGTTCAGCTTATCATCCACAGTCAGATGGTTAGACAGAGAGGGTCAATCAGATTTTGGAAGATATGTTGAGGTCGTGTGCCTTGCAGTATGGTGACAGTTGAGATAGCAGTTGGTCTTATGCTGAGTTTTCTTATAATAATAGCTATCAGGCTAGTCTCAAGATGTCCCCATTTGAAGCTCTTTATGGTAGGAAGTGTAGAACTCCTTTATTCTAGAACCAGACTGGTGAGAGGCAGGTCTTTGGTCCAAATGCTTTGAGAATAGCTAGCAAGCAGGTTCAAGTTATCAGGCAAAATCTAAAGGCAGCGTAGTCTAGACAGAAAAGTTACGCAGATGTTAGATGTCGAGATTTGGTGTTCTATGTTGGTGACTTTGTGTATCTTAAAGTATCACCTATGACTCTATGAGGGGTCTTAAGAGGTTCAAGGTTAAAGGAAAATTAGCACCTCGGTACATTGGTCCTTTTAAGATCTTGGAAAGGAGGGGTGAAGTGGCTTATTGGCTTGAGTTGTCGGCTAGTTTATCGAATGTGCATGATGTGTTCCATATCTCACAGTTTAAGAAATGTTTGAGAGTGCCTGAAGAACAATTTCCTTTAGAGGAGTTGGAATTGCAGGATGACCTGACTTATGAGGAAAGTCCAGTTAAGATTTTGGAGATGGCTGAAAGAATTACCAGGAGTAAGACTATCAGAATGTGTAAAGTGCAATGGAAGCACCATTCTGAAGAGGAAGCAACCTGGGAAAGGGAAGATGAGTTCAAAGCATATTATCCGCAGTTGTTCTCTGAATCTTCTTAATATCGAGGATGAGATTCGCTTAAGGAGGGTAGGTCTATGACACCCTATTTTTTACTTTTCAAATATTGCATTTATAGGCAAAATATAGATGATTTATAAAAATCTTAAAATGAAATATAAGTTAGGAATTTTTGTATTGTTGCATTCATGCTGCTGCATGTTTTCTACTTGCTTGCTCTTTGTGTGTTTAGACCCTTTTAAATTCAAGTTGTGATGATCCCATTCAAAATGCGGATTTAATTAATAGAAAAACCTTTTTCTTTTTTTTCTTTTTCTTGGCCTCTCGGCTTTTGGGCCGCAGCAGCCCAACGCGGCCCGCCTCCGCTAGCTCGAGCACGCCCGAGTGGGCTGGCCCAGCCGCATCGCTGCAGCGCCCGCGCGCGTGCCCTCTCGCCAGCCCACCAGCGTGGCCCACCCCACGCCGCAACCACCTTGCCTCCACGCTGCGGCCACTGACCCATGGGCCCACGCCACTACGGGGCCCGCGCTATAGTGTCATCTCCCTCATGGAGACAGACACGGATGTGCAAACCACCCGCTGCTCTAATTCCCACATGCACATGATCAAAGTTCGCCGAGACGCCCACGTGTTATTAAGCCAGTGTCGTAGCCTCCGACGCCGCTCTTTGCCCAACCCTAGCCACCACCGCCATGCTCCCAAACCCTAGATCAAGAGCGCCGCTCCCGAGCTCACCACCACCGTTGTTCTTCATGCATTGCCATTGTTTCTGCTAGTGAGTCGCCCTACGAGATCCACACGGATGAGTGGAACGCGTTGGTGTCCTTCACGCGCCCTCTCCCCCTCTCTTTCGCCTGCGTGCGCTCACCGAAGTCTCGCCGCCGCCGCATTGCCGCACCGCCGCATAGCCGGCCCGCTCCGGCCGCTCGCTGCCGCAGCCAAGGCACACATTGCTCTCGCCGTGTCATGCACTACGTCCCCGTGTGCTCACCTCGCCTCGCCGTGCACCGCAGCGCCGCCACCACGAGCTTCCTGGCCCCGGCCATGGCGCGCCGCCGTACCGGCGTCGCCGCACGTCGCGTGGTCCACCATGGATCGGTGGACCGAGGGTCCATGACTGATCCCCCAGACCTGGCCAACTGCAGCTCGCCACGCGGCAGTCAACCATGCCGCCGTCGGTCAGCCCTAGCACTTTTTTGGAAAAGCCCCCGCTGTTGCCCTAAATCAACCCGCGGTCCTGCTTAGTTCAAAAGTAATTAGATTTAGGTCCCGGTTTTTGCAGTTTTAACCCCAAAACCATCGGTATTTAGGGTTTTAGTCCAAAATGCATTTAGAATTCAGATTTGATTATTTTAAATGCGAAATTGGTTCAGGATAATTATAGAAATGCCATCAGTGACTTAATTAGGCCATAACTTTCACGTTTTTACTCCGATTTAGGTGGTTTTTGTTCCTACAGTTTTGTCTCGACCCGTAGATTTGTTTAGTGCACTTGTTTACTACTAATGTTGACATTGATGTACTATTTTTAATTAAGTGCTTGCTTGCTTGCATGTTTTGCTCCCGTGTGTGATGATTGTGGCGTTTAGAGAACGAGACGCTTGTGAAGGAAGAGGAGCAGGATCCGGAGGAGTTTGAGCAACCCGTGGTCTATCAAGGCAAGTGCAGACACCATTTGATCATTTTGTTCCTATACATTAAGCGTCATTTACTTTCATTGCATGTGTCCAATATTGGCAACCCTAAGGACCTGACTAGACCTGTTTATCATTCCTTGTCTACTTGGGGGGTTCTACATTTGGGTAGTGTAGCTATATGTAGTTAAGCATAGCTGCTCCACTCACCTTTTCACATGTTAATGAATGTAAATAATAATGCTGCTTAATGAACTCTTCAATGATGAATAATAATTAATGTTGGTTACTGGTCACTGCGGCGACGGATATGGAGAAGTTCTTATGCTTGCGGGCATCGTGGTTATGGTGGTGAAAGGGGGAACGCATACTAGAGCTTAGCTTGGTTTTTGGGGGTACCCGTGGCTGCCCTCCGTAAGGATTTAGTCGTGGAGCGGCCACCTAGCTAGGACATACAGTGCAGCTCCAAGCTATATGGCTCCGGCTTGACAAATTAGCAGGACCTCCGACTGTAGGTTGGTGGCTTACCGGGTAGGCGAAAAAGGGGGATTTAGAATTTTTTTAAGTGTGGTAATGTGGGTCTCATGGCTACGGGGGCGGTTACCATGCGCCTAAGTCAAAACCTAGCGGGTTGCCTCCTATTTTATGGACCCTATGAAATGTCTCGTAGTGAGACCCTACCTGCTCACCTCGGTAGTGTTTTGGGGAGTAGCTACCCTAGGCATATGGGAATCACGACTTGGAGTGAACGTGCACACCTCTACAGAGTTAAAACTAATATATTAGCCGTGCTCACGGACACGAGTGGCCCAAACTCTCACACGATGAGCAAATTGGACTCACATGGTTACTTGGAGATGGATTCTTGGCGAGGTTGCTACCTTGTGTTTGGCAAGATGGCTATTCTGGGTTATTTGGGTTTGCTACCCCATGTCACTATAGGAGGTTGCTACCTCTGTATTAATGATTATAATGATGATGATTAATAATCTTGTAATCTCTATTCCACATTAACTAAGGGTTGAGATATTTTACTTCGTCTTAGTACTAGGTTGTTCAATTAGAAGCCACCAACTAAAATTGCTTGCTTGTAGTCAACCGTGTCAGCCTACCTTTTTGTATAAGCTTTGCATGTCATTGCTTTCTGTCTGTACTTGTTGAGTTCGACATGGACTCACCCTTGCTATAATCACAATTAAAGGGTTCTCGGACGGTCAAGATTGGGACGTGGTTTTCCTCGAGGATTATCCCAGTTATTAGGCTCGTGTGTCTCCTGCCGTCGACCTTCCTATGACGAGGTGGATCCGCTACGTCAATGTCGTCGTTTATTTATTTGTTCATCGAACTTTGTTGGTTTGAGGTTCCATTAGCACTTTGATGAAAGACTTGTAATAATGATACTCTTGTACTCGTTTACGTTTTATTATATGAACACTATGTTTTGTACCATTGATGATGTCGTTGCATGTGTGTAATTTGAGACACTGGCACACATATAATTTGCACCTGATTTTCTCTCTCTCAAATCCGTGTGTGACACTCACATGGATATATTTGGATAAAATTTTATTAATGAACATTTATCTTATGAAGATAGACCATTTTCGCCTATTAAGCATGGACAATGTTCTAGATTCAGAGAACAATGTTCCGTCTATGTAGGAAAAGTGTTCTCGTTTAGAAGAGTAATATTCTAATTACAGGTTCATGCAATTAGTATTATAATATGCATAAAACTAAAAATTATAATAACAAAAATGATGAAATATATAGGAAATAGTAAATAAATACATAACATAAATAAAAATTATAAAATCTAGAGCAAGGAATAAGAAAAAAAATAAAAACACGTAATAGAGAAAAAAATTAAAAGAACACCACATGGATACTTTTATAAACTTGTTTACACCAAAATTTGGTAAGCTTATCCTGAAAAGAAAGAGATCGGCTGATGATGTCAAGAGCAAGAAAGTTTCCTAATTAAGGAATATTTTTGAGCTTGCCAGGAAATATTATTTAATAAATTTGATAGAGACATGACGAAACAAGGACACGTATCAAACAAGGAAGCTTCATTAGTGTCACAGAATCGTCCAATTTATAAGAGCACAAGTACAATAGCAATCACCGAAGCAATCAAACCTTCATACTTGAGCCCATATAAACCCGGTAGTCCAACAAAATCGCAAAGGATCTCAAACAACCAACATACAAACCAAGATCGTAGAGATTTAACACAACCAGTCACATGTTACATCACAGTTCACAAATAGGTATCATACATCAGAGTTCGAATAATTATTACAAACCAAGTTTGAAAGTAGCGGAAGCAAAGTAGTTCAACATCAACATCACACGTAGTTTAATACAAAGCCAATGTCATAGTCATCTCCAACCAAAAGCACAAAGGTGAGATGAAATACAGAATGACCATTGCCCATGGTCCTAGTCCTCATCCACAGCAGGAGCAAGACAGTTCTTGTAGTAGCCATGAAACATAATGTTATCTGCAACAAAGGGAATAAAACCCTGAGTACGAGAAGGTACTCAGCGAGACTTACCCGTCCAACTAATATACTAAGACACCAAGGAGTATGCAAGGCTTTATAAGTAGAGCTGGTAGACATTATTTGTAGAAAAAGCATAAGTTATCCAACATCTCTTTAATTGTGAATCACCAGTTATTAATCCTATCTCATACTAGATTAGCAACTATCCTATGCCAAACATATTGGTCCATTAAGTCATCACAATAATAACCATATCTAGTTGAGTTCTCGCATAATCTCATAACCATCATTTCCATAATTTACTACGATGAAAGGAACTCAAGTCAAGTTCTCACTATCCGGAAGAGATGGCGATTCAAATCGATTTCTACCCAGCTGGGGAATTATTCCTAACACACACCCAAGCATACCTCGCGAAGGTAGCCTTAGGTCACCTTTGGTACAACTCAGGAACCAAATTCGCGGGTATGACCAGTGCCGCACAATCAGAGAACCACTCTGCCAAGGGTGATCGGGACTCTAACCCGCCCTTGGGCTTACGCCAATGGCTCTCTGCATATCCTTACTACCATCTAGAGTGCGCACTTTTACCGCTCGTGGTCCCGGCCTAAATTGAACTACTCGGCTTCGCGGTCGGAACGACTTATCCGACCAACTATGTGAGAGGCTGCGTTCAACATGACAAGATGACCTCCAACGTCCGGTCCTTAAACGACACAGACAGAATTACTACAATACCACATATAAGACTCCGCCCGGTCTCCATTTACTCCACATTACCAGGTTATGTTCCATGATAGCACAATATAGCCAACCGTGATTAAGTTATCACCTATAGCTCGCAGGTGATAGGAAATCACCCGACTTCTACCGGTCTAAGCATAGCTAAGCATGATAAACGTTCCTGGACTTAAATAGGATTCATGGTAAATATTTCTGGTCAAGGAAGGTAATATGCAACAATGGTTTCCAAACAACTCCTGTCACGTAATGCAGCAATACGAATAATTTTAAGTGACATTAATAAAATAGGGAGGCTTATAATGCTCCGGGGCTTGCCTTTCACAAATGTCGAAGGCTGGTGATCGGGGCACTCGGGAAGGTGATCGACTTCAGGCTCTCCTTCTCTGGGAACCTCTAGGTGCTGAACTTCCTAATGCTCCTCCTGCTGCTCGGCATCGAGCTCCACTAGTGTGATCCCCTTGGTTGCACCTATTGCATGCATATGCATAATTAAGTACCATGAATGCATAAGATGGATCACAGAGGATGTGATAAAGGAATGTACATGCTGTGATACTGATGTTAAGTAGCAAAATGATGACAATGCTAACTCCTTATTTGCCTAGTAGGTGCATATCTCTTCTCTAGTTATTTACAAATTTCACACAAAGCAATATCTAAGTTACGCATGACAGTTACAAGTTTATATCATAACTGAAGTTATACTTATCCAAATGCTATGATCTTAGACTTTATGGAAAGCTTATAAAATTGTCTACAACTCTTATTTAATCACCAAAAGCTAATTCACACTCTATCCTATCCAAAACAGGCAATCAATACAGTGCTGTCCAGAAATTCCAGAGAGCAAGCATTTAGGAAAACTAACTTTAAACATCTATAACTCCTAAACCCTTTGGCCTATTGACCTGAAATTTTAACACAAGATAGATGAAGAAGTTACCTACAACTTTGTTATTAACTATTTCTACATAAAACATCATTTTGACTATGCAACATAACAAGCACTAGAATCTATCTGAAAACATGTTAAATCGAATTATAAAGCGACAATATTTCTACTACATGTAAGCATTCAAAATTTGTCACCACCAAGTACACCAACAGTTCAGGGGCATCAAATACACTCAAGAAAACCTAATGGCAAAGCCCAAACTATTTATTTAATTGCATTTATTAATTTATTTAGATAATTAGGTTAAATAATAAACCTATACCCAATGTGCATAATAAATTCTAAGAAAATTACAGTGTCTTACAAGTGATACCAATAGACTACTGTAAAAGTTTCGTATCATTTTACCAAGTATAACATTCTTTACAAAAATGACAAGCTAGCAAGGTCTATTTTAGTGAAAATAGTAAACCCTATAGAAAAGTGTCAAGCAACCAACAACAACAACAACAACAAAGCCTTTAAGTCCCAAACAAGTTGGGGTAGGCTAGAGTTGAAACCCAACAGAAGCAATCAAGGTTCAGGCACGTGAATAGCTGTCTTCCAAGCACTCCTATCTAAGGCTAAGTCTTTGGGTATATTCTATCCTTTCAAGTCTCCTTTTATTGCCTCTACCCAAGTCAACTTCGGTCTTCCTCTGCCTCTCTTCACGTTACTATCCTGACTTAGGATTCCACTACGCACCGGTGCATCTGGAGGTCTCCGTTGCACATGTCCAAACCATCTCAACCGGTGTTGGACAAGCTTTTCTTCAATTGGTGCTACCCCTAATCTCTCACGTATATCATCGTTCCAAACTCGATCCCTTCTTGTATGACCGCAAATCCAACGCAACATACGCATTTTCGCGACACTTAGTTGTTGAATATGTCGTCTTTTCGTAGGCCAACATTCTGCACCATACAACATAGCAGGTCTAATCGCTGTCCTATAAAACTTGCCTTTTAGCTTCTGTGGTACCCTTTTGTCACATAGGACACCAGACGCTTGCCGCCACTTCATCCACCCTGCTTTGATTCTATGGCTAACATCTTCATCAATATCCCCGTCCCTCTGTAGCATTGATCCTAAATATCGAAAGGTATCCTTCCTAGGCACTACTTGACCTTCCAAACTAACATCTTCCTTTTCCCGAGTAGTAGTGCCGAAGTCACATCTCATATACTCAGTTTTAGTTCTACTAAGTCTAAAACCTTTGGACTCCAAAGTCTCCCGCCATAACTCTAGTTTCTGATTCACTCCTGTCCGGCTTTCATCAACTAGCACTACATCATCCGTGAAAAGCATACACCAAGGGATGTCCCCTTGTATGTTCCTTGTGACCTCATCCATCACTAAAGCGAACAAATAAGGGCTCAAAGCTGACCCTTGATGTAGTCCTATCCTAATCGGGAAGTCATTCGTGTCTCCATCGCTTGTTCGAACTCTAGTCACAACATTGCTGTACATGTCCTTAATGAGCCCGACGTACTTTGTTGGGACTTTATGTTTGTCCAAAGCCCACCACATAACATTCCTTGGTATTTTATCATAAGCCTTCTCCAAGTCAATAAAAACCATATGTAGGTCCTTCTTCTTCTCCCTATACCGCTCCATAACTTGTCTTATTAAGAAAATGGCTTCCATGGTTGACCTTCTGGGCATGAAACCAAATTGGTTCATAGAGACCCGCATTATTGCTCTTAAGCGATGCTCGATAACTCTCTCCCATAGCTTCATAGTATGGCTCATCAACTTAATTCCCCAGTAATTTGTACAACTTTGAATATCCCCTTTATTCTTGTAGATCGGTACCAATATACTTCTCCACTCATCAGGCATCTTGTTCGATCGAAAAATATGGTTGAACCGCTTGGTTAACCATACTACAGCTATGTCCCCGAGGCATCTCCACACCTCGATTGGGATACCATCCGGTCCCATCGCCTTACCTCCTTTCATCCTTTTCAATGCCTCTCTGACCTCAGATTCTTGGATTCTCCGCACAAAGCGCCTATTGGTGTCATC
The DNA here is from genome assembly GCF_019320115.1 of Miscanthus floridulus. Lineage (NCBI taxonomy): Eukaryota > Viridiplantae > Streptophyta > Magnoliopsida > Poales > Poaceae > Miscanthus > Miscanthus floridulus. Next base: position 150,753,213 of record NC_089582.1, on the reverse strand, counting down.
AAAAGAGTCATCCAACTGAAAGGTTGTGTCCATATTCTCACCATTGAACAATTTATCAAAATACTCTTGCCATCGATGTCGGATCTCATCCTCCTTTACCAAGAGATGCTCCCTTTCATCCTTAATGCACTTAACTTGGTTGAAGTCCCGTGTCTTTCTCTCACGAACCCTAGCCATCCTATAAATGTCCTTCTCTCCTTCCTTCGTACTCAAATGTTGGTAAAGATCCTCGTACGCTCTACCCTTTGCCACACTTATAGCTCGCTTTGCAGTCTTCTTTGCCACCTTGTACTTCTCTATGTTGTCCACACTCCTGTCATGGTACAAGCGTCTATAGCATTCTTTCTTCTCCTTAATAGCCCTTTGGACTTCCTCGTTCCACCACCAAGTATCTTTAGCCTCGTGTCCCCTTCCTTTGGTTACTCCACACACCTCTGAGGCTACCTTCCGAATGTTGGTTGCCATCTTGTCCCACATATTGTTTATGTCGTCTTCTTCCTTCCAAGAGCCCTCTTTGATAACCCTTTCCCTAAATACCTCTGATGTCTCCCCTTTTAGTTTCCACCACTTTGTTCTTTCAATCTTAGCTTGTTTATCCCTACGGGCACGCACCTAAAAATGAAAATCTGCCACCAAAAGCTTATGTTGAGAAACAACACACTCCCCTGGTATCACCTTGCAATCCAAGCATGCTCATTTGTCCTTTCTTCTTGCGAGGACAAAGTCAATCTGGCTACAGTGTTGTCCGCTACTGAAGGTCACTAGATGAGATTCTCTCTTTCTAAAGAAAGTGTTGGCTATCATCAGGTCAAAAGCTACCGCGAAGTCCAGAACTTCCTCCCCCTCCTGATTCCTACTACCATACCCAAAACCTCCATGAACTGCCTCAAAACCTGCGCTTGTATTACCTACATGCCCATTAAGATCTCCTCCTATAAAAAGCTTCTCACTACTAGGTATAGCTCTAACTAGACCATCTAAGTCTTCCTAGAACTATCTCTTAGCACTCTCGTCGAGGCCTACTTGGGGGGCATACGCACTAATTATGTTCAAGACCATATCACCAACGACAAGCTTGACTAAGATAATCCTATCTCCTTGCCTTCTCACTCCCACCACACCATTCTTGAGGCTCTTATGAATCAAAACTCCTACTCCATTTCTATTCGCAACTGTCCCTGTGTACCAAAGCTTGAAACCTATATTGTCCACCTCCTTCGCCTTTTGACCCTTCCATTTAGTCTCTTGAACGCATAATATATTTACACGCCTCCTAGTCGCGGTATCAACTAATTCTCTTAACTTACCTGTAAGTGACCCTACATTCCAACTACCTAAACGGATCCTAGTTGGTTCGACTAGCTTCCTTACCCTTCGCACCCGTCGACTCTGATGCAAAGACCCTTGCTCATTTTTCACTACACCCGGGCGCCGATGTAGCGCGCCACTAAGGAAGCGACGACCCGATCCTTGGTTACTTGACACCATGCCCAGATCATGACATGACGCGTCACGGGGGTGACGACCCGGCCCTTGCCCATTTAACACCATACCCGGGTTCCGATATGGCGCGTCGCTAAGAGGGTTATGCCCCAACGATTTTCTTTCGGGTTTCATCTCCATTTAAGTGGCTAGGTTTTTACATTGGCTCGCCACGCCTAACACAACCCTCCTCCTTTACCAGGGCTTGGGACCTGCTATGCTGGGACACCAAAGGCGCCCCACCAAAGTGTCAAGCAACCGATTATATATTTTTATAAAAAAACTATACTTCATTAGGAGCACAACAAAATTTGGTTCACCAAAATTGGACCTCTATAACTCCACTTATGATTTTCCAAAGTTGCATGCAAAAACTAAAATAAATGAACTATCTTTTTTTTTCAATTGAGTCACTGTGGGCGAAACGAAAACAGAGCAGGAACGATGCGCGACGCGGCTCGGCCGGACTTCGACGGCGGCGAGCTTTTCCGGCGACGCGACCACCACCAACGGACTCCTCTCGCCGAGATGCATCTAACGGGATAGGTTAGTAATCGATTTTCATGACTCTCCTTCCGGCGGCGGCAGAAGGATGGCTCGGCGGCGTGGCCGTACGGTCAGCGGCAGCGAGCTCGTCGATTCCGGTGAACCGATGGAGGCTCGGCCCTAATGGCCCACCGTGGGAGCATCTACGGCTCGAGGCAGACACACAGCGATGGAGAGGAATGGCGGTTAGAGCTCAGGTAAGTATGGCCGTGTATGAGCTCGCACAAGGCGGCAACAATGGCGGACGCGATGGAGCTGCGAACTCGCACGGCTTACCAACTGTCGAGGGAAGGTGCAGCAAGGTTGCGGATGCAGCAAGGGCCGTGGTGGTGCTGTTGGTGGGAGGAGAAAGATGGAGGCGCTGCTGTGGCGATGGATTCACGGCGGCGGCGCTTCTCTGCTCTAGAGCCGTTCTTGGTGGAGAAAGAAGAACGGGCAAGGAGGAGCAGGCAAGTGAATGGAGAGGAAGACAGCAGGCGACAATCGGTTTATCACTGCAACCAGCCACGGCGTGTAGGGGCAGCGCTGGTGCATTGCTTCCACGCGGCGCGCGCAAGCTGAGCCGGTCGGCCACGCAGTCTGATTCAAAACCTAAATGGAGTTGCAAATACCACCTCAAAAATGCGCCTGAAACCCAAACTTCGTCCCTCCGTAACTCTTAAACCACGACGACTTAGCAAAAGATCTATTAATAAAAGTTGTAGATATATAGACCATCTCCAACTTTTCTTAAGTGACCTAGGTCTAATTCGCAAAGGTTAGGAAGATATATCATCACCAAGTTGGGTACGTCAAACTGAAAAACCAATTCAGACTTAGAAGAATTTATAAGTACCAAAACTAGTGAATTGTTGATCCTTGTGAGCACAAAATGACAAAGCTATGCACTGAATTAGCTCATGACCCAAACATAAAAGTTGTTGCTCTACTCAAAAACTACAACTTTGTTTAAAGGTTCACTGCCATATAAAGACTCTATGACATAGTTCAAACTAGGTCAAACATGGTACTTTAAAATGATGACATACACCATATCAATGACTTAGAGACTAAACTAGACTTAGCCATGAATACCAAAGTTGTTCCTTATGCTATTCTAAACATGTTTAAAGCATTCACAAGGTTCCACACACATTTCATACATTGGTTGCCTATAAACACTAATCTAAGTACGTCAATTAAGTAATATCATATGCAATATAAGCCAACAAAGATGGAATACATGATATGCTTATGATCATGAATGCTCAATGATGATTGTGATCATGCAATGTCAAGGTTAAGTGCATGCTTAACACCGAGGGTGTTACAGCCCTTCCCCCCTAAAAGAAATCTCGCCCCGAGATTGCACGACCTACCATTCCACGTAGAAACTCGGATAAACCTCACGAAGATAGTCCTCACATTCCCACGTAGCATCTTGCTCACTATGATTATTCCAAACCACCTTGTAGAACTTGGTGACTTTGCTATGGGTCACTCTTTCCATTCCTTCAAGCACTTTAATAGGTCTCTCTTCATATGTTAAATCCGACTGAACCTTGATACCAGTGGGTTCAATAACTTCTTCGGGCACACGAAGACATTTCTTGAGTTGGGAGACATAAAAAACACTAAATATTGCTTTCATTTCTGGAGGTAACTGGAGTTGGTAGGCTACTGGTCCTTTTTGTGCAATGATCTTGTAAGGTCCAATATACCTAGGAGCAAGTTTTCGCTTAACTCCAAACCTTTGTACTCTCCTCATTGGGGATACCTTCAGATACACATAATCTCTGACTTGGAATATAATAGGACTTCTCCTCTTATCTGCATAACTCTTTTGTCTTGATTGAGCGGCTTCTATATGTTGTTGAATGATTTGTACTCGTTCTTCAGCTTCTTTGACAAAGTCAAGTCCATAATACCTTCTTTCACCAGGCTCAATCCAATTTAGAGGGGTCCTACACTTGCGACCATATAAAGCTTCAAATGGAGCCATCTTGATACTCTCTTGATAACTATTATTGTAGGAGAATTCAACTAAAGGTAACCAATCCTCCCATGAACCCTTGGAAGAAATCACACATGCTCTCAACATATCTTCCAAGATTTGATTTACACGCTCAGTTTGACTTGCGGTCTGAGGGTGATAAGCAGAGCTATGAATCAATGTGGTACCTAAGTACTTGTGTAGGTGTTCCAAAAAATGATTAACAAATTGGGGCCCTCGATCTGATACAATACTCTTAGGTACACCATGCAATCTGACAATTTGTTCAATGTATAGCTTTGCATATTGATGAGGTCGATACTAGACATTGACAGGAATAAAATGTGCAGACTTGGTGAGACGGTCAACAATTACCCATATAGAATCATGACCTTTTTGGGTATTTGGAAGTCCGACAATAAAATCCATACTAATGTCACATTTCCAACTCGGAATGGACAGTGGCTGAAGTAAACCTGCTAGTTTCATATGAATGGCCTTAACTCGGCAACAATTATCACATCTTGCCACATATGCCGCAATTTCTTTCTTCATTTTAGTCCACCAAAACTGAGTTTTCAAATCTTGGTACATCTAGCTGCTACCTGGGTGAATGGATAGCTTGGAAGAATGAGCCTTCTCAAGGATTTGGTTCCTCAACTCCCTATCTTTTAGCACTACAAGCCGATCTTTAAACCACAGAACACCATTCTCATCCAATCGAAAATGCTTGCTTTCTTCTTCTTTCATCTTTCTCTTGATATGGAATATACCAACATCAGTCTTTTGCAGCTCAATGATCCTTGACTCTAAAGAACAACTAACTATGATATTATGTAGGACTACCGGATGCAATAAGTTGAAACCATCTTCCAACAAAGAATTACCATGGTACTTCTGACTTAAGGCATTGGCAACTACATTGGCTTTCCCTGGATGATAATGCACTTCTAGGTTATAATCTTTGATCAACTCTAACCATCTGCGCTGCCGCATGTTCAACTCTGGTTGAGTGAAGATGTATTTAAGGCTCTTGTGATCAGTGTAGATATGGCAAACATTGCCAAGCAAGTAATGTCTCCAAATTTTTAGAGCATGGACAACTGTTGCAAGCTCTAAATCATGTGTTGGATAGTTAACTTCATGCTTTCTCAACTGGCGTGAGGCATAAGCAATGACTCGGCCTTCCTGCATTAACACACATCCTAAACCAGTACCTAAGGCATCACAAAATACATCAAATGGTTTCTCAATGTTAGGTTGTGCCAATACAGGAGCAGTAGTTAACAAAGTCCACAAAGTGTGAAAAGCTGCTTCACACTCTGGTGTCCATATAAATTTCTCCTCCTTCTGAAGTAACCTCGTCATAGGCTTAGATATCTTAGAGAAATCTAGGATAAACCGATGGTAATATCCAGCTAGACCAAGAAAACTTTGGACTTCATGAACTGAGGTTGGGGCTTTCCAATCCATCACTTCTTGCACTTTGGATGGGTCTATAGAAATTCCATTTTCTGATAAGACGTGACCTAGGAAAGGTACCTTCTTCAACCAAAACTCACATTTATTAAACTTTGCATACAACTTATGCTCTCTTAGTCTCGACAATACCACTCTCAAGTGCTCTTCATGTTCTTCTACCGTCTCAGAATAAATCAAGATATCATCGATGAACACAACCATGAACTTGTCAAGTTCAGGCATGAACACCGAGTTCATCAAATACATGAAGTAGGCAGGAGCATTGGTCAATCCAAAGGACATGACTAAATACTCATAAAGGCCATACCTAGTGGAAAAAGCTGTCTTAGGTACGTCTTCCGGCCTAATCTTGATTTGGTGATAACCTGACCTCAAATCAATCTTAGAGAACACTTTTGCTTTTGACAATTGATCAAACAAGATATCAATGCAAGGCAAAGGATACTTATTCTTGATAGTAACAGCATTGAGTGGTCGGTAGTCCACACACATTCGCAAAGACTTGTCCTTCTTTTTCACGAATATGGCGGGACAACCCCAAGGTGACGAACTAGGGCGAATGAGACCCTTCTCTAAAAGTTCATGCAATTGAATCTTCAATTCTGCTAACTCATTAGGAGGCATTCTATATGGTCTTCGGGAAATAGGTGCGGTACCAGGCAACAATTCTATCTTGAACTCTATTTCTCTGTCCGGTGGTAACCCTGACAATTCCTCAGGAAAGACATCCGGAAATTCACATACTACCGGAATATCAGGAAGGGCCACAGACTGGATAGCATTGGCCACATTATGGAGATCAAACTCCCTAGGAAGGGGTACTAGAAAAGCCTCATTATTCTTGGGATCCCTCAACATAACAGTTCTAGTCGAGGTATCAATAAGAACACCATGGTTCTTCATCCAATTCATCCCCAAGATCACATCAATACCCAATCCCGGTAATATCACTAAGTTGGCAGTATACTCCCTTTCACTAATTTGGATGCATACATCTCTAACTATCTGGTTGGTAGAAATGTTGCTCCCAGCAGCACTTATTCAATAACCACCCTTTTCTACTACAACTATTTTCTGATCATACTTGGATGCAAATATTGGACTCATGAAAGAATGTGAAGCTCCAGAATCAAATAAAACAATGGCAGGATGATGATTCATAAGAAACATACCAGCCGTGACCACTTCACCAGAGGGAATCTCTTCCATGGTGGTATAGTGCACATGTCCCTGACGTCCACTAGAATTGCCCTGCTTCTGGTTGTTGTTCTTCCTGGGATATGGACAATTTCTTGCCCAATGGCCAGTCTTGTTGCAATTCCAGCATGGCATACCATTAGGTGGAACATTGGAGCTGCTTTGTCTAGTGCTACCCTTAGGTAGAGCAATAGAATAAGCCTTATGGTATACTTGCTGGTTCTGACTTGGCTGTGCCTTCTTCTGGGGTGGTCTAAACTTTGGAGTGGGAGGGCGGAAGTGGGGTCTCACATTGGTAGGAGCTTTGGACTAAGATACTCCTGCTTCAAAAGCTTGCTTGCGATTCTTGGACGTTGTATAGATGTTGTTCTGGTTCTCTTGGGTTAGTGCATCACTAACAAACTCATTGAAGGTAGCACATTTGTTGTTAGCGAACGTCTTCATCAGCTTCGGGCTAAGGCCCCGCTTGAAACTAGCAATTTTCTTTGCATCTGTATCCACAAACTCTATAGCATACCTTGACAAATTGTTAAAGGCATGCAGATACTCTGTCAAACTCTTAGTTCCCTGTGTCAGCCTCATGAATTCTGTATGCTTCATGCTCATCAAACCTAGGGGAATATAATGCCCCCTAAATGCAACCTTGAACTGATTCCATGTAATTTGTGCATCTTCAGGCAAGGTGGATCGATGGTGACTCCACCATATGCCCGCCGGTCCATGCAACTGGTGCGATGCATACTCGGTCTTTAAGTGCTCGGTGAGCCTCAAAAGATGGAACTTCTGTTCAATAGTATTCAACCACTCATCTGACTGCAGTGGTTCTTCTGCTTCCTTGAAGACAGGAGGCTTGGTGTCGAGGAAGTCCTTAAAAGTACTGAACTGGTTAGGTTCAGGTCCCTGATGCTGATCTCTTCCACGTCCTTGTCCAGCATTTTGCGTGAGACCGCGTAGCACTTCACCCATAGCACGTTGAGTCTCCATTAGCTGAGCCATCATCTCAGCTAGGGTAGGATGCGGTGGTGGGGGAAGATCCTCATGGCCATTGCCATGGCCATCGTTACCACCCGCATCATCACCAAAAATTCCCCTACAAGTGCGCATCATCTGCGAAGTTGCAACAACAAGTGATTATTAGAGGATGCCCAGAGATTGCAGAAGAATTGCAAAAATTATGCCATACTGTAATTACTGGAGAGAATCATAAATTCATACAATAACACAGAGGCACAACAATCCAATTCCACAACATACATCACCAAATGATCACTTATCGTGCCCGCAACGCGTTCCCTACATGCCAATTTTTTGATTAAGCACAACTGGAATTCCATTAAACAGTGCAATTGCCACAAGTAGTATGTGCATAGTTCCAATAACCATCACAAGGGTACATCATGAAAATGAGACCTACATACTAATTTGTTACTACTTCAGCTAAGCTACTCCTATCTCTTTCATCCCTGTCTCTGACTAAAGCATTACCACTTGGCTGGTTCCAAGTAGTATGTGAGACATCCACATGGGGAAAAGATCCAACTGGTCCATTCACTAGCTCGTCCCCAAATTCCTAACAAATCTCACTGAGAACCTCAAATGCTGCCACTTAGGCACCTTCCCACGGGGTCTGTCCATCCGACTCAACACACCACCCCTGCCACTGAGGATTGTCCTCATGGGCTGTGACAGTGACTTGCACATCATACCACTCATGTCCTTGACATCCACTTCGCTCCAAACATGGCGAGGCGGTTCCACGTACCTGACAGAGTTCAGCACCCACCACAATAAGGGGGGTCCCAAATAGTGTTAGAAAGGTGTCACTGGCAATAGGGGCTCCTGGGGCTGCCATATGTAACAAAAGGTTACACATAAAGGAGGCACGTGCAATAGAAACAGTTTACTTAACGATAAGATCATTTAAGGGGGAATCATGCAGGAACATGAATGAACAATGCACCATGATGTATGCTCGTTCCGTACGTCCTCACAAACTTAGAAAAATAATCTCTAACGACATACACGATGGCATACATACGTTCTCTCAATACATTTGTAACTAGACGAGCTACACGTTTCATTGTTAGTGTACCTGCAGAAAATGCATTTCAGCCCAACCCAACAAATATAAGTACAAAAATGTAAATGCAGGATCTAAATTGCAACTAAATACTTCCATATATGTATACCCATACATATACTTCTGTATCAAAGCTACCCGATGACAATTTATACCCACAATTAAATACGCACCATACACACATGCAAGCATGCATATACAGTCATATCAAAACTAGCTCTCCCCGACCGCATGCTCACGTCTTGCGGTCATGCCACTCATCAACTTACCTTCTTACCTTGGCGTAGAGGCATTTGATCCAAACATTACCATTCAAGTGAATGGCATCCATATAATAGCACGCCGTATGGATAACGAAAGTAAAACCCCCCCATGTTAGTACTTAAATAGCCACCTAAAAGTCCTTAACTAGGCATAAAGGAGATGACCACTGGCACACTTTAGATTTTTATAACACAAAACCTTTGTTTTTAAATACACATATGACAAGTTTTAATGTTGAATTCTTGCTCTGATGCAAGCTGTCATAGAACCGTCCAATTTATAAGAGCACAAGTACAATAGCAATCACCGAAGCGATCAAACCGTCATACTTGAGCCCATATAAACCCGGTAGTCCAACGAAATCGCGAAGGATCTCAAACAACCAACATACAAACCAAGATCATAGAGATTCAACACAACCAGTCACATGTTACATCACAGTTCACAAATAGGTATCATACATCAGAGTTCGAATAATTATTACAAACCAAGTTTGAAAGTAGCGGAAGCAAAGTAGTTCAACATCAACATCACACGTAGTTTAATACAAAGCCAGTGTCATAGTCATCTCCAACCAAAAGCACAAAGGTGAGATGAAATACAGAATGACCATTGCCCATGGTCCTAGTCCTCATCCACAGCAGGAGCAAGACAGTTCTTGCAGTAGCCAAGAAACATAGCGTTATCTGCAACAAAGGGAATAAAACCCTGAGTACGAGAAGGTACTCAGCGAGACTTACCCGTCCAACTAATATACTAAGACACCAAGGAGTATGCAAGGCTTTATAAGTAGAGCTGGTAGACATTATTTGTAGAAAAAGCATAAGTTATCCAACATCTCTTTAATTGTGAATCACCAGTTATTAATCCTATCTCATACTAGATTAGCAACTATCCTATGCCAAACATGTTGGTCCATTAAGTCATCACAATAATAACCATATCCAATTGAGTTCTCGCATAATCTCATAACCATCATTTCCATAATTTACTACGATGAAAGGAACTCAAGTCAAGTTCTCACTATCCGGGAGAGACGGTGATTCGAATCGATTCCTACCTAGCTGGGGAATTATTCCTAACACACACCCAAGCATACCTCGCGAAGGTAGCCTTAGGTCACCTTTGGTACAACTCAGGAACCAAATTCGCGTGTACGACCAGCGCCGCACAATCAGAGAACCACTCTGCCAAGGGTGATCGGGACTCTAACCCGCCCTTGGGCTTACGCCAATGGCTCTCCGCACATCCTTACTACCATCCAGAGTGCGCACTTTTACCGCTCATGGTCCTGGCCTGAATTGAACTACTCAGCTTCACGGTCGGAACGACTTATCTAGCCAACTATGTGATAGGCTGCGTTCAACATGACAAGATGACCTCCAACGTCTGGTCCTTAAACGACACAGACGGAATCACTACAATACCACATATAAGACTCCGCCCAGTCTCCATTTACTCCACATTACCAGGTTATGTTCCACGATAGCACAATATAGCCAACCGTGATTAAGTTATCACCTATAGCTCGCAGGTGACAGGAAATCACCCAACTTCTACCGGTCTAAGCATAGCTAAGCATGATAAACGTTCCTGGACTTAAATAGGATTCATGGTAAATATTTCTGGTCAAGGAAGGTAATATGCAACAATGGTTTCCAAACAACTCCTGTCACGTAATGCAGCAATACGAATAATTTTAAGTGACATTAATAAAATAGGGAGGCTTATAATGCTCCGGGGCTTGCCTTTCACAAACGTCGAAGGCTGGTGATCGGGGCACTTGGGAAGGTGATCGACTTCAGGCTCTCCTTCTCTGGGAACCTCCAGGTGCTGAACTTCCTGATGCTCCTCCTGCTGCTCGGCGTTGAGCTCCACTAGTGTGATCCCCTTGGTTGCACCTATTGCATGCATATGCATAATTAAGTACCATGAATGCATAAGATGGATCACGGAGGATGTGATAAAGGAATGTACATGCTGTGATACTGATGTTAAGTAGCAAAATGATGACAATGCTAACTCCTTATTTGCCTAGTAGGTGCATATCTCTTCTCTAGTTATTTACAAATTTCACACAAAGCAATATCTAAGTTACGCATGACAGTTACAAGTTTATATCATAACTGAAGTTATACTTATCCAAATGCTATGATCTTAGACTTTATGGAAAGCTTATAAAATTGTCTACAACTCTTATTTAATCACCAAAAGCTAATTCACACTCTATCCTAGCCAAAACAGACAATCAATACAGTGCTGTCCAGAAATTCCAGAGAGAAAGCATTTAGGAAAACTAACTTTAAACATCTATAACTCCTAAACCCTTTGGCCTATTGACCTGAAATTTTAACACAAGATAGATGAAGAAGTTACCTACAACTTTGTTATTAACTATTTCTACATAAAACATCATTTTGACTATGCAACATAACAAGCACCAGAATCTGTCTGAAAACATGTTAAATCGAATTATAAAGCGACAATATTTCTACTACATGTAAGCATTCAAAATTTGACACCACCAAGTACACCAACAGTTCAGGGGCATCAAATACACTCAAGAAAACCTAATGGCAAAGCCCAAACTATTTATTTAATTGCATTTATTAATTTATTTAGATAATTAGGTTAAATAATAAACCTATACCCAATGTGCATAATAAATTCTAAGAAAATTACAGTGTCTTACAAGTGATACCAATAGACTACTGTAAAAGTTTCGTGTCATTTTACTAAGTATAACATTCTTTACAAAAATGATAAGCTAGCAAGGTCTATTTTAGTGAAAATAGTAAACCATATAGAAAAGTGTCAAGCAACATATTATATATTTTTATAAAAAAAACTACACTTCATTAGGAGCACAACAAAATTTGGTTCACCAAAATTGGACCTCTATAACTCCACTTATGATTTTCCAAAGTTGCATGCAAAAACTAAAATAAATGAACTATCTTTTTTTTCAATTGAGTCACTGTGGGCGAAACGAAAACAGAGCAGCGATGATGCGCGACGCGGCTCGGCCGGACTTCGACGGCGGTGAGCTTTTCCGGCGACGCGACCACCACCAACAGACTCCTCTCGCCGAGACGTATCTAACGGGATAGGTTAGCAATCGATTTTCACGACTCTCCTTCCGACGGCGGCAGAAGGATGGCTCGACGGCGTGGCCGTATGGTCAGCGGCAGTGAGCTCGTCGATTCTGGTGAACCAATGGAGGCTCGGCCCTAATGGCCCACCGTGGGAGCATCTACGGCTCGAGGCAGACACACAGCGATGGAGAGGAATGGCGGTTAGAGCTTAGGTAAGTATGGCCGCGTACGAGCTCGCATAAGGCGGCAACAATGGCGGACGCGGCGGAGCTACGAACTCGCATGGCTTACCAACTGTCGAGGGAAGGTGCAGCAAGGTTGCGGATGCAGCAAGGGCCGTGGTGGTGCTGTTGGTGGGAGGAGAAAGATGGAGGCGCTGCTGTGGCGATGGATTCACGGCGGCGGCGCTTCTCTGCTCTGGAGCCGTTCTTGGTGGAGAAAGAAGAACAGGCAAGGAGGAGCAGGCAAGTGAATGGAGAGGAAGACAGTAGGCGACACTCGGTTTATGACTACAACCAGCCACGGCGTGCAGGGGCAGCACTGGTGCATTGCTTCCACGCGGCGTGCGCAAGCTGAGCTGGTCGGCCACGCAGTCTGATTCAAAACCTGAATGGAGTTGCAAATACCACCTCAAAAATGTGCCTGAAACCCAAACTTCGTCCCTCCATAACTCTTAAACCACGACAACTTAGCAAAAGATCTATTAATAAAAGTTGTAGATATACAGACCATCTCCAACTTTTCTTAATTGACCTAGGTCTAATTCGCAAAGGTTAGGAAGATATATCATCACCAAGTTGGGTACGTCAAACTGAAAAAACCAATTCAGACTTAGAAGAATTTCTAAGTACCAAAACTAGTGAATGGTTGATCCTTGTGAGCACAAAATGACAAAGCTATGCACTGAATTAGCTCATGACTGCTTAGGAGTAGGAGTAGAGTAGATCTCGGCGAATTCTTCAACAAGTACAGCTGCATCGATCCGGTCGACCTCCACTGCTTGTTGTAAGTATCGTCATGGCTCATACCTCTATTCGTACGGCTGCATCGATCCGGTCGACCTCCACTGTGACTCTAGTATAAGTTAGTTATCGACTCTTGCCTATTTCAAGTATGGCTGCATTGATCCGGTCGATCCCCACTGCATGAACTAGATTAAGGTTAAGTTATCGGCTCTACCTTAGAATGGCAGTCTCTGGTAGATTCATTAAGTTACCGATATTGCTTATTGCTTTCATTATTTATCTAAATTAGAGCAATATCACTCTGTCCGATTAGGATTGATCTAGATCGGCCTTATATCTTGTTTATCCTATCGTTTGTTAATCTGAAACTGATCTAATCTACATGTTAAACGATGAGTTACATTTTATAGGTTGTTTTACATCAATCTTGATCGTGCATAGCGTGCGGTTAAAGCATGTTGCGTCTTGAGTAGATTTATTGGCTATTGAAACTGTTCCATGGTCCGTTATCATGGTTTGTATGATTCTGCCTCACACTCCACTATTACCACCGTGGAGTGAGGATCATTATTTGGTAGATCTATTCCTGGTAAGGCATCACTTTAACTGTGCGCTATGCCTGAGTCGGCTATTTTAGCCGATATCGAGTGCTTTCACGAACAGTGCGCATCATGAGACCATTGAAGTAAAGATAGGTTGAAAGATGTGTTAGCCCTATGATCTTATTATTGTATTACGGCCTGCATGATTCTGCCTCATGCCCCACTGATATTAGTAATGAGTTAGGGTCATCGAGTCTGTTATTATTTCTACGGTCTGCATGATTCTGCCTCATGCCCCACTGGTTATAGCGATAGATGATATCTAACATGTTTATTAGATTTATCTTTATTAAACGGTTAAATGGTGTTGAACTATTTCTTTATATGAAAAGGGGTTCAGTTACTTATAATCATTGGCTTGGCATGAACCAATCATCGTTGATATCTTATTGCCATTGATTAATATTTGTTCAATTAATGATATTTATTCTAAATGATGACCGATTCTTTTTATACAACCCAATGAGCTTTAACCGATTTATTCTTACGAATATGCTGGAATCGACTATTTAGTCGATCTCCTTTCATATCGGCTCTCAGAGCCATACATTTGGGACTGTATGGCAACACCGGCACGTTTCGCCCTTAATTACTGATAAACTTTCTCTCCTTGTCAATTATATGGTCAAATTGACTGGCACATCTCGGGAGGAGTGCGCAGGATTGACCATCCCTGCGCTAAAGCTAGGTGAATCTACAGCTCCATCGAGCAGACCCTTCTGGCTTGCCGCGTGTGTCCTCGGCACAGGACGAAAATTTTGTGTGGACAAAACTGAACATCACAAAAAATAAATCATAAAATATCACAAAAAATACTTCATAGAACACATTTATATTATGTGAAAATCACAAAATACATCACAGAACATCACATATATACTACATGAACATTACAATAACATTATGGAACATTACATATATACTACGTGAACATCATAAAACAACACCGAACATCACATGTATACTACATGAACATCACTGAATATATCATAAAACATCGTATATATACTACATGAACACTACATGTATATTACGTGAACATCACATAAATATACAGAACATCACATGTATACTACGTGAACATCACAAAAAACATGATAGAACATCACATGCATACTACATAAACCTCACAAAAAAATTATAGAACATCGCATGTATAATACGTGAACTCACAAAATACCACATGTATGCCATGTGAACATCACATATATACTATACGAATATCATAAAATACATCATAGGCCATCATATACTACACAAACATAAAAAAACATAAAAATAAGAAGAAAAGAAAAGACAAGACAATAAATAAAAGAAAGGTAACAATATAAAAATATTAAAAATAAAAATAATAATAAACACATAAAACATAAAAACAAAAGAAAAATGAATGTGCATGAAAAGAAAAAAAAAGAAAAGAAAAGAAACCTAGAAAATTAAGAAAATAAACATAAAAAATAATTAAGTAAGATAAAATAGAAAAATAGAAAAGAAAAAGAAAATAAAAAATCACGTGGAACAAAAAATAAACAAAAATAAAAAATAAATTAAAGAAAGGAAATTAAAAAAATAATAAGAATAGGAAAGAAAAGAAAAATAAAGGAAATATAAAAAATGAAAATGAAAAGAATAATAAAAAATCACATAAAACAAAATATAAATATAAATAAAAATGAAGCACGAAAATGAAAAGTAAAAAGGGAAAAGAGAAGAAAAGAAAAGAAAATGAAAGAAAATAAAAGGGAAAAAAAAAGAAGAAAATATACAATTTATAAGCGAATATCATAAAATACATCATAGGCCATCATATACTACACGAACATAAAAAAACATAAAACATCATAAAAATAAGAAGAAAAGAAAAGACAAGACAAGAAATAAAAGAAAGGTAACAATATAAAAATATTAAAAATGAAAATAATAATAAACACATAAAACATAAAAACAAAAGAAAAATGAATGATGCATGAAAAGAAAAAAAAAGAAAAGAAAAGAAACCTAGAAAATTAAGAAAATAAACATAAAAAATAATTAAGTAAGATAAAATAGAAAAATAGAAAAGAAAAAGAAAATAAAAAATCACGTGGAACAAAAAATAAACAAAAATAAAAAATAAATTAAAGAAAGGAAATTAAAAAAATAATAAGAATAGGAAAGAAAAGAAAAATAAAGGAAATATAAAAAATGAAAATGAAAAGAATAATAAAAAATCGCATAAAACAAAATATAAATATAAATAAAAATGAAGCACGAAAATGAAAAGTAAAAAGGGAAAAGAGAAGAAAAGAAAATAAAATAAAAAGGAAAGAAAAAAAAGAAGAAAATATACAATTTATAAGAAAACATACGTACTTATACCTAGACACTCCTAGTCGGAAACCCCGCACCAGCCGACAGGCAACCCTTGCTCATGCACGTGGTTCGCATGTGGGCCTCGCATACAGCGCACCTGCATGCGCTGATGCCCATCGCGCGAGATGATTTGCACGGGAGACATTCGGCGCGCGGCTTTCGTCCGGCCGTTCGGACCGGAAGAATCACGCCTATTGCGTCCTCTTTTATTCATATATGCCAATATTTTCCTAAACGGTAAACAGTTTTTACACGGTCGTCCTTCGTTTAGCGTTTAGGCTGTTTATACGATGTTTAAACGAAGTTAAACGGTTTTGTACTTCAAAAAATAAATATAATTATATATGTGCATGTAAAAAATCAAGTATTCTAGCATTTATACATATCTATCCGAGTAAAAATCAATTATTTTGGTATGTATATACATTTATGCATGTGAAAAGAACCAAATATAGATTTTTATGCATGTAACATATCAAGTGTACACATTTATAAATATAATAAACTTAAGTATACAAATTTATCCATACAAAACTGAACTAGATTTATCTCGTGTTCGCCTAAACAGCCATTTAAATAGCTGTTTAGCCCGTTTAATGATGTTTATCTCCGTTCCGCTTAGGCCGTTTAGACCGTTTTCCTATTTTTGACCGTTTAAACGGTCAACCGTTTAATTTCCGTTTACCCCCTAAACAAAATAGTTTATCACCGTTTACCATTTACTGGCCGTTTAAACGGTCGTTTAATCCGTTTAGGCGAACAATGCTCTTATCTTGCATCTTTTTTTAATTTGGTGACCAAACAAATGTCGGAATGGCATGAAGAGACATCGTAATGGCATGAACAGACACCGTAATCCCCTTCAAGGCCCCTCTTGGACAAGGTCGTGATCCCTTGTTCCTGATCAATGATGCTTCACCCATAAAGAAGAGGATGCGACAAGCTTTGTCATTGGCATTTTAGCACGTATTTTGTTTGGATACAAAAGGATGGGTTGGTCCTAGCCTTATTTTTTTTAAGATGGATTAAACTCATTTCTTGTTTGATTACGAGGTTAGACTAGCAAATATGTCCATGCGCTGCAGCAGGAGAAAATATATCAAAATGTTCATGAAAAAAGGAGACAAGGAATTTCCATAACTATTTATGTTACATGTAAAATACAAGTTAATGTTGACAATAATATGAACTAAAATAAGGTTTGGATAGGTTTTTGTCATGTTTCTAAGCACAAAAATATTTTTTGGTACATACATCTGTTGGTACAATTAAATATCAACTTCAAATTCTTTTCAAGACACAAAAATCTGTAATTCAAGTCGGCGTAGAGTTAGTTATCGATATGTCAAGGACGGGTATGTCCAATTATTATGAGAGGAGGCTCTCTCAATTTTTTACATCGCGTCATATTCAGGGGGATTGCACCGGTGGAATAATCAGGGATATACATACTACATTGGGTTACAAACTACATATGATCTAGTT
Source organism: Miscanthus floridulus (assembly GCF_019320115.1). Classification (NCBI taxonomy): domain Eukaryota; kingdom Viridiplantae; phylum Streptophyta; class Magnoliopsida; order Poales; family Poaceae; genus Miscanthus; species Miscanthus floridulus. Next base: position 150,735,691 of record NC_089582.1, on the reverse strand, counting down.
TTACGGTTTGATTAGTTGAACTATCAACTAATCCAGGTTATAAGAGTTTTGCTTTTAATCAAAATTACATTAATAACTTAATGGTGGAAAACATTTCTTTTTCAATGAAATATTAGGAGTTCAAAGGCTGGTCTTTGCTTTTACTCTTTTTTTACTTTTATTATTCATCTACCACTTTTCACATTCATATTTAGTGAACATGTTGGAATGGGAGAAAAAAGACAAAAATGGCAAAAAGAAGACATTCAAATGGAAAAAGAAATTGATCCCCTTTGTAACACATGAAACTCACGGACGGTGTCATGGGGTTAGAACCGCGGCAAGCATTGTTGTTCAAGTCAGTGTTAGAGTACGTGTCTTCGATGGCTCGAGTGGACTCAAGAACACAAGAATCGTAGAGAGAACGCAACGATTTATCCTGGTTCAGGCCGATTAATGACCTACGTCCAGCAGCTGATGATCCTTATACTCAAGAGCACCTAAAATCGGGGGTTATAACAGAGTGTATAGGAGGTAAAGAGAGATTTGGTAGGGGGTTAGCTCATTGCTAATCCTAAGGTTGCCTCGCTGCCAGTGGAGCCTTCCCCTCGTCGAAGAGGAGGAAGACGTCGGGTGCGGTGGAGGAGCTCTCGGTGCCCCTCGCTGGGTTGCCCCTACTTTCGGTGCTAAGCAGGAGCAGATCGGTGAGAAATTGGGATCTGTCTGGGATTGTTCTCCCTTCTTTTCCCCTTCTTCTTTCCTCCTCTTCTCGAATCCAACCTTATCTCTTATATATTGATATAGGTCGGGTACATGGTGGTTTGGGGGGGGGGGGAGGGGGGTTGAGCCCATGGTCTACATGTGTCAGAGTCTAAGAGGGTCTTGCAGCGGTGCTCTGTGGATCGTGGTGATGTCGCTGAGTATTTGGATCGGTATCCCCCAGGCGTGCCTTCTGGAGTCTTCTTGGTAGCAAGGGAGGTTGGCTCGAGGGGCTAACATGCATGCCCAAAAGCCCTTGAGCCCCCAGAGGCTAGGGAGGAGCTTGTCTTCTTATGTCACGCCCCATGTGTGACCCTATCGTGGGAGCGACCAGTGAAGCAGTGCCCAAGGTGCAGCGTTAGGGAGCTCCAAGCCTCGATGGCTCAGGGCGTGTCTTCTTGTGCTCGGGCATTGGCTGGCTTCGTAGGTCGGGTAGGAGCCAAGGATCGGGCTTGGACTTCTCGTTGATCGGGAGCCTGAGACTCAGGCGAGCCCCTGAGCCCTGAGGAGAGTCCGTGGCGTGCTTAGGCTCAGCCGGGTTTCTTGGTCTGAGGGTGTACTCGAGCGTACCCGATGGGTATAGCCCCTGAGCCCCCAGGTGATCCTAGAGGGGTCGATCGGAGGGTCTCTTCGATCAGAAACCATTGATCCTGATGCTTAACCTAACCATATGTTAGGATCTCGTCACACGGTACTCATACGCGTGACGAATGACTCTCTATCTCTTTCTCTCGACGTAAATCGGAACGTCCTAGAAAGAGAAAATGAAAAAGATTGAAACCAAGATGCTTTCAAGGTGGGTGGGTGGGTGGGTGTGGAAACAAAAGAACAAACATGCTTACCTCAGAATGACTATCGACTCTAGGATGATGCAGAATGGAGCAAAATGAAAAGGAGCGGCAGAATGAGTCTTGACTCTTGAGTTTTAGACAGGCACGGACATGGCGTGACGAGTAGAGCGGGAGCAAAATAGAAAGTAGCCGCAGACCGAGACTTCCTGAACAGGCACGGACATTGAGTGAGGGCCGAGGAGAGTTTCTAATCTTGTTTATTCTTATTCTATACTAGCAAATATGTCCATACGTTGTAGTAAAAGAAAAAACTATTAAATATTTATGCCAAAAGATAACGTAAATGGTACATATCTACTTATGTTTTATGTTTTTATAATTTATTTATGATGACCATCACATCCATAATATTAGTAAATGCTGACAATAAATAAAAATCTCCTATTAAACCTATATCGAATTAAAAGATATCTTGGTATATTTTTTCTTCCATTGCAAAGCGCAAAATATATCATAACTTTAATTTTTTATCCTACCCAAGTGTTTCTATGACTCAATATCGACCTTTGTACCTTTTTTGAAGCATCATATCAACCTCCATAACATTTTTGTCCATGTATCAAGGATTGTCCTGTCCATCAATGATTGTGATAGGAGAGCCTCTCTTAATTTTTTACACGGCAGCCCTCATCAGGAATTATATAAATACATTTATTTAGATTTCATTAAACAATAATCAACCCAAGATTTTGGTTCACGAATAATTAGTTGTACCATTGACTAATCTATATTTTAATAAAAATAAGTTTTATTTCTAATTAAAACTACACCGGATTGTGTAAATCTTTCTCCTCAAAACTTAATGCACAGACAAACATAATAAGTGCAGAAAGTAGAGGTTATGCACCAGGGCTCTTGGGCAGGAACCGGAGAACAGAAATTTAGTGAATTCTTCGTGAAAACCGACGATGAGGACATCCTCCTCGTACTATTCGGCCACCTCCGCATATTTTGGGTCTGCGTCTGGCTAGTAGGTAGGGCGACAACCCTCCCTCTCCTAGCACGATGGTGCTCTCCGCCCTCCATCTCCCAGTGTGGCGGTGCTCTCCCTCTCCCTCTCCTAGCATGGCGGTGCTCGACCTCCACTAGCTACGGCAATCGACCTTGAAAGGATCTAGCAAGTGGCATATGGGGGGTGAATAGGTCTTTTTCTGAAATTTAATCAACTTCACGAAACCAATCAGAACGCTGAGGGTCTTGGCCTTAGTGCAGAGCCTTTGGGACACGGAGGTTCCAGGGATGAACGTGAAACCTCTAGGGATCAGAGTATTAAATCAAACTACTGCAGAATTTAATGAATGAAAAATAGATCGAATGTCGTACCAGCCTTCCTAGGAAGTATGTTGAACTACCCAAATAGTTGGTTGCACCTAGGGGATGAGGAATTTGTAGATCAGATGCAAACCCTAAAAATTAATTCAAATTGCAAGTAATAGCAACAACAATCACAATCACAAGAGACGAGGATTTATCCCGTGGTTCGATTCACCACAAAGGCTAGCCAGCGTCCACGTTATTGAGGTTAGCCACAAAGGCTATGGAGTCTCTTGCAACTCACTCCTCTTCTCCAACCTATCATCAAGGCAATAGATTAGAGAGTTCCACTAAGTCACAAAGGGTAATACAAACTTCCTGGTGCTCAACCACAGCGGATTGGGAGCTCCCGGGCGACCTCTAGCCATCTAGGAGCCAAGCTCCAAGAGTAATGAACACACCAAGCGGCTAGGGCTTCACCAAGTGCACAAGAATAGAGGAGAAGGATCTTCTTGAGCTTTCTCACACTCTCTAGAGTCAAATCACTCAAGGAATCACAAAGATTGAGCAAGGGAGTTGAGAGCACCAAGCTTGGGAGAGAGAGCTTCTATCGAGTCTGAGTGAGTGAGGTTGTTTACACCAAAATTTGGAAGGAGAGTCGTAGGGACTCAAAAGCTCACAAGATCATGCCATCAAGGAATCAATTACATGCAGATCGGAACCAGCCGATTTGGATGCAAAAATTAGAATTGGCTTTTTTAGATAGCGCCAGTAGATAAGGACAAAGGCTACGATCAGTGCCAGAACAAAACATGATGGACTCTAGAAAAAGGGAAATATTAGAGTCCAAGTTATCTTAAATTAGGAATATTTTCATTTATGCCAAGGATTGTAACGAGTCATGCTTGAGTAGGATTCATGTTTAGACTCTGGGTATAAATATCAGATCCTGGCTATTGTAAGAGACAATCAATCAATCCAAAACAAGTTACTTACTTTTGTTGGCTCCGGCCACCCCTTAGGAGTAGGAGTAGAGTAGATCTCGGCGAGTTCTTTAGCAAGTACGGCTGCATCAATCTGGTCGACCTCCACTGCTTGTTATAAGTACCATCATGGCTTATACCTCTGTTCGTACAGCTGCATCAATCCGGCTGACCTCTATTGCGACTCTGGTATAAGTTAGTTATTGACTCTTGCCTAGTTCAAGTACGGCTACATCGATCAGGTCGACCCCCACTACATGAACTAGATCAAGGTCAAGTTATCGGCTCTACCTTAGAATGGCAGTCTTTGATAGATTCATTAAGTTACCGATATTGCTTATTGCTTTCATTATTTATCTAAATTACAGCAATATCACTCTGCCCGATTGGGATTGATTTAGATCGGCCTTATATCTTGTTTAGCCTATCGTTTGTTGATCCGAAACTAATCTAATATACGCGTTAAATGATGAGTTACGTTTTATCAGCTAGTTTACATCAATCTTGATCGTGCATAGTGTGTGGTTAAAGCATGTTGCGTCTTGAGTAGATTTACTAGCTAGAAAAAACTGTTTCATGGCCCGTTATCACGGTCTGTGTGATTCTGCCTCACACCCCACTATTAGCACCGTGGAGTGGAAATCGTTATTTGGTAGATCTATTCCTGATAAGGCTTGACTTTAATTGTGCGCTATGCCTGAATTGGTTATTTTAGCCGACATCGAGTGCTTTCATGAATAGTTCGCATCATGAGATCGTTGAAGTAAAGATAGGTTGAAAGATGTGTTAGCCCCATGATCTTGTTATTGTATTACGACTTGCATGATTCTGCCTCATGCCCCACTGATATTAGTAATAAGTTAGGGTCATCAAGTCTATTGTTATTTCTACGGCCTGCATGATTCTACCTCATGCCCCACTAGTCATAGCAATAGATGAGATCTAACATGTTCATTAGATTTATCTTTATTAAACGGTTAAATGGTGTTGAATTGTTTCTTTACATAAAGGGGTTCGGTTACTTGTAATCATTGGCTCAGCATGAACCAATCATCGTTGACATTTTATTGTCATTGATTAATGTTTGTTTAATTAATAATATTTATCCTAAATGATAACCGATTCCTCTTATACAACCCAGTGAGCTTTAACCGATTTATTCTCATGAATATGCTGGAATCGACTATTTAGTCGATTTCCTTTCATATCGACTTCTAGAGCCACATATTCGGGACTGTCTGGCAACACCGGCAAGTTCCACCCTTAACTACTGATAAACTTTCTCTCCTTGTAAATTATAGGGTCAAATTGACTGGCACGTCTTGGGAGGAGTGCGCAGGATCGACCATCCCTGCGCTAAAGCTAGGCGGATCTACAGCTCCATCGAGCAGACCCTTCCGGCTTGCTGCGTGTGTCCTTGACACGAGACAAAAATTTTGTGTCGATAGAGGTAGAAGATGACCATTGGGGGCGATGGGGTATGGTATATATACCACCCACGTCACCCACAAAAATGGTTGGGTCTATCAGACCCCGGAGCTTCTGCGTTAGGACGTGGAGGTTCTGTGCCAGAGCGCAGAGGTTCCACGTAGGCTAGAATAGATAAGAATTTAGCTCGGCTAGCTTTTTGTGGCTGGGATTATTTAAGTTGTAGATGGAGTTTTGAGCACTTGGTTCCACCCAGCACACCATTTGTATCCCCATTGATAGTACGGCCTATCCTATTACTCAAATTCAAAATATGAAATGAATTAAAGTAGCTCTTGGAGCCGTTGCAAGCCATCTATTTGAGTTGGGGGTCTCCTCCTTTATTTCTTTGCATCCATGATTAAAGATATGCTATTAAACACTTGTCAAAGCCATTAGTCCTTTAATTATGTGGTCAACATCACCAAAACCCACTTAGAGCTTGATTGCACTTACAATCTCTCCCTTTTTGGTAAATGTTGACAACATAATTAAAGCTTACATTTAATTGAAATATTGAGGTTTGATAGCACGAATAGAAGTGCTCCCCCTTAATATATGCAAGATTTGTTTTGAATTATGAAAATGTCCCTTCAAGACATACTTTGTATATATTAAGAGCAAGTGTGAAAGATATATTGTATTCATTCCATCGTGGGGTGCAAAAAGATGTGTCAAATAATAATCCATGATGCATATGACAGTTTATGCACAGAAAAATATATTTTGTGTCTATAGACCATGGAGCCTCTGGGCCACGGAGCCTCCAGGTTCTGCACACTCAAAATATTTTCAGCAGAACAGACAACATCACATAAATACAACCAGACACCACACAAATCTAACATGCTAGTAAGATATGAATATAAGGAAGTTCTACCATAGTTCTAGCATCCATTACAAGCATAAAGTTCACATATCCATGTCCATGACCACCAATCGCCACACAAAGGTGAAGCAAAGTATTATTACAGACCACTAAGATAGAAAGAGAGAGTTCGAAAATGACCTTGACTCTCACAACTCACAACATCCACCACCACTACTACTACTACCAGCCACCAAAGCGAAAATACAACAACGACAAAAGTAACAACATCTCAATCTTGCCTCTCCCCTTTTGTCAACAGATGCCAAAAAAGGGAAAGAATAAGAGAGGTAAGGCACGGTCGTCTCACTGCTCCCTGCTCCAGTCACTACCAATATCACTGTCATCATCATATGCCTGGTCGGTCTGCTGCCTACTGCCCGAAACAGTCCTCTCACCGGACTCCTCAATGTTGTCACTCACAATAGCCCAATTGGGCCTATGTGTAGTAGTTGTGTGCCTCTATGTCCTGGACTGTCCTTTCTCACGCCTAAGTGAACTCATCCTCTCTCCAAGTGTCTCACAGTCATGTGGAAGATCCATAATAGGCTCATCCTCACTAGAGTCCTCATAAGGTGGAAACACTAGTGGAGGTGGAATCTCTCTAACCTCAAGTCCTAGCTGCCTCTTCATGTCATTTATGTCCTTTCTCCCCTCATAAGCGGTATCTATAGCATATTGACACATGCAAAATATGTTCTTGAGAAACTCCTTGAGCTTGCTCCCCCTGGACCTATGGTGAGAAGATGAAGGCCTATTGTTGCTAGGTCTCTCAGAGGGTGTAGCCCCTATTGCAGCAAACATGCCATTAGTCCCAACAAGTGCCTCCCAGCCTATATGCTGCCACTTAGTTAACCTATAGGGCATGTGCTCCACATCCTTCTTGAACTCAATGCTAGACACTCTCTCAATGATATACATGATATAAGGAGCATAGGGTAGATCATTTCTAGCATCATCTAGTGAGGTGTTCAACCTAGTCCAAATGAACCTACTGATAGAGAAAGCATCACTACGTGAAGCCATCCTAGCAAGTTCTTGGCATACTTCCTCAATGAAGTGGAGTCACCTACTTTTGGGTTGATAGTCTCTCTGAATAAATTGTTCATGGCATAATAGAATGACTTCAAACCCACTATCCTTCCATCAGCTAGGTCTCTTCTCTCATATGCAAAGACAATGTCCTCAGCTTTCATGACATTCTCTATCTGAATGGTGTCTGCATATCTATCTCCACTTCCAAACCCTAGGAGACGAGCAAAAGTGGTGAAATCTATCCTGTAGTGGACTACTTCTATCATCCAATGAAAGGTCTCATTAGCCACATCATGAAAGAAAGTGGCATGAAACTAAGCTAAGATTTCTCTATTCCAATCATATTGAAATCCCATAATGTCCTTTAGCCCATGCTTAGTCACAGTCTCTATCACTCTTCTAGAATCTGGGGTATTCATGCTCTCAATGTGATCCTAGTCAATGTACTTCATCTGTACTATCTTCTTCTCCTTGGCAAGAATCATAGTCTTGTAGAAATTAAACTGAAATAGGGACCAAAATCTATAATCAATACCTCTGTCATTCAGCCACAAATAAGGATTTTCATATCTTGCTCTCTTGACTTGCACTCCCAGGTTATGATAGTTGTTGTGCTTCCTTTGGACACCATTATCATATATGATAGGCTCTCTTCTCACTGGAGCTCCCTAATACTAAACAATATAGGATTGATCAAACACTAGGAACTAAGGAGGTGTGTCTGGAGCACCAATAGCAGGAATAGTCTTCCCTAATCTTCCTCCATCATCAGCGTGTCCTTCTCCATGTCCAGTGGCACCGTGACAAGCACCATTGCTACTGCCTTGCTCTCCACCTCTCCTCGATGGAGGCTTGTGGCTGCCTCTGCCACGGGCCTGCTACTCACTGCCACTCTATAGCTCTCGAGTTACAAGACCTCTGATCTCCCTATCCACTGGATCAAGGTTGCCTTTTGATCTTTTCTCCCTTCTTCTACTTGGATCACCTTCCATCTATGACAAAAACCCATAGAAATGTATAAGAAATTATAGCCAAACCTAATAGCAACACTAGAGAAGACCTTAGTTGAGTTTTGAATCAAACTGAGGCTTTTAATCCTTCTAGACCATGGAGCCTCCATGCTTAGATGCGGAGCCTCCGTAGTGCGGAGATTCCTTGCTTGAGCCTCGGAGCCTCCACACTTTGGTAGATTTCACCGTCTAATCTGATTCAACCTTCAACTAAAATCTAATCCAATGCACTATTAAATCCAGCACTAGGGAACTGTCGACGAAATATGGTTAGCAGTCCATCTAGGGGTATGCCCATGATGGTAGATTGTCGATAGACGGTGTGCGTAATCAGGAACTAGATGGTTACAGAGGCACAAGACACAAGATTTATACAGGTTCGGCCACCGTGTTGGTGTAATACCTACGTCCTGTGTCTCATTATTCTATATTGATTGAGGTCTGTTGGAGATATTGACTAGGGGACCCCTGTCTCTCCTTATATAGTCTGGAGGAGGAGGGTTACAAGTAAAGTATCATATTTGGTACTATTACAATATCTAGTACAACTTGTAATCTTGTTGTGCACGCCTCGATCTTACGGGCTGGGCCACCTTGGATGGTGCAGCCCATGTACCATCTTGTGGTACCTGGGGGTATATCCCCCATAGCTAGGCCCCGAGAACCATGTATTCTAATGCAACACGCCATTCTAACCTTCTTCGAATAGTGAGGCTTGAGTTCTTGACATCTCCGACCACCGTTGTCGTCGGAGAAGTAGGTTGTCTGAAGAATGTATGGTGCTCTTAAGAAGAAAGAAAAAGATTTCCATCCTGGGAAGTGTGCCCACTTGGGTTTCTATGAAGAAACATAAGGGTGTCTTGAAGCGTAGCGTCTTTGATCGTCAGAGGCATAGTGGTTGAAAAACAAGCACATTCACCGCAAGGTGAAGTGTGCCCAGTTAGTCCCTGAGCCTGGTAGTAGGTGACATAGGCACATGGTGCCAGGGTCTAAAAAGAATTCCTAGTTAAGTTGAGAATCCAATCGTCGTATAGGCGATACAAGATGCACCGGCAGGTGCATTGTACCAATGTAGTCCCCGAGCTTGCTGGAAGGTGAGGTATGAGCCTTGTAGCAAGGTCTAAGTGAGAAAAAATATCCCAACTGTATGCGAGTCGCCAGTCGCATGTAGTCGAGACACAAAGTCCCTAAGCCGTGGTCAGAGAGTGGTCGAGGCAGTCCCCGAGTACAGGTCGAGGAGCGAGCGATGAAGTCCCTGAGCCATGGTCAGAGAGTGGTCGAGGAGCGAGCGATGAAGTCCCCGAGCTGTGGTCGGAGAGTGGTGGAGGTAGTCCTCGCGCACAGGTCGAGGAGCGAGCGACGAAGTCCCCGAGCTATGGTCGGAGAGTGGTCGAGGCAGTCCCCGAGCATAGGTCGAGAAGTGAGCGACGAAGTCCCCGAGCATAGCTCAAAATTACTACAATATAAATATGTAGAATGGTAGTACATGATGTACAAAATAATAAATTATGAAGAAAAATCAGCGGTGAAGAAATAGCGTATGACGCTTAGCAGTCATTTGCAAATGAGCATGATGTGATAAAGCAGTTGGTGCTTTGTAAACATCAGTATTAATGTGAAGTTTGTGTTTATACTTAATATAAACTGCCCGACCAGTTAGTATATAGCTGAGTCTCCAGCCCTAGCTATCCCGTTAACCATAACGCGGGGCGCGGAGCCCGTGCACATGTAGGAAGAACAAAGCGTCGCTAAGGAGCCGCTGTCGACCACCCATAACACAGAGGGCAGACGCTTGTGCACGTGTAGGGAGGAGCCAGAGACAGGTCCATTTCTAGAGACATCAAGCGTCAACATGACTGGTCGAGGATTTGCATTAAGTATAGCTGTATGTTATATTTAAGATTGTATACATGGACAAACGTTATTTGAAGAATAATCATGATGAGGACGTTGTGGAGAAACGTCGTAATGAAAATTATATTAAATATAAATATTAGAAGTGTACTTATCTTTGGATAGAAATCTGGTCGATGGCGATAAAGTTGTCCGATCCTCATACTTTTTGGCCTGTTGTGACGGTGGTCATGGTTGTCATAGCGCTGTTCTTCGTGGTGATCATCATTGCGACGTGATCTAGTGGTCGAGGTGGTCGAAGCTCGGTGGAGCCACTCGAGATGTGGTCGACGTGGTGTGTGGTCGATGTGGTCGGAGCTCGGCGGAGCCGCTCGAGACGTGGTCGACATGGTTGGAGCTCGATCAGTTCGGTGGTCGAAGTAAGTAGTCCGAACGATGCCGAAGACTGATGGAGTCAATCTACGTGAAGAGACGAAGCCCTCGGGCATGTCCAACCAAGGCGAGATGCAGTCCGAAACCTCCTTTGTTTGGCGTACGTGTATGCGCGGAGTCAGCCCTTGCATGCTCCGGGAGACGGTGCATACGTGCATGCGCGTATGCAAGTTCCTTGGCAATCTATAGTTGGTTTGCATGTCTTTGATTAATCTGTACGTGCATGTGCTAAAGCCTTGCATGCAGCGTCTTCATGATTGATGCTGTAGTAGATAACTTCCTTGGCTGACAGCACAATTAATCCTTGGCTCCTAGATCAAGAACAGCGGCGTAGCATCGGGTGGACAAAGCCTTCATGCCTCTGATCCTTGGCTGACAGCACGAACGGCTTTACGTAGATGAGAAATTGCGTCATCGAGGCGCAGCTGAGGGCATCGAATTGGATGTGGCGGCAGCGACACGAAAACCGACTCCGTCTTCAGCTGGATAGCAACAAATTGATGAGATCAGTGGAAAATAGCAGATCCCGTCGACGACAACGACGGCGTGAAGAACAGTGATCTGATCTCTTGCCCGACGCCGAGTTGCTGATGGATGATGTTGATCTTGAGGTCCATCTGGCTCGCCATGGATCAGCGCGCACACCCCTACCTAGCGCGCCACTGTCGATGAAATATGGTCGGCAGTCCATCTAGGGGTATGCCCATGATGGTAGATTATCGGTAGATGGTGCGCGTAATCAGGAACCAGATGGTTATAGAGACACAAGACACAAGATTTATACAGGTTTAGGCCGCCAGTGTGGCGTAAAACCCTACATCCTGTGCTCTGTTATTTGTATTGATCTGGGGTGAGATCTGTATGATCTGTCCTCTAGGGGACCCTTGCCCCTCCTTATATATTCTGAAGGGACAAGATTACAAGTAAAGTATCCAATTTGGTACAATTACAATATAATGTCGTGCTCCGCACGTCTTCACCTTGCGGGCTAGGCCACTTCCGGTGGTGCGGCCCATGTATACCCATGAGGGTATAGGGGGTCTATTCCCCCACAGTGCCCTAGGCTTGCCGACTGACCTAGGGCAACCCAACGATGTCCTTGCCCTGACGGGGTCCCTCCTGGGCGAGAGCTTCGATGGTTTCTTTGCTAGTTTGCCTGAAAACTAGCTAGTTCTTCATCACGTAAGCATGTTGGTTATCCTTTGGTGGTTTGCTTGTAAACCTCTCCGTTCTTCACCATGAAAGAGTGGCATCCTTGCTGTGTTCTTTGGTCCATAGCGGCCCAGGTGTCCAAGGCCCTATTGGTGTTTGATTCGGATCACTTCCGACGTCAACACACTTTTTGGTGACTCCGCTGGGGACGATTGGTTTGGCTATCTCTTATAGCCGATCTCTCTGACCTAGCCTTACTCCTCGTTGATCTATCTTCTTGAGCTCGCCATTACCATTGCATCTAGCCCAAAAGGCCGATCGCATCTGGTTTTGACCCCTTGTGATCTTGTTTGCGATTTTGCAACAAGTTGCGCTGCTTATTGGAAAATTCAGCACGGCGGTCAAGTTATAAATCATGAAGTACCAAGGTGTTGTATCACAATATTACTACAATCACCCTAAGGTACAACTTGCAAATGCATCTTATGATCCTAATAGTTATTTTGCAAGTTCTATGAGCTCTCATGTTGGTGTTGCTAGCTGTAATGATACTAGATATGTTACATCGGCTAATACTTTTATTAATGCTCCTCATCATACACATCATAATTATGAATATTATGTTCAAGAGCTGATGCATGTTGTAAATTCTTCGAGTTTTGATGCTACTAGCAACATACAACATGTAAATTGTTATTCATCGGCTATAAGTTCACAATATGTGGTTCCACCACAAGACATGCCGATGAATGAGAGAATTGACTATAACAATGCTAACTATTTAGCCAATTGCTCTAAAAATTCAGCGCCATATGCTAATGCTCCTATTCATAATTCGGCTCCATATGTTACTCCTAACTCGAGCTGAATTAATGAAAATTCAGCAAGGTGTTTAAGTGCTAATACTTATGATTCGGTATCACATGTTACTAGTAACCATAGCCAAATCAACGAAAATTTAGCACCTTATGCAAAGATCAATGCTCAAAATTTGGCTTTTTACTTCGCTCATGACCATAGCCGAATTAGTGAAATTTCAGCAAGGCATTCGAGTGCTAAAACTCATGATTTGGCTCCACATATTGCTAATAATTATAGTCTAATCAATGAAAATTCAGCAATGTGTGCACTTGCAAATAATCATGATTCGGCTTCATTTGTTGCTCTCAAATCAAGCCGAATCGATGAAGATTTAGCCCATGCTAGGAATCCATTTGGTTCCTCTAAATGGAAGGTGCCCACTTATCATAGACCATACCCATTATGCTATGATTACTTGAAAACTCCTAATGGTTGGTGGGTACCTGATTTTTATGAATTTAGTGGTGAAGATGATAAAACCACTATGGAACATATTAGTGTATATTTCTCACAGCTGGGTTTTGCCGGTAAAGAAGACTATCTGAGAGTCCGAAATTTTCCTTTATCTCTCACCGGTATTGCCTTTGCATGGTTTACATCTTTGTCGCGATGTACTATTGGTTCATAGTCTCAATTAGAGGAGCCATTCTATGAATATTTTGGAAAGACTAATGAGAAAAGGTCGATCACAGTTGAGTCATCGGTTAAAAGAGGATTGCTAGTGGGCATGAAAGAAATAATTGATTCGGATGTAAGCAAAGGTTTCGCTACAAAAGCCAAACAATACTGTTAACACTGGATTTTGGTCAATTCTGGAAGATGACAGGTAGACCCACATGCGGGAAGAAGGGTGTTCGGCAAACAACGCAAGCGGTCGGCTAAATGCTTGTGCGGTCGGTTATTCTGGAAGGCGGTAACTCCATTCGGGAAAAACAGAAGATGGCAGGCAAGATCGATCGGGAAGATGAGAGTTGTATTAATAAAGGAATCTATAAGTTTAGGGTAAGGAATCATAAGTTTCCAAGTTTGTTTAGAAGTTCCTTTGTAAATCGTAGTCCTTTAGGACTCACATTTTGTCTAGGGTATAAATGTTGACCCTCGACCATTGTAAGAAGTGTTCACAACCAAATCAATACAACCGGCCCCGTGCCAACTTTCGAGTCCTCTTGTCGTGTCGTCGAGTTCTTCGAGAGGAATCATCGATCCATCGACCTCCGTAAGTTCCGACAACCTTGTTATCATGTTTAGTATCATGCGGTGGATTTAGACATGGTGCAAGCAGTCTTGTTTGTTTTCAATGGTCGTGCGGCGGATCTTTGCTTGACAATCAAGAAGTCTTTGCTTATGCTTCGTTTATGAGTAGATACCGTGCGGCAGGCGTTTACTCATATGCTTAGTGAAGGCGAGATAGTTATCGGCTCTATATTAGATATGGCAAATCTAAATAGATTCATTAAGTTATCCAGTGTTGCATGTTTTAAACCTCTTATATATTTGTAACACACTTCTGCCCAATCTAGATTGATATTGTTCGGACTTCTTTCTCTTGTGGTTTTACTCGTGCTTCAACGATCATTGTCTATTCTTATATTACCCTTGCAAAATAGATAACATGCTCATAGTGGCCGAATTGTCTTAATCTAGATTGTCACATATTGCGGGTTCATGCATGTTAATCACGTTTAAGCTTTAACGAAACTAGGTATCGTGCGGCAGATGCAGGTTTTAGTTTAGTTTAATCGCTTTTATTTGTACGTTCCTTCTTCATGGATCCCAATTTGGTTAGATTGCCGAGCTTGGTTATGCATTAACTCATAATTAATTTCACTTGTTCAAACGTGTCTTCCCATGCACATGCATTCAGCAATTAGGTTTTTACGTGCATTTACCTTACGATTAGCTGAATGGTTTATGAATTTGTTGGCAGACAGCTCTCTATAGCCGTATGTCGTTGTAAGTGGCTTCAGGGCCGTACATGTGGAACTGTCCGGTATTACCCAACATGTTCCGGTTTGACATTTAATTGTTTTATCCCTTGTTAGTTTTCAGGTCAAACTGACTGGCACGCTTTCGGATCACGAAACACCCGGGAACCCAATTGAAGCCACTCTTTTCGGCTTGCTGTGTGTGAGGCACAGTACGTCACATTTTGTGTCAACACACTTTTTGGCACGCCCGGTGGGACAGTCTGCTAGTTCAAGATGGCATCTGAGATCAACAATGATCATGTTCTGGACGTAAGCATGGCAGAATTGCCAGATAATTACAAGGATTTAGTGCTACAAGCATGTGAGCAATACCAACGGAAGTGTTTGATGTCTTTCTCCAAAAACAAGAGCAATAAAGTGTTTCAAAAGCAGTCAATGCCAAGGGTTCTTCTTCCGCATCAAACTGATTACACTGAAGAGGAAGATGCTCAGAAGATGGTAGCCCTGATCTATAAAGCCATGGGAGAAACCATGACAAACCATCACACAGCTTTTCTGAATACCTTTCGGGCAATCATGATCAGTACTTTTGGTCCAATGGTTGATAAATACTTCGAAGAAAATGTTGGACCACTCAATGGGCCGACGCTTTTCAATGTTCCAAAGCATCAAGAGAGGCCTATTGGAAAAGAAGTAGCGTCGCCTTCAAATATAGGTGGATTGACTCATACTGAAAAGCAATCACATCCCACCTATGGCCAGGTGACATTTGGTACCACAGGGGAAGTGCCACCTTCGGCTTATAGAGTTTCTCCAATATCAAACAGATTGCAAAAGAATATGTATGGTGATGGGTATCAAGAATTTACTGATTACAGTGCTATCAATGCTATGCCAAATCTAGGGTATAGAAGTGTTTCAGGATTGCCTTCTGGAGTGCAAGTACAAGGAAATCAGGATTCAGGCATTGATGTTTTGATGCACAGGATGGCCGATATGATGCAAAATCAGTTCGGCTTGAAGCCAAAGAATCAATCCTATTCATACAAGTCTCCTTATCCAGAATG
Organism: Miscanthus floridulus; assembly: GCF_019320115.1. NCBI lineage: Eukaryota > Viridiplantae > Streptophyta > Magnoliopsida > Poales > Poaceae > Miscanthus > Miscanthus floridulus. Next base: position 150,720,191 of record NC_089582.1, on the reverse strand, counting down.
GTACAACAGAGTGGCGTTACCTCCAAGGGTGAAGCCTCCGATAGATTTAACTAAGTTTTCTGGTCAAGATGATACTAGTACCATAGAGCACGTCAGTCGATACTTAATGCAGCTTGGAGAAGCTGCTTCAGATGAAGCTTGGAGAATTCGATATTTTCCTTTGTCTCTTACAGGACCAGCTTTCACATGGTTCACGTCTCTACCAGCTCATTCCATTGGTACGTGGGCAGAACTAGAACAGAAGTTTCATTCATATTTCTATACGGGTACTAATGAGAAGAAGTTAGTTGATCTCATGAGTCTGAGGATGAGAACAAATGAGACACCATTGGAATATCTTCGCAGATTTAGGGAGACCAAGAATATGTGTTATTCTTTAAATTTACCAGATGATCAACTACCTGGAATAGCTATAGCAGGAATGTTACCGAATATCAGGGAGAAGTTGTTCGGTTTGGAGTTTGATGATCTTGGCCAACTTGCACAGCGTTTAGCAGCTATGAGTAACCAAGCCCAAGGATTTAGGAGAGATAATCGCTTTCAGAAGAACAATGCCACTAATGAGGTGTATCAAGGTTTTCTGGATGAAGCGACTGAGTATATTGATGAAGATGAGATAGCTGCAGCTGAGTTAAATTGGGCAAAGGAACCCACTCAAGTTAGTCAATGCTGGTTGAAGCAACAAAAGGGGACCTATGATTTTGATGTTACTAAGGCAGATAGACTTTTTGCATTGTTGATAAAGGAAGGGCGCATCAAGCTGCCAGAAGGACATCCTATGCTACGTCCTGAAGGAGTGAAAGACAAAAAGTATTGTGGTTTCCATAACACTAATTCTCATTCTATTAATGATTGCCGAGTATTCAGAATACGAATCCAGAAAGCTATCCAAGAGGGACATTTGAGGTTTGATGGTAAGATGAAAATTGATGATCAGCCTTTTCCACAAAATATGATTTCTTTCTCTGTGAATATGGTCTCTGCCAATGATCTCAAGGGTAAAGGCAAGGTGAAGGTGTTGACTTCTGATAGAGCAAAGGAGAGTGGTGCTGTTGACCCGGATCGGCAAGTCACCAGTAAAGAGCTGCAGCAACGAATTCGGTTTCAGAATAGCCGAACCGAAAAAGGTCAAACTTCCAAACCCAGAGTTACATCACGTATTTTGCTAAACAAGTGGCAGAGGGAACAAGAGAAGGAATACTGTAAGAGGCAATGGTTTATGGGAGAACGCCGGAGGTATGAGGAAGAAGTATACCGAAGGGAGCAAGAAAAATACATGACAGAACAGGAGCAGTCTCATTGGGGTTGTTCGTTCTTTAGGCATTGTTGGAATAAAGGTTTGAGGTTGCCTGCAAGAAATAATTGTCTGGAGTGTAGTGTTCAGTACTCCGAGTATAGGCAATCTCGAGTCAACCGCCGTCCCGTCTATGAAAGACTTGGAACAAAGGTTCCTGAAGATGATCGGCGCTTAAAGATAGGTGGCTTTGAGAATCAGCAAAGGAAAAGAGTTGCAGGTTCGGGTTGGATTCATAATAGAGTGCATGATGAGGAAGCTGACATCTATAAATACGGTGTCCTCCAGGCCTAAGGAAAAGTCAGAAAAGAAGAGTGCAACGGTTGAGGAATAGGGAGCTGGAATTGGAAGTTGCCGAAACAAAGCAAATATGGCGTCCTAAAAAGAAGCCTGATGGATGTGGTCCTTCGGCTAATGCTTGCATGGCTTTCTTCCTCCCATCAGAGTTTATAGCTCCCGAAAGCCAAGATGTCCAAGAAGAGGTGTACTCTGATTTTGATGAAAGTGAATGTCCGGATTTGATGGCTCAGCTTGTATTAACACAGCAGGCTGTTTTTGATAAACCAATCAAGAATCGTCACTTGAGACCACTCTATTTAAAGGGATATGTCAATGGCAAGCCTTTAACTAAGATGTTTGTCGATGGAGGGGCTGCTATCAATATCATGCCTTATACTACCTTCAGGAAACTTGGGATGACTAATGAGGAATTGTTGAAAACTGACATGGTGCTCAGAGACTTTGCTGGCAATCCTTCCGATACCCGAGGTGCTATCCATGTCGAGTTGACCATTGGATCGAAAACTCTGATTACTACCTTTTTTGTCATTGATGGCAAGGGGGCATATAGTCTACTCTTGGGCAGAGATTGGATCCATGCTAATTGCTGCATTCCTTCAACCATGCATCAAATTCTCATTCAATGGATTGGAGATGATGTTGAAATTGTACATGCTGATGATTCGGTAAGTGTTGCTGCTACAGAGTCTACCTATTGGGAATATGAAGGCGTTGATTGTTTCTCCGAAAAAGTGTGGAAAGAAGGTCCTGTGAATGTTTTCAACGAGGACCAACAGCCGATCCAAGCAGTCGGCTCTCATAGTAATTTTTAATGGGAAATCCTGTCGATGGCAACAAAGGAAAGTTGGGACGTGGTTTTATGTCGGCTGATAAATTGGAAGAAATTGATGTTGGTGATGATTCTAAGCCAAGACCGATGTATATTAGTGCAAAGTTAGACCCAGAATATAAATCAAAGTTGATAAACCTATTGAAAGAGTTTAAAGATTGTTTTGCTTGGGATTATACGGAAATGCCTGGATTGGATCGTTCCATTGTTGAGCATCGATTACCCATTAAACCTGGATTTCGTCCTTACAAACAACCTCCACGGAAGATATACAAAGAGGAGGTATTAGCCGATGTAAAGAAGGAAGTTGAAAGATTAATAGAAGCAAACTTCATTCGGCCATGCAAGTATGCAGAGTGGATTTCAAATATAGTACCGGTATACAAGAAAAATGAAAAAATGAGAGTTTGTATAGATTTCAGAAATCTTAATAAGGCAACTCCCATGGATGGTTACCCAATGCCAGTTGCCGATTTGCTGGTAGATGCAGCAGCAGGTTATGAGGTCATTAGTTTTATGGATGGTAATGCTGGCTATAACCAAATTTTTATGGCAATAGAAGATATTTCGAAAACAGCTTTCAGATGTCCTGGTCATATTGGTTTGTTCGAGTGGATAGTCATGACGTTTGGGTTAAAGAATGCCGGTGCAACTTATCAAAGAGCTATGAATTATATTTTTCACGAGCTGATCGGCAAGATTGTAGAAATTTACATCGATGATGTAGTAGTCAAGTCTAGAAATCATGAAAGACATTTAGCCGATTTAAGAAAGACTCTGGAGTGCACAAGAAAGCATGGCTTGAAGATGAATCCAAACAAATGTGCCTTTGGAGTTTCGGCTGGTGAGTTTTTGGGATTTTTAGTTCATAAAGGAGGAATTGAAGTTGGTAAGAAGAGCATGGAAGCAATAGACAAAGTTGTGCCGCCAACTAATCTCACAGAATTGCAATCATTGTTAGGCAAAATCAACTTTGTAAGAAGATTCATATCCAATCTTTCAGAAAGAGTTTTACCCTTTTCTCCTTTATTGAAGCTCAAGAAAGATCAAAAATTTGTATGGAGTGACATACAACAAAAGGCTTTTGATGAGATCAAACAATATATGAAAGCACCACCTGTGCTGGTACCTCCACAACTTGACAAGCCTTTTAAGTTGTATGTGGCGGCCGATAGCCTAACGATAGGATCGGCCCTTATGCAAGAGTTTGAAGGAAAAGAAAGAGTCATAGCTTATCTTAGCCGAAAGTTGTTAGACCCGGAAACAAGGTATTCGGCTGCAGAAAAACTTTGCTTATGTGTATATTACTCATGTACCAAATTTCGGCACTATTTGTTGAATTCCGAATGCGTGGTGGTTTCTAGTTTTGATGTAATCAAGCATATGTTATCAATGCCGATTTTGAATGGAAGAATTGGCAAATAGATTTTAGCGTTGTCGGAATTTAATTTAAGATATGAATCGGCAAAGGCGGTAAAGGGTCAAATTATTGCCGATTTTATTACTCAACATCGGGATCTTTCTGTTGAAGTGGTAAGCATTGTGCCTTGGGCTTTGTTCTTCGATGGATCATCTTGTAACAAAGGTGGTGGTGCTGGTATTCTCTTGATTTCCCCACAAGGAAAGACTTTTGAATACGCGGTTCCTATTGAATTTCATGTTACTAATAATCAGGCAGAGTATGAAGCATTGATTAGAGGGCTTCGGCTTCTTATAGAAGTAAAGGCCGCTGCTGTCGAAATCTTTGGGGATTCTGAGTTGGTGATTAATCAATTGAATGGTCAGTATGAATGCAAGAACAATGTGTTAAGAGAATATTATGAGGAATGTAGAGAACTTTTGAAGAATTTTCTGGTAGTAACCTTGCATCATGTCCCTAGAGAGTGCAATGAAGAAGCAAATAAGTTAGCTCAAGCTGCTTCTGGATATCGAGAGAATCGGGAGATTTTTGCTATAGAAGAAGATGTTTTAAATACTGATCAAGTAGATGGTGATTGGAGATACGAAGTTACCAATTATCTGAAAAATCCATCTCAAAAGGTTTCCCGAAAACTTAGGTACAAAGCTCTCAAATTTGTGTTTCTTGATGATCAGTTATATTACAAGTCCATCGATGGAGTATTGCTCAAATGCTTAAGTAAAGAAGAAGCCAAGAAAGTGATGTATGAGGTTCACGAAGGATTGTGTGGTGCACATCAGTCAGCTTATCGGATGAAGTGGATAATTAGGAGAACTGGTTATTTTTGGCCAACTATGTTGGAAGATTGTTTTGAATATTACAAAGGGTGTCACAATTGTCAGGAATTCGGCAATATTCAAAAGGTTCCAGCGTCTGCTATGAATCCTATAATCAAGCCTTGGCCGTTCAGAGGATGGGGTATAGATTTAATTGGTCAGATCAATCCTCCTTCTAGTGAGGGACACAAATTTGTACTCTTGGCCACGGATTATTTTACCAAGTGGGTTGAAGCTATCCCTTTGAAGAAGGTAACGTCAGAGAATATGATCAGTTTTGTTAAGGAACATATAGTTTACAGATTTGGGATTCCTCAGACTATAACAACTGATCAAGGAACTCAATTTACTTCTTCAGAATTCTGTGACTTTGCCAAAAGTATGGGGATTAAGTTGTATAATTCTTCTCCCTATTATGCACAAGCTAATGGTCAGGCAGAAGCATCAAATAAGATTATGATTAAAATTATCCAGAAGAAGATTGATGAAAAACCAAGGAAATGGCACTTGGTTCTTAATGAAGCATTGTGGGCTTACCGAATGGCTTGTCATGGGTCCACTCAAACGTCTCCCTATGAACTGGTTTATGGACATCATGCTGTGTTATCATGGGAACTGCGGTCGGGATCAAGGCGAGTTATTTTACAGAAAGAATTAGCAGAAGAAAACTATAAGAATCTGATGATGGATGAATTGGAAGATTTACATTTGATTCGTCTTAAGGCATTAGAAAATATTGAGAAAAATAAATTACGCGTCGCCAAGTATTATAACAAAAGGGTTAGGCTGAAGCAATTCGCAAAAGGAGATTTGGTGTGGAAAACTGTATTGCCGGTTGGAACAAAGGATAGAGCATTCGGCAAATGGTCTCCAAATTGGGAAGGTCCTTTCCGAATAGTAGAGTGTGTACCTGGCAATGCATACATATTGAAGACTTTATTTGGGGAAGAGTTTACCAGAGCTATCAATGGAAGATTTATTAAGAAATACTATCCCAGTGTTGAGGTTGGTTCGTGAATGTAGATCAGAAAAACGGCAAGGAAAAAATTGCCTTTAGCCTAAAAATCAGATACAAGACTGAGAATAGCCGATATCATTCATATCGCCTTTAGCACAAAATAGCCGATGCAGTTTGCATCGCCTCTAGCACAAAAAATGTTTGTCTGAAACTGGGTTGTTTTCAGCATTTTTTCTGACAGTCGCAAGTGGAATTTTACCGAAAAGAATCAAAGAAGTAAATATTATTCCAAAAGACGAGATTGTTTATAAAGTTCATCCTAATACAAACTACTCCTCAAATAACTTGTTGAGGACGGATTGGGGGTTTGTGATTTCGGCAAGGGCAGCAGCATGATCGTCGTAGGCCTCCAGACGCTCATCGATGTCGTCGACTTCGTCCGGACGTCCTCCAACGAAGCCAACTGGCTGGGAGGAGTAGTCCTCGTTGGTTTGGGAGGTCATTGCCGCCAGCCCGAGAGAAGCGCCGAGGTGCACACCTTGGATGACGGCCTGATCAATGCGGCCGTCCACAGCATCAAGGCGTGCCTCGGATGTCTCCCCCTGAGCATTCACCTTGTCGGCAATCTTGTTCGCCGCCATCTTCAAGCGGTCATTCTCCGCGGAAAGAGCTGGGCATGAAAGAAGAAATGGGTCAGCAAGCAAAGGAAGTCAGGATGATAAAACTAAGTGAGGATATCAAACCGGTGATGGCGTCGCAGAATTGTTTCCGCTGGTCCTCCCATTCGGCTTGATCGATGCCGAACTTCTTGGATACGTCGCCTAGCTCCTCCCGGGCTTCGTCCCTCTCCTGGCGAAACTTGAGCGCCTCCTCGTGAGAGTATGGATGGTGTACATCTGCTGGCTCTGCCGAACCCCAAGGGTTGGAATGGTAAGAGCTTGAGGAGCTGGAAGATCCGGAGGAGCCGGATGATGGAGTTCCCGGTTGAGTTGCCGACTCTGGAGGGAGGAGATGGTATTGGCTGGAGCTGATGACTCTTATCCTGATGAATGAGGAAGGGGAGATCGGAATTAATAGATGAACGAGGAGATTGCAAAGGGGGCAAAGAACCAAATCATACCCACGACGCCGGCAGCGCGACGCTCTGCTTCCTTCAGCCTCTCCGTCGGCAGGACGCTTGCCACGGTTGCCACTGTTCGTCATTTGCTTTGGTGGAGGTTAGGGTTTCCTTCTGGAATGAATCGAATGAAAGAAGTGGAAGGGACGGATGTGAGAACGCTGAGGCAAAGATAGTGATGAAGGCCAATGGAAAGGTCTATTTATAAGCCGAAGCGAAAGATCATGGCGAATTCCACGGGGTTGTGGGGCGAGAATCCCGAACGGCGGAGTAGGTTTGTTCCCTTTCGGCTGGGCCGTTACTGGACTGGGCTAGGCCTGAGTTAAGTCGAACGTCGCTTGAATATCTCCATGATTTATTGGAGCCAACATTGTTCGGCTATACCCTCACAGTATTTGGATTGGATTCGTTCGGTTATCGGAAGAATGGAGACAATCGGCTACATTCTAATCGAGTAATTTAAGGGAAAATGGCCGATTGCTTTTTTCCGAACGAGTGAAAATAAGTGAACATAAAGTTGTTTAATCAAGGAAAAAAGGGTATCACACTTAAAGTTTATTACAAGCCTATTGTCTACTGGTTCAGAAGATGATTAATTGCTTCTATGGCCTCGGTCCTGATTCGGCTAACATTATCTAGCACTTTTTGATCTTCATCTTCGGAACTCTGGATGCTGGATAACTTATTTTTGATCTGCTGGTCTTCTTTGATGGTCGAAGCTATCTTTAGTGAAGTTGCTTCTATGTTCTTCGGCAGATTGGCTATATGGGCCCTGTGAGACTGAATTTTGGCATTCAGTTCGGCTAGTTGAGCTTCTAGTCTGATTTTTTCATCCTCCATGGATTTCAGTTCAGGCTCCAAGGTTGCCAAGGAATTTCTCGTAGTCTGGATATGAGAGTGAAGATCTTTAATCTCCAGCTTTTTCAAAGATCTATCCTTCTGCAGAGCGGCCCTTGAAGATATGTTCTTGGTTGCCCTTCTCACCATAGTAAAGTGATCATCAAGATGGGCTGCAGATTCTAGGGGAGCCTTGAGAGCAGAAGGGATATCTTGATCAATGAGTTCAAGGAGGTCTTTTATCTGGTCTGCATCCTGAACCAGACTAATGGTATCCTTATTCAGCAGAATAATCACTTCTTTTAGTCGAGCCTGATTCTCCAGTGATAAAGTTTGATGAGAAGTGATCTCTTCACCTTTCAAAATAATGTAGTCCTCAATAGAGAAGGAGTAACTGGTGGTCGGTTTAGTGATGTTCTTCTAGACAAAGAGGAAGAAAGAAGGTGTTAGCCGATTGGGTAATTTTGCTAAAATAAAGTATGAGACAAGGCATTACCTGTTGGGCTGATTGGTCATCAGGATGGGTTATACCCTGGCTTGCTGGAGGACTTGATTGAAGGTTCAGAAGAGATGGGTCTGGAGATTGATTAGGAGAAGTTTCCCTTGCCAGTTCATCTAAGATCTCATCTATTCTCAGTAAAGTAAATGATAATGGGCATAAGAGATAGATGTTGTTAAAGAGAAAGGAGAGGAGAATTGGTTGAGCAGTGTTACCTATAGTCTCATCAGGTTTATGAGCCTTTGAACCTTCAGCTTCGTGGGTCTCTGAAGTTTCGCTATTATGGATTTCTTCATCTTCAGTAGAAACTTCAGGGGTTGGTTCTGCAGGCGCTGAAGTATTACCCAGTATGGGAATTTCGACTTGTGGCTGCAATGGAAGAAGTGAGTGTAGAGGTAGTCAGGCTTACTGCTAAATAAGATGGTTGAACTGATAAGAAAACAAAAGGTTCATGCCTTAAGGGATGATCTGGCTTTCTTGGTCCTTGGTTTCTTGGGTAAGAGGAAACTTTCAGGTGTTTTCCTTTTGCTTTTTCCTCTGGAAGATGCAGCAGCTAAAGTAGCAGGAGTTCTCATTAGTGCCTTTAGAGGTGCTGAATCCAAAGTTGCAGAAGTTTTCATGAATTCCTTTAAGTTTGGAGCATCAAACCCCAGAGCAGGTTTGGGGCCAGCCGGATAGTACTGAATTGCTTTGGCAGGGGGAGTAAACTCAAGATCCTGTGCATGACCAGATGTTAAAATAAGAAATGGATTCAGGAACAAGAAATGATGGGTATAGTGAAATTACCTCACTGTCAGAAGCAAAATCGGGTTGCAAGTTTTTGCATAAAGAATGAACTGATATATTGAAGATATGAGCATGCCATTCTTGCCACCAAGAGACGAAGAGAGGGTGAGCAGCATCTATTAGCCCAAATGGAGATGGTTCGTATATTGGTAATTCCCATCCTAATTCAAAGACCTTCTTGGCTTCCATTCCTTCTGTTAGTACTTCCCTTGATTTTATGATTGTTGAGAAGAGGAATTTTGGAGGCAGTTGGCCGCATCCTAATTGTCTGGCCACCATGTTTGGATAATAGAATTCATAGGTGGATTGTACTAGTCTCCCATGATGAAATTCGGCTAGCAAAGTGCAAGGTTTGATAAAGGAGTTGAAAATCTCTGTGGATTCTTGGCCTGAACAACCAATTTCATAGCTAAACTTGCAGGGCAAAGTCAGATCTTCATTCTCTCTGTAAGGAAACCAGAGCACATTGCCGAATCCTTTGAAGAATAGCTTGAAGAGATGACCAATGTCTATATCAATGCTTATAGATGCTGCTGCTTCCCCATAAGTCTGACAAGCCTTAACCTTTGCTGTGCTGCCTTCAGCATAGTTAACTGAGGGGAAACTTAGGTTGAAGAGGCTCACAGGGGTTATCTGATGCATATATAGTTGGAGCCACATTTGAATTAGCCACCAGGGACCATTTACACAAGAAATTTCTCCACCGTGGCGCATCTGAAGGGTGATCTGATGCATCATATGATAAGCAGACCCTAAAAGATATTTGCCTAATGGGATCTGGGTGCCTGCAGCTAAGTCTTCAGCCATCACCATGTGATTCAGGGTTGGTTCATTGGATTTTCCACAGAAGATGAATCTGCATAGCCACATATTCATGAAGGCTTTCAACTCTTTGTCAGAAACGGTGCCAGATGCATTCATATAGTTCTAGATATGTTTGATCCATCCACATCCAGAACTGACAGCTCTTTGATTACTCTTGCTCTTGTACTTATAAGGATATACTGGCAATGACACATTCAAACCAGTCATCATGAATACGTCGGCTAGAGTGATGGTCATAATACCATGACCAAAGATAAAGGCATTGGTGGCGTCAGACCAAAAGTGAGAAGCTGCTATCAGAAGGGAATCATTCCTGGGTGTCTCTGCTAAAGATAACTCCAGACAATGACTAATGTCCTGACTTTCCCAGTGGCTGCTGCTCTTCTCCAACATTCTCCTGTACCAGTTACGCCATCCGGTGATTGGGGGAAATGGCCAATTCTTGAATGTGTTTGGCCATCGGTTTGGTGAGGTAATCCCAGACTTGAAAGGAATTCTTTGGGTTTCCTTCTCAATGATTTCAGAAGGGTCAGGATTTCCCATTGGGCCGAGGAAATAGGAGTCGGGGTTGGCAGCATAAGGGATCAAAATCTGGCTCTTGTACTCCTTTAGAAGATGATTGAAATCAGAGGGGAGTAAATCAAAAGAGGAGCGGAAGGATGAGATGAAAATTGCCGAATATAAATGAAGTTTACCTCTGGAATTTCATCCTGGGTCGCCATTGAAGATTGGAAGGAGGTCCGAGGTTGCGCTGAAAGCTTGAATTTTTGGGTAGCGGCTGCGGTTTTGAACGGTGATGACCTAGGAGGATGAAAGAGCTAGTGGTCAATTTCAGAATAAAACAACTTTTATCCCAAAATTGAGGGGGCATGTGTTAACACTGGATTTTGGTCAATTCTGGAAGATGACAGGTAGACCCACATGCGGGAAGAAGGGTGTTCGGCAAACAACGCAAGCGGTCGGCTAAATGCTTGTGCGGTCGGTTATTCTGGAAGGCGGTAACTCCATTCGGGAAAAACAGAAGATGGCAGGCAAGACCGATCGGGAAGATGAGAGTTGTATTAATAAAGGAATCTATAAGTTTAGGGTAAGGAATCGTAAGTTTCCAAGTTTGTTTAGAAGTTTCTTTGTAAATCGTAGTCCTTTAGGACTCACATTTTGTCTAGGGTATAAATGTTGACCCTCGACCATTGTAAGAAGTGTTCACAACCAAATCAATACAACCGGCCCCGTGCCAACTTTCGAGTCCTCTTGTCGTGTCGTCGAGTTCTTCGAGAGGAATCATCGATCCGTCGACCTCCGTAAGTTCCGACAACCTTGTTATCATGTTTAGTATCATGCGGTGGATTTAGACATGGTGCAAGCAGTCTTGTTTGTTTTCAATGGTCGTGCGGCGGATCTTTGCTTGACAATCAAGAAGTCTTTGCTTATGCTTCGTTTATGAGTAGATACCATGCGGCAGGCGTTTACTCATATGCTTAGTGAAGGCGAGATAGTTATCGGCTCTATATTAGATATGGCAAATCTAAATAGATTCATTAAGTTATCCAGTGTTGCATGTTTTAAACCTCTTATATATTTGTAACACACTTCTGCCCAATCTAGATTGATATTGTTCGGACTTCTTTCTCTTGTGGTTTTACTCGTGCTTCAACGATCATTGTCTATTCTTATATTACCCTTGCAAAATAGATAACATGCTCATAGTGGCCGAATTGTCTTAATCTAGATTGTCACATGTTGCGGGTTCATGCATGTTAATCACGTTTAAGCTTTAACGAAACTAGGTATCGTGCGGCAGATGCAGGTTTTAGTTTAGTTTAATCGCTTTTATTTGTACGTTCCTTCTTCATGGATCCCAATTCGGTTAGATTGCCGAGCTTGGTTATGCATTAACTCATAATTAATTTCACTTGTTCAAACGTGTCTTCCCATGCACATGCATTCGGCAATTAGGTTTTTACGTGCATTTACCTTACGATTAGCTGAATGGTTTATGAATTTGTTGGCAGACAGCTCTCTATAGCCGTATGTCGTTGTAAGTGGCTTCAGGGCCGTACATGTGGAACTGTCCGGTATTACCCGACATGTTCCGGTTTGACATTTAATTGTTTTATCCCTTGTTAGTTTTCAGGTCAAACTAACTGGCACGCTTCCGGATCACGAAACACCCGGGAACCCAATTGAAGCCACGCTTTTCGGCTTGCTGTGTGTGAGGCACAGTACGTCACATTTTGTGTCAACAAATACAATATCCTTTTCGAATCAATTACATCTCAAAAAACAAGCCTTGCTATAGAAAAGCATGGAAAACGCCAAAAACCAGCTAGACTTGATTTTTTAGGAGCTAAAGGGGCTGTACACTTATCTAGTAATTACCGCATCATTGATGGAGATCAAGCCCCTACAAGCAACAAAGGAGGGCTATCTGCCTACTCAGAATCAGCTGAGCCGACTTCAAAGTTAGCTGAGCCGATTACTGCCTGTCCTGAGTCAGCTAGGCTGACTGCCTCTACCGCCTTCCCTGAGTCGGCCAAGCCGATTGCCCCTGCTAGTGCCCAAGTCGGCCTAGCCAACTTCTAGTTGGCTAAGCTGACTTTCTCGGTCTCAGCAGCTGTCGATGCATCTTCAGATGATTTGGCACCTATTGTTGATCATTCTCTGAAGATGAAGAGCAACATCATGCAAATCAAGGACGTGCACTTTTTCAACATGATCAACAAGGTAGAAAACACAAATATTTTGCTCAAATTCCAATCTAGTCATACTGTCTTAATTTCTACATCTATTAGAGATATCCTTGCTAATTATTGTAATAGACCGATTGAGAATAGCAATTTATTTGTTGATGATAAAATAAATTTAGATTCTATCGGCCAAGACATTGTTCCATATGGCAAAGCCAATAGTGGTAGTTCGTCAAAGCTAAAGCTTCATGTAAGCAATTGCAAAGGTGTGGCTGAATGGATTGATAATAAATCTGATCCATTCATTTGCCTAGCTTTAAAGCCGACTCCACAAAAGAATTGGCTCAAGAAATCAAAGTACACCTTTGACTTTACTTTTTATGATCATATCTTTGATATCCTACTTAAGAATAATTTTATTAGAATCATTGATCACAATGCTTTGCCATCTATTCAAAACTTAGAAGAGCTTACATATTGCAAATGGCATAATTCATCTGATCATAATACTTCTAATTGCAATGTGTTTCGTCGAGTTTTCCAATCGGCCATTGATAAAGGACGATTGAGATTTTCTAAAGCTCAACACATAGACCAATTGGATTCAATTGGTCTTGATGGCAAACAGGTTTCGAATCAGCTTGCATTAGCCGATTCACTCAAAGCTCAAAGCTTGAATGCCCAAGAGAGAGATGTGGAGCCCTTAAGTGAAGGCAAGGTTGTTGTTGATGAATTGCAAATAGAAGATATTCTAGAGGACAGCAAAGTTATCACAGTTCCAGAAGGCACTGTGGGGCAACTGAAATCTCTCCAAACAAAGCAAAAGTCGATTAATCTCGTTGAGCAAGGGGAATTGGCTAAGGATCCTCCTTTGGAGCATGTTTGTCAAGATGGAGAGAAGGATGATGCTCGTAAAGCTAATGGAGGTAAAGGCCATGACAAACAAAGAAGTAGAAGGCCGAAGCTCAGCTTCGAGGGACTTCTAGCTAAATATGAGAAGATAGGAGAAGCAAATGTCACCAATCAGCCAAAGAAAGTCCATTCATCAAAATTGCCTCCAAAATACAAGTCTCAAGAGTGGAATTGGCAAGGAGATAGATCTCATGTAGCAGCAACATATTCTTCTTTTGAGCAGCCAATTACCATGTCATATGGACCACAGCCCGTATATTTTCATCCTTATTCATCTTGGAGCTGGTTTGATCAAGAAGCACATGTTTCACCATATTTTAGGCCACAATATATAGAGTATACAACTCCTAGACATTTAGAGATATCATCATCTTGTAAAGACCATTTTGATCAAAACCGGTCTGGAGCTCAAGCAAAGAAGAAAGTGGTAAAGCAAGTTTACCGCGTGAAGTATGATGGCCGAAAGAAGAAAAGTTCAGATCTGAATTTAATAATTGAAAAGCCGATTACATTGCTGAAAATCCGTCTATTGATGGCAAAGAAGTGAGGAAATCATCTATTAATATTCTAGGTGCCAAATCTAAACAAAAGAAGGTGAGAGTGCCCAAAATCAAGAAAGATTTACCGCTGTCCAAAACAGAAATAAAACCGGTATGCTCAATCATTTTACCAAAGTGGCAAGAAAACAAGCTACAAAAGCTTAGTGCTGAGAAGCTAAAAGAAAAAAAGGCTTGGCATGGGTTCCCAAAGCAAGTAGTCAAGCTCAGAAGGATGATGTTCAAGCAAGTGGTGCAATGAAAACAAAGGAGAGGAGATTCAAGAAACAATTGCCAAGTTGGTGGTTTGCACCAAATCATCAAAATCATTAGCCATGGCATCATCCATACTCTCTGCCTATGCCTATGTGGAATTCATCCCCTGGTATATATGGTTATCCCTCAGCTCCTTATTTTGATCCTTGGTGTGGATCTTTATGTTATGGAGGGTTGCCAAATTATTTTACTTACCAATGATTGAGAGCCAAAATATTTTGTTTTGGCTATGCATATTTATGTGGATGAATTCATATGGCCAATATTTTGATATCGCCCTTAGTGTAAAATATAGTCGATGAATGCTTGCAACCATCGTGCTATTAGAAAGCCCCCATGGAATTTACTTTGATGGCCTTAAGGCCCGGGGGGCATGATATATGCATTTTGATTTATTTCATGGATGTGACAGTATGATTAGTCCGCTTGCAAATAAGGCCAAGGTGTTGACATAATCATTATTTCTCATAATGGTACTATTGGAGACATTATGCCGATTAAAATTATATCTGTACCAACATTTGAGCCGAATATGAAGTTTTCTTATTCGGCTTGGCCATATTGCAATCCATGGGGTATAACATGTTGAAGCCTATGGTGATTCCTTGCTGGTGGTACAACAAGTTGCTAGTGAATTTCAATGTTTAGAAGGGTCACTAAGAACTTGTCTTGATGCTTGCCTTGATATTATTGACTATTTTGCCGAATTTCAAATTTGGCATATTCTGAGGCATGAAAATCAAAAGGCCAACATGTTAGCTCCACAAGCATCTGGCTATGATGTCAGTGGACATAATTTCTATATTCAAGAATAGCCGATGCATGAATATTTCAATTTTTCCTATGTAGGTATAGACCAGTCGGTTCAGCCGACTACTCTTCTGCTGTGGTCAAGTCAGCTAAGCCAACTGCCCTAGTCGGCCAAGCCGACACCTCCAAATCGACTAAGCCTACCAGCCCTGTTGGCTCAGCCGACTCCCCTATGACCAGCCCGGTCAATTCACCCGAGAAGCTATCAAATCGACCCGATATAACTTCTAGTGATGTTAGGGCCGATTTAGAAGATTGGGGGACTCCCTTGTTGAGATATCTACATGATCCAAGTGCCAAAATTGATAAAGTGTTCGGTGGAGCATTTTCGAATATGTATTGCATAATGATGAGCTCTATCAAAGAACCGCCGAAGATTTGCTGTTTAAGTGCTTGGGATCAGATCAGGCAAGAGTGGCTATGGGAGAAGTCCATGAAGGCATCTGTGGTATGCATCAATCGACCCCGAAGATGAAGTGGTTATTGCGTAGAGCTATTTCTATTGGCCTACTATGATGGCCGATTGTTTTCGCTACTACAAAGGTTGCGAAGAGTGCTAGAAGTTTGGAAATATTCAACTTGTGCCTGCTGCTGTGCTTCATCCTATCATCAAACCATGGCCTTTTCATGGTTGGGGGATAGACTTCATTGGCCAAATATATCCCCCATCTTCGAAGGGACACCGATTTGTGTTAGTTGCTATGGATTACTTAACTAAGTGGACCGAGAGAGTTCCTTTGAAGAATATGACACACAAGGAAGTAATTGAGTTCATTACTAAGCATATTATTCATAGATTCGGCATCCCTCAAACATTAACTATAGATCAAGGTACATCATTTGTGTCTAAAGAGGTGAGGGAATTTACCGAATTATATAAGATCATGTTGCTCAATTCATCTCCATACTATGCTCAAGCCAATGGCCAACCTGAGTCTAGTAATAAGACTTTGATCAAGCTCATCAAAAAGAAAATTGAGGAGAATCCAAGGAAATGGCATGAAGTTTTGTCTGAGGCTCTATGGGCACATCGTATTTCAAGGCATGGTGTTACAAAGGTTACTACTTTTGAGTTAGTATATGGCCAAGAGGCCGTGTTGCCTATTGAAGTGAATTTGGATGCATACAGGCTCGCTAAACAAAATGATTTATCAGCTGTTGTGTATCATGATTTGATGATGGATAACATCGATGAGGTGACTGATGTGAGATTAAAGGCTCTTAAGGAAATAGAGAAAGATAAAGCTCGAGTTGCCAAAGCATACAACAAGAAAGTCAATAGCAAATCCTTCCAAGTGGGAGAATTGGTGTGAAAAACCATACTATCAATTGGATCGAAGAGCAATCAGTTTGGCAAGGGGTCACCGAATTAGGAAGGTCCTTATAAAGTGGTCAAAGTTATATTCGAAAATTCATATGTGCTAGAGACATTGCAAGGTGAACGTCTCACGAGAGCATTCAACGGGAGGTACTTGAAAGGGTACTTTCCAAGTGTTTGGTAAGAAGCCTAAGTGCTCTCCAAACAATGGCTGATACATGTATCACCCTTAGAAAAAATGGCCAATGTATACATCACCCTTAGTCACTAAGCAGCCGATGAGATGGGTATCGTCGCTGTTTGGTTTTGAATAAGTGTTTTCAGGTTCATGCATCATTCACCTAAAAATAGGGGGGCATATGTTGACAACCAAAAATATCCATTTTGTAAAGTTGTCAAAATGTGAAATGGACTTCACCACTGCATTCCTCTTGTCGATACGATCAAAAAACATATATGGAACGTCTAATTCGAAGTCTGGATGAAGAAGTTATGCCCTCGGAAAGATGCCTCGTTGTCAGGAGTTTCGACCCAAGTCAGGACTTCTGACTGTCGAAAGTTCCAATGGGTGTCGAGACTTCTAGGAAGCTTGAAGAAATCTGCTTGGGTGTCTGGGGTTATCCCTACATTGGGTGTTCTGACAAAAGTCAAAAGTTTTGACTGCCGGGACTTCCGACCCAAGTCGGGACTTCCGACATACCTAACAGAAAATCCTGTTCGGATCTGGCATTTTGAATTCCAATCCGAACTGTTCCAAACTCATGGGAAACTTGGAAAATAAGGCTTGGAGAGGTTTCCTACTGGGATAAGACCACACTCCTCTATATATATGAGAGGATCATGGCCGATTGAGATCCCATCTATCCAATCGTCAAACAAATCAATCTACTACCTCTACTCTAACCTTTTTGCCCTCTTCTCCAACCCCCATGTTGTTCACCCCTTGATCCGACAACCAAGGATGGCGCCCTAGGCTTGTCGGTCGACCTAGGGCAACCCGACGATGTCCTTGCCCTGACAGGGTCCCTCTCGGGCGAGAGCTTTGATGGTTTCTTTGCTAGTTTACCTAAAAACTAGCCGGTTCTTCGTCACGTAAGCATGTTGGTTATCCTTTAGTGGTTTGCTTGTAAACCTCTCTGTTCTTCACCACAAAAGAGTGACATCCTTGCTGTGTTCTTCGGTCCATAGCCCGGGCGTCCAAGGCCCTATTGGTGTTTGATTCGGATCACTTCTGACGTCAACACATTTGGTAATGCAAATCACACAATAAAAATTGTTTACCTACACAATACTTAGTCTCAAAAGATCTGGATCCAAAATTACCATTGGACACCAACCTATTTGCTAAAGAAAGCTTTATTATCACGGATTCAACAATATTATTACAAAACAAGACTCTTAACACAAAACTAAAAATAATACTCAGTCTTTGACATGACATATTGGCCAAATATACAAGTTCATGCACAACTTTATTTTGCTCCACTCCAAACTTATCAATTCTTGAGCTTTGCAGCTGCCGGCCTTCCTACTGAGCATGGGCGATCGATGCCACCAAGGAGCGATCGTGTTGTACTTGCACGTGTCAACAAAAGAAAAAGGAAGAAAGAAAACTCATGAGCTGTTAGACTCGAGCATGCTTCAGCTTACAGATTCTGCTTCCTCAACATCCCTACAATGTTAAAACATTATTGAGTTATACATACAAGCATGTATATATGAAACTGCCAACACCACCCATGGATGCACCAAACCAGATAAAAGGTAAAATATGTCTAGTATGCTAGAATTTATTTGCAATCCATAATTATAGAAAAGAAAATTCTAAGATGCCATTTAAAACACTAACAAGTTATCCAATCCCACACTCCGATGATCCAATAATTAATATCATTATTAGAGAAAAAATAATTGATATACCATAAAAAATCAATCTACCAACAAGAGTCAAGTTGAGCAAAAATATGGTTAATTGATATGCCTGAGGTGGTTCAGGTGGACTTCAAGCTCAAATTGGAAGAGCCCTCCTCAAATATTGTTTACCTATCTAATATTTATATGCATGAGATTTATGCTATGATGAACAGCATGGGAATCAGCTTTGACAGAAGCACATTGACGCGATAAGAACAAGTGAGAAGAGACCATAAACCTTCAGAATCTCTGACGGTCGAAATCCACCTAACCACATAAAACACCTCTCGACAACATGAGGACACATGATATTTTCAAGGAATGAAAACAATTTTCTTTTTGCTGGCCACATAATTCACAAGTGCCATGTTGCTGAAGACAACGATAGCATTTGTTAGCTCTTGTCGATAGACCATTTTTTTTACTATGCTTTCTGATCATACATATATTACAAGTGTTAGACCACCTAAAATTTTTACCTGTTTGAAATGATACTTTCAATGCCTCAAAGCCATAGATAACAATAACAATGATACATTTCATGGTTTCAAATCATTTTTATGAACTTCTATGCACGTGATGGATCACCAATCTAGAAAAACAAGAAGAGGAGGGGATGGAAGACGTGACCTTGTATATGTTCAGCAGGTGAATTGGTGTTGTGTCCCTCATAGCTTTCATCTTCGGCATGCTTGTTCAAACACCTGGTATCATGCTCGAGTGGATCTTCAGCCACCCGCAGGCAACCATGCAAACATTGTGGCTTAATTAAAACGTTCAATCATCCATATGCAAATTGAGGGAAGTATCAATACCTCATGGACACTCATGGCTGAAGGGGAGATGTAGGCAACGGACAAGACAAAACATGCAGGAACCCCTTGTAGTTGCTACTAAAGAATATGATGCTCTTGCCCCATGCATCCAACTTAAACAAAAGCTCACATCATTTTTTGCGAATCTTGGAAGGCATCAAAATATGCTTTCCCAGAACCAACAATTATCTCCGTTCCTGTCAAAAATATTAATGGACAGCTAGTCATGGGGTTCATACCATAACGTGCATTTGCATTTCAATCATGTAACATACATGTATGAAGCAATGTTCAGTGACATGATGCAGTCAGTCATCCACACATAGGTGAGCAGCTTCATTGCTGAATTCTCTCCGATGTGACCAAAGCTCACTGCCGAGGGCTGCACTGCAGGCATCGGAGGCCACAACGACGCCGATGTGGGAGGGACCCTTATCCAACCCCAAGAGCTTCTTCTCCTTCATAGGATCTGTATCAACTACAATAAATCATGAATGGGGACGATGCAGGGATAGAGAGATAGGGCTGATGTGAGACAAGGCGCCACGTACCTAGAGGACGAGAACACCATCGCTGCCCATGGGCTCAGCGAGGTCGAGGTGCGCCCCCATGTACGGGGGCTGAGCCAGATTGGGAAGAAAATTGCATGCTCCAGAGTCCATTCGACTGGTGCTGCACCCCTTCGTTGGATTCGTTCACGACGCGTGGCAGAGGGAGAAATCAAGCGTTTGCGGGACTGGCGGCTCCTCCGCACGCATCTCGGCTGCTCGCGTACCTAGCGATGCTCGGCTCGGTTAGCAGCTCGGCTCCAAGCGTAGCGCCATGTTGAGTCGATGATCCATGCCAAGGCTACGTATGTATGTTTTTTTCTCATCTACTAGCAAACCCTAGGCTACCCGAGTTGAGTATGGACGGCGACATGACCTTACCTGGACGAGGGCACGAACAGCGACACGGCCACTGCACCACCGGTGGATCCAATGGCAGTGGAGCATTTCGGAGGGGACTCTACCGCCAAGACGATCACCTACCCAACCGGAAGACGTGCAGGTCGCATCTTCTTCGACGGCTTCATGTACCCGAACAGATGATGTCACCGGTGGTACATATGGAGCTGATAAACATCAAATAAACACACGTAGGGTATTTTCCTAGATCATCTCGTTTTGTTTCTACTATATGTGGTTCGGTCATGCATATAGTACGCATATTGCATAGGACACCGTATCTACTATGGGAGCAGACACCATTTGCACTATGTTGGTAACACCTATGTTGGTAAGGTTGGGTTCAGTATTAGAAAGAGCAAAACAAAATGCCGCCAAGATAATACTATATTTCAAAAACATATAGTTTGCAGTAGCCAAGGATTTCGAGAAAATGAGTTATCATAGAAGGAAACTACAAGGACGGGTTGTGATGCTCGTGTTCAGTTTAGTGTCAGCAGAGAGGGGATATGGACAGTGCAAAAGGTTGTACTAGATCACAATCATTATCTTGCTAGTCCAAATAAATCACACAAGCTGAGGTCCCAATGACGTCTTATAGAGGCAGACATGAAGCTAATTGGCCAGATACACCCCAAGTGTATGAGTACATGAAGGAATTTTATGGAGGGTCGGACAAAGTGCCATTTTCTAAGATGGATTCTGATAATGAGATTGGTCATGAGCGCAGGCAGTATCTAGAAGCCAATGATGCACAAACACTATCTGAATATTTGAGAAATAAGTAGTTACAATATCCTGCATTTTTTATGCAATCCGGGTGGATAAGGAAGATGGCCATATAGCAAAAAAAATTTGGACGGATGGTCAGTCTATCATGGATTACAAATGCTTTGGTGATGCTATCTCATTTGACACTACATTTCACACTAATAAGTTTGAAATGCCTTTTGCTCCTATTATGGAAACCTTCTTAACAGCAATGTCAGGCAAGCACCCAAATACAATTTTTATGGATCAAGATGCGGCTATGGAAGGAGCAATTGCTTATGTATTCCCTAATACAAGCCACTACCTTTGTTTGCGGCACATTTACCTAAATGCTGCTAAACATCTTAGTCATGTAAATTCATGACTCAGATAACAAGTTTCAACCAGATTTTAAAAGATGTGTGTATGAAGATAGATCGGAGAATTACTTCATTACAACAACAACAACATAGCCTTTCAGTCCCAAGCAAGTTGGGGTAGGCTACATTGAGGACAAAGATTTGACAACATGTGCTGCACTTATATCCCGAGAGGCCACATGTCTTGCATTGAAGTGTACACCTTCAAAAGAACTTCTTGATGAGCTGCCAAAAGCCATACGTAAGTTGGACTTGGAAGCATATACTTATCTAAGCAAGATGGAAGAAAAAAACCAATGAGGTTACTCAAATTCCAGATGAGTGATGGAGGGCCCAGGAGAGGACCCGGCCCACCTAGGCCAGCATCGCAACTAGGGCTCAGGCGCCCTGTTGGGCCCAAAGCAGACCCGATGTGAGCAGTACCCGTGGATACTGTAGCACCACGGGTACTGTTTGCCCTGCGGTATAGCGCCACCATCAGGAGATTGATTAGATAGGGGTTTGGTTTATTTAGGAAAGAAGGATCCATATCTATAAGGACTTCCCTCATTAGATTACGTAGATACAAGTCTTCTTAGGACTATAAGTAGAGGGCTATGTAATCATTGCGATCAGCGCTCTCCCTCCCTTCTCTTCCTGTGCCATCTCCTTCTCTTCTCTCCCCAAACCCTAGCCGTCACCACCATAGCCGCCGCTACCCCCCAGCCCTAGCACGCAGCCCCCTCCCCCAGGAGGACCCTTACAGTGTGACCACAACACCTTAAATGGTGTAATATCATTTAAAGTTCCTCAAGTGGTAAAAGGCCCAAAGACTACACGGTGCAAAAATGTGGTCGAAAAGAAATCAGGGAAGAAGAAAAAGAATAGTGCTAAGAAAAAAGGTAGTGATCCTACCCATTATAGCTTATGCTTCCTACTACAATTTACTTTTAAACTTCTATTAACTTATATATTTGATTGTAGGTGAAGATGCAAGCGTAGAAACCAGGGATGAACGTTCTGATCCAAATCAAATGACTATAAGACATTAGTTATTTTCATAACTTATTCACTTACAGTTTTATGAACACTTTGTAATTCTATGACACAGGATCATAATGCTAGGCATTTTTCGACCATGGCTGCTCCATTCATGCAAGGCGGATATGCTACTCCCACAATGCCATATATATTTTAATTACATTCCGGGTCCTTCTACAATGCATGCTCCATATATACCTGGAGGATATACAAATCTCTTACTTGGAGTTGATCAAGATGCCACGGTGCAATCTACTATTAGGAAGTTACGTTTCGATGGAGTGTCAAATCATGAAAATATGTAACTGAGAAAACAGCTCTAGAATTTTTGTAAGATTTCCATATAGTTTCATAAGGCATCCATACAATTTGGAGAAGAACCATATTTATTTCAGAACAATCATATTGATGCTAAATAGACTGAAGCTGTACTGATCTGAAAAGGGCTTAAAACGAGTTGTGCAATTGAGCCGTTAGTTTATGTTTGCAATTGAACCGTCATAACTTTTATGAAGAAGGCATCAGAGAACAAGACGCGGCCTCTGTATGTCTTCAGGTTGGTCAGGTGCCCTTGCATCTGCCTCGCCATGGCCAGCCATGGCAGTAGAGTCCCCTCCGTGCTGCTCCACTGCCATTGGATCGCCAGTGGTGCACTGGCCGCGTCGTTGTTCCTGCCCTCGGCCACGTAAGTAAGATCACGCCGCTGTCCATACTAAAGTCGATAGCCTAGGGTTTGCTAGCAAATGAGAAAAACGCATACGTACCTGGCCTCGGCATGGATCAGGTGGCACGAACGTCCTGGTACTAACAGATGAGAAAACCAGGGACGAACGTCCTGACTCAACGTGGCACTGCGCTTGGAGCCGAGCCCCTAACCGAACCGAGCGTCGCTACGTACGCGAGCAGCCGAGATGCGTGCGGAGGAGCTGCCACCAGTAGAGAAATGACCTTTCATCCGCTTCGATTTTGGGCTTTAGTCTCGGTATTTTTTGCGTCCGGGAGTAAAGGAAGAATTAGTCCCGGTTGGAGCTACCAACAGAGACTAAAGGCCCCTGTCCTGGCACGCTTTCGTAGTAGGCCACCTACCAACCAGGACTAAAGGTCCTTCAACCTTTAGTCCCCGGTCGACCTTTAGTCCGGGTTGGTGACACCAACCAAGACTAAAAGGTCACCCTGGGAGACCTTTAATCTGGGTTGGTGACACCAACCAGGACTAAAAGGTCACCCTTTAGTCCCGGTTGGTGTCACCAACCCGGATTAAAGGTCTCCCACCCGGGACTAAAGGTACCCTACAGGTCAATTCAAAAGGAGAGTGTTCAGGACCCTGTCACATGTGTTGTACAGCTGAATTGGTAAGGAGTTTATGCGTGAGGAAAGAGGTCCTGAGTTCGAATCTCACACATCGCAAGCGAGGTCTCCCTACAATTTTGTTTATTTTTCTCCTGAGGATAGACCTTTAGTCCCGGTTATGTGACCCGGGACTAAAGGCTAGGACCTTTAGTCCCAGATTCGTAGTCCCAGTTGGAAAACCGGGACTAAAGCCAGTTCCCAATCGGGACTACAACTCATTTCTCTACTAGTGTGCCGGTCCCGCAAACGCTTGATTTCTCCCTCTGCCTCGCGTCGTGAATCCAGCGAAGGGGTGCAGCGTCGATCGAATGGACCCAGGGAGCACACAATTTTCTTCCCCAGATCAGCCCTCGCCCTGTGCCATAGGAGTCATTAGGACGAGGTGAGCCTCCATGAGCGCACAAGGAGAGGGGAATCCGTCGCAGCGGCACTTCATCGACGGGCTGGAGGAGGATGACCAGGAGCTCGACGACGCGTGCGACACCATGCACTACGGCATCCTCCAGGGCTCCTGCGTCCTCCCGAACAACGCGCTGCCCTCGCCCTCGCCCTCCCTCGCCAGATCGGGCCATGCATCATCAGGCTCGACGACATTGTTGGAACCGGTGGTGACCACCGAGTTCTTGATCTTGGAAGTGGCACCGAGTTCTTGATCTTGGAGCTGGCTTGCTCATTACCATGAGCCTTCGCTCCCCAAAGGTCCTAGATCTACCGGAGCTACAACATATAAGGCCTTAGGCCTTCCCAACCCAAAAGACTAGCCTGGTAGGTGGAGGTTCTCCCACCTTATATGTTGTGCTCCCCCACCATTGCTACATGATGTGGGACTAAACCCCAACAATCTCCCGCATAGTCACACATCGGGGTGCCCCCGCCATATGTGACGCTCGAGATTAGACGAAGCTGGCTTGCTCGACACATGAGCCTTCGCTCCCCTGGTTTAGATTTCTTGACCTCGGGTACCAGCTCTGATACCACTTGTTGGAACCAGGAAGACTAGCTTGAGAAGTACAAGCATCGCTTCCATGCTGGTCAGAAGGAGGGAGGCGGTGGTGCCGGTGGAAGCCACACGAAGGGCAAGGCGGTGGCGCGCTCTGATGGCGGTGCCTCAGGAGCAGTCAAGCTGACCTCCGAGGGCACGCCAAGGTGGAAGGGGCGTTGCCGTAACTGTGGCATATACGGCCACTAGGCACAAGATTGCAAGTGGCCAAAGAATGAGGAGACACGGCAGCCGAAGGCGAACGTGACAGTGGGTGGTGCTGAACAGCGGGCACTGATGCTGGCAATGTGCGACGTCGTGCACGGGCCAACCCAGATCGTTCACCTGGCGGAGAACGTGATCTCGGTGTATGGCTGCTAGACACAGGTGCGCTCGACGCTGACTCATCTTGATGAAGGCGTTCGTGGCACAATGCGCTTTGGTGATGGCTCACGAGTCGAGATCCATGGCATAGGATCAATGGTGATCCAAGGTCGCCACCAGCAACACAAGGTACTCACTGATGTTTACTACATCCCTAAACTAAAAAGCAACATTATTAGTTTGGGTCAGTTAGAAGAAAAGGGGTTCAAAGTGGTTCTGGAAATTGGCAAGCTATGTGTGTTTGATCAAGAATGTGCTTTGTTGATTTCTGCTCCTAGAACTGCTAATAGATTATACACTGTCAAGTTTGGTTTGGTTTCACCTATATGTTTGTTAGCAAAGTCTGATGATGCAGCATGGCGTTAGCATGCAAGATTTGGTCACCTGAATTTTAGAGCCTCGAGGGATCTTAGCTGCAAGGGGATGGTAGAGGGCATGCCAACAGTGAACCGGGTAGATCAAGTATGTGATGGTTGTGTTCTTGGTAAACAACATAAAGTTCTTTTTCCTTAGGCTTCAAATTATAGAGCAGAAAAGGGCTTATAGCTAGTACATGCAGACTTGTGTGGTCATATTACTCCAAAAACTCCTAGGGGTGCTCATTTTTTTTGCTAGTGGTTGATGACTGTAGCAGATACATGTGGATGGAGGTACTCAAATCAAAAGACCAGGCTCTAGATTTCTTCAAGAAAATTGTAAAAAGAGTAGAAGTGGAGTCTGACAACAAGCTGAAAGCATTGAGAACAGATAGGGGGGAGAGATTGTTGAGGTTTAGTCCCACATCGTATAGCGATGAAGAGAAAGCACAACATATAAGGTGTGAGAACCGTCACCTATTAGGCTAGTATTTTGGGTTGGAAAGGCCCAAGGCCTTATATGCTGTAGCTCCGATGGACTTGGGACCTGTGAGAGCGCAGGCTCGTAACGAGTCGGGCCGGGTGCAAGCCAGCTCCAAGATCAAGAACAGTCAGAAAAAGCTAAACACGATAAAAAAAACTCGAGCGCGTCACATATATGGCGGGGCACCCTTTGGGGTTTAATCTCACATCGTATAGCGATGGTGGAGGAGCACAACAAATAAGAAGGAAGAACCCCAACAATGTACTCATGAGAGAGAAGTTTTGAAACCCAGAGCAAATTCAATTAATAAAAGTTCGTAGCCCATGTAAATCCCTCGACCACGATCCTCTGGTCCCCTTCACAACCACTGCCACCGTCCTGAAAAGAATGTGATTTTAATACAAAAGCTTACAGAAAAAGTATTAATATTTATGATGCAAAAAAGGTATACTCCACGATGAATCAGAGTGACACGTATTTGGTAAGTATATAGTATGCTAAAATTGCATATATATTTTTAGACCTCACTGGTTCATTTCGAAACACAGCCTACATGAGCATCAATCAGCCCTGCTTCCGTCTTGCTGTAATGACTGATATGTTCATCAGGTCAGGCCCGAGCCCTGAGAAGACGATACTCTACTTAATCCAACGCAGCCTAAAATGTGGAGCAGTAAAAAAAAAGAGAATAATCTACTTATATAAATCCCATTGTGTTGTTTGTTCCGCAGACGGAAATGACATACACTCTGGAACGATATATGTACAGCACTTGGTACCTTCATCAATGGAATCCACCAGGGAAACACTTGGCATTCCCAATACATCATCTCAAACTGGTGCTAAACCAAAGGTTTTGAACAGACCATCGATGCCCTTCCAACAAAATGAGACAAAATTCTCTCCATCTCCACAGGCACCCCAGCTCTTGCACATCTTAGATTAGATGCTTACCAAAATTCTGGGCTTTCCCAAACCATCCATCGCCTTGGTTAGCCACTTCCTCTCTGATCTGCAGCGCCATGGCTTCGATTCCTGGTCCTAGTCCGTGGTGGCGTCCCTGGAGCCACCAAGCGCGAATTGGCATGTGCTTCCTGATCGTAGGTCTGGCAGGCAAGGTAAGTGAGGGCTGTAACCACATCCCCGATCAGCGGTCTCATGCTCGGTTGCTCTTGGACACACATTGCAGCGACAGCAAGGGCCTGGTACAATCCCCTTGGAGGATACTGCCCCTCTAGTGCAGGGTCTGCCATCAGGGGAAATTTCCTCCTGTCTTTGAACAATGGCCGGGCCTGAAATGAAGCATCAACAAGGGTTACACTAATTGTGAAAAACAAACAAATGGAGAGGTTTTAGACTTTTTCAGAGCAAGCAAGAGCTTATTTAGCGGAAAACCATATGGCACCCAGGGGGGCTGACGCCCTCGTTCTAAAATACAATGTTGCAATGTTTCAAAAATCATCACAAAAATCATGTATGTAGTACACCTAAAGTTAAGTGTAGCCGCAACAATACAGTTTGAAATTCATCTTTGATGCTAAGATTAAAAAAAAAGTTTCACTGTGAGCACATAATGAGCAGGGCCAGGTTGACTGCTTGTCCATTTTGTTTCTTGGCATCTAGGATGAATTTTAAACTGTATTGTCGTGGCTATACTTAACTTTGTATTTACTGCATACATTATTTTTGTGGTGATTTTTGAAACATTGCAACATGGTATTTTAGCTATCGAGGGCGCCAGCCCCCATGGGCACCAAATCTGCACTCTTATTTAGCAGAGTGATTGGCATGTCATAATCTATTATTCAACAGCATCTTTACAGTAATGCCACCTAAACAACCAAATCAACCATGGCAGGATAATTACAGAAAGCAAGCAAAATTAATGTAGCGTTGGCGTGCTGCTGATAAAGCTCGACATAAACATGAAATGCTGAATCTGGAAAGAAATAAAGAGAGGCACTGAAAATAACCTCCTATGCTTTCCCTTCAGGTGATATGATACCAAAGACTGAAGCGATAACACAGTTTTACAGGACTTCCGAGCTAAGAGGCAGACAACTGGTAATTTTCCAGAATACATTAACAATCAATACTCAAAACAGGCGGAAGATAGCACAATGTGCTGTTCTCCATACTCAACGTCTATACTAGAATTAGCACATACAAGGATGAAAACATAACAAACGATCAGCATCAGTAGCTTACCCATGCAACAAGATTTTGCTCCCCTCCAGCTCGGGTGTTGTCAATAGCCCTTTGTCCTGTAATGATCTCCAGAAGGACTACACCGAAGCTATAAATGTCTGACTTTAGGGTCAACTGTCCGGTCATAGCGTACTCAGGGGCACAATACCCATATGTCCCCATCACTCTTGTGGAAACATGAGTTTTATCACCGATTGGACCAAGCTTTGCCAATCCAAAATCAGACAACTTTGGGTGATACCCCTCTCCAAGCAAGATGTTTGAACATTTCAAGTCCCGGTATATGACAGGAGGACTGGCTTTGTCATGCAAATACTCTAGCCCTCTCGCTGCACCAGCAGCTATCTTCATCCTTGTATTCCAGTCAAGCCGTGCCTTATCTGGGGAAGGATCTGAGTAAAAATAAGAAGAAGCCGTGAGTGGAGAAATTTTAACCACATAAATTCGAAAGGAAAGTATAGTAGTTCAGGATTTGAACAGCTTACCATGAAGGTGATCCTCAAGAGAACCTAGAGGCATATACTCATAAACCAAAAGCCTCTGATCCCCATCAGCACAGTAGCCAATAAGGCTGACAAGATTTGGGTGATGCAGCAAGCTCAACATCAGAACTTCAACAAGAAACTCCCTGTTACCTTGTAATCCGTTACGGTCAAGCTGTTTTATAGCAACAACCTATCATGGAACGAATTGCATGCATGTCAATGCATTTTCCCTTAGAAAGGTTTAGATTTTCCAGCTACAATATGGCATGGTATTGCTGAAGTGTTGGATGAGCATTAATATTCAATAGTTTTATATAGAGAGAGAATACGCATCCAAGGAATGTTTGTTGATAGCAACCTAGGCCTAGCACTATATTCATGGTTTGATCTTATTAGGGAATGGTAGTGTTAAAGCAAGCTTCGTATCATCAGTCACAAGTTGGACTAGGAATATATAAAACAGGCAGGAAAGCAAGAAAACCTGGCTGACACTGTCCAGATAGCCTCTGTACACCCGTCCAAAACCACCCTCACCAAGAAGGCAATCAGCTCTGAAGTTGCTCGTGGCTGCTGCGAGGTCCCTGAAAGTGAAGGTTTGCGCAGCGATTTGGTGGTGGCCAGATCCATTGCTCAGGACAATGCCCCTGTTTGCAGACTCCTTGTTGAAATCGAACGAATCCTGCTTCGTCACACTAGACGACGGACCCTGTTTGGGTTTCTCTGCATCAACAACTGCAAGAAGAATACACGGCTGAGCGAAAGGAAGATTATGAAAGTGATGTAGCCAAGAAAAGGGAAGAGTATGTATCTCAAGACGACCGAATTGCGAAAGAAGAGGGCCCAAAAAGTTTGGGGAGAAGAACCCCGATGATACGAAACAAGTGAATTCCAGTCAAGCAAGGTTGGGAAGGATGGCCTCACCTGAGGCGGGGCGGATCTGGGGCTTCTCCGGCGGCTGCTTCTCCTTCTTCTTGGCCCCTCCGAGGCAGGGGAAGCAGCAGTCCATGGCTGGCTCCCGTTGCCTGACCTGCTTCCCGAGGAGGGGAGGGGCTCTAGTCTCCGCGTCCGAGTAGCGTGACCGCGTGGGGGATAGAAGAGAGTAGAAGGAAGGCTGCGTCGGGCGGGCGGGGTGGGCGGGCCTCCGATGGGAGAGTGAGAGCCTGAGAGGGGGGACGGGGGAGAGGAAAGGCCGAAACGGAGGCGGCGGGAGGCAAAGGCAACAGTCCAACTCCTGGCTGCTTCTAGTCGAACCCTGTTGTCTAGGACTAGGAGTAGGAGTATGTGTATGTGTATGTGTATGTGTATGTGTATGTGCTGTCATCTTTAGGCTTTGTTTGTGAGCAAACGGTGGGAGGCATGCTCGCAAGCTGGACCAACCAAACTTTGTTGATTCCCTTTCTACCAACAACTCGACTAGGCTGTTTATGGCATGCTAGGATCTTTTGACAAGCACTGTGTAGGATTGGAAGCTTTTTGAATGTCTAGAGAACTTACTTTAATACTTGTTATAAAAAAAACTTACTTTAATTCTTATGCTTAAGCTTTTTTCTTGCTGTTGCAAGAGAGTTAAATTGGTTGTTCTGGCTTAGCCAACGTCTTGTTATCTGCACCGGTAAAATCAGGCTAGGTTAACAAAAACTAAACATGTTTTTTACTTTCTTCCTTGATCTCTCATCCTACCTACTTTTATGTTTGTTTTGGTTATCTCCCTTCTTTATCATCGTGCTCGTACGCTCCCCTCTTGTCTTTGTGTTGCATTCATCACCCTTGACCTCCAATTTTGTTGTTGGTCGCCACGCCACCTCCCCAATTCTCGTGAGCCTCCCCCTCCCGCCACCCCCTTTTCTCGACGCATTGAGAAGGCTTGGTGGAACCCTAGGTCAACCTATTGGAGATCAAATCCGCCCTTCAGAGGTTTCACTCGCTGACTTGTGTGTCTTCTCTAGCATCTGACCTCTGGTGTGGTTGACTTTGCCCTCGATGACTTGCGCTACGTTCGTTTGGCTGATAAGCCATGGCTGAAAGTACCGTTGGTTGATTTGTTGTAAGAGAAAATATTGTTTGCTCGCTGAAAAAGTACGGATTATAAGCCAAACGAACAAGGCTTTGCACGTCCTTATCGGCTCAATCCACCCGAGGTCAACCTTCCCCTGTCATGCCCACCTCCAGCGCATGGGATCCATCATCAGTGGCCCTTCGTCCGACATGAGGTTAGCCTCCCTAGCACCTTCTTCCCAAGCTTGACCTCCCCTGCTGATGGGAATGAGGGTCTCAATCTTCAAGTTGAGGTAACACTCGATTTGGTAAAGGATTGGCACATTGATTCGACTTCTGATCATAAAGACTAAACCCCCATAATTTTAGCATCATGTCTCATCTAGTTATCAGCAGTGCACTTTCCTGATTGATCTTATCAAGAAGGATAATCCCTATAGCGAATAAAAGAGCACAAAGCAAGAAAAAAAATAAACGCAATCTAAAAATATTGCAGATGTAGATGAAACTCTTAGATTGGGGTTCCACAAACCGATATACAACAGAATTGTTCAATGATAGATTAATCTAAGCAAAATACAAACCCTAACTTGAGTGACAACTACTTAATATATGGTCCAAGGGATGGCCAAGTACCCATATCTGTGTCCCTAAGGAGTCCCTGACATGTTACACGGCCCAAAACATGACGACGCACCACCTTGACAAATTCTGGGCGACCAATCATTTCGATGGTTCCCATAGATTTCAATGAATTTTCTATGTGCTACTGGTATTACCTCCTTAGCTTTCCATGTATAGGTAGAACGTCCAAAATAGAGTTTGTATGCGACATGGGCGACATTTTAGCATGGGCTGCTCCTGGAGTCCGACATGGACTCGAACTTGATACAGATTCAGCATCCAACTTGGCTTGGACATCCACTTTTGGCATTCTAAGGTGTTGGTGAAATTCCTAGTTTAGCTTTGGTAATTGAGCGATAACCTTAGATTGACTAATATGTGTTTATATTGAGATACTAAGGTGTTTAGTCCACAAGTACACTAGTATAAGTGTTGGTATTTATTAACGTGTCACTTGTTCTAAGTACTTAGCCATCTATTATAAACATATACCTCTTAGCTTAACTAGGTTGTCATCCCTAGTGTAGATGCAGAAGATATGAATGGATACTGCCTAGCATTACTACTAGAATAATACTGTGCAGTTATTATTAACGCAAGTGACTAGAGAGAATATATATCTATGAACACAAAGCATCTGCAAGCGCACATATAATTATAGCATTTTACCCGAGAGTATTCCAGATATCGTTCTTTATATTTTTACCACTAGAAAAGATCTAGCATGGATATGTATTGTTAACTTATATTATTGAAGAACATAATCATAGCCCTCGTAATAGGAGCAAGTCATAGAATAAAAGATATATATATATATATATATATATATATATATATATATATATATATATATATATATATATATATATATATATATATGCTAAGTATCACTACAAAAATTTTGTTGATACATGACGGACTCAATCCGTAAAAAAACCCCCCCGAAATCCATCACGGATGGCCATCCGTGACAATTTTTTCTGTCATGTATCGAGCGTCAAGGATAGGCAGCGAGCCATCCGTGATGGATTTCAGGCAT
Source organism: Miscanthus floridulus (assembly GCF_019320115.1). Lineage (NCBI taxonomy): Eukaryota > Viridiplantae > Streptophyta > Magnoliopsida > Poales > Poaceae > Miscanthus > Miscanthus floridulus. The sequence continues at coordinate 150,688,242 of NC_089582.1, read as the reverse complement.
TTTTTACCGTCACAGATGTCCTAGAAGTCCGGCTGAGCCCGATAAGTTGTGACAAAATTTTCCGTCACGGATAGCTTTCACGTACGATTTTTTCTATCATGGATAGCTTTTCTATCATGGATAGCTTCCACGTAAGATTGTTTTCCGTCACATATTTGAATCACCACGTAAATGTCATGTGTCCGCTGACGTGTCATCAATGCCACGTAGGATTTAGCTCAAGTGTTTTGAGACCCAATTTAGGTTTCCAGGAGCTTTCAACCCATTTTACGACCAACTAATTTTTTTGTTTCAGGTCCAATATGATTTTTAGCTTTTTTTAGCCTTTTAATGGTCATGAAGCCCAGCTCAAATTAGGCTGCTACTAGATTTCAGCCCAACTAGAAATGGCTGAAAAACCAATCATCATTTCATCACATAACAAGCCAATTACAACCTCTATGAAACCAGAATTCATCAATTATTGCCCATATACATATATTAATCACAGACATGCATGTACATCATAATATTAATCATGGCCCTTATACAAACAACAATTATGATATTGCATAGTAGTTGCGCCCCACATGCCACCAGCACGCCTTCTTCACTACATGGCACCTGCACCATTTGTTCCCTAAAAAAGAATCAGCAAACAATTTTTTTTAATAAAGATGAATAACTAATTTTAAAGGCTTTGTTGTTGTTGAAAGGTGAATAGCTAATTTGGGTAAAAACAGCAAAACACTTCTGTTATGTATAGGAGCCGATATGATCTGTATAGTTCTTTCAGCCCTTGTTTAGTTCACGAAAACTTAGAAATTTAGCTACTGTCGCACTTTCGTTTTTATTCGACAATTAGTGTTCAATAGACTAATTAGACTCAAAACGTTCGTCTCACAATTTCCAACCAAACTGTGCAATTAGTTTTTTTTTCGTCTATATTTAATGCTCCATACACCGTCGCAAGATTCGATGTGATTGGTACTGTAGCATTTTTTTTTTGAAAAACTTTTCACGAACTAAACAAGGGCTTAATAAAGATGAACATATAACAAGCAGCCCGACACTACAAGCAGCCCTGTTTTATCTTTGTAAGCTGCAACGTGCAAGCATTGTTTTACTCCTTTTCTAATCATGCTGCCAGAAAATTCCATGTGGTGCCTAGCAAGAAATGAATCACCATCCGCCAAGTACCTTTTTGCTGCAAAAAACCCAGCATGATGTTACCTTTTAACAAGACAAGTTGCATTTAGTCTTTTATTTTACAGCTATCAGTCAGTCAGCATTACAAAACAATCATCTAACAGACGAATGATGTTCTGTTTGTAACAAAAAAAGGTAAATTGTGCAAGAAACAATATAGATGGTGATATAAAAAATACTACTACACGCTGAGCTGATTCTACCATAAGATGGAACCACCATGCTGAAGAAGTCACACAAGCTATTAAAGCAATGCATAGTAAGGTAATCTCGAATGGCCACTGCACAAACATAGCTAAACAATGGAATTGATCTGAGACATGAATAATGCACTCAGGTTCCAGATTTAAAAACTTTAGCACCAAAATAATAGACTATTCAATGGGAATCTACTAATCTCAGTCAGTTCCTTCTGATACTTCTTTAATCATAAACTTTTCTGTAAAATCTAATGGCATTCTAGAATTTTTTCTGTAAAAAACCTATTCCATAAACCTGCACTGCCTGCAGCAAGCTTACTGAGGAGGATTCAAGCTTGATTGTTTCGTCCTTGGTCCCATCAACCTCAAAGAGTGTTCTGCAACCCAATTGAGCTCCTTACTGATGTGCAAATACATCAAAAACCGATGAACAGATGGTGAAAAGATGTTGCTAAAGAGTTCTAACTTACCATTGATAGGCAACAACAAAACAAACATGAGGTAGTAATCCGTTGTCGTTGGCTCGTTACAGGTCACGCACATGGCCGTCAGCTCCTCACAGGGCAGGGCACGGAGACGAGGTTGTCGTAGGGGAGGGCAGCGGTTCTGCATCAGCCATCAGCACCTCCAAGGGGCATCGGCGGTCTGCTTCTTTGTCTAATCAACCCCGGCTGCTAACTCTCAGGACTAGAGGACAAAGGATCTAAGGCTAAAAAGAGCATGGATTCATGGAATCAGTAGATCAAAGCAAAACGAAACCAAAATTGAAGGATGAGAGATCCATGGAACCAGTAGATTGAAACAGATCAAAATTGAAGGGGGCGGATCAGACTCAGGGATACCTTTGCGTACGTTTCCGTGCGCGTATGGCCCTTGGCAACCGGATCCACACGCCCCTCATCAGATCCAGGCGAGGGGGCTGCTTTCGTAGAACATCCCTACCACCCAGGAATCCTCGCCGTCGGCCCCGCCGGAGTGGAGCTAGCACTGCCCACGTCCTCTGCGCTCTCCCCGCGCCCTCTGGCATCCTCGGCGATGCTCTCAGGCTGACGCAGATCAAGCCACACCGCCCACGATCCACGCCGCCGCCTGATGTGCCTGTCGTCATCCTCCTCGTCGGGATCTGGGCGGCGCTGATCGGGAGAGCCGCTCTGCCGTGCGGGAGACAAAAAAAGACCGAGGGAGGTAGACTGGGAGAGTGTGGACTATGAGAGAGATAGGGTTTGGGCGATGATATTTATTGATTCTAGCATTGATCTCCACCGTCAGATCAGATCGGGTGGCTGTGAACTAATGGATCAGTTCTTGGGCCTTTGAATTTTTGCTCTCAAATGCATGTTTGGGCCTTCGAATTTAATGGCTGCAGCATTCTCTGGCCCAACAAGACGCGGTAGAGAATTAAAAGTATTCTATAAACTAAAATACAAATATATATTTAGTGAATTTTGGGATAGTAAATTATTTTAATTGAATGAGTCATCAACAATAAAGTTATACAACTTATCGAGATCTACAACTTTTGTGTAGTTCATTTCTCCATCCGACTTAGTTTGAACCATTTGAAATTTAAATTTCAAAATATGACAACCTCAAATAGAATTTTGGGGCAGAAATTGATTTCAAATGGAATAGTTAGCAAAAACAAAGTTGTAAATCTCATCGAGATCTACAACTTTTATTTTGGTCATTTATTCATGTGACTTTGTTTGAACAAATCAAATTTTGAATTTCAAAAAATGATAACTTTAAAGAAAAAATTTTGAAACACTAAATGATTTCAGCTAAAAAAGACATGAATATAAAAGTTATATAAGTCATCAATATCTACAACTTTTATTTTGACCTTCGGAGGAAAGCGTGGTTCTAATGCATACCGTTTTACCCTCAGAGCTGCTAGGATATATGAGGACCTCCTTGGAGCCCTCTGCTGATTCAAATGACCCAGTTGATTTCTTCACGTCGAGCGTTTCTTTGGCGACCTCCTTCTTGAGGGCGGTGAGTTCCCCAGAGGTGATGATTGCTGTGGCGTGGCCGCAGCACTCGACCTCGCACTCGTAGGCCTATTGGAAGGAGGTGCCGATGGTGATGACCCCATGAGGGCCTGACATCTTTAGCTTGAGGTACATATAGTTGGGGACAGCCATGAACTTCGCATAGCATGGTCGTCCTAGGATGACATGGAAGGTTCTGGGGAACCCAACCACCTCAAAGGTGAGGGTCTTAGTCCTGTAATTGAACTGATCCCCGAAGGTGATGGGTAGATCGATCTATCCTAGTGGCATGGCCTTTTCCCGGGCACGATGCCGTGAAAAGGCGCTCGGGTTGGGCAGAGGTTCATCCGGTCGACGCCCATCTCTTTGAGCATCTTGGCATACATGATGTTAAGGCCGCTGCCTCCGTCCATTAGTACTTTGGTGAGTCACTTTGGGCCGACGATCAGGTCGACGACAAGCGGGTAGCTCTCCAGGTGTGGGATGTATCCAGATGGTTGGTCTGGTCGAAGGTTATGGCGGACTCTAACCACTGGAGGAAGGGAAGTGTGGCTAGTTGGGCTGTGTAGACCTCGCGGCACATGGCCTTCTGACGGTGTTTGGAGTCGTAGGCCGCTGATCCTTCAAAGATCATAAGGCAACCATCCGGTGTTGGAAAGCCATCGTCCTTCTCCTCGGTGTCATCTGTAGTGGGGGTAGGTTCCTTCCCCTATTCTCCTTTGTTGGAGCTTCCGGACAAGAACTTCTGCATGAGGCCACAGTCCTTGAGCAGATGTTTTACGGGAAAGGCGTGGTTTGGGCACGGCTACTCGAGTAATTTTTTGAAGTGGTTCAGAGTGCCCTCCATGGGCTTTCGACCACCCTTGCGGTCAGTAGTGGCCACGAGCGAGTCCTTGTGCTGTTGCTTCTTGTTCTTCCTTCTAGCGGAATGATTAAAGGTGCCTTCGCCGGCACCCTCGTCCCGCCTTGCCTTGCCCTCGAGGCAATCGAAGATCGCTTTGATCGCCTCTTCTCCTGAGGCTTGGCTAGTAGCGATGTCCAGAAGTTCCTTGGTGGTCCGTGGGCCCTTGTGTCCCAGCTTATGAACCAAGGACTCACAGGTCATCCCAGACAGGAAGGCTCCTATCACGTCGGTGTTGGCAACATTAGGGAGCTCGTTGCACTATCGGGAGAAGCGCTGGATGTACCCATGGAGGGTCTCCTCGGCCTTCTGACGGTAGTTCTTGAGGTCCCACGGGTTCCTAGGGCGTTTGTACGTGCCCTAGAAGTTTCCCACAAATATCTCCTTCAAATTCGCCCAACTTTGGACTGCGTTGGACGACAGGTGTTTCAACCACGCTCGTGCCGAATCGGCCAAGAATAGTGGAAGGTTGTGGATGATGAAGTTGTCATTATCCGCACCATTGGCTTGATAGGCAAGCCAATAGTCTTTAAGCCAAAGTCTGAGGTTTGTTTCCCTAGAGTATTTAGGGATATTGGTAGGTGGTCGATACCTTGGCGGGAACACAGCATTGAGGATGTGTCGGCTGAAGGCCTGAGACCCCAGTAGGCCAGGGCTCAGGCTCTGGTCCTTGCCGCTGTCGTAGCATCTACCGCATCAAGGAGGATAGCCACGGTGGGCTCCTTCCCTTGGGTTGCTGTAGGTGCACCTGCGGGTATCGATGGTGCTACGTGCGTTGCGGTTGCGACCGAGATGTTGATGTATCTGGGCCATAGCTCGCTGCCCGATGCCCTATGGTGCTTGGTGGACTGATGCGTCCCTAGCGGGCTACACCGAGGGCGTGTGCTGGCTAGTGTCGAGCTCACATCATTAAGACAACGAGCTCTCCGCCTGCTGCGCCGCCGCACGCTCAAGTAGCATGCAAATTTCACGGTGGGCCCGATGATTCTCGGGCGTTGTGGCCTCTGGAAGGCCATGAAGCAAGGCCGTTGCGGCGGTGATGTTCTGGCTTGCCTAAGCAAAGTGAGGAAGGGTCCCATCATTGGTGATGATGCTTCGGTTTATGTCACGGGCCACGGCGCGTGCGCGCCCACCGTCTCTGTGGTGTTCGATCTCTGGATCGACCTCCTCGTACTCTCGAACAAGCTATTGTTCGGCTTCGTCTATCTCCCGCTTTCGAGCTCTCAACTGCTCCACTCCAACATGAGGCGGGGCAGCTGTCCCCCCTTTGGTTCCACCACCAAGGTTGCCTTCCGGAGTAGTCTCCTCCATGGAGATGCTTTCGACGTGTCCCTCGGGGGTTTATGCCATGAAACATTCCTAGGAGGGGTGATGGCTCCCCAGCTAGAGTTAGAGCTAGAGTTCGACCCTAGTCTCTCCGTGAGGAGGCCGTGGAGGGATTCCATGATGCTTTCAATCATCCCCATGAACTCATTGTTCATGGGGGACGAGATCGTGTGCTGTGCCACATGGTGGCTAACGGTCGCCACGGCGTTGCGGAAACAGAACAAAAGCGCTGTCGAGGCACTCCATGCGGAGTGTTCCGAAGAGAGGGTGAGGTAGCACGGGTCCTCCCTAGAAGGCCGGGGTCCAGGGGAGACACCGAGCTGGCGCTCAAGCCTCTCGTAGTTGAAGCCGATGGAGGCGAGAGATTGGATGGCGACACGGGCCAAAGCCAACTCTCCTCCCACCGTGATGATGAAGTCTAGGTCACCAAACCATACATGTGCACCTAGGACCCAGTTGATTGCATGGTCAGCCATCTGAGGCCTAATTTGGAATGCGCAAAGGCCCCTACCTAGCATGCCAACTATCGGTGTTTCGAACAAGCACCGGCTAGTAAATTTATAATTGTTGCGCGTTAGGACCGGATGGTGCACTAAAGGACACAAGGTTTATACTAGTTTGGGCTGAATGTCTCTACGTCCAGTCTACTGCTGTTCATGTTATCAGTACTAAAAAAGGTTCATAGTAGGGGGTATAAATGGTCGAGAGAGGGAAAGGTCCCAAGTTTCTGATAGAATAGTCGAAAGAGCGCCAAGAGCTTGGTCACTGCTTGGCTGTATGCATGATGTGTTGTGTGTATCAAACTGATCTCCCTTTTTGTGGGGTAACCTGCCCTCCCTTTTATAGACCAAGGGGGAGCAGGGGGGTTACAGATGGGAGAAAGAGGAAAAAACCTACGGTAGTGGTCGCCCTTCGAAGGTGCCAAGCTTTCCTTTTCCCTTGAGCCTGTTCCACTATCATGGCAAATCATGGCAGGGATAGCGTGTCCACTGACCCTGATAGGGCCATGCCCTAGTCTTGCTTTAGTGAGTGGTTACGTCTCGTCCTCCCTCGGTAGATGGTGCGGGGTGTCAGGGTGCCGAGCCATGACTATGTGGGGGTAGATGGGGAAATGACTATATGCATATTACTGTAGCTAATGTGAGTTCTTCCTTGGATTGTAGTGGTTGTCATATGCCTATGTTAATATCCATGCCCGAGGGTTGAAGGCGGTGCCTACTACACTGTGGGACAAAATTCGGCGTCTACAACACTATTTAGGCACTGTTATGTCGGAAAGGACTTAAAGCGCCTGTCCCAATGTATCCTGATGGTACCTTCCTACAGGCGCATAGGGCATGGCCCTCGATACTATGGTCGACTCGAATGTCCTATCGTACCCTGTGCTCATCTTTATGAAGGATCAGGGTGCAGTCATTGGGTGAGGTAGAGCTAGCCCTCAGTCGTCGGGTGAGGTTGAGCCTGCCCTTGGGCGTCAGGCGAGGCAGAGTTTAGCCCTTAGCTATTGGGTGAGGAGGAGTCTAGCCCTTAGCCATCGAGCGGGGCAGAGCCCGCCCCTGGACATCAGGCAAGGCCGAGTCTGCCCTTAGTAATCGGGCAAGGCGGAGCCTAGTCCTCGGGGGTCAGGCAAGGCAGAACCAGTCTTCCATCGTTTGGGCAAGAAGCGCAGTAGTGTTCTTGTCTAACCAGAAGTATTAACGTTCAATGATTATTAGTTCCACCTCATTAGGTACCCCGGTATTAGGTCCCCGACACTAGGGTACAAGCAGGGCATGTGTTTTTGGGGTACCCAGCTAGGGGCATTGATTCACGAATCACTAGGTGATCCAGTATGGCTTGTCTATGGTTTAGCATCGTAGTAAGAACCGAAAGATGGAAGGTGATGAAATAGAACTGATTGCTCAACTCTAGCTTGAAAAGTAGAACATGTGCTTACATAGAATGGTTAGATAATAAATCAATACGGCTATTAATAATAATATAAATAAGGACTCACTATTAGTATTGCTTTCTGCAAAAAGTAAACTAGCAAACCATAAAGCTCATCATATCCTTTAGAGTTAGGAAATTATTCCCATGAGTCGGATAAGTCTTGCGAATACATTGTGTACTCAGGGTTTATTTACCCCTATTGCAGGTAACACCTGAGGAGTACTTTTATGTGGAGGATTCATTTGGTGGGCACATACGGATCCTTGTTCTTTATCGCTAGATGTTTATTTTTGATTTCTGTTGTTCAATATTCCGCACTCTGACATTTGGCAATGTAATAATGAATTTCTAAGAACCCTAGATGTATGAAATGGATTAAGTATTGTAACTCGTTCTCATTATTGGATCATTGGAAAGAATGTGGATCTTTCATGTTCTCCCTTGAGGTGTGCCCGACGGATATCGCCCGCTGTAGCTTGCTTTTAGGGCACTTAGTGTTTGGTGGAAGATGAGCGCCTCCATAAGTATGTTATTTCGGACGGTTCTGCCACAGATGTCTATATAACTCTACCAGGACTTCTAAGGGGCTTGGAACTTTGGATACTTTTGTAGTATCCAATTCAGTATTTCAGATGATATCATATCATCTGATCAATAATAAGGAGGTCGAACATGGCCAAATCAAGGGCTTCACATGGAAGATCACATAGCAACCATACCAACCGGACCATGGGATATCACATAGCATCCGTGCCTTCTCCTAATATTCTACTACCAACACCAGCCTCCTTGTAGAGACTATACTTCTATCTAACGAGGTGTGAGATCAAGTCTACTCATATAGACTTGTGGTTGTACGATATATCTCACTCGGTAAGATGTCATGTGAACCTATCCTTATGTGACCCCGGCAAGTATCTTCCAATAGGAACCCTCACTAGGCGATCCTGCCAAGGTAACTCATACCACATAAATTACCCCTCACTCGCCCCTCGTCAATAAGAGGTTTAGGTTTTGCAAAATTACAATTAATTGTTGTCACATTTATTCACATTATCCATTTTACATCATTAAAAGCATGTCCATATCATAATCCAATTAACCAAATAGGGCACTATAAATAGAGTTTATTATTTAATTGGTCGAAATAATTAGCAAAGAATTTTGTGGTGAACATGGCAAGATATGGTGGTAATGGAGGGGAGCTAGGACTTGCCTTGATTGTGGTCTCTGTCAGGGTCATCGACATAATCCAGATCCTTGTTTTTCTAGTACTCGCCTTCCTCTATCGGTCGCGCTATTAAATAAGACTACCGCCAAACACTAAAAATGAGAAGTAAAGACAAACATAGAACAATATGGTGGTACCAAAGAAAATAAATAGAGCTTGATTTTTGAAGAATTTTGGAAGTGGTTTCACGAAAAACAGAGTTAAAATGAGAGATATATGATTTTTAGAAGTTTAAATATATAGTTTGAGAGTTAGAAGGAATTTTATGGAAATATTTTGTTATATGAAAAATGGTGAAAATAATTTGGTAGACTACTGAGTGCATCTAGTTTATTTGCAAATTTTCTAGGGATTTTTTATGTAAGAAAAATAGGTTTTGAACACTTTGTGTACACTAACTGGGCGTGCCTAGCACTTTTTAGGTGGTAGGGTTGTGTGCGTACAGTGTTTGGGTAAGATAGGTGGGGTCATGGGGTCAGCGGTGGGAGCTGCTGACGCGTGGCTAGCTTGGCCGTTTGACTGAGCCTATGGTAGACCACGTTGTGGCCTGGCCCACCTACCACCGTGAGAGGAGAGAGAGATGGTGACGGACGGGACAACATGGGGCACGACAACGTTATTCACCTGCGCCACTAGGCAGAGGAAGAAAAGGGGAGAGTGAAGGGATGGTGTTGAAGGCGGTGGCTGTTGTGACATTAGAATAGGGGAGGAGAGGGTTGAGCTCGCTAGAGCTCGTCTTGCTAGTGGTGTCGAGCCTCATAAGGGGTGATAGAAGGGTGGACTGTACTCGAGAGTCCAAGCTATAGTTGTTGGTGGGGTTTTTGATGGTGGTGAATGCCTGTTGTGTTGGTGGCGGCTGGCCGATGGAAATACGACGGCGAGGGGTAGTGTGTGTGCAATTGTATGGCCTATTTGGATAGCATTTCCCATGTATGTGTGTGTAGTGTTGACGGTCACTATAGCAAGTGTCGGGTTCATAAACCCGGGGTCCCTCGAGGACCGGCTTTCACATCAGGGCTCAGCCTAGGAGGACGACCTTTTTTTCTTCTGGACCAGCCCGAGAGTCTAAAATCAATAGACCAAAGCACTCGCTTCAGGCCTTGGCCGCCTTTGGCCCATCTGTTCGACCAGGGCACTAGCTCTGAATGGCCTCTCCAATCGGAGCGCTAGCATTAGGCCCCAGCCGCTTCCGCACGGTCTCTGCCCGGAAAGCCTGACTCGAGGACCGCCTCCGACTCCAACCCCATGTCTCCGACCAAGGTTCATAGAAAACCCTGCCCATCGCTATTCTCCGACTAGCGCACTAGGGCCGACTAGGGCCATCCGACCGAGGACGCCCGCTCGGAAAGAATCAGAAGGCGTGCGAAGGAAGGCATGATAGGGCTTGCAAGTCAAACCATGGCACCAGGGACCATACCCTATGGAATAGTACTTTACAACCACCCTGCCACAAATAGTATTATAGGCGCCGGTTAAAACACCCATACGGTAAGACCCCCCACGTGCCTCTGGGCATCAACAGTGTTGTGGGCACCGGAATTCACCGTACCAGGTGAATGTGGTAAAGTCATGCCTCCAGTCGGCAAGACAGCATTTTGCAGGTACCGACATCCTCTAGTCCTAAAGAAAGCAGCTCAACCTCCCACATGCCTCTAACATTCTACAGTACATCAACAGTGTTGCGGGTGCCTACCATCTTCACTGTATCAACCGACATCAGCAACAAAGACCTAGTAGCATTCTCCCTCTCTCTTGTAAAGCCATCCCCTTCATCTATAAAAGGGGATGAGCCCCCTCCTACACAGCCAGGTTGAGTTAAGTTGAGTTGATCCCTTTCAAGTCGTTCTCTAGCTCACAACCATAGAACCACCAGGCTCAGACCTCAAGCACACGCTTGAAAACTTAGCTCATAGCATAGTTCCCATCGCGCCCGGCCCTTCTGACCGGTCCGACCGGACACCCCATCTTTTCCATCTCATTTGTAACCCCACTGCAGACTTCGAGCACCTGGGCTTAGGAATAAAATTGCTGACCAATCCACACTAGACGTAGGGCACGTTGCCTGAACCAGTATAAACCCTGTGTCATTGAGTGCTAGGCCACCTCCGATCACAACGTACAGCAAAACTACAAATATTCACTAGTTGGTCACTTTCTGTATCGACAGATGGCGCCATCCATGGGGAGGACGCTGTACGTTCAACACTTTTTGGTCATCGGATGGCCCATTTTTCCACCACCCCTACCGTGGCGGGCTCGGGCGATATGACTCGCCTCGGCTCGATGGAGTTTCCCGCACTCTCACCGACTGGGATGCGGGTTCCACCCATCTTCGAGCCATCCTAGGCCTTCCTCTTCGGAAGCCTAGACTTCGTTGCCGACCGGCTCGGCGTACTGCACCTCCGTGAGGAGGCACACGTTCCAGCACCCGTCGAAGGGGCACCCTCCATCGACTCTGGGACACGCGACATCAACGACGTGGCATCTACGCGTCATTCTGAGCAAACTCTCTGCTCAAATCCCATAGTAAGTAATGTGCACGCTGTCATTCACTTACTGCGTTCTATCTTTCGCCAACTACCTGGAGGGATATCGTTGTCCCTGTCACAGCCACCGTATGGCTGGTTCCCCTATGGCCTCGTGTCTCCCATGGACGCATACACTCAGGGGCTATAGCAGATGCTGGCGCCACCTCCTCTCATGTCTAAATTCATGGGGATGGCGGGCTACAGCCCTAGCTATTTCGACTTCATGGACGACGACATCGGGAGTGATGGCTCCTGCATTGGTGACGTGGCACCTAGCCACTGTCCGTCCTAGGAATGCACCATGGCGGATACTCTAGGACAGTTGCCAGGGGCAACGGAGTCCCTATGGACTGATGCCCCTACGGACCTTCACATGAAAACCTCCGAGCTCACACCTGAGCACGGGGACGAACTACAATAACGGTGGCCACACTAGCCACCGACTGTGCCAGCGCGCTATGCGACCCACATGGTGCCCCACGCGTGTAGACCAGCGAGCGGCGCCCAGGGCCGCTCCCGCCAGGTCCACTGCAACACCCTGGATAGGAGGACCGATCCCCCACAGTTCACTCAGGCCAGTCAGAACATTACCACCGTGGCAATGCTCCTACATGGCCTATCCGAGCCAAACGACCCTCACGAATGGGTGATCCACCGAAACCTCCGGGCACTGGTGGAGACCACCGCCATTCAGTAGGCAGAATACTCCGTATCACGATACCGACCCGTGACCTCGCTCCCCATCTGGGGAACAGGGATGCAGTAGACAGGGCACCACACCTTGACACCACAACAACCGCTTAGCACGGCACCTGAGGCCACAACAGCACCTCATCTTGACCTGACGACCACTCCGCACCAACCGCCTATCTACACATGGCTCGGACCAAACCGAGGCGCATACAGCGGCGACCGGAGTCCTAGCACTAACAACCTGGGACCACCGACCTATGCCCAACTCCCCCAGCAAGCGCCGTCCTCACCATGCTTCAACGGAGGCCCCGGCAAAGGTAAGGCCAAATGCCAGGATTAGGACGAGGGCCCCTCCACACAGAGGGGAAAAAAGAACAGAAAGGATCGCCGATGACCAGCCAGCTCCGCGTCGGTCGCCACAGCCGATCACCTAGGCACGCAGCCCTAGTAGGACCAATTGGGACACTTCCATGAGCTCATGGAGAGCCCATGCACCAACCACAACTATCCCGTCAACCATCTCTACAAGGACTGCCAACTCCTCAAGCGCCTACTGAGGTAGACTGGTAGGCCAAAAGATGAGACAGGCAAAGAAGCAGTGACCGAAGAAGGGGGTGCAGTAGGTGGGGACCCATACAACTGAAGGCTGAGGTGATCTGACTAGACGCCTACCGATCGAAGGACAACAACAATGACGTTTCTCTCCAAACACTTGAATAGCTATGCCGTTTTTCCTTTCCCTAAGTTTCAGTTTTACTGTTGTTTACTTAGCAAATGCCCCTATTAGAGCACCCTGACCCGAACACTTTTCAGCTCAGGGCGCTCGGGGGCTCCACTAGGGGGCACTACTACCCCTTTTTCTTGTTTACTATTGTATGAAGAAATTCCTTCCTACCTGAACCAAAGGGTAGTTCATTCCTTTAATTTGCCTTACGTAGTTTTGCTTCAATTCTGACCGATCGCACCATGCCTTTTCCTACGGTTACAAATGGCCGAGCCTTGTGGGCCACGCCCTGGGCTCCCAAGGTTGCGACCTATGGAACAAATGGGTAGGTGCGAGACAGAAAGAATAGAGAATGAAATTATGCTAAGGGAAAGCCTAAGGAATGAAAGGGAATAAGCTTTCCCGAACGAAGTAACTCCATCACAGAAAATAAAATATGACTACAGTCATTTAAATACACTGAAATGTTCACACGGGGGCTTCCCCCACAAACTTAAAACTTTCTACTTCCACTAAACTATTCTTATTTTTACATGCTACTGGGCTGACCTAACGACATCCGATGACGGGGCAACCGACGAAGGTGCGGGCTGCTCACTTCCCGGTGGCACGACATCTGGCTCGGTCAAGACCGGGGCAACATTCACCTCTGACCTAGGCTCGTCGCCATCCAAAAGCTTTGCAGCATCCTCTCCACGCGTGCTTTTGGTCAGGTCTTCATGGTGGATGTCCATCACCCACTCGGTGGAGACTTGGTCTGCCACCGACTACGCGTGCGGCAGCAAGTTCTCCCCGATCGACTAGATGTCCGCCATGCTCATACCTTCAGCGTATCTGCTATAGATGGTGGCGAAGTCTAGGTGCGGATGGTGCATCCCCACTACGGTCAGCACCCCCAATGCTCCATAGAATAGCCCAGACCTGATAAGATCTTGGACCTCCCTGGGACCTCTGCTAGCTAGACAGTGGGCGCGCTAGTGCTCGGCACCGACCCAAAGATCTCCGAGACGATGTTCTGGGCAACATTGCGGATCTGGTCAAGATCCCCTTCGAGAGCATGTTGCTCCTCATGGGACTTGGCTAGCTCCTCCATATTCTGGCTGAGTGTCGCCTTGGTCGTCTCTAGGTCCCACTCCAGCACCTCCACTTTTCCACCTAGCTATGAGAGAAAAGCAACAAGCTCAGAAATAGGCTGAGGGAAAAGCCAGCACAATGAGAAAAAAGGTACGTACCGATGTGAGAAGCCTCAAGGGTGGAGAGATCCTCTGCCTACCGAGCCACCTACTCACGCAGCTGGGCCACCCGCTCACGTAGCCAGACACTCGTGTCCTCCATTTCCATCACCCGGCCCCAGAGCGTGAGCACCTCTCGATCTGCTTCTGACCGGGCCCTCCGCTCTGCCTCTAGGGCCTTCTCCGCCGACTCTAGGGCAGCGCGCTTCAGATCTAGGGCCGCCAAAGCCTCCCAAAGCGCCACATCGGTGCTCGCCAAGGACGCCCACAACTCCACCTCAGTCTCCGCCTAGCAGGCCCTTGCCGCCTTGAGCCCTTGCTCAGCCGCAGTCGCCCGCTCCTCCGCACGTTGCCCCTCCGCATGCGCCGCGGCTGCCTCGGCCATCCAGTCCTAGGACTCACGGCAAGCAGATTTTGCCCGACGCTCAAGCTCGGCCATCCGGGCATACTCCGACCGGAGGAAATGGGACTTGCGGGACGATGTCTTCCTTATTTCCTATGAAAGGCAAGCACGCTAAAAACAACCGACAAAGGATTCAAAGGGTAAAGGACAAGTACTAGAAACTCACCTCCGCTGTGAGCTACATGTCACCCTCAACCAACTGTCGGGCAAACAGGGCCTGCTTCAGGGCACTTTCAAGCTACGTAGTCAGCTTGGTGAGTTCTAACACTATGATGTGCCCTTGCCCCCCAAAGATGTCCCAGAGTTGATGCTCCCGGGAGTCCTAGAGGATAAATCGCGTGTTTGCTGGGTGCTCAGGGTAGGGCCACTCTAGGTCACCCTCCAGCACCTCATCAGAGGGCCTAGCCTCCAACCGTACTATCACTAGGCCCCACGACGACATCACTAGCCTGCTAGAGGGCCTAGCCTCCAATTGGACCAATGCCAGGCCCCACGACGGCACTGGCGGCTCTGCCGTGACATCACCGGTGGGATGCCACAACGGCACTGACGGCTCTGCTGGGACACCTGTCTCATCATCAAATGGGATCTCCACCACCTCGTTGACCTAGGCCACCGCTGGGCGTCCCAACCCCGGCCCGACCACATCTTCCCCTGGTGCCTTTAGCTCCAACGGCAAGGGTGAGCCGTGTGACCCTCCATCTGGTAAGACAGGGAGCTCAGTGTCCCTTGCCTCTTCCATCGCAACTGGTGGAGGAGAGGCCGCGAGAGTCACCTCCGATGCCACCGTCGCCATCAGCACTGAGATCGCTGCCAACACCAACGCCGTAGCTGCCGCCTCATCAACAGCCGAACTAGGGGACACCATCCCCGGAATGGAAGGTCTTGCCACCGCGACATGCTACAGAACGGGCTTCTAGGTCTCCTACATGGCAGTCAGGGCAATACTCAGCCCTAGCATCCCCAGGCCACTAATGGAAGGTATGGGTCAGTCACACTCCAACAAAAGCTCAACCAGCAAAAGACCAAAAAACAGAGAAAGACATACCGGGTGGCGAGCGGCACAACTTGAAGGCCGACCCTGACGTCGATGGGCCTACGCATCGAGGACCACTCCCAGACCGTGACCCATGCCCCTTTACTTTGGCAGGGGGCAAAGTCATCCCTAGCGGCTCTTGCCCAGCCTACAGGCCATCCCGACCCCTGACTCGGGACCCCTCGACCGGAGCAACAGACACAGTATCCTCAGACTATGACTCATACAACACACGTGCTCCAGTCCGCTCCTCAGACCACCTGGCATGCTCAACCACACTCGCAGCAGGCAAGTCCTCCCCTAGCTGCAAGTCATGCATCAGCACCAGTCCGAGCGACGCATGGGTGTCAGTCCACTCCTCAATAGACCACCCGCCTTGCTCCGCCACATCCGCGATAGGTAGGGACAGGGCCAGCGATGCTGTCAAGGGGTGTGGTGATCATGTCCGCTTCAACGCCCACTCACCGATGACGTCCGCGCTCGCTACGCGCTTCCTCGACAAGGGATTCGCCGCACGATGCACAACCACCAGCTCATCACTGGCGGATGATGTCGCGGTATCATGACGCTCCGCCGAGGTCATGATGACCCCCCCGCTCTCCTCCTCGTCGGAGAAGACCATATCATCTAGATCCGTAGGATTGTCCGACGCGAGTTCTGACTCAACATTGCTCCTACCTTCCTCGGCCCTCATGCACCGGACGATCTCCTGCTCCTTCTCCTGCTTCCACGGGATCTCCTTATTCTTTTTCTTCTTCTAAGCCTCGGCCACCTTCTTCTGAGTGGTCTGCCGGGCCATGCCCTCCGGTCCCTTGGGAAGGTGCGGCCAGGACTTGTACCTCCCAAGCCCCTATGGAATGAAGGAACCAGATCAAAGAAATGGGAAAGAGCAAAAGAAAAAGCATGAACAAAACAAGGAAACGTACCAGTGTGGACGCGATCGAGGCATTAAACAATATGGGTTTTCCCACGACCGTCTCCCTAGGCCTCAGCTGTAGCACTCGGCCAACGTGACTCTAGACCTTGTCGTCTGGCAACTCCTCTGATGACGCATGGTTCGGGTCCGACTGGCTGTCGTACTCCCACATCGACTGCGTCCTCTCCGCCAACGGTGCAATCCGATGGTGGTAGAGGGTGTAGAACACCCACACTTTGTCAAGGCCATGCCTCATGAGCTTCTAAAGCTCCTCCTTGATGGACTCCACCTTATGCCTCTCCTTGTGGCCACAACCCCACCACCAGGCTTCCCGCTCCTCCAGCCTCCCATCGGTAAACACTGGGAACGGCGCCTCCGTCGGGTTCCTAATATAAAACCATTCCCCGTGCCACCCTTGATTGAAGCCATAAGGGGTGTACGAGGGATACGAACCTCCTACACTTGGCTTCCTCTGAAGGGCAAAACCACCCACCAGCACAGCCTCAGTCGAGCTCCCCGCTGTCAAGGTCCTCCCAGAGAAGAACCATCGGAAAAGATCCGCGTGCGGCTCCATCCCGAGGAAAGCCTCGCAGACGGTGACAAAGCCGGCGAGGTGCAGCACCCCGTCGGATTGAGGTGCTGCAACTCTAGGCCCCACTCGTTGAGTAGCCCATGTAGGAACCAGTGCATGAGGTACCCTAGTCCGCGCTCATGAAAGGTAAGAAAAGACACCACCTCGTCGGGACGAGGTTGTGGAAACTCCTCTCCCCCGAGGATCCTCCAGTGCGCCACCTCCTACAGCGGCAGAAAACCCTTCTTGATGAAAGACTCCAGCACCGACTTCCTCATGGTGGATGACCTCTAGTCTGACATCTTGCTCCAGCTTGCAAAAAGGATCAATGAGTTCTCCTCTTCTCCCTTGCTCGCTCCCCCTTCCTTTCCTAGAAACCTCCGTAGCTCTCAGGAACGCTCTCGACGAGGAGGAAAAAGAAAGGCAATGCTGGCAGATGACAAACAGGCAAAAGAACGAGGCAAACACCCTCTCTCTCCTCCTACTTAAAGGAAAGGAAGCAGCGGTTAGGGAAGGACATGCCCCTCAGAAGGCAGAACAGCGGAGCGAAATTTTCTCTCTCCCATTTAATGCAGACAGGATGCCCCCTGATCGACAAGACATGCCCAGCGTGATGAAATGGCTCCTGATCAGACGGGACGTGACCAGGCCACGGCCCACCACTACCGCATGATCAACCACTACTGCACGATGGGTGCGAGAAACGAAGCGCCACCACACTCGGACAACTCCCTGTCTCCCCAGGCCAGACCTAGAGAGATCCAACAGCGAGATCTCCATCGGGAAAGATCAACCGGTCTCCTGAGTCAATCAATTCACTCAGGATAAGCACCAGGACACATGTAGGAAGTGAAGGGATGCCCCATGTGGGCCACACCGACTCCATCACAAACAACAAACATAGGTCCTAGTCAGACACTTCCGACTGAAGCTCTCCGAGCCCTGTCACTCAACCAACAAAGGTAAACACTGCAAAACCCGCTCTATTTCTTTATAAGTCAAGCATCACCATGCATGGGTAGCTCTCCCCATCTCCCTAGGCTAGACCTAGAGAGATCCAATAGCAAGGTCTCCACTGAGAGAGATCAACCGGCCTCCTGAGTCGATCGATTCACTCAGGATAAGCACCGGGACATAGGTAGGAAGCGAAGGGACGCCCCATGTGGGCCACGCCGATTCCGTCACAAATGATGAGCGCGGGTCTCGGTCGGACATTTTTGACTAAAGCTCTCTGAGCCCTGTCACTCAAAAACCATCAAAGGTAAACACTATGAAACCCCCTCTATTTCTTTATAATCATTTCATACATCCATACGCGCATTTCATACCATACGCCCGAGCCTCCCAGACGATTCGGGCCCTAAGCCACCTAGGGGCTCGAGAACTAAGCATCGCACGTGCAGTGAAATGAATCAGAACATTCCATGATTGCGTCATGAAGCGATAGTTGCCTCATTCGATATGAGCAAACAAAACAGAGCCAGGGGAGAAAACCGTAGATGAGCCCCGTGTGGCCCTCGCCTAGTCCGGCAGACTGGGTCATCTCAACCTTCTCGTTCAATCCCAAACCTTTCGCCAGTCCCGCAAGATCTCCATCGAATGGGAGGCCGTTAGGCCACCCGGGTTAGTCTCCGGAATGACCTAGGCATCTGTTGGGTTGTAGGTAAGGGAGTAGTGGAATGTCATAAGAGGGCTATGCCGACACCGTCACAAACGACGGACCTAGATTTCACTCAATCACACCCATTAACAACTCA
This sequence comes from Miscanthus floridulus, assembly GCF_019320115.1. Taxonomy (NCBI): domain Eukaryota; kingdom Viridiplantae; phylum Streptophyta; class Magnoliopsida; order Poales; family Poaceae; genus Miscanthus; species Miscanthus floridulus. Next base: position 150,669,613 of record NC_089582.1, on the reverse strand, counting down.
CCGAGCTAGTCTTTGAGCCCGAGCATTCAGGACAGGCGATGAAACTCAGCCCCTCTGGTTGTGAGGAACCGAGGATGGGGTAAACGCACATAAACTCACATCGACCCCTATGAAGGGGTGATAGGGCTTGGGGTCTCAAAACCAATGCCAGGGACTGCGACTCCTAAACTCGCGTAACGGCTTCACTGTGCTCCAATAAAAACCTAGGACCATGACTCCTAAACTCGCATAACGGCTTCAGACGGCTTCACTGCGCTCCAATAAAAAACTAGGACCGTGACTCCTAAACTCGCGTAACGGTTTCAAACGACTTCACTTCCGACTGCACTCCCAGGATCCCCGAGCTCCGGTTCGTTCGATTCCTGAACTAACCAAACTAACTCCCTTGATCCACGGTGTGCACCGATGTCTGGGTCCATTCGCAACTCCACCTCACCCGATCCTGTGGCACGCATCGACGCCAAAGATTAGTCGGCTCTGTCGCATCTGAACTAAACATCTCGATCCACGGCGCGCACCGATGCCTGGATCCCTTCGCAACTCCGCATCACCTAAAAAATGTCTCAGCTGCACAACAACGCCGCGGTTAACAAAATACTATCTCAGACTAAAAAACACGCATACACGCCCGCTGAGACAACACCCCCAACTAGTTCAACCTGAACCGCCTAGGGCTCGGGGGCTATACCCGCGGGTGCGCTCACGCGCACCTGCCGATAGAACAAAAAAACATCCCCCACTGACGACTCATAAACACCCCCTGGCTGGTTCAGCCCAAACCACCTAGGGGCTTAGGGGCTACACCCGTGGGTGCGCTCACGCGCACCCACCGGCAAGGCAAAAATCCCTCGGACGATTCTGCCCGAATCGCCCAGGGGCTCAGGGGCTCCTGTCGGGTTCATAAACCTGGGGTCCTCGGGGACCAGCTTCCACGCCAGGGCTTGGCCTAAGAGGATAGCTTTTTTTTCTTCTAGACCGGCCCGAGAGTCTAAAATCAATAGACCAGAGCACTCGCTTCAGGCCTTGGCCGCCTTCGGCCCATCTGTTCGACCGGGGCACTAGCTTAGGCTTAGGCCAACTTAGAACGACCTCTCCAATCGGAGCACTAGCATCAGGCCCTGGCCACTTCCGCACGGCCGCCGCCTAGAAAGCCTGACCCAAGGACCGCCTCCGACTCCGACCCCGTGTCTCCGACTAGGGTTCATAGAAAACCCTACCCATCGCTATTTTCCAACTAGCGCACCAGGGCCGACTGGGGCCATCCGACCAGGGACGCCCACTCAGAAAGAACCAGAAGGCGTGCGAAGGAAGGCAAGACAGGGCTCTCAAGTCAAACCATGGCACCAGGGACCATACCCTATGGAACAGTACTTTACAACCACCCTGCCCCAAACTGTATTGTAGGCGCCGGTCAAAACACCCATATAGTAAGACCCCCCATGTGTCTCTGGGCATCAACAGTGTTGTGGGCGCCAAAATTCACCATACGAGGTGAACGTGGTAAAGCCATGCCTCTAGTCGGCAAGACAACATTTTGTAGGTACCGACATTCTCCAGTCCTAAAGAAAGCAGCTCAACCTCCCACATGCCTCTAACATTTTACAGTACATCAACAGTGTTGCGGGCGCCTACCATCTTCACTATATCAACCGACATCAGCAGCAAAGACCTAGTAGCATTCATACTCCCTCTCTCTTATAAAGCCATCCCCTTCATCTATAAAAGGGGATGAGCCCCCTCCTACACAGCTAGGTTGAGTTAAGTTGAGTTGATCCCTTTCAAGTCCTCTAGCTCACAACCACAGAGCCACCAGGCTCGAACCTCAAGCACACGCTTGAACACTTAGCTCATAGCATAGTTCCCGTCACGCCCGGCCCTTCCGACTGGTCTGACCGGACACCCTGTCTTTCTCCCTCTCGTTTGTAACCCCACTGCAGACTTCGAGCACCTGGGCTCAGGAATAAAATCACCGACCGATCCACACTGGACGTAGGGCACGTTGCCTAAACTAGTATAAACCCTGTGTCATTGAGTGCTAGGCCACCTCCGATCACAACGTACAACAAAATTACAAATATTCACTAGTTGGTCACTTTCTATACCAATAGCAAGAATAAACCATCAACTTAACTTATAAAAATAAATAAATAAGGTCACCAATATAAGTCTAGAGGTTTAAACTAACAAATTCCATAAATCTTGATGAATATTTGTATGTAGGTGAATTTAGCCATTCTACGAGCCGAAATGAGATATAACACGTGAAGTAATTGTGATGGACTCAACCGAAAAGACTTCAAGACAATTATCTAGAAAACAGCTCCTAAGACCACCGTCATATAATCCAAACAAGCAAACCAACATCAATAGGTGATTTGCCCCATGAAAATACCAAAAGTCAACTCAATACGGAGTCAAGGACCCACCACCATAGTGTGGAGCCCACCTTCACTATGACAGGCTGGCTGGCCCTGGCCGCCCGGCCTATGGGGTCGACCGGTCGGTCTCTGCTTCATAGGTTGATTTTCCACCGCCTTTGTGAGTCCATTTTCACCGTTGCTCAAGGTTAGTTTAATCCGAGGGACCAGATTTGACATTGCCTCCTATATATATGACCCTGACCCCCCTCTAGGGAGGCATCCCACTAAGAGCATCTTTCATTTTGATCAACACACACACTAAGAGGATTAGGGCTAGACTCTCAAGATGTAGGCGAGTAGTTAAGTTCAGAGTTAGGGAGAGATGAGCTATGCTCGGGTTGTGGAGAAATCTTCGGAGGTCTGGTATATCTTTATATCTTATCTTTACAAGACTTATGCTTTAATATAGTTATCTTCTCTATTTACTTTTATGCCTTTCATGTGTATGGTTAGTATAGTTGTTACACCATAGCATGTGATCTCTGCTCGCATCTAGTGCTCTAGTTATCATATGTGATTAGAGTAGTAATCGATAGTGTAGACATGGTGTCTAGACTATAGGTTACCTAAGATTATGCCCAATCCCATGGTTAGTTGTGGTAGCCCCATGGGTGACAGCTCTACTAGGCCATTGTAATCCGCCATGTTTGAGTTGGTGTTCGTACAGCTTTAGGTAGCCTTTCCCTTACTATGCTTTCTCATCCCCCTCAAGAGTCAGAAAGGTATTGCTGCTCCAAAGTGTTAATGTGTGTGATTCATATATCTACCCATGCTTAGTTATACCTTCTAGTCTAAAACTAGAATAGAACCAAAGTAATAGAGAATTATCTAGGAACCTTGAACTCACATGTTGTCCTCTTAGCTTAGGTAGACTACTCATTTATTTTATCATGGAATTCTCATATGCGGGCGTTATTATTCATAACTCTTATCATTATCATCACTTACCCCTACTTTATGTTAGTTGGTCTACTAGTTAGTAGATACATAATAAGTTAATTATCAACTTCTTTAACCATTGTTTCTCTATGGTAAAATATAAATAATGATACCTGGAATACTCCCAGTGAAGTGCCACGATGGTGTTTACACCGAAATTTGTGAAGAGAGTCATAGGGACTCAGAATCTCCCAAGGCCATGTCACCAGAGGATCAATCGTATGTAGATCAAGGCTAGCCGATTTGAACACAAGAGGTAGGATCAGTTTCCTTCAGATAGCGTCGGCAGATAAGGACAGGGGCTATGATTGGCGCCATGACGGGACATGGTGGACTCTACAAAAAGGGAAAGATTAGAGTCCAAGTTATCTTAAATTAGGAATATTTTCGTTTATACCTAAAAAGTTGTAACATATCATGATCAAGTAGGATTCATGTTTAGACCTCGGGGTATAAATACTGAGCCCTGACTATTGTAAGGGACATCCAATCAATCAAATACAAGTTTATTACTTTTTCGGCTCTGGCCACCCCTTAGGAGTAGGAGTAGAGTAGATCTCGGTGAGTTCTTTGGCAAGTATGGCTGCATTGATCCGGTCAACCTCCACTGCTTGTTGTAAGTACCATCATGGTTTATACCTCTATTCGTATGGCTGCATCAATCCGGTCGACACCCACTGCGACTCTGGTATAAGCTAGTTATCGATTCTTGTCTAATTCATGTATGGCCTATGTGATTCTGCCTCACACCCACTGTTCGCCTAAACGGTCGTTTAGCCCGTTTAAACACCGTGTAAACGCTACACGGTGGTGCGCCGTTTCTGTTTAATCACCCGTTTACCCCGTTTAATTGGCCGTTTAGCTCGTTTAATGTGACGTTTTGCCCGAATAATGGCTAAACGGTAGGTGACCGACTGTTTACCGTTTAGCGTTTAGGAAAACACTGCTCACACCCCACTGCTTGAATTAGATTAAGGTCAAGTTATTGGCTCTACCTTAGAATGGCAGTCTTTGGTAGATTCATTAAGTTACCGATATTGCTTATTGCTTCCATTGTTTATTTAATTACAGCAATATTACTCTGTCCGATTGAGATTGATTTAGATCGACCTTATATCTTATTTAACCCATCGTTTGCTAATTCAAAACTAATCTAATCTTGCACCATAAACGATGAGTTATGCTTTTATCGGCCATTTTATATCAATCTTAATCGTGCATAGCGTGTGGTTAAGGCATGTTCGATCTTGAGTAGATCTATTGGTTAGCGAGAACTGTTTCATGGCCCATTATCATGGCCTATGGGATTCTGCCTCTCACCCCACTATTAACATTGTGGAGTGGGGATCACCAACTGGCAGATCTATTTTTGAGAAGGCATGACCTTAACTGTGCGTTATGCCTGAATCGGCTATTTAGCCGATATCGTATGCTTTCACGAACAATTCGCATTATGAGATTGTTGAAGTAGAGATAAATTGAAAGATATGTTAGCCCCATGATCTTATTATTGTATTATGGCCTGCATGATTCTGCCTCATGCCCCACTGATATTAGTAATGAGTTAGGGTCGTCGAGTCTATTGTTATTTCTATGACCTGCATGATTCTGCCTCATGCCCCACTAGTCATAGCGATAGATGAGATCTAACATGTTCATTAGATTTATCTTTATCAAACGGTTTAGTGGTGTTGAATTGTTTCTTTATATAAAAGGAGTTCGGTTACTCACAATCATTGGCTCGTTATGAACTATTCATCGTCAATATCTTATTGCCATTGATTAACATTTGTTCGATTAATGATGTACATCCTGGATGATAACCGATTCTTCTTATACTACCCTATGAGCTTTAATCGATTCATCTTTATGAATATACCAGAATCGGCTATTTAGCCGATCTCCTCGCATATCGGCTCTCATAGCCGCACAATTGGGACTGTCTGGCAACACCAGCAAGTTCCGCCCTTAATTACTGATGAACTTTCTCTCCTTATCAATTATAGGGTCAAATTGACTGGCATGCCTCGGGAGGATTTGCGTAGGATTGACCATCCCTATGTTGAAGCTAGGCGGATCCGCTCAACCGAGCGGACCCTTTCGGCTTGCTACGTGTGTCCTCAGCACAGAATGTAATTTTGTGTCGACACACGTTTCTGGCACGCCTAGTGGGACCCCACAATCATCATGGTGGTTCACAACAACAATGACATCCTTATGTTGCATTATGAAGATCTACCTGATGGAGACAAGGAAGTCATCAATGAAGCTACAGAAGAATTTTAGAATAAGTGTCTGTTGTCCTACTTCAAAACACATGACAACACAACTATTCAGAAATTTCCACTACCAAGAGTTCTACTACACGGGCAAATAGATATAGTAGAAGCTGAAGATAGACATTTCTTTATGGAAGCCATGGACAAATCTATTCAGGATGCTCTATCAAGCCGCAATGAAGCTCTTATTGACGCATTCCACAATGCAATGAAAGAAGCGATTCACGGATTCCCAATTGGTCAAGGTGGACCGATTTATTATGATATTCTAGATCCGTCTACCCAAGGGACTAATCAAGTCGGTACTAGCCATCAAGAAGCCACACTAGCTGGTAATGGTAATGTCCAGATAGCTTAAGGATCACCTAAATAAACTCAAGGAGTTGCTGCGAATCAGACACAGTACAATTCTGGACCACCAGTACAGCATGTGCAACAGTCGACGGGGCAAAATCAGAACTAGGTGATCAATTTTGGCACAACATGCCACATACCATCGTTGGCTCGAAAAATAGCACCATCAGTTTAGAAGATTCACAGGGATATAGATCCTTATGTCTACAATCAAAGACTTCAAGCAGCCAACCAGCAAAAGACCAAGTAGATCAAGATTCCATAGGGGTATCACTATGGCACAGCTTACAAAACCATTGACATGATGCCAAATCCAGGGTACCAAGGCACGAGGGAATTCAATGCACAGATGGGTCAGCAAGTATAGAGGAATCCAAATTCAAACGCTGATGAGTTGCTGCTAAGGGTGACTAAAGTGATGAAGAATTAGTTCGGTCTGAAGCCAAGAGGGGTGGCCTTTTCGTACAAATGCCCATATCCAGAGTGGTATGATTTGGTCGCTCTCCCCACCAATTACAGGCTCCTAGAATTTGCTAAGTTCACTAGCCAAGATAGTACAAGCACAATAGAGCATGTCAGTCGGTATCTTACGCAATTAGGCAAAGCATCAATTGAGGATGCCCATCGAGTTTGATTCTTCTCTCTATCCTTATCAGGGCCAGCCTTCACTTGGTTTGCATCATTGGCAGTTAATTCTATTGCCAATTGGGCTGATCAAGAGAAGAAATTTCATACGTATTTTTACACTGGGACTGGAGAAAAGAAGATTACCGATCTGACAACTATGAGACAGAGAACTAATGAATTAGGAACTAAATTTCTTTAGAGGTTCTGAGAAGTCAGGAACTTGTGCTTCTCTCTGAACTTGGCCGATGATCAACTAACTGCTTTAGTTGTCCAAGGGATATTGCCTATGTGGAAAGAGAAGCTACTAGGATAAGATTTTGACAACTTAGGTGAATTGGCTCAACGAGTGACAGCACTTAATAGCCAATTCCAGAGCATACATAGAGATACCCGATTCTAGAAGAGTACCTCAGTGGCTGAGGCTTATGATCCATACTCAGTTAGTGACTGCTATGAAGATGAAGAAGAAGATGTTGCTGTAGATGAGTGGAATTGGGGCAAGAAGACAGTGATGGTGCCAAATCCTTGGGGGAGAGGAGTCGAAGAAAGCTACGATTTTGATGTCACCAAATCTGATAAGCTCTTCGATTTCTTGCTTGAAAAAGGACAGATCAAGTTGCCTGATGGTCATGTCATGTTGCCTCCTGATCAATTGAAGAATAGGAAGTTTTGCAAGTTCTATAATGCCACCTCTCATTCCACTAATGAATGCAGAATCTTCAGGCAGCATATACAGAGAGCCATTCAGCAAGGGAGGCTCAAGTTTGATATGCCTCGAAAGATGAAAATTGATGATGATCCTTTCCCGGGAGAACAGAACATGGTCGATGCCAGGCTATTCAAAGGAAAGACCAAAGTCCTAACATCGACCAAATCGAAAGAAGCTAGAATAGTTGATCCCAATTTGCAAGTATTGGCTGACGAGTACAAAGAGCTTAGGAGGTGGGAGTACTGAACAAAATAGCCGATATGAGCAGGGGGCACATCGAAGACAGAGACGACAAAGCCATGAGTCACATCTCAGATCTTGTTGAATAAATGGCAGCGGCAGAAAGAAAGAAATTATCAACGTTGGTTAGAAGACCAAACGTACCAGCATCAGCTAGAAGAGGAGAGGCATGAAAGAGAATAGGCCAAAATACATTGGAATTGTCCTTTCTTCAGATATTGCTGGAACAAAGGTTTGAAGTTGCCTACCAGGCATGACTATCCAGAATGTAGTGATCGATACCAGGAGTATAGGCAGTCTCAAGCCAACCGCCGATCTACCCATGTTCAAGATACTTACCATCATAACATGGATCGGCGCTTAAAAAATAAGAGTGTTCATGATCAGCTTGGGAAAAGAATCATTGATCAAGATTGGGCTGATCATGAAAAGGAAAGGAATGAAAAAGGATATATGTGGCAGGAAAACCAGTGGTGCCCAGGGGATTTGACGAGAAGCCAAAAAAGAAGGGTGCAACGCCTAAGGAATAAAGAGATGGAGCAGGCTCGGGCACCCGGTAAAACTCAAGTATGGCGCACCAAGCAAATAGCCGGTAGAAAGCAACCATCGGCTAATGTTCAAATGGTTTTCATGTTGCCATCGGAATTCAGGGCTCTGGCAGATCAAGAAGTTTATTCGGATTTCAATGAATCAGAGTATGAAGAGATAGTTGCCAAGTTGACGGTCATGCAGCAAGCAGTATTTGACAGACCAGTTAAACATCGGCACCTAGAAGCGTTATATATGAAAGGTCTTATTAATGGGAAGCCGATGAACAAGATGCTAGTGGACGGAGGTGCTTCTATCAATCTTATGCCTTATACTACTTTCCGTAAGCTTGGCAAAGGACCAGAGGATTTGTTGGAAACCGATATGATGCTCAGAGACTTTGGAGGTAATACATCCAAGACATGGGGGGCAATAAACGTTGAACTGACAATTGGGAGTAAAACTCTACTCACCACGTTCTTTGTCATTGATGGGAAAGGATCATACAGTTTACTCCTCAGTCGTGACTGGATTCATGCTAACTGTTGTGTGCCATGGACTATGCATCAATGTTTGATTCAATGACATGGAGATGATATCGAAGTGGTTCGTGCTGATGAGTCTGTGAGTATTGCAACAGCCGATCCAGTCTTTTGGGAGTTAGGAGATTTCAAATGTTTCTCTAGCAAGACATGGGAAGGAGGCTTCATTAAGATCAGCAATGAGAGCCAACAGCCGATGCAAGCAATCGGCTCTGAGAGTTTGTTTTAATGGAAGAAATCGAAGCTTCACGTCGGCCATCGGGATAGAGGAAATAAGCATTAGTTCTGAATATAAAGATAGGCCAACGTATGAATGCTAAATGGAATTATAAGTGTGATTTAGAGTTGAAGGATTTTATGAGGAGTTTCTGTTTCGCTCAAATGGAACGCTTGACCCAGGTTGATTACTCGTCTGACCTTTTATACTAAGAAATTCTACGGGACGTTATCCATCTGATTAACAACTAGTAGCCGATTCGTTCTTAGCTCTAATAGCCGGTACCAGGAAGGTATCGCCTTTAGCTCAAAAAATGAAAATCTTCAAGAACAATAAAAGCCGATACGACAAGTATCGCTTACAGAGCAGAAGGAAAAGCAAAAACAAGGACAGTTACACACAAAGACATTTGCACTGAGGCACATTCATGAAAGAGAAGTCTTTGTTCATTGTTTCCCCTAAGTACAATCTAGCTAAAGATTTTATTCACCACATCCTGGGCGGATGTGATGTCCACGATGGCCTCTACCACTACAACAAATTCTTCCATTAAGTCCTCATGTTCCTCAGGACCATCACCTACTAGGAAACCAGTCTCCATGGCATAGAGCTCATACCCTATCCAAACCTACGCCGCGGTCAGCGCCACTGATGCGCCATGACGAACACCATGAAGGGTGATTTCATGGACATGGACCAGGATATCTTGGAGACAAACGTCGATGGAGGAACCCTGAGCATTAATAGCATCTATGGCCACATTCACCGCCAGTTGAAGAGATTCCAACTATGCTGTCAAGGCTGACAATCATGAGAACAAGAAGACGGTCAAGATAAAGGCAATGAAAGGCAAAACAAAAGCCTTCATGGGATTCATCTTACCTGCCACCATGGCGTCGAATTCGGCCAGCCGCACTCAGACGGCGTTGGCCTCCTCCTCAGCCACGTGAAGGGTGGCCTAGGAAACCCCGAGGTGAATCTCTAGTTGGCCGTTCTCCCAAGTCACCTTGGAGCAACGGTTTTGGGCCATCCTCCACTCATGAAGATAGCATCGGGCGTCGTCGCCGTTGTAGGAATCAAAAGAATTTGACGATGAGGCCAGCACAGAAGATGTCGTCAGAAGGCCCGCCGGCCTTCGAGAGGGGATGAAGACTATCATTCACATTGAACCTACAGGCAAGTCAGAACTATTCATCATCACGAACAAGAAATGTTGATCTCACCTCATGCGTCGAAGATGCTGGTTCATTGGCATTCTCCCCTCCGGGACTTCCTCCGCCACACGTTTACCCCGGCCATCTTCGCTGGCCATGGAGAATGATTGGATCTATGAAAGCAGGAAATGAGAACCGCTATAGGATTTCGACAGGCGAAGAAGAGCGGAGAAACAGTTGCTAGTTGGGATGTATTCGAGGCCGAAACCACCAACTGGTATTTGAAGACCTGAAGTGAAGGGACGGACATCTCAGGACGCGTAAAAGGCAGCAACAATTAATGTAAGGCGAGGCATCACTTCACTAATGATGACGGGAATATGACACTAAGCAACTGAAAGGCAGGAAATCGAAGGGTTCTCTTGACAAAAGCCGTGTTTTCAGATTTAATCGAACCTGAGGCATGGGTTGGCTATATTAAATCGGCTCCTTAGCCAAAGGAGAAGGCGCGAATATAATTGATTCTACACAAGATGCGTGAATCTCAAGTACTAGAAAATCCTGGGCCACTCTCGGTATTTCCAGTCAAACGGCATCAACTCCCATAGGTTTTTGACTTCCCAAACTGATCTAGAGATACTCTTGAAGAACAAGCTTATAACAATCGGAGGGAAAGATAGCCGGTATGGTCACCTAATCAAGAGTAACTTTATCGACTCCGATAGTGCGTGCTTGATACATTTTGGAGATCATTAGAAAGAAAAGAAGGTTCATTAGAGCGATCAGAGAGGGAATATTTGAAGGAATACTGCCCTAATATTTGGATTAATACTTGAAAACCAATTTGCTCGGCTATCAGCCCTAACAGCCGATACCAGAGAGGTATCGTGTCTAGCGCAAAGGAAGAACCCAGAGGGGTGAAAGACCAATACGGTGCATGTCGTTCATGGGGGTAAAGCGAACATGGATAGAGCGATATGTATAGTATGAAGTACAAATCAAAGGCAGAATCACTCAAGGAAATTATTTGCTAAATATCACCTATTGCAAGCTACTGGTCAGAAAACACTTTACATACTATATCGTCAGCCAGGGTATTGAAAGCTACAGAGTTGGTGGCATTCACAAAATCTTTAGCCAAGCACTCATGATCCTCAGGGTGCACTGCATCTAGAAAACCATGAGGAAGAAGCCAAAGATTATGGCCTGAACGGGCTTGTGCAGCAGCCAATGCCATGGCAGCACCATGGCAAACGTCATGAAGGGCGACCTCCTTGACACGATTCAGGATATTGTGCAAGCAAACCACTGGAACGGCACCCCTGGCATTGACAAATCCTGCAGCATGGTCCACAGCTGATCAGAGACTCTCTAGTTGGGTGGATAAATCTAAAGGATTCAAAGGGGAGATGATTAGAGCCTTGAAAATGAAACTAAAAGAAGGAAGAGGATGTGATATGTGTCTTATCCATGATTCTGGCCTCGGCCTTGGCCAACCTGTCCTCCACTGAATTGACTCTGGGAGGCAATCGACATCTAGCCATGGCCAGGGCCGATTCTACGAGAGAGAGGCATTCAGCGAGGCTCTGACCATGCTGATCGATGGAGACGAGCAGATCATCATCGTCAATCTGCCTCCTCTGACAGCAGGGAAACTAGCGACGAGCTAGCGACGAAGAGGGCCCCAAAGGCCGAACAGAATTGGCCCTATTTCTTGAGGCAGTGAGGGCGCCATGAGTTGTACCCTCCTGGTGGTAAAGGCACTGATGTGATGATGTGGGTCCATCAAGGGCCTCCTCAGCAAACCTCTTGTTGTTCTCCATGATTTCAAAACTATGGGAGAATGGGAATTGCACTAAGGATGTGGAAGGATTGATTTGAAGTGAGTTGATCCCCAGCCATGGCCCGTAATATATAGCCTAGGGAGATGGGAAGGAAATTTTTGCTGGGGGTGTGAAATCGAAAACGGAAATGGATCAACACTCTGGAAATTCGGGGAACGGATAACGAAGGGGTAACAGACTCGAACTCATCGCGTCCCCAGATCACAATGCCATATGATGGATACGAAGAATTTACACTGACCAAAGGTTGACCTACCAAGGCTTCTTTGGATTGAAGAGAGTTTGAGTCTCCATAAGGCTGAAACTCACCATGGACCAAGTGACATCGGCCAGTTGTTTGAAAAAATAAATAGAGGGGAAGGTGATTAACGCATTTTGGCCCTCATGAACACTAGAGCAGCTTTGCGGGCATGGAAAGAAAACTTGAATGATATCACAATGATTCTTTTAGCCGCAAAAGCTAGTCTTCTTGCTCAGTGAGACGCTAAAATGAGTGACACAGTCACCCTATACACAAGAATTCTTCTGGCCGCTCGAGATCTTGATAGAAAAAGGATAGACCATGGGGGATCCAATGGAGTCGAGAACACTCGGAGAGGCAGACAGAAAGGAGACATGGCTAAATTGTCGAGTTTGTTCTCGCTAGGGTCGAACAGACATTCTATAGCCGACCTGGAAGAATTAGTCTAAGGGCCCATGAAACAACAATGCTCCATAAAGGTTTTTGAAGCATGGGCTCATGAGCTGACATGAACGGCAACAAACAGTAGACCCCAGATCAAGATTCTTCACCCATGACTACAAACCTATCGAGGGCGTTGAGATGGTAATTTTGGAATAAAATTCTTTTATCCCAAAATTGGGGGGCATGTGTTTACACCGAAATTTGGGAAGAGAGTCATAGGGACTCGGAAGCTCCCAAGGCCATGTCACTAGAGGATCAATCGTATGCAGATCAAAGCTAGCTGATTTGAACACAAGAGGTAGGATCGGTTTCCTTTAGATAGCACTGGCAGATAAGGATAGGGGCTATGATCGGCGCCAGGACGGGACATGGTGGACTCTACAAAAAGGGAAAGATTAGAGTCCAAGTTATCTTAAATTAGGAATATTTTTGTTTATACCTAAAAAGTTGTAACATATCGTGATCAAGTAGGATTCATGTTTAGACCCCGGGGTATAAATACTGAGCCCCGACTATTATAAGGGACATCCAATCAATCAAATACAAGTTTATTACTTTTTCGGCTCCAGTCACCCCTTAGGAGTAGGAGTAGAGTAGATCTCGGCGAGTTCTTCAGCAAGTATGGCTGCATCGATCCGGTCGACCTCCACTGCTTGTTGTAAGTACCGTCATGGTTTATACCTCTGTTCGTATGGCTACATCGATCTGGTCGACCCCCACTACGACTCTGATATAAGCTAGTTATCGATTCTTGTCTAATTCAAGTATGGCCTATGTGATTCTGCCTCACACCACACTGCTTGAATTAGATTAAGGTCAAGTTATCGGCTCTACCTTAGAATGACAGCCTTTAGTAGATTCATTAAGTTACTGATATTGCTTATTGCTTCCATTGTTTATTTAATTACAGCAATATTACTCTGCCCGATTGAGATTAATTTAGATTGGCCTTATATCTTATTTAACCCATCATTTGCTAATTCAAACTGATCTAATCTTGCACCATAAACGATGAGTTATGCTTTTATCGGCCGTTTTATATCAATCTTAATCGTGCATAGCGTGCGGTTAAGGCATGTTCAATCTTGAGTAGATCTATTGGTTAGCGAGAACTGTTTCATGGCCCGTTATCACGGCCTGTGGGATTCTGCCTCTCACCCCACTATTAACACCGTGGAGTGGGGATCGCCAACTGGCAGATCTATTCCTAAGAAGGCATGACCTTAACTGTGCGTTATGCCTGAATCGGCTGTTTAGCCGATATCGTATGCTTTCACGAATAGTTCGCATTATGAGATTGTTGAAGTAGATATAAATTGAAAGATATGTTAGCCCCATGATCTTATTATTGTATTACGACCTGTATGATTCTGCCTCATGCCCTACTAATATTAGTAATGAGTTAGGGTCATCGAGTCTATTGTTATTTCTACGGCCTGCATGATTCTGCCTCATGCCCCACTGGTCATAGCGATAGATGAGATCTAACATGTTCATTAGATTTATCTTTATCAAACGGTTAAGTGGTGTTGAATTGTTTCTTTATATAAAAGGAGTTCGATTACTCACAATCATTGGCTCGTTATGAACTATTCATCGTCAATATCTTATTGCCATTGATTAACATTTGTTCGATTAATGATGTACATCCTGGATGATAACCAATTCTTCTTATACTAACCCATGAGCTTTAATCGATTCATCTTTACGAATATACCAAAATCGGCTATTTAGCCGATCTCCTCGCATATCGGCTCTCATAGCCGCACAATCGGGACTGTCTAGCAACACCAGCAAGTTCTGCCCTTAATTACTGATGAACTTTCTCTCCTTGTCAATTACATGGTCAAATTGACTGGCACACCTCGGGAGGATTTGTGCAGGATCGACCATCCCTGCGCTGAAGCTAGGCGGATCCGCTCAACCGAGCGGACCCTTTCGGCTTGCTGCGTGTGTCCTCGACACAGAACACAATTTTGTGTCGACAGATGGTATTCTGTGCGTTTGCAGAACTTCTAAATTCTATTTTCATTAATAAATACCAACACGTAGTGATGTAGTGAGGGTGCTAGAGAGTGTTTGGGTGCCTACCGGGGCCTCACCGGTGATGGCCAATGGTCATGGTGGCTCAACAGGGAGGGTGTCCCAGTGATAGCGTGATATAGAGCGAGAGAGAAGGCTAGAAGTGGTGGAGAGGTGGAGGGATCTAGGACTCACCTACCACTTCCATTGGCCAGAGATGTAGCGAGGAAGAGGAATTTGGAGGGCGGCTTCAATGGCGACGACGGCACCCGATTTGGGGAAAATCAGGACAGAGCCTAGAGGAAGAGGGGAGAGGAGAAATATAGAGGGAGATGAGGTGTTCTAGCTCCTAGCGGAGCTCAGAGTGGTGGTGGTAAGGCCAGCCATGGCGGTGCTCAGCGTCGGGATCCTTATCCACTCACTGAGATATTTCAATGGATGAGCGTATGCTCGAACGGCAATGGTGGTTCGCCATAGTGCATCCTTATCTGTGCGCTTGCTCAGGAGCTTGGAGCATGGCTTGGACGACAATGGTTGAACGAGTTCATCTTGCCATATGGTCATGGTGGAAAGGGAGGCAGAGAGGAGGGGAGAGTGCGTGGTGGGGCCAAGAAGGTTAATTCAGCTAGCGTGGGATTAATTACCTTCCCAATTCTCTATGTGGGCAGGTCTTGAAGGCAAGATATTTCCAAATTCAGATATACTACACTATACACGCAGATCCGGTATTTCATATACATGAAGAATTATTTTGAAAGAGGTTGACCTTCTGAAGGAGGGGATCATATGGAGAATTTGTAATGGTGAAAGTGTGAGAAGTTAGGAGGACCCATAGTGCCTAAAGGGTTGACAAGAAAGCCGGCTACACCTAAGGGAGCTAACCTCTTGATAAAAGTTAGTGAGCTTATCAACTCTGTAACAAGTGAATGGGATGAGCAAATTATACGTGAAATATTTTGGCCGGAAGGTGCAAATGAGATTTTAAGAATACCAATTGCTGAAAATTGGAGGATTGGGCCACATGGTACTTTGATGCAAAAGGTTTATTTCCTAACAAATCTGCCTATAAGGTTGCAGTGGCAAGAAGAGATACATTGGCTGGTTGGGATGCTTTTAGGGATTGTTAGGGATGACAATGGTTTCGAATGGGCAAAATATGGAAACTCAAAGTGCCTAACAAAGTCAAAATGTTTATGTGGCATTTTGCTCATAATAGTTTACCAGTAAGAAGAAATTTAGCAAGGCACGGTCTTGTCATTGACACGAGGTGTCCCGCCTATACAATGCTTGATGAGGATAGCGGGCATCTCTTTTTCAAGTGCAAGCATGCTAAACTATGTTGGCGCCTAATGAATTTGGAACACATCAAGGTCAATTGTTGAATTGTGGTTCGGCATGGGAAACCTGTAATCTTATTTGGAAGCTAGAAAAAGATACTAAATTGAAGGTTATAATTTTCCTTTGGAGGTGCTAGTCAGCGAGAAACAAGGCCAATGATGGGGGAAGTATGCTGATGAAATTCATAATTCTGTCAATTACTTCCAAATGGAGTTTGAAAAACTAAGTGTGCCTGAGAAGAAAATAATTCAAGCTTCCAAAGATAATTGGAAGCCACCACCTGAGGACATATATAAAATTAATATCGACAGAGAGTCTGATCCAAAGGCAAGAATAGGAGGTTGGGGCTTTGTTGTCCAGAATAATTATGGTGAGTTGCTTGCTGTAGGGGCTAGAAAGATCAACAATGCAGCTTAAGCTCTACACACTAAGGCGATGGCGACATGCAAAGGTTTACTTTTTGCTTCACAAATGGGCATGTCGCGCATCATCCTAGAGATGGATGCTTCTGTATTGGCCCGCTCTTAAAGTGAATGGAATTGATCGAAGTGGTGTTGAAGGCCTTATACAACAAGCCCAACAAATAATGCGATCTGAGTTTTCATCATACGTTATCTTAAACTAGAGCATATGTTGTAACAAGGTGGCTGATGCTTTGGCTGCTTATGGAGTTTGTATGTTGTCCTCTGATGCTGAGTTGTTAACCAGCCAAAGTCCTGAGTTTATAAGTGAACTTGTTTTAGACAATTTGCCTGAACGTTGTGTCCAATGAAAATGTGATTTGCCTTTAAAAAACCTTCTCCTTGATTCCTCCAAAGAAAATGCTAGCCTCTCCTCTCCGCTCATCGCCGAGCACCCGGACGCACCCATGTGGACATGGCCCCTAGCCTGCTCTGGTGGTGCACTGGCGCGGAATGCCCTTAGCACCGTTGGCCCCCGAGCAAGCTGGGCACGTCGAACCCTAGCGTAGGTGTGTTTATGACGATGGAACACTAGGACGAGCACTGCATGTTGAGACAAACGGGTAGAAGAGAGAGAAATCATATTCATACATGGAATGGAACTAAAGATGATGTAAACTACTACCTTAGGCTTCATTTGGGAGGCGGACCAGATAAACCCAGGGTGCGGAAGCCCCTCACGGGGATTTTGGTGGACCTTCATTTTCTAGGGAAGATTTCCCCCGTCCCGCCCCATCATTTGGAAGCAGGGCTGGTTAGCCCAGGGTGTGTTTGTCTGTTGATTTGACCGAGTAAACTACAGCCTATCCTTGGGCTAATAAAAGCAAAGCACTTGTTTTCCTATAATTTTTTTTAACAAGGAAAGTGAATATGGGAGCAAGGAAAACAAGTGCACAAGCTATATATATATATATATATATATATATATATATATATATATATATATATATATATCAGAAAAATAAAAAAAAGATCAACGAAAATTATGAGAAAAACAATACATCGTTAGCACTGGAGATAGAAGGCTAATAATGCATCGGCATGGACTTAAAAATACACATAGAAATATGCCAAAATCAAGGGGAAAAATGAAAAATTCAAAGACCGTAAGAGAGATAAAAAATCAGTTAATTTAGAAAATAATTACATGCACTGTATCATCCTTAGCGCTTAAATAAGTAGCCAAAAACTCAGTACTCCATATAGAACTTGACTCTGAACATAGGTTTCAACATGATGTTCTTCAGTTTTGTCTTAATAATGATGATGTAGTATTACTTCTGAAGCCAACTCAAATAGAGCATCAAACAAACTAACAAGTTGATTAAATTCATACATAAGTTATTTTTGCCATCTAATCCAACAAAGCTAATCTATGGCTTTCAAATGGTCATCTCCATCCGCTTGCCAAGTTGAGGTGAGGTTAAATCCCTTGTACCAACACTTCCTATCATCAAGAAGACAAAATTTTAGAATCATATGTGACGAGTGTTTCATATCAGTGCGTTTGTGTAATCAATTAAACATGTAAGTTGCAGGAGCTAGTAATTCCTGTGACAAAAACAAAAACACAAGCTGAAAGCTAGGAGCCAGTGACCACTATGTACTTGCTGGTGATAGCACATTAACCAAACCTTACACCATTAAATTTAATACAAAAGTTATTTACTAATTCTACCACTAGGCAGATCAAATCTTTCCCATGGAAATACAGATAAGAATATAGATAACTATAAAAATATAGATAACTCTATGTTGGTAGCACATCACCACTACAAGTCAGTCCAATGAAATCCAACAAGATATAATTGCACTGCAAGTACACTGCAGTTTCATAATAGATTAAAGCTTGCATCTTTCACTGGCCACACTGAAATAGGAAATATAGACAGTAGTGTACTCAAACGTGGGTTTACCTTTGAAACAGAATCGCACTTCTGCACCAGTTAGTCACTGGGACATCTATAATTAATGAGGCAAGCATCATCTCAGAATACAGGTTTAGTTTAGATGATCTAATGCTACAAGAGAAGAACACTAAGACAACAAGCAAACATACCTATGAATTTTTTTTCTTTAGCCAAATTAGTCGAACAGCTGGATTCTTTGTCATCATAAATATTTGTCGATTCATCTCAGATTGAAAGAGCTCATCAGCATCTGCCTTCTGCTCATTAGTTAGGTCTTCCATGCTTTCCACAACAGCAATGCACTTTTGCACAGAATACTCATCTCTTTTTTTCTTCTTCTCATCTAGTTTTTCCTAATTTTTCTCCATCCGGATCTTTCTAATCTCTATGAATTCGCCGAGTTTAGCAGCCATTTGACTTTGCTTGCATTTTTTTCCACTACCACTTTCTTGCTCCTCTAGATTGAGATAGGTTGGTGCAGATTGCACTTTATATCGAAGACCTCATTGACTTTCCTATGAATTGTCTCACCGCTGTGTTGGAATGCTTTCTTCAGCGTTTCAATGCTAATTCCAAAATGTAACAGGAAATGCATCTCTCTTCCACAGCAAATAGCATTGCTACACTAGACCACTCTGTGAATGTACTTAGTCTCTACTACCACTACTACTATAGAAACAGAATACAACTTTCTTCGTTAGATATAGATTGATCTAAGTTGAACCATTTGTGAAAAAAAAACCTACTGAGATGTTGCCTGTTCAATGTTTCATACTGTAGTGTCATGAATTCATTGAAAGAAAACATGCCTTTGTCTCCGTTTAATTCTGAAATAGCTTGAGAATTATCATGTGTAGAAAAAAAATACATAATTCGCTTGCATTACAAAAATCTTGTGATAGTTAATCTATGCAGCAGACATTATAGTTTCTCATCGTGCTTGCAGAATGGCATCTGCACAACAATCTTCTAGGAAATATCTATATTTGCAACAGACTATTGGCTCTGAGAAATTTCATGTATTAGGGAAAGAAAACTCCTAGGCACATTATAGTTGGTTGATAAGCGCATTTGTTTTGGTCTAGTGTAGTGGGATTAGAAAACTGCATGCAGTCTTCTATTTTAGCTCTCACTGAACTATTTAGAAACCTATCTAGATATCAAGATATGTTTTGGGCAACTAAAGAGTGTCACAATTTGTCTTTAAAAAAATACTTACTAGGCCTTTGCAACTCACCAAACATAATCTAATAATGAACTATTTTCCTTTGTGCAACATCAAAATACAAACATAATCCTAAACAATACATTTTTTATACACTCAAGACTGAGTAAACAATCAAATCACAGCAGCACAACCCTCTCTTCATGATGAATAATCAAATCACATGATCCTGCATCAACCCTTTCACAAATAGCATTCAGCATTGAGCACATACCAGATCAGCAAGCAGCCATCGAGCTTGTTGACGCCGCTGAAGTTTACCTCGGTGAGGATGGCCTAGAACTTGAGCTGACATCAAACCAAAAAAACTTCAGAATCAGCAGATCTAGGAGATGGGCGCCATAATCTCCCACAGAACCTCGACGACCTCTTACTCGCGCCCGTCTCATCACCGTACAAATCAGACCTAGGAGGGGAACTTGGACGGGTTCTTGGAGCTAACCTGGAGTAGATCTTGAAGATCGGACGGAGGTGGTGGTGGTCGCGAGGCCGGCAACGGAGATGAGGAAGAAACCGGCATGGGGCGAGCTCGGCGGCGGCGATGGGGGGCGACGACGGTGGCGGCGGTGCTTCCTCTTCATCGCCCTCGCTCGCTCGCTCGGGTCGGGGAAGAGCCACCCGGACCCCTGCGTGCGGGACGAGGCGCCCCGGGGAAAGTACGGGGCTCAGGTCGCCCTCTCCCGGGTGATGGGTTTCCAAATGCAAGGGCGCTTCTACACCGGGCTGAAATCCACGTGGGGGACTGGCCCAGGGAAAAGGCGGGAAACCCCGTGGATTGAGTCTTCCAAACGAGGCCTAAGGTGAGTTTAGGTCATTCCTAGCTTCTTTTCCATGTTCTCACCTTGATCTAGAGCTTGATTATGGTTGGCTTGCACGAGGAGCTTTTTAGATCTACATCTCATGGAAAAGAGAGAAGAACTTGAGTTTTTCTATTGTGCCAATTACATTTTCATAGTCTAATTAACTGTTTCTCTAGGTAGAGATGGATAGGGCATGGATGTATGGAAGACGCTCTGATTTATTCATCTCTGAAATTTCCAAGTTTATTGATGTCGCCAAGACTTATGCTGCTACTAAAAGGACAAGACAGATTCGTTGTCCATGCCGTGATTGTGAAAATAAGAAAGTTTGGGAAAATCTGGAGGTGCTCCGAAGGCACTTGATCTAGCAAGGATTTGTGAAGAATTACCTCACTTGGTACCATCATGGTGAGGTAGAAGGCAGTACGACAGTAACAAGCAACCATCCGAATGCTGACCTTTGGGAATGAACAAGTCGATGACGACGATGACGGCGATGATGCTGATTATGGTGGTGGTGGCCTTGGTTTTGATATAGACACTCAGTAGTGCTCTGTAGGGGAACAGGGGAATGAGCAGCAGGTAGTAGATGATGTCATAGATCCAGATATGGAATAAATGTTGTGCCACTTTGAACCTGAAGTGTTGATCGGCAGTGCAAAAGGGTTAGAAAATTTTGAGTTCCTAAAGAGGGCTGCAAAGGACCATGTGTACGTTGAATCAAAAGGGTGTGAGAAGATGTGGATGGTGTTGCGTTTCTTGATTCAACTTCTTATGTTAAAGGCTCAGCATGGCTGGTCCAACAATAGTTTCAATGATCTGCTATCTCTCCTATGCTCTTTGCTTCCTAAGCCTAACTTTGTGCCCAAAAACACTTATGAAGCAAAGAAGCTCATAAATCCATTGTCGATGCGTGTGCAAAGAATCCATGCATGTCGGAACCACTGTATCTTGTACCGTGGTGATCATGCAGATAAAGTGAAATGCCCAAATTGTGGCGCCAGTCGCTACAAAAGTAATGCAGATTTTAGTGGAGACACGGCCGATGCCTCCACTCTAAAGAGGAAGAGGAATGGGGAGAAGAAAGTTGATCCTCCCCAAGTGGAAGATGACACTTGTATAGGGGTTGACGGGAGAAAGGTTCTCACCTTGGTGATGTGGTACCTTCCAGTGATTGATCGATTGAAGAGTTTGTTCTCTAATCCAAAGAATGCTAAACTGATGACATGGCATGCTGATCGGCCTGATAAGGATGATGGTAAGCTTCGTCACCCCTCCGATGCTCGCTAATGGAAAACTTTTGATGCCGCGCATCCAGAATTTGCCAAAGACCCTAGAAATGTAATTTGTGTTAAGCACCGATGAGATGAATCCTTTTGGTGAAAGAAGCAGCACACACAGCACATGGCCAGTGATCCTAACCATATACAACCTCCCCCATGGCTATGCCACAAGCGAAAGTACCTTTTCCTAACCATCCTCGTACAAGGGCCAAAGCAACCAGGAAACGACATAGATGTTTCCCTTGAGCCTTTGTTGCAAGATATGAAGAATCTATGGGAGGCTGGGTTCAAGATTTGGGATGAACAACGACAGGAGTACTTCACACTAAAAGCCATTATTTTCGTAACAATAAATGATTACCCCGCGTTGTTTGCCCTATATGTCCAGATAAAAGGAAAGACAGCATGCGTAGTGTGTGTTTCTGGGACATCATTCTTGTACCTTCCCGGAACAAAAAAGACTGTTTACATGCGTCATCGGCATTGGCTGTTGAAGGCACACAAGTATCACAAGTTGTTGGAGTATTTTGATAATATAATCGAGAAAGATACTGCACCACGATGTCCAACCGGAAAGACTGTGTATGAGATGGTGCGGAAGGTCAAGATCAAATTTGGGAAGAAGTCACTACATGGATGCAGCAACAAAAAGAACAATTCTCCTTTCATTGTTGAGGGTGTGCCATTCAAGAAGATGTCTCTTTTCTTCGAATATTTGGAGTACTGAACAGAACTGGTGGTGCACCATGCCATCGATGGTATGCACGTAGAGAAGAATGTGTTCGAGAACACCGTAGGACTATTGGACCTATTAACCAAGAAAAAGGATGGACTGAGGTCACGCACTGACTTGGCTGCACTAGGTATCAGGCCAGAGCTTCACCCAGAAGATCGTGGCAATGGGAAAAAATATCTTCCCCCTGCTAGCTACAACCTAACAACAGATGAGAAGAAGGGTATTTGCAAGTGCTTGCAGGGGTTGAAACTGCCTACTGGTTTCTCATCGAACATTAGAAAACTAGTATCGATGAAAGACTTAACTATAACCAACTACAATTTGCACGATTGCCATGTGATGATGACAGTATTTCTCCCTATTACGATAAGGTGTATCAAACCAGTCCACGTAAGGATGGTTATCACACGGATGTGTTACTTCTTTAACGTGATTTCACACAAGGTGATAGATCATGATGAATTGGATCATCTTCGGCTGTTCGTGGCTGAGACTCAAGCCCAGCTCGAGATGTGCTTCCCTCCATCATTTTTTGATATCATGGAGCATCTCATGATTCACATCGTTGACCAGATAACTGAACTGGGTCCAATGTATTTTCATCAGATGTGGACGTACGAGTGATTCATGTCTATTCTAAATGGACACATGAGGAATAGTGCCAACCTAGAGGGTTCCATGATGGAGAGCTACCATATGGAAGAACATGTTGATTGCTGCCTAGACTACATAAAAGATAAGAGATCGATTGGTTTATCAGAATCACCACATGATGGGAGGTTGTCAGGGTTAGGAAAGTGTGGAATGAGAAGGGTTGTTGAAAAAAGTTATGAAACAGTGGAACAAGCTCATTCCAGTGTTCTACAGCAGCTCACGGTAGTCGGTCCACTCCTTGAGGAACACATGAGTACAGTCCGTGATGAAAGCAATGGGCGATCGGATGAATGGGTAGTTAAACAGCAGAAGCGTACATTCTCCACATGGCTAAAGAAGCAAGCACTATCGGATGGATATTCCACAGAGGAAAAAACCTTAAGGATGTTGGCTGATGGCCCATCAAGTACTGTCACAACATGGCAAGCGTATGACATTAGTGGGTACACCTTTTATACCTCTGCAAAGGATAGCAATAGCGTTGTGTACCAAAATAGCGGAGTTCGGATAGAGGCCATTGATGCATTGGGCCATACAACTAGTTATTATGGCATAATTGAAGATATATGGGAACTAAACTATGGAGGAAATATCAGGATCCCTGTCTTCCGTTGCAAATGGATAAAAGCTTCGGAATTGGACAACTGTGGGTTCACGCTTGTGGACCTAGGCAATGTTGGTTATAAAGATGACCCCTGGGTTCTCGCCGAGCATGTCGCCCAGGTCTTCTACGTAATCGACCTCGAGAAAGGAAAGAAGCACATTGTCATCTCGGGAAAGCAAAGAATTTTAGGTGTTGATGGAGTAACTGATGTTGAGGACTACAATAAGTATGAGGAACTAGAGCTTTTCACAGACCTTCCACAAAGGATGAAGCGTTTAGAAAACAACATCAACAAATCTGTTAAGCCATGGGTGCGCACCAACTGCGCTGGTAAAATAGTTAATGGCTAAAGCAAGCCAGCAAACATGTAATAATTAATGGGACTGCCTTACAGTTGAATGGTGATGGCGGGCTCTTAGGTCGCTAGGAGAAATAGACCACTGAGCTTCAGAATTGTAATATATATGTTGGCTGAATCGGTGATGGCGGGCTACTTAAGAGCCCGTCTGTAGAAACTGGCCCACATTTGTATAGACGACCGCTTAAGTGACCCGCCTGCATCGGTCATGGCGGGCTACTTAAGTGCCTGTCTACAGAAATAGACCCACATTTTTTATAGACGGGCGCTTAAGTGACCCGCCTGCATAGGTGATGGCGGGCTACTTAAGAGCCAGTCTGCAGAAATAGACCACGTTTGTACAGGTGGGCGCGTAAGTGACCCGCCACCACACATGGATCTGCGCTGGCGGTCTGTAAGTGCTGGCCCCCAGATTTACCGTGCCAACGGTGGCCAATACCACCCGCCACCACGGTAAATCAGGGGCGTTAGTACAAACCGTTTTTGTACTAGTGGGAGGTGGAGCGTGGTTCCTCCGCCACAAGCGACAATGACTACAACAACTTCTGGTCGGAGGAGGAGCCTCCGAAAAAGGACGAGGAGGAGGAGGAGGAGGATGACGACGACGATGAGGACCTCCGCTACCCCTCAGGCGATGATGCTGTGGACCAGCCACCTCCGAAGAGGAGTTGTCTAGGGCCGGCCAGCAACCCCAGCGAGACTAGGTCGTCTAGCCAGCCCGCAGTGGTTCCTGCCGGCGGAGCCGAGGCCGCCGACGCCCCAGCCTCTCCACCGCCGTCGCTGGCGGAAGAATCGTCCACCGACGACGACGTCGAGTGAAGCCCCCCTCCCGTTGAGCGAACCCTGCTAGCTCCCTCTCCCCGATGGCCTTGGCAGTAGTAGCTTGTTTTTAGTATCATGTCCTGTGCCTGTTTTTTTAATGTGTTTTTCATTCGCCCTAATCTGCAGCTACTAGAGTTTGCAGTCTGTATGTATTAGGTGTTGCAATCTACTAATGTAATCAGAATCTATATCGTTATTAATGCATCAGTGTTCGTTTAATGTATTAGGAGTTTGTTTTTTCATCATCTAAGTATACACTACGACCAAAATATACCTAGGTTCAGGGTTAAGGTTTATGGCTGAGGTGTTCAAAAAAAAAGTAAGAGCCCAACTATAGTGAAGAATGAGCTTGGAGTTCTTGTTTTATTTAGTGTGTCTGAATATTTATGGTGTTACAACTTGGAGTACTAGTTTAGGGGATTAAGGTTTAGTATTAGGGTCAATAATTATGGATTAGGGTTAGGGTTTATGTTAGGGTGGTTTTGGATTAGTGTTTCAATAGAGATTGGACTGTGATGTTGATAGTAATAGGGTCAGTTTTAATATTAACATTATAATAAGTTCGTACATAATATTCTAGTTAATAAATTAACAATGAATATAGCAACAAAAGGGGGGTTGTTGTCGCCTCAAAGCAATAGGACCGGATCTTACGGTCACAAACAACAAATTCCTGTGCGTTTAAATACCATAAGACCGGATCATCTGGTCCGCCGTCCGCACCGCGACTTGACTATTTTGGTCGTCTCTCGACTTGGCTTCAACTCTTTTTGACTTTCCTTGTCATGCCAATTGAGCTACCATGAACAGACTTGACTGGGCCACGCTACTAACTCATGCGAAGTATGTGTGTACTGGAAGTGTTTTTTTAGACCAGAGGTACTGTAAGTGTCGATAATCTTCATGTCCAAACCCATGTCCAACAAATTGAGGGGTCTCATTGTTCCAACACAAAGTGGGTAACCAAAAAATAATATGCTTCATGACAAACACTAAATACGTGAAATTAAATGTATGAATTGAGATAAATAATTGTGCAGCGCGACCGTCGGGGCTTGGAGGCAGAAGCAACTCCTCGTCGTTGGAGCCAGAAGCAGCTATAGTGGGGCGACGGTGACCGCGCAGGGTCAACGGCATAAGCTGCCCGAGAAGTAGTGGACAGAGTAACTTCAAGCGTCGTCGTCGTTAACACCTTCAAGGCCCATGAGGTACTGGAGTTTAGGGTTAGGCTTTATGGTATCCGTTCCTGTTGTTGTGCCATTAGTGACTTAAGAAGACTGTGTAAAAGAGAACAATGCCGACCAAGTTTAAAAAATAGGTTCTCGATGGTCTAGGGCTTGATTAGGATTAGGGTTAGACGCACTCATGAAGATTTCAAATCATGCCGTCGACGAAGAATGAGCTTGGAGTTCTTATTTTATTTATTATGTCTAGATATTTGTGGTGTTAGAACTTTGAGTACTTGATTGATTAGGGGATTAAGGTCTATTATTAGGGTTAGTTATGATGGTTTAGGGTTAGATTTTATGGTGTTAGGGTGTTTTAGGGTTTAGTGCTATATTTGTGCAGCCAATCATCCCTAAATGGCATATCATGGTTCGAACCACCGAAAGGTCCCTTGATTAGCAATTTTTGCCCACCGGTTAAGTCTGGCTAAATGCCTAAATCCTCATCGGAGGTGCAGGATGTTCCGGTCTCTTATAATGTACATTGACAAGATAATTACATTGCGCAACGGAGGTACATGATGATCCGGTCCTCTCTGTAAGGTTTTGTCCGGTGGTGATTCTTCTTATCACCGGTGGCCTAAACCGGCGGTGATACTCCGCATCACCGGCAGTCTTCAATTGCAACCGGTGGTGATGTTGTTCAGATAAAATTAAAGGGCGCGCGCGCCGTCCTCCCCTCCCCAAAAATTTTAGACCCCGCGCCACTCCGCCGCGCTCTCCCCCCTCCGCGCCGAGCGTCGCCTCTCCTCCGTCCTTTTGCCCCCGGGCCGCACAGCCCCCCCTCCCCCTCCCCCTCCCCGTCCGTGCCGCGCCGCCACTCTTCCCGTCCGTCCGCGCCGTGCCCTCGCCCCCCGTCTTCCCCGCCCCTCTCCACCGTCTGCGCCACACAGCCGCTCCTCCGTCCGCCCCCGCCGCATGCCCCGCTCCGGTTTCCTGCCGCCTTCCACTACCCGGGGCTCCCTCCGCCCTGCTGCGCCACCGCGCCCCTCCGCTGCTCAGCCCCGCGCGCCCTCCGCTAGCTGCTCAGCCCCCACCGCCACTCGCCCGTCCACAGCCGGCCCTCTCGCCGGCCACGCCCCTACACGGCACCGTCCCTCCTACTCGGTGCCCCTGCTCCTCGACCGCCGGCTCACTAATTATAATTGAACATCTTACATTGCTATTGTAACTTTTTTTTTCTGTAGGATCACGGCTCACAAGTTGAAGGTAGCAGGGATTAAAAGCATAATAGGCTTATTGTATCCAGTATGTGTGAGTGAGAAAACCGTGGGTTCCAAAGAATGCGTGGATTAATTGCACAAGGCTTTGCTCGCGATGCAGGAGAAGAAAAAAATACTTGTTACATACAACTGCTAGTGAGTGGCAGCCTGACTTAGTACTTCCCTTCGTTAAGCTTTAAGGTCAACTTCTAATTTGCTTGCCTAGGACTTTTTTTCGCAGTTCCCACTATGTCCTAATCAACATCGACATCGACGTAAGCACGCTTAGAGTTTGGGACTCTAAAAGGAGGGACCTTCATCAAGCCTCTCATTCAGGACCTTAATAAGTAAGTCAACCGATTCTTTTTATTGGCGTACGCGTTTGTATCTCCCATCGAATTACATTATATCCTCGTAACGTCATGTACGGCCTACGCTAGGTACCGCAAAAAAGCAAAGTTCATAGACCTTATCAGAGTGAGTTCATTGTCAAGCCCGTGAAGTGGATCCTAAGGCAGCCTCCTGGCGATCACCTCTCCGGTTTTTATGTCATGAATTTTATGGCTTCCTCCAACGAACCCACCGAAGCAAGTGACGAGCAGGTCCGTACATAGCTAACATGCATGACGCTTTTTAATTCATCCATCTTTTGACACTAACGATACACTTGCTTTTGATTTGCAGCGTAGTCAGCTCAAGACTTATCAGAGTGAGTTCATTGTCAAGCCCGTGAAGTGGATCCTAAGGCAGCCGCCTGGCGATCACCTCTCCGGTTTATATGTCATGAATTTTATGGCTTCCACCAACGAACCCACCGAAGCAAGTGACGAGCAGGTCCGTACATAGTTAACATGCATGGCGCTTTTTAATTCATCCATGTTTTGACACTAACGATACACTTGCTTTTGATTTGCAGCGTAGTCAGCTCAAGACTGTGCAGTTACTTCTATCCGAGGTCATTAGATTTCAGGAAGAGATAGCGGGGTTCTTGATGGACAAGGTTGTGAATCCTAAAGGGGAGTTTAGCCTTATTTAGATAAACTTGTTGTTTGGACTCGATGCACTTTCTGTTCGCTTGTAATATATTTTGACTTGTAATATTAATTTATTACATGTACTATCCACTAGCGTGCCAGTGGATTTGTACGTGTTTCTTTTGTACATTTGATATTTATTTCATTTATTATTGCACGCCAAAATTAGATTTGGGATTTTATTTTTTTTGCTATTTAAAAATCTCATCACAGGCGGTTCGTGATGTGAACCGGCGGTGATGACGTGCTACACCACCGCCGGCCCCGACCATGCACCGGCGTTGATGACGAGCTACATCACCACCTGTCGGATACCAAAAAAAGGGGTACCCTAAGCAAGAACCGAAAAAATTGCTTAGACCTTGTAAATATCGAAGCCAAGAGACAACGACGAGGCCTCGACCAAATCTCCGATTCGCCCGAGGCCCACGCCGCAAGGCCTCGGATGAGGTACCAACTCTTCGCCTCGCCCGAGGCCCCACCCCGCAAGGCCTCGGACGAGGTACCAGTTCTCCGATTCGCCCGAGGCCCCACACCATAAGACCTCGGACGAGGTACCGATTCTCCGCCTCGCTCGAGGCCGGCTCAGCATCAGCCCCGTCACCGCCGCTTTGACCAACTACTCTGACGGAACGTCGCTTCCCATTAAAGCGCTCAACCACTCCCGCAACGTCAGCCGCACGTCGGCGCAGTACAGCGGGGTGGCCGACGGGATGGGAGTCGCATCAGCGCCCCGCCATCTGGGATAGGACTGACGCCCGTGCTGCACTGTGCTGCCTAACCCCTGCCCCAAGGACAGTACGGCATGGAGAGTCAAGTCCGGGTCCCTGTAGCTTCGGAATCAGCCTAAAAGACCAACCGCTCATTCTCCGCCTCGCCCGAGACCCCCCGACAGGGCCTCGGACGTACTGTTCCTGCTCTGCCTCGCCCGAGGCCAGGCTCGTCCCGCATCCTCGTCGCCTCCGCCTCAACCGTCCCTCTGGAAGGCTGTCCCATCCGTTTAAATGCGTCCGGTCACACCCGCTACGTCAGCCACGACCGGCAGGGTACATCAATAGGGGCGATGAGACAACGGTCAAATCCCCTTTTTTTACCATCCCCTACTGACGATACAGGGGTTACCATGCTTTGTAGACGCACGCCCCGCGCTATTCCACCTAAACCGGGTACGACGCTGACCGCCGAGGCCCCCGCATCGTACACAGGTCACCTCTAAGGCCTCGGCAAAGCAGGCCTCGGCACGACCAACTACAGCACCCGCCAGGCCTTGCCACTCCACCAAGTAAAAAATCCACAAGGCTCGGCATGTCTCCTACAGTGGAGGCCATGCTGACTAGATGTCGACGAGGACTCCCACGACCTCAACAGCCTTACCGATCGCCATTCCCAACACCATGCTGCTACAGGAGCGGGCTACAGTGTTAGATCTTCCTTCCTCACTAAGGCTCCACGTATAGCTCTCTTGTGTACACTTGGCGCCCTCCTTGTGGCTATAAAAGGAAGCGGCCAGGGCTAGCTCTAGAGAGGGAGAGAAAAGGGAGACGGACTCACGGAGACAACACTCTGTAACACACACTTCCTCACTACGAGAGATCAACATCTCAAGCAACCCACGCCACTCCACGCAGAGACCTAGGACTGACTCCCTCTCTCGCCTTGCTTGTAAACCCCTACTACAAGCACTTCGGTGTAAGGAATACAAGATCGCTCTCTCAGACTGGACGTAGGGCACCTATTGCCTGAACCAGTATAAACCTTGTGTCTCTTTGCATCATCATCCGGGATTAGGGACACGCAGTATATTTTCACTAGTTGGTTGAGGACCCCTCGGTCCAAAACACCGACAGTTGGCGCGCTAGGTAGGGGGATTACTGCATGTCACCTTAGTCATCCCAACAGATTCCGGATGGTAGACCCCGTGCGACCACTACGTCTCGGCACGGTGATCTGGTTCGAGAGCCTAGAGTTCATGTCTCTAGGATATGAGTACGATATGGTACTCCTCACACCTAGAGCCCCACCGACCAACGACGACATCACGCACTAGTAGCCCGGGCGTGGGCGGCGCCCGGGCTGCCGCTCTCGTCGCGCTCGCCAGGCGCGATGCGGGTGGGACCACCCCAACACCACGCAAGTTCAGGGCGACGCTCCGTGCTCCGCTGGTTTCCCCCACCCAGCTGTTGGTACAGAGTCCCTGGCTGGGGACCTATCTGGCTTAAGCCTAGGCAAGGGAAAGACACCGGTGGTGCGCAGCAACGCCCCGTCGTCAAGCTCTGCCCCACCGCCTCCTGAGGAATCGACTCCGGCGGAGCGGAACCCGGCGATGGATCCATCCCCGTACCCCTTCGGGTTGGGCAACACCGCCGCCGCCTATGCTTCCTCTCACGCAGAGCCCTCAGGACGCCACCAACATTTCACCATCGACCTCTTCACCACAACCTCGACCCACACCCGCGCTGACTCCTTGGAGGAGGACGAGGCATGGGCCAAAGCGGACTTCTCTGACCTTCGCAACCCTGAAGCCATGCGCCACTTTATGGCCACGAGCGACTACTGCTTCAGCTACTCCGACTCTGATGGCGAGGGCACTTATGATCCCATGGGATGTCAAGAGCGGGCAATGAGGACGAAGGGGCAGGCAATCGCTCCCTACCCCACGAGGGGGCAGGCGGCGCCACACCTCCGCACATCGGATCCCCGGCAGCGCGGAACGAGAACCTCGCCCATGAGGAACTTCGATGCCTTGACTTGGAGCAGCTCCGTGAGTTTCTGGCCAAGGTCAAACATGATCGACTCCTTCTGCAGCAGCTCCAAGACACTCTCGAGCGAGAGCAGCAGGGTCACAGTGATGGCAGAGCAGCCCAGCGGAGGGCTCGCGATGTCAATCACCGCATCAACAACGATGAAGGTGGCGAGCAACCCCCTATCTTCAATCGCGCTAGCCAGAACATCACGGCAGCAGTGATGCTACTCTGTACAATGCCTGAGCCCTCTACCTCGGAGGGGCGACGGGTCCACGGCGGACTCCGAAACCTTCTCGAGACTGCCACAGTGTAGCAGGCCAAAAGCTCTACGTCTCGACGACACAGGGATGCCTCGGCGCCACCTCAACAAGATAGAGAGGCCTCGGTCCATCCTAAGCCTGCCCGGGCATCGAAAACCAACAAGGCCCCTTCGGTGCACGACCACCTCGGTGACCGACGCAAGGCGCAAGGCGACCACAACGTAGTCAGTAGACGATGGCGCCACGATCGTGATGGGGCCACCCGAGGCTATGACCCACACCGAGGCGGTCGCTACGATAGTGGGGAGGACCATAGTCCTTCTCCTGGGCCACCTGGCCCTCGAGTCTTCAGCAAGGCCATCCGTGGCGCCCACTTCCTGACTCGGTTTCGACAACCAGCCAACCTCTCAAAGTACAGCGGTGAGACCAACCCCGAGCTGTGGCTGGCCGACTACCGCCTGGCTTGTCAGCTAGGCGGTGTGGACGATGACCTGCTCATTATCCGCAACCTCCCCTTGTTCCTGTCAGACTCGGCGCAAGCCTGGCTCGAACACCTCCCTCCCATGTAGATCCACAACTAGCGCGACTTGGTAAAGGTCTTTGTTGAGAATTTCTAGGGCATGTATGTGTGCCTCGGGAACTCCTGGGACCTCAAGAGTTATCACCAGAAGCCGAACGAGTCTCTCTGAGACTTCATCCAGCGCTTCTCCAAGCAATGCACCGAGTTGCCCCGCGTCGGTGACTCAGAAATTGTCCAAGCATTCCTCTTCGGCACCTCCTGTTGAGACCTGGTCCAAGAGTTAGGCCAGAACGTACCGACCATGGCAGCCGAACTCCTCGACATTGCCACCAACTTCGCCTCAGGCAAAGAGGCTGTCGGGGCCATCTTCCCCGATAATGATGCCAAGGGGAAGCGGAGGGACGAGGCCCCTAGGGCCTCGGCCCCCCACCTCCCCAAGAAAAGGAGAAAGGGTCGCTAGGGGAAGCAGGAGGTCCTCGAGGACGGTCTAGTCATAGCCATAGATCGCAAGAATCCCCGAGGCCCCGCCAGAGGCCCCGGGCTCTTCGACGACATGCTTAAGAAGCCCTGCCCTTACCATCAGGGCCCAGTGAAGCACACCCTCGAAGAGTGCACCATGCTCCGATGTTACTACACCAAGCTTGGGCTCCCCAACGATAATGCCAACAGAAGGGGCGCTGGCAACAGGGACGACGACATGGATGACGGATTCCCTGAGATGCACAATGCCTTCATGATCTTTGGTGGGCCTTCAGCGTGCCTCATGGCACATTAGCGGAAGAAGGAACACCGAGAGGTCTTCTCGGTTAAGGTGTCCACTTCCCGGTACCTCGACTGGTCTCAGGAGGCAATCACCTTCGATCGGGATGACCACCCTGATTATGTCCCAAACCCCGGGCAGTACCCACTCGTCATCGACCCAATCATCAGCAACACCCAGCTCACCAAGGTGCTGATGGATGGAGGCAGCGGGCTCAACATCCTCTATGCCAACACCCTAGAGCTCCTGGAGCTCGATCGGTCATGGCTCCGAGGCGATGTCACGCCCTTCCACGACATCATGCTGGGGAAGCGCACACGACCCCTCAGGCGCATCGACTTGCCCATCTGCTTTGGTTCCCCCTCCAACTACCGCAAGGAGGTCCTTAGCTTCAAGGTGGTTGGGTTCAAGGGGACCTATCACGCCATCTTGGGGCGCCCATGC
Organism: Miscanthus floridulus; assembly: GCF_019320115.1. Taxonomy (NCBI): domain Eukaryota; kingdom Viridiplantae; phylum Streptophyta; class Magnoliopsida; order Poales; family Poaceae; genus Miscanthus; species Miscanthus floridulus. The sequence continues at coordinate 150,636,672 of NC_089582.1, read as the reverse complement.
TACGCCAGGTTCATGGCGATCCCCAACTACACCGACCTCAAGCTCAAGATGCCAGGCCCCAATGGCGTCATCACCGTCGAATCCATGTACAAACATGCATACGACTGTGACGTCGAATGCGTCGAGTACGCTGAGGCTCTCATGGAGGCCGAGACCCTCATTGTTGACCTCAACCGGCTCAATGGTGAGGCGCTCGACTCCAAGCGTCGTGCTAGGACTTTCGAGCCCGCAGAGGCCGTCAAGCTCGTCCCAGTCGACCCCACCTGCTCCAACGACCAAGCGCTAAGGATCAGTGCCACCCTTGACAACAAGTAGGAAGCCGTGCTCATTGACTTTCTCCATGCGAATGCCGATATATTCACGTGGAGTCCCTCGGACATGCCGGGCATTCTGAGGGAGGTCGCCGAGCACGCCTTGGACATCCAAGCCGGCTCCAGACCAGTGAAGCAGTGCCTATGCTGATTCGACGAGGAGAAGCACAGGGCCATCGGCGAGGAGGTGTAGAAGCTTTTGGTGGCCGGATTCATCAAGGAAGTGTCCCATCCAGAGTGGTTGGCTAATCCTATATTAGTTAAAAAGAAAAATGGGAAGTGGAGGATGTGTGTAGACTACACCGGTTTGAATAAAGCCTATCCAAAAGTTCCATTTCCCTTACCTCGAATTGACCAAATCATCGACTCCACTGCAGGATGCGAGACCCTATCTTTCCTTGATGCATATTCTGGTTACCATCAAATCAAGATAAAAGAGTGTAGCACCCGGTTTTAAAGATAAAACCAGATACACACTATATGTGAGCCTAGGAAATCAAATCTCACATATAGCCACAAATCAGGGTAAAATCAAAAGACAATACTTATTACATAACATATTAGTAAAAAGAAAAGTACCCTTAGAGTATAGACAGCGGAAAGTTGACTCTGATCTTCTAGTGAAGACTTCAAATTCACAGGGACGACTGACTGGTTGACCACAAGCCTAACTCCTCCAAACCAGCAATCTGGTACCCATCCAGGATTTTTATCCAATGTATAGAAAAATAAAGCAAGCATAAGTATATGTCGTACTTAACAATTATATCATGGGGTTCATGAGGCTCAAAAGGGCTGACACTGGTTTAACTGCGATTAGCTTTAATAGATCACCTTTTTAAAGTAGTTGGGTAGTAAAGGATTTATCATTCCCTTAAACACATGATCAGGTAAACATGATTAATGTATAGCATAAATGATTAATTATTAGCATCATCATCCATTAGTGATCATCTCTATTCCATAAGGGTCCAAGGTCGCTCGTGTCCATGAGCACGGCTGTTATAATAGTTTTACACTCTACAGAGGTTGTACATGTTCATTATGAGTCATGATTTACCCTTACGCTTGGGGTGATCAGCCCCTTGACCCACTACCAAGGAAGGTCGGTAGGGTTCACTATGAAGCCTTTCAAAGGTTCATCTAACAAGTTAGGGCCGCTAAGGTTTACCCATCAATAAGCATGAACCCCCCTCCAAGTAGTGACTAGCAAGTGCACCTACTTGGCAGACCGAGATCATACCTGTTGGAGCCCCTCTTGTGCCGTAAAGGTAACGACTAACAAGCTAGAAAAGGGTCCTCATACTAAGCTAAAGCTAGAGCCATATAGCCCTCATAGCTGTACTGTAAGTCCCGGATGATCACTTACAGATGAGTCCTTAGGGAGAGGAATCTAGAGCATTTAGAAAGTAGCTAAACACTCTAGCCCCCTGATTCCATGTTACTAAAAAGTCATGTTTTAATGTTTATTGCATATATCATTAGTCAAGTTACAAGATCATGGTTTTGATTAAGCACTAGCAAAAACTATTCCATGCAATATCCCAAAGGTATCAAGGTGCAAGATATCAAATATCTAGGATATCCTTAATGGTAATAAGGGAGACACATGCAATATGAATTTAGTGATTAAATATGAATAGGTAGCAAGGATGGTCCCATGCTATACTTGCCTTAACTTGCTTTTCCCCCAAAGCAATAGGTTCAAAAGCCTTTAGTATCCAACTTCCAATCCTCTGCTTCCAATTCTCAGCTTCTAGTCTTCAGAGAATAGCTTCTTAATCACCACGCAAACCTCACCGATTGACTGAACCATATATCACCACACAAACATCCATACATGTACATGCATAGCATACAATTGCATCTATATTAGAACAGTATACCAATCATAGAAAATTAAGTAAAAGAGATTGAAACACGATTCTACGCATCACTACGTATACACAGGCGCGAGAAGCACGCTAATCGGAGCTACGGTTGAAAAGTTACAACTACCGAGAGATTTGTTGTATACGTGGAAAAGTAACTATAGGCTTCATTTATGTTATCCATATGAATTCATATACAAAAGATATTTTATAAACAATATGGATTGAATTAAGTCAATCTTAGATTATAAAACAAAAGTAAAACAAATCATATTTTATGTATAAAACCTAGTTGCATAATCTTTAATCAAGATATGATTTAAACTATGATTTTTATGAAATAGTAATGTAGTAAACATCATTACTAATACGTAGATCTCGACGTTATGAAACAAACGTAACTTGAACGGACTATATCGGAGTTGAAATGAATAAGTTATGATTTAAACAAGTTTTACTTTGGTTAATTAATAGGTTAAATCTACTCATAAATTTCAAGTGTTGAAAACATGCCTAACAGTTGTATAAACATGTAGAATACATAAATACGATCCTAACGCAATTTGAATGGATCAAATCAGACTTAAAACGCAAAAGTTACGCATGAAATAAGATCCAGTGGCATTTCTGTAAATATTTGAACTCAAATTTGAATTAAAACAATTAAAAATCTGAATTTAAATGTATTTTGGACTGGGCATACTATTTCTGGAATTTACAGGGTCCTAAACGAATAAAATCAGGGCTGATTTGTATTTAATTTGAACTGCTACAGACTGTGGGTTAATTTCTTGAAAATCCGGGGGCTAATCTGCAAAACGTGCATGGCTGACCGCGGGTTGACCCGTGGCTGCTGACTGGGCACCATGTGTCACTACACAAGTGGTGCGGTTCACCACGTGTACGGTGGACGCGGTGTGTTTGCTCCGTGGACCACGTCCACGAGTCCACGGTGGACTGGACACTTAAGCCGAAAGGGTATCTAATCGTGGCCGTTCTTTTAAGATCTAATGGTGCTGGCACAAGTACACAGAAGGTTCGCCGGAGAAGATGACTCCCGTGGCCACACCATGACCGGTGGCATGCCAAACTTGGCGGTGGACGCCGTGGCGGTGATTTCGGCCATCCCAATCGAATCCGAATACACAGAAACAATCTACAGGCGCTTGTGAAGTCGGTAGGGTACCAAAACGGGAACGGGGAGTTCATCGGGGTGACGTTCCCTATGGTGGCGCCATGGCTGGTGGTTCAGAGCTCGCCAATATGTCGTTCTAGGGACCTATTTGATGAACCGAAGACATGGGGAGCAGTAGGAGCTCACCGTGAGTCGAGAAGAAGAGGTCTACGGCGTCTGGAAGGCCTCCAAATGGCGGGTCGATGACGGCGGCGATGGTTGGAGAGAGAGGGAGGTGTGGGTGAGGTTGAATCCAAGGAAAACAAGACCAAAACACGAATTCGTTGATACCTACTGCTTCGGGGGGACACGGCGGAGGTCACCGGCGCGTCGGCGATGTGGATTGAAGCGCGGGTGAGGGAGATTGCCGGCGGCGGGGAGTTGCTGGACGCGAGCAGAGGAAAAGGGGAGAAGGGAGGCGCTTGGTTTGGACTTTATGGGTGAGCAACTACTGCGTATGAGGAAGGGGAGCGGGGCGCAATGATTACGGTGCTTTCCTTGCATGCTAGGTGGCGGCGGCTTACCGAGTTTGGCCGCGCCACCATCGGGCGAAGGATGGAAAGGCTCCAAGCGCATCGGGGAAGAAAAGGAAAGGGAGCGGGGCCGGCTGACGGGCGGGACCCATGGGCAGTGAGAGGGAGAAGTGGTGAGGCGCGCGGGCGGCTGACATGTGACGCGACTAACGCGTGGGGCCAGCGGGCAGCGGGGAGAAGGGCGAAGCGCATGAAGGCCGAGTCGAGCAGAGCAGCCGAGCGGGCTGCGCGGAGGGTGGAGCAGAGGCAGGCATGAAGCGGGCCACCAGGCAGCGGGCCGAAGCCAGGAAAAACATGAAGGAGGGGAAGGGAGGGGATGCTGGGCCTGGCCGGTTACTGGGCTGGGCTGAATGAAGAAGATGAAATTTTTCCAAATTAAATTCTTTTCTATTTCTAGTTTTCCAATTCTTTTTCTTTCCTTAATTCAAAATAATTTCAAAGATGAACCGAATCAAGTATAAATATGATTTAAAATACACTTTTTGATTCAAACATAAATGAACCAATTTTGGGTATGTTTTCCAAAAATAATTTTTTTAAGTTCCTACATTTTCTAATTCCTTTTCTTTCTTTTCTTTTATTTCAAAGCCATTTTCAATTTCATTTCAAAAAAAAAACATTCCAATTTACTTTGGAGTTTTGGATCAACACCATTCATCACAATAAGATGCAACAACATGTATGCTCACACATGTTACTACCTTATGATGAATTTTAAATTAACTAAAATTTTTATTTTCCTATATTTCATGTGCACAAAATTCGTAAATAAATCATTTTAGCTCTATTTCAAAAGAGGCAATTTTTAGGGTGTTACAATTCTACCCCCCTTAAGATGAATCTCGTCCCAAGATTCGAGAAAACTAGGGACAAGGAAGGGAGACAGAACTAGGAATAGAACTACGATTAACATTCCATCATTTCAACTTGCATTGTAAACCAGCTTAACAAGTTACATCTGTCTCATCTGCAAAGCTTAAGAACAAAAAGATTTGGCTGCATGAACTACCCCTTAAGTCAAGGGACACAACTGTCTTGAATACAGAAATCTTAAACTCAAGGGCATAACTAACTTCATATGACACCCCCATCTTGACTTCTAACGTAGTTGTGTTACACCTCAAAGAGATGAGGAAAATCCATCTTCAATTGATTCTCATTTTCCCAAGTTGCATCTTCCTCTGATTGATTATTCCATTGAACTTTACACACATTAAGCATTTCTCCCTTAAGAGTTCCCTAGGCTCTTTCTAAGATTCTAACTGGATAATCACCATCTATCGGATGGAGCTCCTCCAAGGGTGTTTGTTCCTCTACACCATCATCTGGAAACTCACAGTCCACTTTACTATCCTTAGTGTTCACACCTTCTATTAGATCATTTCCATTGTCATATTCCTCAGGTGCAGGTTGAAAACCCTCATACTCAATTCTTTCTCCTGATGGTGTGGTTAGAAGTACTGAACGCTGGGCATACTTGATTACTCCTTTACATGCAGACATCCATCCCATTCCAAGAATAACATCAATGTCCACTAACTCTAACACAATAAGGTTTGCTTCAAATTTTACCCCCTTTATGTCAAGACTAACTCTTGGGCATATGCGGTTTGCCTTCATTTCTCCTCCTGGGGACTTAACAATCACTAGTTTCCTCATTGGTAGCATAGTTATCTTATGTTCTTTTATGTATGCACTGGAGATAAACGAATGTGACGCACTGGGGTCAAACATCACCATAGCATTAGCTGAAGCTACTACAATCCATCCATAAACGACCTCCTTAGCTCCATGAATGGTAGTCATATTCACATTATTCAATCTTCCAAGGATGTAATTTCGTTTTAACTTATTTCCATGCACCTGCTTCCCATGGACATTCTATTCTAGCTCTTGAGAGCTGACCTGTTGCACTTCATCATCAAGTTGCTGATACTGATTCTAATCTATTCTCACAAGTAGATTCATAGGAAGTGACTGATATTTTGGTTGCATAGCGAACCGAGGATGAGTGTTCCTTAGCTGGCATTGAAGATCACGTTTTCTCTTTTTCTCTTCCATCAGCTGAGTCTGCGTCATCAAAGCTTACTCTTTAGTTGGGGACTTGACAGCAATGGGTTAGAAGTGGGAACATTCCTCCCAACATCTTGTGAAGCATTTCTCTTGGTAGAGGCCATCTGTTTTCAACATATGTGCATTAGGATTTAGTCATTCATAGCATTCTTTATTATAGTTTCAAGAGATGACAAGAAAGGGTTGATAATATAAAAGACTAGAGAAAACCCCAACCATCAGGATATCCAATTCTTCCACATGAACATTAGAATGCAAGAAAACTTCATCTTGCAAACCCTTCAACTTGGCTACCCCCCTTAAGAAAAGATAAACTAGGGGACACTAAAGTATAGCTTGCATCTTCTTGTGATTGAAGTCTACTGTTGTCCAAAATTTTCCTCATGACTTCTTTTTATCGTCCAAAATCAGAGATATTAACCGATAAAGACAGGTTGCTCCAAAGACAGGATAGAAAAAAAACAAAAGAAAACCATAACCCAACTATTTATCTCATTAATCCTTATACCTTAGGCCTATAAACTAAATGAAATTGTGGGAACACCCAACAAGATCATTGAAATCATTACAAAGATGCAAAACAAGCATAATCATAATGACAATTCAACAAGCAATAAAGATGCATAGTTCAATCATTGACTCAACTTGTGATACTATCATTTTTATTACATAAGGGGCACAAACTCCTATTTCTTAACTAAGGAACTTGGGTAGTCTAGCATAACTTCTTCATTCGTCAATTTCACCAAATGCTTCTTTTGGGTTGGGTACCACTAACACTTTCTTGTAATAGTCCAGTAGTGATCTGACTCTGGCTACTTCCTTGGTGTAATTATTGATTCTTCTGTAGGCAAGATTTAACATAATGTTCTTCCTGCTGGCAATGATGACACCTTCTCTTAGCTAGGTCTTTTGTGATGTCATACTCTATGGAATTGTTATTTGGTGTTTTGTCAGTTTTCTGACTCTGAAGATTCATCTTGGTTTGACTGAGCTGTTTTCTAGATTGCTTGGTCTTTCGAGGTTGAAACTCCTTATAGGTGATAGTCCACCCATCTATGCATACCTCATGTGAAGTAGGTTTAGCTTGAGAAGCTTCTAACTCTTTATAGTTTAGATTCATCTGACTATGGGTCAGAGCTAGATGTGATGAATCCAAATGTCGATTGCTTCCCAATACTTGCTCTGTTGAGACCTCCTTTCTCTTCTTATCCATATTAGCTTCACAACTCGGGTTCACCTTAACTTCCTTCTTATTAGACTTGTCCTGAAAATAGGGAAAACCAAAATGTTTACAGCACTGACTTGGATCCTAACCTCTAAGAGACTTGCTATGAACACCCTCATTATTTAATACTTTGAGTTCTCTCTTACATCCTTGAGTACCACCACGCTTCCACTGCGCAAACTAGAATGTAGGATACTTCATCTTCTTCCAAGCTTCTGCGACTTGTCTCTTCACTGGCCCCTTTGGTATGTTGGTTTGACCTTGTAACAAGCACTGTTTGAAACTCTTATGTTGAGTTATTCCTTCTAGCACTTGTTGTTGCATAGCTACAGGCTTCTCCTTGTCGAATGCAGTCATGGATAATGTAGCTTGATCCTCCTAATCTCTGATGCTAGTGGTTTCTTCATTATGACCCATCTATTTAGATGAAAAGAGAGGATTCAGGATAGAGACAAGGTTTTCATAACAGAACAGAGGTAGAAGTGAGCATAACTTTTTGTAAATAATAAGGTTAGAGAGAAAGCAAGAAGTAAGCAGAGATGAAGGTATGCTAATATGTCCAGTTCTAACTAGGCTTGCGTCCTACAGTCAGCATTGCTCTGATACCACTTTGTAGCACCCGGTTTTAAAGATAAAACCAAATACACACTATATGTGAGCCCAGGAAATCAAATCTCACATATAGCCACAAATCAGGGTAATATCAAAAGACAATACTTATTACATAACGTATTAGTAAAAAGAAAAGTACCCTTAGAGTATAGACAGCGGAAAGTTGACTCCGATCTTCTGGTGAAGACTTCAAATTCACAGGGACGACTGACTGGTTGACCACAAGCCTAACTCCTCCAAACCAGCAATCTGGTACCCATTTGGGATTTTTATCCAATATATAGAAAAATAACGCAAGCGTAAGTACATATCGTACTTAACAATTATATCATGGGGTTCATGAGGCTCAAAAGGGCTGACACTGGTTTAACTGCGATTAGCTTTAATAGATCATCTTTTTAAAGCAGTTGGGTAGCAAAGGATTTATCATTCCCTTAAACACATGATCAGGTAAACATGATTAATGTATAGCATAAACGATTAATTATTAGCATCATCATCCATTAGTGATCATCTCTATTCCATAAGGGTCCAAGGTCGCTCGTATCCGTGAGCACGGCTGTTATAACAGTTTTACACTATGCAGAGGTTGTACACATTGAAAGGTCCTAATGGCTAGAGGGGGGGTGAATAGCCTAATAAAAATTTCTACAACAACACTTAACCAAATGGTTAGACAATTATGAGGCGAAGCGAGTGTTGCGCTAGCCTACTCAAAATGCAAGCCACCTACCACAATTCTAGTTTAGATAGTGTCAATTCACACAAGAGCAATGACACTACCCTATGTTAGTGTGCTCTCAAAGGCTAACTAAAGAGCCACACCAACCAAGCATGCAAGCTCTCACAACTAGCTACACTAAAGAGCTTGTCAACTAGGTTGCGGTAAAGTAAAGAGAGTGATCAAGAGGGTTATACCGCCGTGTAGATGAATGAACCAATCAATCACGAAGACGAATAACAATGATGACCAATCACCTCGGAATCAATGATGAAGACAATGATTTTTACCGAGGTTCACTTGCTTGCCGGCAAGCTAGTCCTCGTTGTGGCGATTCACTCACTTGGAGGTTCACGCGCTAATTGGCTTCACACGCCAAACCCACAATAGGGTGCCGCACAACCAACACAAGATGAGGATCACACAAGCCACAAGCAATCCACTAGAGTACCTTTTGGCGCTCCGCCGGGGAAAGGTCAAGAACCCCTCACAATCACCACGATCGGAGCCGGAGACAATCACCACCTCCGCTCGACGATCCTCGCTGCTCCAAGCCGTCTAGGTGGCGGCAACCACCAAGAGTAACAAGCGAAATCCGCAGCGAACCACGATCACTAAGTGCCTCTAGATGCAATCACTCAAGCAATGCACTTGGATCACTCCCAATCTCACTATGATGATGAATCAATGATGTAGATGAGTGGGAGTCCTTTGGCTAGGCTCACAAGGTTGCTATGTCAATGAAAATGTGCAAGAGCTATTCCTTGAGCCGGCCATGGGGCTATAAATAGAGCCCCCATCAAATAGAGCCGTTATACCCCTTCACTGGGCAAAACGCGTTCTGACCGGACGCTCCAGTCGTGTTGACCGGACGCTGGACCCCAGCGTCCGGTCGCTCGCAGACGACCACGTGTCCTGATTCCAACGGTCACTTGACCTGACCGGACGCTCCGGTATAAACTGACCGGACGCTGAAGGCCCAGCGTCCGGTCGTTTCTAGTAAGCTCCCGAGCATGACCGGACGCGTCCGGTCGAATGCGATCGGACGCAGCCTGCCAGCGTCCGGTGCATTCAGATCTAGCGTCCGGTCAGTTGACCGACGCTGGCATCTTTGCGACCAACTCGTTTTCACTTCTAACTTCTTCACCCTTGCTCCAATGAGCTAATCACCAAGAATTTTGCATCCGGCGCAATAGAAAACAGACATTTCATTTTTCCAAAAGCGCCGAATCCCGCCTCGCAAGCTCGGCGGGAGGGAGAGAGGGACCCAAACCCATCTCAACCCTGCAAGCACCTTGTGCACATGTGTTAGCATATTTTCACAAATGTTATCAAGGGTGTTAGCACTCCACTAGATCCTAAATGCATATGCAATAAGTTAGAGCATCTAGTGGCACTTTGATAACCGCATTCCGATACGAGTTTCACCCCTCTTAATAGTACGGCTATCAAACCTAAATGTGATCACACTCTCTAAGTGTCTTGATCACCAAAACAAAATAGCTCCTATGGTTTATACCTTTGCCTTGAGCTTTTTGTTTTTCTCTTTCTTCTCTTCAAGTTTAAGCCCTTGATCATCTCCATGCTATCACCATTGTCATGCTATGATCTTCATTAGCTTCTTCTACTTGAAGTGTGCTACCTATGTCATGATCACTTGATAAACTAGGTTAGCACTTAGGGTTTCATCAACTCACCAAAACCAAACTAGAGCTTTCACACATTCACTGTGAGTCGTGATTTATCCTTATGCCCGGGGTGATCAGCCCCTTGACCCACTACCAAGGAAGGTCGGCAGGGTTCACTATGAAGCCTTTTAAAGGTTTGTCTAACAAGTTAGGGCCACTAAGGTTTACCCATCAATAAGCATGAACCCCCCTCCAAGTAGTGACTAGCAAGTGCACCTACTTGGCAGACCGAGATCATACCCGTTGGAGCCCCTCTTGTGCCGTAAAGGTAACCACTAACAAACTAGAAAAGGGTCCTCATACTGAGCTAAAGCTAGAGCCATATAGCCCTCACAGCTGTATTGTAAGTCTTGGATGATCACTTACAGATGAGTCCTTAGGGAGAGGAATCTAGAGCATTTAGAAAGTAGCTAAACACTCTAGCCCCCTAATTCCATGTTACTAAAAAGTCATGTTTTAATGTTTATTGCATATATCATTAGTCAAGTTACAAGATCATGGTTTTGATTAAGCACTAGCAAAAACTATTCCATGCAATATCCCAAAGGTATCAAGGTGCAAGATATCAAATATCTAGGATATCCTTAATGGTAACAAGGGAGACACATGCAATATGAATTTAGTGATTAAATATGAATAGGTAGCAAGGATGGTCCTAAGCAATACTTGCCTTAACTTGCTTTTCCCCTAAAGCAATACATTCAAAAGCCTTTAGTATCCAACTTCCAATCCTCTGCTTCCAATTCTCAGCTTCTAGTCTTCAGAGAACAGCTTCTTAATCACCACGCAAACCTCACCGATTGACTGAACCATATATCACCACACAAACATCCATACATGTATATGCATAGCATACAATTGCATCTATATTAGAACAGTACACCAATCATAGAAAATTAAGTAAAAGAGATTGAAACATGATTCTACGCATCGCTACGTACACACAGGTGCGAGAAGCACGCTAATCGGAGCTACGGTTGAAAAGTTACAACTACCGAGAGATTTGTTGTATACGTGGAAAAGTAACTATAGGCTTCATTTATGTTATCCATATGAATTCATATACAAAAGATATTTTATAAACAATATGGATTGAATTAAGTCAATCTTAGATTATAAAACAAAAGTAAAACAAATCATATTTTATGTATAAAACCTAGTTGCATAATCTTTAATCAAGATATGATTTAAACTATGATTTTTATGAAATAGTAATGTAGTAAACATCATTACTAATACGTAGATCTCGACGTTATGAAACAAACGCAACTTGAACGGACTATATCGGAGTTGAAATGAATAAGTTATGATTTAAACAAGTTTTACTTTGGTTAATTAATAGGTTAAATCTACTCATAAATTTCAAGTGTTGAAAACATGCCTAACAGTTGTATAAACATGTAGAATATGTAAATACGATCCTAACGCAATTTGAATGGATCAAATCGGACTTAAAACGCAAAAGGTACGCATGAAATAAGATTCAGTGGCATTTTTGTAAATATTTGACCTCAAATTTGAATTAAAACAATTAAAAATCTGAATTTAAATGTATTTTGGACTGGGCATAATATTTCTGGAATTTACAGGGTCCTAAACGAATAAAATCAGGGCTGATTTGTATTTAATTTGAGCTGCTATGGACTGCGGGTTAATTTCTTGAAAATCCGGGGGCTAATCTGCAAAACGTGCATGGCTGACTGTGGGTTGACCCGTGGCTGCTAACTAGGCACCACGTGTCACTACGCAAGTGGTGCGGTTCACCACGCGTATGGTGGACGCGGTGCGTTTGCTCCATGGACCACGTCCACGAGTCCACGGTGGACTGGACACTTAAGCCGAAAGGGTATCTAATCGTGGCCATTCTTTTAAGATCTAACGGCGCTGGCACAAGTACACAGAAGGTTCACCGGAGAAGATGACTCCCATGGCCACATGATGACCGGCGGCGTGCCAAGCTCGGCGGTGGACGCCGTGGCGGTGATTCTGGCCATCCCAATCGAATCCGAATACACAGAAACAATCTACAGGCACTTGCAAAGTCGGTAGGGTACCAAAACAGGAATGGGGAGTTCGTCAGGGTGGCGTTCCCCATGGTGGCGCCATGGCCGGTGGTTCGGAGCTCACCAATACGTCGTTCTAGGGACCTATTTGATGAACCGAAGACATGGGGAGTAGTAGGAGCTCAGCGCGAGTTGAGAAGAAGCGGTCTGCGGCGTCTGGAAGGCCTCCAAATGGCGGGTCGACGACGGCGGCGATGGCTGGAGAGAGAGGGAGGTGCGGGTGAGGTTGAATCCAAGGAAAACAAGACCAAAACACGAATTCGATGATACCTACTGCTTCAGTGGGACACGGCGAAGGTCACCGGCGCGTCGGCGACGTGGATTGAGGCGTGGGTGAGGGAGATTGCCGGCGGCGGGGAGTTGCTGGACGCGAGCAGAGGAAAAGGGGAGAAGGGAGGCACTCGGTTTGGACTTTATGGGTGAGCAACTGCTGCATATGAGGAAGGGGAGCGGGGCGCAGCGATTATGGTGCTTTCCTTGCTTGCTAGGTGGCGGCGGCTTACCGAGTTTGGCCGCGCCACCATCGGGCGAAGGATGGAAAGGCTTCATGCGCGTCGGGGAAGAAATGGAAAGGGAGCGGGGCTAGCTGATGGGCGGGAGCCGTGGGCAGTGAGAGGGAGAAGGGGTGAGGCGCCCGGGCGGCTGACGCGTGATGCGACTGACGCACGGGGCTAGCGGGCAGTGGGGAGAAGGGCGAAGTGCGTGAAGGCCGAGTCGAGCAGAGCAGCCGAGCGGGCTGCGTGGAGGGTGGAGCAGAGGCAGGCGCGAAGCGGGCCGCCGGGCAGCGGGCCAAAGCCAGGAAAAACAGGAAGGAGGGGAAGGGAGGGGATGCTAGGCCTAGCCGGTTGCTGGGCTGGGCTGAATGAAGAAGATGAAATTTTTCCAAATTAAATTCTTTTCTATTTCTAGTTTTCCAATTCTTTTTCTTTCCTTAATTCAAAATAATTTCAAAGATGAACCGAATCAAGTATAAATATGATTTAAAATACACTTTTTGATTCAAACATAAATGAACCAATTTTGGGTATGTTTTCCGAAAATAATTTTTTTGAAGTTCCTACATTTTCTAATTCCTTTTCTTTCTTTTCTTTTATTTCAAAGCCATTTTCAATTTCATTTCAAAAAATACATTCCAATTTACTTTGGAGTTTTGGATCAACACCATTCATCACAATAAGATGCAACAACATGTATGCTCACACATGTTACTACCTTATGATGAATTTTAAATTAACTAAAATTTTTATTTTCCTATATTTCATGTGCACAAAATTCATAAATAAATCATTTTAGCTCTATTTCAAAAGAGGCAATTTTTAGGGTGTTACAAAGAGTCTGACCAGCTCGCGACTTCTTTCATCACCCCATTTGGCATATACTGCTATACGACTATGCCATTCGGTCTCAGGAACGCGGGGGCTAGGTACCAGCGGTGCATTACCCATGTCTTTGGCAAGCACATCGGGCGAACCATCAAGGCCTACATGGACGACATTGTGGTCAAGTCCAGGTAGGCCAGTGATCTCATCAATGACTTGGAAGTAGCCTTCAAATGCCTTAGGGAGAAGGGCATCAAGCTCAACCCTGAGAAGTGTGTCTTTGGGGTCCCCTGAGGCATGTTCTTAGGGTTCATAGTCTCAGAACGCGGCATCGAGGCCAACCCAGAGAATGTCTCAGCCATGACCAACATGGGGCCAATCTGAGACCTTCAAGGGAGTGCAGAGGGTTATGGGATGCCTTGCGGCCCTGAGCCGCTTCATCTCGCGCCTTGGCGAAAAAGGTTTGCCTCTATACCGTCTCTTGAGAAAATCCGAACACTTTTCCTAGACCCCCTAGGCCGAAGAAGCCCTCACCAAGCTCAAGGCACTGCTTACCAATCCTCCTGTCCTGGTGCCACTGACCAGTGTCGAGGCCCTCTTACTCTACGTCGCCGCAACAACCCAAGTGGTCAGCACCGCCGTGGTGGTCGAGAGGTAGGAAGAGGGGCATGCTCTACCCATCCAACGACCCATTTACTTCATCAGTGAGGTACTCTCCGAGACCAAGACACGCTACCCCCACATCCAGAAGCTGATCTACGCCATAATCTTGGCTCAGCGCAAGCTGCGTCACTACTTCAAATCCTACCCGATGACCATGGTGTCATCTTTCCCCTTGGGAGAGATAATCCAGAACTAGGAGGCCTCGGGTAGAATAGCCAATTAGGCCATCGAACTCATGGGGAAACCCTGTCCTTTTCACCTCGGAAAGCGATTAAATCCTAGGTCTTGGCCGATTTTGTAGCTGAGTGGACCGACACTCAGCTACCCCCTGCTCAAATCTAGGCGTAATGCTGGACCATGTACTTCGACGGGTCTCTGATGAAGACCGGGGCAGGCGCGGGCCTGCTCTTCATCTCACCCCTCAGAGTGCACATGTGCTACATGATCCGGCTTCACTTTGCCACCTCCAACAACATGGCCGAGTACGAGGCTCTCGTCAATGGCTTGCGGATCGCTATCAAACTTGGAGTATGGCATCTCGACGTACAGGGCGATTCGTAGCTCATCGTCGATCAAGTGATGAAGGAGTCAAGCTGCCATGACCCCAAAATAGAGGCGTACTGCAAACTGGTACGTCGCCTAGAAGACAAGTTTAATGACCTCGAGCTCAACCACATCGTGCAAAAATTCAACGAGGCCACGGACGAACTGGCAAAGATGGCGTCGGTGTGGGCCCCGGTCCCCCCAAACATCTTCGCTAGAGACCTCCACAAGCCTTCTATCGACTACGCCTCGGCGGCTGAAGAGGGCCCACCGATCGAGCCCATCATAGGGCCTGAGGCCCCCTCTATCACTGAGAACCCTACGGCTGAGCTTGAGGCCATGGAAATCGACGTGGAGCCTCCCGAGGCTGACCAGGGTATGGACTGGTGAGTCCCGTTCCTTGATTGCCTCGTTCGAGGAGAGCTTCTAGTAGATAGGACTGAGGCCCGACGACTCGTGCAATGATCCAAAGTTTACGTCCTCAGCAACGGTGAGTTGTACAGGCAAAGCCCATCTGGTGTCCTTCAACAGTGCATCACCGCTGAGGCAGGCCAAGCCCTACTCTAGGACTTGCACGCAGGAGCCTACGGGCACCATACAGTGCCTCGAAGGCTCATTGGAAATGCCTTCCACTAGGGATTCTACTAGCCAACGGTGGTGGCTGATGCCACCAAGCTAGTGCGCTCCTGTGAGGGATGCCAGTACTATGCACGACAGATGCACCTCCTAGCCCAAGCCCTCCAAACCATCCCCATCACATGGCCATTCGCCGTATGGGGGCTGGACATGGTTGGGCCTCTCTATAAGGCCCCCGAGGGCTATACTCAGTTGCTGGTAGCCATTGACAAGTTCTCCAAGTGGATCGAGGCTCGTCTGATCACACGGATCAAATCCGAGCAAGTAGTGCTATTCTTCACCGATATCATCCATAGGTTCAGGACTCCAAACACCATCATCACCAACAATGGGACGCAATTCACCGGCCACAAGTTCCTAGCATTCTACGACGACCACCACATCCGTGTGGCTTGGTCGGCCGTAGGACACCCTAGGACAAATGGCCAAGTAGAACGTGCCAACGGCATGATCCTACAGGGCCTCAAGCCAAGAATATACAATCGGTTGAATAAATTTGGCAAGAAATGGCTTGCCAAACTCCCATCGGTCATCTAGTTAAGTTGAGAATCCAATCATCATACAGACGATACAAGATGCACCGGTAGGTGCATCGTACCGATGTAGTCCCCGAGCTTGCTGGAAGGTGAGGTATGAGCCTTGTAGCAAGGTCTAAGTGAGAAAAAATAAATGCCTCTCAACTGTATGCGAGTACCGATCACATGTAACCAAGGAGAGCGGTCAGGGCAGTCCCCGAGCCAAGCACAGGTAAATGATGAAACCCCGAGAATAACCATAGTTAGTGTTGTCCCCGAGAATGAGGGCGATCGAGACCATCCCAAGCATGAGAGTGGTCAGAACAGTCCCCGAGCATGATGGTGGTCTAAACAGTCCCCGAGCACGATGGTGGTCTAGGTAGTCCTCGAGCACGATGGATAGTCTGGACAGTCCCCGAGCACGATGGTGGTCTGGGCAGTCCCTGAGCATGATGGATAGTCTGGATAGTCCCTGAGCTCGAGGGTGGTCTAAATAATCCCTGAGCACGATGGTGGTCTAGGCAGTCCCCAAGCACGATGGATAGTCTGGACAATCCCTAAGCACAAAAAGTGTGGTCAAAAACCATATGCCACTTGTACTATTATTTCATGTATTTACTTATTCATTTGCTTTGACAAGTCCGATCTGACACGTCTGGTCAAAGAAGTAGACGGGTATAGCACGTCATATTGCCTTTTTGTCTTGTCAAGCAAACAGTTGTGTGGCACCTGTCAGTAGGTGCATCAGCGTGGGCCCTCCCACACTGGCAATGAAGAGGCGCATTGTCGACGAAATATGGTCGGCAGTCCACCAAGGGGGGTGCCCGTGGTGGTAGATTATTGGTAGACGGTGCGTGTAATCAGGAACTAGATGGTTACAGAGGCACAAGACATAAGATTTATACAGGTTTAGGCCACCAGTGTGGCATAAAACCCTACGTCCCGTGCTCTGTTATTTGTATTGATCTAGGGTGAGATCTGTTGTCCTCCCTAAGGGGGACCCCTGCCTCTCCTTATATAGTCTAGAGGAGGAGGGTCACAAGTAAAGTATCCTATTTGGTACTATTACAATATCTAGTACAACTTGTAATCTTACTGTGCACGCCTCGATCTTACGGGCCAGGCCACCTTAGATGGTGTGGCCCATGTACCATCTTGTGGTACCCGAGGGTATATCCCCCATAGCTAGTCCCCGAGCACCATGTATTCTGATGCGACATGCCATTTTAACCTTCTCCGAACAGTGAGGCTTGAGTTCTTGACATCTCTGACCACCGTTGTCGTTGGAGAAGTAGGTTGTCCGAAGAATGTATGGTGCTCTTAAAAAGAAAGAAAAAGATTTCCATCCTAGGAAGTGTGCCCACTTGTATTTCTAAAAAGAAATGTAAGTGCGTCTTGAAGCGTAGCATCCTTGATCATCAGAGGCATAGTAGTCGAAAAACAAACACATTCACCGCAAGGTGAAGTGTGCCCACTTAGTCCCCAAGCCTGGTAGTAGGTGACGTAGGCATGTGGTGCTAGGGTCTAAAAAGAATTCCCAATTAAGTTGAGAATCCAATCATCATACAGGCGATACGAGATGCACCAGTAGGTGCATCGTACCGATGTAGTCCCCGAGCTTGCTGGAAGGCGAGGTATGAGCCTTGTAGCAAGGTCTAAGTGAGAAAAAATATCCCAACTGTATGCGAGTTGCCAGTCACATGTAGTCGAGATGCAAAGTCCTCGAGCCATGGTCGGAGAGTGGTCGAGGTAGTCCTCGAGCATAGGTCGAGGAGCGAGCAACAAAGTCCCCAAGCTATGGTCGGAGAGTGATCGAGGTAGTCCCTAAGCACAGGTCGAGGAGCAAGCGATGAAGTCCCCGAGCTGTGGTTGGAGAGTGATCGAGGCAGTCCCCGAGCATAGGTCGAGGAGCAAGCGACGAAGTCCCCGAGCTATGGTCGGAGATTGATCGAGGTAGTCCCCGAGCGTAGGTCAAGAAGCGAGCGACGAAGTCCCCGAACATAGCTCGAAATTCCTACAATATAAATATGTAGAATGGCAGTACATGATGTACAAAATAATAAATTATGGAGAAAAAATCCGTGATGAAGAAATAACGCTCAGCAGTCATGAGCATGATGTGATAAAGCAGTTGGTGCTTTGTAAACATCAGTGTTAATGTGAAGTTTGTGTTTATACTTAATATAAATTGCCCGACCAGTTAGTATGTAGCTGAGTCTCTAGCCCTAGCTAGCCCGTTAATCATAATGTGGGGCACGGAGCCCATGCACGTGTAGGATGAACAAAGCATTGCTAAGGAGCCACTACCGACCACCCATAACGCAGAGGGCAGACGCTTGTGCATGTGTAGGGAGGAGCCGGAGACAGGGCCTTTTCTGGAGACATCGAGCGTCAACATGACTAGTCGAGGATTTGCATTAAGTATAGCTATATGTTATATTTAAGATTGTATACATGGACAAACGTTATTTGAAGAATAATCATGACAAGGACATTGTGGAGAAACGTCGTAATGAAAATTATATTAAATATAAATATTAGAAGTGTACTCATCTTTGGATAGAAATCTGGTCGGCGGTGATGAAGTTGTCCGGTCCTTGAGCTTTCTGACCTGTCATGACGGTGGTCGCGGTTGTCATAGCACCGTTCTTCGTAGCGATCATCATTGCGACATGGTCTGGTGGTTTGGTGGTTGGAGCTCGGTGGAGCCGCTCAGGACGTGGTCTAGTGGTCGGAGCTCAGTGGAGCCACTCTGGACATGGTCTGGTGGTCGGAGCTCGGTGGAGCCACTCTGGACATGGTCGACGTGGTCTGGTGGTCGAAGCTCAGCGGAGCCGCTCTAGATGTGGTCTAGGCTTGGTGGAGCCGCTCAGGACATGGTCTGGTGGTCGGAGCTCGGTGAAGCCGCTCTAGACGTGGTCGATGTGGTCTGGTGGTCGAAGCTCAGTGGAGCCGCTCTGGATGTGGTCTGGTGGTCGGAGCTTGACGGAGCCGCTCTGGACGTGGTTGATGTGGTCTAGTGGTCAGAGCTCAGCGGAGCCGCTCTGGATGTGGTCTGGTGGTCTGGGCTCGGTGGAGCTGCTCAGGACGTGGTCAGGTGGTCGGAGCTCGGCGAAGCCGCTCTGGACGTGGTCGATGTGGTCTGGTGGTCGAAGCTCAGTGGAGCCGCTCTGGACATGGTCTGGTGGTCTGGGCTTGCCGAAGCCGCTCGGGATCGATCTTGACTAGGATAGATCACTGCGGTAGCTAAAGTCACCACGGGTGGTGTTGATAAAGAGGATCCCATCTGATTCATTGGAAGATCAGCACGCATAACCCCTAAAAGGGGACCCCTACCTGGCGCACCACTATCGATGAAATATCGTCGGCAGTCCACCGAGGGGGGTGCCCGTGGTGGTAGATTATCGGTAGACGGTGCGTGTAATTAGGAACCAGATGGTTACAGAGGCACAAGACACAAGATTTATACAGGTTCAGGCCGCCAGTGTGGCGTAAAACTCTACGTCCTGTGCTCTATTATTTGTATTGATCTAGGGTGAGATCTGTTGTCCTCCCTGAGGGGGACCCCTGCCTCTCCTTATATAGTCTAGAGGAGGAGGGTTACAAGTAAAGTATCCTATTTGGTACTATTACAATATCTAGTACAACTTGTAATCTTGCTGTGCACGCCTTGATCTTATGGGCCGGGCCACCTCGGATGGTGTGGCCCATGTACCATCTTGTGGTACCCAGGGGTATATCCCCCACACGCATATATTGGAGTAGATCTCGAGGCTGTGAAAACAACCGTCTGCGGCGCATGCGCACATCTCCCAAGAATCTCGGGCAGATGAAATGACATAACTCTTGGGTTAAATATAGTATAGGATAGGCAAGTTACTTTTTATTGAACCCTATTGTCATTCGCTACCACAGCTTTCTTCTTCCTCTCGCCAACCCTAATACATCCGAAATCGTCAATCAATCCGACGCCATTTCCCCATTCACTAGCAAGGCTAGATTCATGGCGAAAAGTGACGCGCAGAAGAAAGCCAGGTTCATGGTGAAGGAATGGTGGAAATCGAGAAGCAACGAGCAAACCATTGAAGACCTCATCACTCTGGGGGTACTCCACAATAAGGAGCTCATGGGATGGCGTGCACCGGAGGGGGAGGGGTACCCCGATCCACAACCAGGTGAGATCGTGGTGTTCGAAGACTTCTTTAAACAGGGATTTGGGGTTCTAGTACATCCGTTTCTTCAAGGGCTCTATCTTTACTACGAGATTGGGATTTGCAATCTGCATCCCAACTCGATCCTTCTTATCACCATGTTTATACATCTCTATGAAGCATATGGCGGCTTCCATCCCCATTTCGATTTTTTCCGCCATCTTTTCTATCTGCGGAACAAAGGAAGCGGTGGTTCGAAGATAGCCGGGGGTGTGTACCTCAACCTCCGCGACGGCATGAAAGCTCAGTACCTACACTGCCCATGGAACATGTCGCTCGATGACTGGTACAAGAAATGGTTCTACATCCGCGAAGAGCCAAACATGATCACACTGTGCGACGTGGGCTACATTCTAGAGAAGAGGACAAGCTGGTCGGAGAAACCCGAGCACCTGGAACAGATTCCAAAAATATTTGGAATGATCCCATGGAAAAAACTGGATGGTCCGAGCGTGGTCAGGAGCTTCATCAGCCGACAGATCTAGCCCTTCCAGAGGAGAGTACATCCTGGCTATGAATATCAAGGTAGCGCGGACCCGACAAGGACGAGGCAGGGGGCGCTTGACAAAATCGAAGTCAAAGCCAGAATTGGAGAGCTATTCAACTTAGCTGATCCAAATTATGCCAAATTGAGCGACATCGAGCATGCTTTCAAGCTTGCTCAACCTCCCCCAAAGGTAACTCATCTTGCCCTATACCCATAGTCTTATATTGCGGTAGGAAAAACAGAAACTTACTATGTGCACTCATTTTTGTTACCCAGGTTAATGGTCGGGATAGAGCGATAGTGTTTGTGTTGCCACCCCCTGGAGTGGAGTGGCCACAAGGAGCTAGTCCTACCACCTAGACCAACGTCGATATCGAGGACAAAGATGTCGATTGGGCGGTGCTCAGAGCTAGAGAAGAGACAGCGGCCCTAGCCGCTGGTAAGTGGTCGGCTGCCCCCAAACAATCGAAGAAGAGATCAGCAACCTCCCTACTCACCGGGGGGTGCCAAATATTAACAAGCCCAAGGGAGGCCAGCAAGCGCCGATAGGCAATTTTTGCCAGGTCGGACGACGATGCAGAGGAGGGAGAGGATGTAGACACCACTCGACTTGTCCCTCGAAAGAGGAGGAAACAACTGGAATTGATGGGACAAGGTGTCTCCTCCATGCCTATGGGCCCCACATCATCGACGTCGGTGAAGGATGCAGCTGGGTTGACCTCAGGAGTACCTGGGCAAGGAACGTGACTGGCAACGGAAGCGACAAACCGACCAAGCACACCACCGACCACTGCAGCATGAAGGACAAGCAGTGGAGGGGTCGAGCACCAAGGCCCAGTGATAGTGCTGGATGTAGAGGGAGACCAGGAGTCACCCGCATAGCATGTGGAGCAAGTACGGCCGAAGAGACGTGCCTTCGCGACATCATTCCGTGCTTCTAACATGTAAGTATTTGTAACCTTATTATAAGTTAGCAATTTGCATTGAATATGGTTGTTTTCTAAACTTTTCTCAGATGTACTAGTTCGGCGTCCACAGAAAGTTTGGACCAGCTAGCTAAAAGTTGTGTGGCTCCGCCAATAAGTGCAGAGCAGACTGCCCAACAGTCGGCCACTGAGGAAGCCCTTGCAGAAAATCCGTCGGAGCCTCAGCAAAGGAGCAGTCAGACAATAGTCCCCGAGCAGGTGGTCAAGGGACCTGCTGAGGGCAACACCTCAGCATCGAGGGTGATAGAGCAGACCGAGGAGCAACAACCAGAGGTGAGAGCATAGCCCACATTCACCGACGCTAAAAACCGTGGGAAGGCTTTGGTGACCGCAGAAGCTGCTGATGCCAAACCAGCACTGAGACCTAAAGAAGAGCCCGAAGAGGATGAAGTGGAGGAGGTCCTGGGCTATCCGCAGGACAAACGATAACATGTGTATGTGTCACATTGGCAGAACAACCAATAGGTTGTCCATGAGGAAATCCCGGAGGTTGAAGAAACCAAGAAAGTTGAACGGGCGGCGAAACGGCTGGTGACGGAGGTGTAGGTAAGCTTTGCTTCACCCCCTGATTTTGCTGTCTAGTTGTAGTTGTCTTACTTAGCTTTCTACACATAGGACTTAATGAAGACCGCAAGGTACCGCAAGAAATGCTTCGACCAGATCAAGGGGATCGCTGCAAGTAACAAGGAGTTGACGGTGGAGGTGGAACGCTTGCGCCAGCGACTGGAAGCCGCCAACCATGAAAAGACGGTGCAAGAGTCCTAGAACCAGAACCTGGTCGTCTAGCTCAGTATTAAAGAGCGGGAAAGAACAAGTAAGTAGCCATTTTATCACAATGACTATTGACAAGTGCTGTTGCATTATTGGTAGTAACAGCTGTAGTGCAGGCTTAGAAGCCGAAGTGGTCCATCTTCAAGAGGAAAATAGTTGTGCGGTCATGGAGTGTGATCACCTGAAAGAGGACAATAGAAAGCTGGTGCAAGACCAGTCACAGCTCTGGGACCACACGACTAAGATGACAGAGGAGCTGAAAGGTAAGTTTTCCAAACCCCTTTACTCAATTTTGTTGCCTACCGTAGTTTGGCGTAATATAGCATCTTAACAGCATGTGCGGTTTGCAGTTATAAAAATCAATGCGAAGAAGCATCTAGAGGCCGTGATAAAAGACCATGACGACTAAATATGGTTCAGTAAAAAGTCCACCGAGGGGGTGCTCGTGGTGGTAGATTGTCGGTAGGATGCGTGTAATCAGGAACCAGATGGTTACAGAGACACAAGACACAAGATTTATACAGGTTCAGGCCGCCAGTGTGCCGTAAAACCCTACATCCTGTGCTCTATTATTTGTATTGATCTGGGGTGAGATCTGTATGTTCTATATGATCTGTCCTCTAGGGGATCCTTGCCCCTCCTTATATACTCCGAAGAGACAAGGTTACAAGTAAAGTATCCTATTTGGTACTATTACAATATCTAGTACAACTTGTAATCTTGCCATGCATGCCTTGATCTTATGGGCCGGGCCACCTCGGATGGTGCGGCCCATGTACCATCTTGTGGTACCCGAGGGTATATCCCCCATAGCTAGTCCCCGAGCACCATGTATTCTGATGCGACACGCCATTTTAACCTTCTCCGAACAGTGAGGCTTGAGTTCTAGACATCTCCGACCATCGTTGTCGCCGGAGAAGTAGGTTGTCCAAAGAATGTATGGTGCTCTTAAGAAGAAAGAAAAAGATTTCCATCCTGGGAAGTGTGCCCACTTGGGTTTCTATGAAGAAACGTAAGGGTGTCTTGAAGCGTAGCGTCTTTGATCATCAGAGGCATAGGGGTCAAAAAACAAGCACATTCACCGCAAGGTGAAGTGTGCCCACTTAGTCCCCGAGCCTGGTAGTAGGTGATGTAGGCATATGGTGCCAGGGTCTAAAAAGTCTTGTTAATTAGATACAGCATGCACCATCAGGTGCATCGTACCGATGTAGTCCCCGAGCTTGCTGGAAGGAGAGGTATGAGCCTTGTAGCAAGGTCTAAAGGAGAAAAAAATATCCCAACTGTATGCAAGTCACCAGTCGCATGTAGTCGAGACGCGAAGTCCCCGAGCTGTGATCGAAGAGTGGTCGAGGCAGTCCCCGAGCACAAGTCGAGGGGCGAGCGACAAAGTCCACGAGCTATGGTCAGAGAGTTGTCGAGGCAGTCCCTGAGCATAGGTTGAGGGGCGAGCAGCAAAGTCCCTGAGCTGTGGACGGAGAGTGGTCGAGGCAGTCCCCGATCATAGGTCGAGGGGCGAGCAGCGAAGTCCCTGAGCGTAGCTCGAGATCCCTGCAATATAAATATATAGAATAGTAGTATATGATGTACAAAATAATAATTTATGGAGAAAAATCAACAGTGAAGAAATAGTGTATGATGCTCAGTAGTCATTTGCAAATGAGCATGATGTGATAAAGCAGTTGGTGCTTTGTAAACATCAGTATTAAAATGAAGTTTGTGTTTATACTTTATATAAACCGCCCGACCAGTTAGTATGTAGCTGAGCCTTCAGCCCTAGCTAGCTTCACTGTAGCGTGGAGCACGGAGCTCGTGTGCGTGTAGGAAGGTGTCACTAAGGAGCCGCTGCTAATGACCCATAATGCAGAGGGCGGACACTCGTACATGTGTGGAGAGAGCCAGTAGATAGGGCAGTTTTTGGAGACATCGAGCGTCAACATGACTGGTCGAGGATTTGCATTAAGTATAGCTGTATGTTATCTTTAAGATGGTATACATGGACAAGCATTATTTGAAGAATAATCATGACAAGGATGTTGTGGAGAAACGTCGTAATGAAAATTATGTTAAATATAAATATTAGAAGTGTACTTATCTTTGGATAGAAATCTGGTCGGTGGCGATGAAGTTGTCCGGTCCTTGAGCTTTCCGACTTGTCATCACGACGATGGTCGCGGTTGTCATAGCACCGTTCTTTGTGGCAATCATCATTGCGATGTGGTCTGGTGGTTGAGGTGGTCGGAGCTCGGTGGAGCCGCTCGGGACGTGGTTGACGTGGTCTGTGGTCGATGTGGTCGGAGCTCGGTGGAGCCACTCGAGACATGGTCGACGTGGTTAGAGCTCGATCAGTTTGGTGGTCGGAGTAAGTAGTCCGGACGACACCGAAGACTGATGGAGTCGATCTACATGAAGAGACGAAGCCCTTGGGCATGTCCAATTGGGGCGAGATGCAGTCCAAAACCTCCTTTGTTTGGCGTACGTGTATGCGCGGAGTCGGCCCTTGCATGCTCCGGGAGACGGTGCATACGTGCATGCACGCATGCAAGTGCCTTGGCAATCTGTAGTTGGCTTGCATGTCTTTGATTAATCTATATGTGCATGTGCTAAAGCCTTGCATGCATCGTCTTCATGATTGATGCTGTAGTAGATAACTTCCTTGGCTGATAGCACTATTAATCATTGGCTCCTAGATCAGGAACATCGGCGTAGCATCAGGTGGACAAAGCCTTCACGCCTATGATCCTTGGCTGATAGCAGGAACAACTTTACATAGATGAGAAATTGCGTCGCTAAGGCACAGCTGAGGACATCGAATTGGATCTGGCGGCAGCGACATGGAAACCGACTCCGTCTTCAACTCGATAGCAACAAATTGATGAGATCGGCAGAAAATAGCAGACCCCATCGACGACAACGGCGGCGCGAAGAATAGTGATTTGATCTCTTGCCCGACGCCGAGTTGCCAATGGATGATGTTGATCTTGAGGTCCATCTGGCTCGCCATGGATCAATGTGCACACCCCTACCTGGCGCACCACTGTCGACGAAATATGGTCGGCAGTCTACCTAGGGGTATGCCCAAGGTAGTAGATTATCCGCAGACAGATGAGCAAGCTACAAACAAGATAGTGATGCAAGACAGACACGAGGTTTTATCTAGGTTCGGCCATCGTGAAGGCGTAATACCTATGTCCTGTGTCTGATTGTATTACTGTATGTCAATGAGAGATGTTTTTTAGAGGGGTCCCCTGCCCGCCTTATATAGTCTGGAGGGCAGGGTTACCGATCTAGAAACTAATCCTAACCAGTTACAATTGCCATAGGTGGTCAGATAAGGATTCCTATTCTAACCGACTAGGATCTTGCTTGATCTCCAAATCTGCCTTGATTCCTTGCGTGGGACTCCGAATAGATTGGCTGGGCCATGCATCGTCTTCTAGTGGGCCAGACCCCTTGGTCCAAGCCAGCTCATGCCTAGCCGTAAGGGTATAGGGGTTAATACCCCCACACTCACTGTGAGAGATCAACATCTCAAGCAACCCACACCACTCCACGCAGAGACCTAGGACTGACTCCCTCTCTCGCCTTGCTTGTAAACCCCTATTACAAGCACTTTGGTGCAAGGAATACAAGATCGCTCTCTCAGACTGGACGTAGGGCACCTATTGCCTAAACCAGTATAAACCTTGTGTCTCTTTGCATCACCATCCAGGATTAGGGACACACAGTACATTTTCACTAGTTGGTTGAGGACCCCTCAGTCCAAAACACCGACACCACCAGTCCTAACCATGAACCGGTGGTGATGATGTGATAGATCAACATCGACCTGTGTTGAAAACCGATGGTGCCGATGGTCCAAGCACCGGCGGGCCATGCTACGAAACGACGGTGATAAGCGCATCATCACCACCGGTCCATGCTCAGGGCCGACGTTGATGATGCGCTTATCACTACTGTTTTGTATTCCAAAATGGCGGTGATAAACACATTATCACCACCGTCCCTGAGCACGGCCCAACGTTGATGGTGCGTTTATCACTGCCGTATTGTATTGTGAACCGACGGGGATGAGTGGCCCATCGCCGTCGGCTTGTATTCCTAACCAGCAGCGCAGCCGATTTTCATCGCTGGTTCGACACCATCGGTAATGACGGGCTCATCACCGCCGACTTGCATCCATAGACTAGGCCAAACCGGTGGTGATGAGGGGTTACAAACTGGCGGTGACGATTGATTCTGTAGTAGTACATGATGGCGGTCTCATAGCACCCCAACTTAGCGCATGGCGCGCCATCGTCAGATGTGCTGTTGAGTCCTTGGGAGTAAGAGTAGCAGCCAGAGAAATACAGATCAGAGTCAGTAGAGCTATTATGCATGTAGCCTCCAATGAGCCCTAGGGTGCTGCATGTTGGGATCACTCACTCACAGGTACAAGTGTTTATCACAAACGCTATATCTTCTCTCTGGTTGGGAATCACTCCCTCTCTCGACTGTGTATTTGTCACAAACACGCACACACGAAAGCTTCTCTAGTGGACATACAAGCACAAGCTAACAAATTTCTTTTGGTCAACGCAGCCACCGGCCTCATCTTTTTCTTCATCTCTTCTTATCAAATCAGGGGACTTTGGCCAGCGTTCAGGCCATCCATGATAGCAAACTTAGTTTCATCCGTTTGATCTTCGTTTCCACGATTGAGCCCCACCCCAACTACTGTGCGACCGCGACCGCTCCCCTTCACCTTCCTTCATTTTCCCTACTTCTCGTCCCACTCGCCCCTACGCCTTGTTCACTTTCCACGTTCCTGTCATCCTTGCACGCTCTGTCCTCTCCGCCATCGCCATCATTGACGCCTCCTTAGGTCCCGTCCCATGCGCCTCCACTTGATTGGGTTTGCTCCCTCGCCTTTTCACCTCCTTGATTTTGGGTGCCCATTTGCTTCCTGTTGTCCCCGTTTGGTCCACCTCCTCCTGCCCTTCTCGCTTCATTGCCTTTGCGCTTTTCTGGGCCATTCTTCGTCCTGCTCGGTGCTTCGTTGCCGTCGTTCTTGGACGCCATCTTCATCTATTGGCTATGGCTAGGGTTTCCTCGCTACAGTGCCTCCCTACCCTATTCTTGCTGCCTCCGACATGGTCGTCTGGGCCGAATCGGCCGGCCGTGGTTCCTCACCGTGTTTCTTGCCTATGGTGTATGTGTGTTCCTTGTGCCTCCGGTTTATGCCCAAAAGTTTGCCACCTTTTGACCTGTTCCTGATGCCTGTGCCATGGCCTTGGTTGCTCCTGCTTCCTTTACCCTACTTCCCACAACATTTGTTTTCTTCTCCTATGCTCTCCACAGAGCTTTTCCCCTTCACTGTGGTCAATTTCTTGGTTCCTGTTTCGCTTACTTTTGTTCTCGGACCTCATTTCCCCTCTGCTATGTGTGCTAATACTTGACTTTGTTTCTAGGTTTCATGCCTGCCGTTGCGTCGCCACTCCGGATCTACTATGTAGGTGCTTGTTGCAGATGTGCTATGGACGGAACCTAGCTTCCTCTTACTACCGGTAATTTAGTCTGCTTTGTTTGTAGGTTCAAATGTCGTGTTTGCTGTCTACTTACATTTGTGTGCTTCTTACAAACAATGTCCTCACATTTGTGTGGTTCTTACAAAAAATTTAGAGGTACAGCATCGTTCATTCCAGTCTAAGGACACCATCGGAGTGCTTAGATTTTGCTTACATGCTTTCTTGATCCTAGAGGTACAGCATCATTCATTCTAGTGTAAGGACGCCGTCGGAGTGCTTAGATTTTGCTTACATGCTTTCCTGATCCTATTCGTAGTGTTACCTGCTTGTCCGGTTATTTTCTATGAGCTTAGCATATGTGTCAACTGCTTGTGTCCGTTGTTTTGCTTGTGTGTTGTCCGCACAGGTCTCCATGTACATGTGTGCTTTTTTTTTCTGTGGTGTCCTTTTATTTTCAGATCTCTTCATATTGGTTCATGTGTTACAGGTGCATTGTGTGGCTTCCATCGTACTCCTTCGTCCTTCGCTGCTCTAGCCTTACCAAATATCCAAGGTGAACTCATGCTTTCTGCTCTGTGTGTTATTTCTTCTTCTTGTGTTGTGTTTCTGTATGTGTCTATGCTGTGTGTCTTGCCTATGCCTTATCGTTGTTGCGCTCTACTTTGACATCATTGTTTGTAATTTTTGTTTCTCGAGTGCTCATAGCTGATGCGGATCGTTGTATTAGGTACATGATTGTTGGTTATTGTCTTTACTGTAACACCTCGAGTATTAGCCTTGCATAACTTGACTTGCATAACATGAGCATGATCATCACGCATTCATAAACAAGCATTTACAATTGAAACATTTGATTGGAACATCTGCAACATTTGCTTGTTATCACATGTTTCATTATCATATGTAACCTTTCTCGTTATTTCATGTCTCCATGTTTATATGCATATGATTATGAGTGGACACATGTACTTGGTTAAAATGAGTCACCAAAAATCTTTTGGCAATGCTTGGGTTAGCAATTAGAGCATTGTTCATGAAAGTCACTTTTCTTAATCAAGCCTTTAAGTCATGTTTCATGTTACTTTAAATGGCCCTATGAGTGACTACTACATGAAATGATTGAATGACCTTGCAAATTGCTTAAACATGCTTAGGATATCATCATGAACAACTTTGGTATTTAGGGCTAGGGCTAGTTTGGTCATTAAGCCATGCTTTGATGTGTATCATCATTTAAAAGTGACATGTTTGACTAAAGTTGAACTAGATGTTAGAGACCTTGCATGGAGGAGTTCACTAAAGCAAAGTTGTAGTGTTTGACATAAGAAACAACTTTCATTTTTGGGTCACTAACTGATTTAGCTCCTAACATGCTTGAATTGGGATCACAAAAATCAACAAATAACTATTTTCAACACTTAACGAAATGCTAAGTCTTGGTTCATTGAACAGCCTGACAAGCTGACCTTCATGGCGATATAACTTGAATTCGGTTGAGAATTGGAACACGATTATTGAACAAGAGTTGTAGCTGGTACATTAGGCTTCAACTTTGATGTATGAAATTTTCGCTGAAAGTCCACGGTCACGAAGTTTTAGTCATGGAAAAACCCGCTGTCAGGCATCACATCGGATCACTGACGAACGGAGCGAGCCGTTCAGTGGCCGACCACCGGCAGAGCCTGCACGCCGTGCATCGCCATTGCTCTGTCTGGTCAGGCCACGACGTGCCTAAGCGCGGCTTTAACACCGCCAGCACCGCCCGCTCCTGCCCGCACCTCCTTTTTTCACATTTCGCCTCCTCCTTGCTCGCCGTAGCGTCAGCCGTGCTCGTCCCGCCTCGCCGTCGCCATTGCAGATGCTCCGCCGAGCTTGCCTACGCTAGCCACCGCTGCATCCGCCAATTAGTCGCTCTCTCAGCTTCGCCTCAACCTTCCCCATCATTTCCACCTTGCCTCGCCTGAGATCGTGCCTTAGGTGAGCCGCTGCTCGCTTTGCGCCGCTGTGGGAACACTCTCGCCGGAGTGCCGCCATGGCCGTTGCCGTGGCCGTACTTCGTCGGAGCGCCTCAAGCCTCCTAGGTCATGTAGTTCGGTTCGCATGGTCGCCGTGGTCCTATTGCTTGCCTTGCTTGGCCTCGCTGTGGCCGGAGATGGCCGGCACATGCCGTGCAGCACCGTCGTGCCGCCATGGCCAATGCCGTTGTCCTTCGCGCCGATGATTCGCCCGCCTAGATAGCCCAATGTGTGCGCAAGGTCTAGAGGGTCACCGTAGACTAGGTGCCGTCGCTGGTAAAGCTCGCCGCCGGTGAACTTGGCCACGCAGTGACGAAGCAGCGCCGCCTACCCTGTTTCGAGTCGATGACGCATGGGGTCAACTGACCAGCGGGTCCCACCGGTCAACGACAGCAGTGTTGAGGGCTAGTTCAAAAATTCCATATTCAAGTGTGATTTGTGATTTTTGTATCTTCAGTTTGGTAGCTCCTAAATTTGTAAAATAAATTTTGTAGTGTTCATTAGGAAGTTTAGTATTTATTAAAAATATTACCTTGGCACTTACAGTAGAAATTTTTGGAGAATTAAATAGGGATTTGAAATGTGTTTTTGAATGCATTCAAATTTGTTTATTTTATATCTAGAGGTCCTGTGCTCCAAAATTTATGAAATTTTTGTGGTAAGCTAGTATTAGCATATATGAACTCTAGTAAAAATTTGAGGACTAGTGCATGTGTAGATTTATAGTTATAGATTTTTCTTTTATGAATAGTTAATCCTTGCATGAATTTTTATAAATTATTTATGAGTCCAAAATTCATGAAATTTGTTGGAGGTAATCCTAGTACCATATGGATGATAAGAAAAATAGGAAATCTATTGCTTGACACTTTTCAATAGGGTTTTCCATTTATGCTATTTCAAGCCTTGCTTCCTTGTCATTTTTGTATAGAATGTTCTACTTAGTAAAATGACATGGAATTTCTATAGTAGTCCTTTGATAGCATTAGTAAGGCACTGTAAATTTTTGAGAATTTATGAAGTACATCTGATATATGATTATTATTTAACCTAGATATCTAAATAAAATAATAAAGGCAATTAAATAAATAGTTTGGGCTTTGCCATTATATTATCTTAAATGTAATTGGTATGCTTAAACTGTTGGTAGATTCTGTGTTGTCAAATTTTGAATGATTACATGAAGTAGAAGTATCGTTACTTTATATTGCATGTTGAATCATTTCCGGACAAATTCTTTAGTTTGAGGAGTTGCATGTTGCAAATGATGTGTACTGTAAAAATGGTTAATAACAAGGTTGTAGGGAATTTGATAAGCTTTCCAGAAAGTCTAGGATTACTGAATTTGGATTAGTAGAACTCTAGTTATGAGTGAAACAAGTAGCTACTATTTGTGGCATAATCGATGCATTGTGGAAATATTTAATTAAATAATCGAGAAGAGATATGCACCTACTCAATAAACATGATGCACTTGTTAACATTTATGCATCTGTAATACTTATGCCATACCCATGCATCTAGGATCAGAGGAAGAGATCATGTTGCTGGAATTCAAAGAAGCAGAGGAAGGGAACTCACAGGAGGATCCGCAAGCCACAGCTCCCGAAGGCGTGGAGCAGAACCCTAAAGTGCTTCCGGAGTGTCCTGACCACTGCCCTACTTCCTTTCTATGAGGCAAGCCCTGGAGCATTATAAGTCTCCCTATAATTTACAAATGTTTACTTACGTACTTATGATTGATGCATTAGGTTATAAGAGTTGAATGAAACCACTTGATGCATGTAAATTCCTTGTCCAGATATTAACCCTTTAACCGGTATAGGTCCAGGATCGAATATATGCTTAGCCATGCTTAGACCGGTAGAAGTCAGGTGATGTCCTATCACCTGCGAGATGTAGGTGGATCCCAGAGCACGGTTGGCTATATCTGCTATCGTGGAACAGAACCATGAGGTAAAAGTAAATCGAGACTAGACGGGAAGTCAATAGAGAAGCAACAAGATATGGAGGTCTTGGGTGTGGATTTATCCTCATCTATGTCGATTAAGGACCATACCGTTGTTGGTGCTTCTGACAAGATTGAACGCATGCCTCTCACTTAGCTGGCCGGATAACTCGTTCCGACCATGAAGCCGAGTAATTCAACTCAGGCCGAGAACTGTTCTATTGTGCGCTCCTTCCGGGGAACGATCAGACTAAGCCCAAGGGCAGGCTTGGCCTAAGCATCCTGGCATCTGGTGTTCTAGATCGTGCGGCATAGTACGGACCCGCAAAATGTATACCTGAGTTGTACCAAAGGTTACCTAAGGCTATCATGGCTGGTAGACCTGGGTTTGTGTTAGGAATAAATTCCCAGCTGGTTGAAATCGATTCGAATCGCCGTCTCTCCTAGATAGTGAGAAACTTGGCTAGTCCCAACATCGTAGCAACTGTGTTATGAAACATGATGGTTCGGAGGAATATGGAATTACAATACCTACTATGGTTACTATTGTATGCTTCTAAATGATATACCACATGTTTGGCACAGGATAGTTGCTAATCTAGAAATGGATAGTTATAATTAACCTGATAAAGAAATTGTAACTGTACCATGACTCAATTGCTTTTACGCAAAAATGTTGTCGAGTTACATCCACTTATACAGCCTTGCATAATCCTTAGAGTCATTTTATTTTTGGTTCATGATGGGTAAGTCTAGCTGAGTACCTTCTCGTACTCAGGGTTTATTTTCCCATTGTTGCAGATGGCACTGTGTATCATGGGTATTGCAAGAGTTGCTTCTATCCCGCTGTGGATGAGGAGTAAGCCTTGGGCAGGCTTCTTTAGTAATTCCTATCATTGCTTTTGTGGACCGTGATCTGGCTTGGCACTATATCAAACTATGTTGGAAACTTTATCTTCGAACTTATTTGCTTCCGCTTTATTTATCAAACTCGGTTTGTAATAACTTTTATTCGTACTCTGATGATGAAAAGTATCTATGAACTTTATGTAATATGTGGCATGTATGTTGAATCCTATATGATCTTGGTTGTTGTAAATCGTTTATCGAGACCCGTCGTGGTACTCAACGGACTACCGGGTTTATATGGGTTCAAGTATGACAGTGCGACCGCTTGCGGATTGCCATTGTACTTGTATTCCTATAAATTGGTCGGTTCCATGACATTTACAACCTTTCTACATTATTTCCTTTATACCAGGTTGTCCCAGTGCTCTTGATCTGGTCAGCTCTTGTTGTTCTTAGGTGTGGTACCAGAAATCTGTAGGATTTACAGGTTGTTCTTTCTTCTATTCACGTATTGCCTGCACGTACGTGTGGTTCCCTTCGGTGCATGATCTTGTTTTCCTCACCCAGTGCCAGTGGTTCTACCCTCTTGCATCTATTAGCATGTTTGTTGCAGTTGACTTCTGCGTCTCTGCTCTACCTGGTATGTCCACACCAGTTCTGACTATGTTATTTTTGTTTCATACCCATCCTGCATGGTTCTTTTTTTTGGCTATTGCGTTGTTTGGCGACGGATCTCCTATATATGTACGCTTTTCCTCTGTGCTTGTGGGTTTCTACATCATTACCGATATATATGGTTGTGTGCATACATACATATATAAGCTTACATATAGTTACATATATATATACACATAGTTTATGTGGCATTGTGGCTGACAGCTTACTCTTTCCTTCCTTTTTTCATCCTCCTTGTTTTTACATATACATAGCATGCTGGAGGCGGTGTTCCAAGAAGGTTTGTCTTCTGGTTAGCTAGGCAGCTGGATCCGGCTGCTGCCTATGATCATCCCACTTGGCAGGCCGTGTGTTGTCTACAGTCCATAGATGGATTTGTTATTCTAGATTACAGTTTCGAGCGATTGGTTTCCTAGGCTACAGCAGCTCAGCATGCTATGTGTCTTAGAGGTGAAGCTGTTAGGTTGCCTAACATGCTTGTGTCACATAGACATGGATCTAGCATTGTCAGTTCTTCAGTATTTTTGGATGTTCAGCATCTGTTGCACAGTCCTCCATCTGTGAGTTGTTATACGTGAAATTGGTTCCTGTGGACAGTTAGTTCAATAAATGTACCTTCTCTTTCGGTCATAATAAGATATATGTATCCTTTGCTATTCCATTCTTTTCATCTATCCTCGGACATTGCTTCAGCGTATTATTTTACTTACCTTTGTTTGTACCTGTTGTCGTTGCCTTCTTGTTTAGGTGTCCTGACTTTTTAGCCTCTTGTATACAAATTTTTCCGGTGCCTTCGTATGATGTTCCCTTTATTTATGGATTATTTGTGTTCTTTACCATTTGGATTCTCTTACATACTCTGTGAGCACATGCCTTTTTCTCCTTCCTAGTTGGTATACTCTGAGCTCCTATACGTCCATGTCCACTGGGGCACACCTCTCTAGTAACAATGAACAATCATGTGTGTACATTTTCTCCTTCAAACTTCTATATCAAAATATTAGCTTCCTCTGATAGTGTATGGGTTGCTCGTTTACTGAAATTCGCCTTTTATTATGTCATCATGCTTGGGGTGCTTGCCTTATTGATGAACTTGATCCTTCTGTGTGCCGATTCTGTTTAGCCTCCTCAGCGTCCTCAGGCACCGCCTGTTCTGTGACTGACCGCACAAGAAATTGTATATTATTTCTCTCTCTCTGTCTCTCTCTTGCTATGCTTGTTCCTTATTCTCGGTCCTCTTATCTTATCATAGGGCTATCTGTGTTCTGTTTCTCTTCCCTTAGGTGCCCATGTTTTCCATGCTTCACTGGTCTTAGATCCTTCTGAGTCCCGTCATAGGCGAAAAAGGCTATTAGATCAACAACGGCTTGCCTAGACAGGTATATTGCTGGTCTCATATGGAGCAAATAGGCCACACACCTTCCACGTTTTCTTTTTCTCTTCTTTTTATTTCCATAAACTACACTCTTGTTAACGCTCCATGTATCTCTCCTTTAATCGAGCCGCCTAACAGGTCGTTCAAAGAGTTATACACCGTCTCTTCAGTGTGGCCATTTCGATGACGAATACGTTAATGCACTCAAAGGTACATTTTAGACGTTCCTAAACCAACATGATTTGTGCTTTCGTATCCTTGTTTCGTTCCCTCCACGGCTTGTTGATCCTATTCATCGGCTCTAATCACCCATTTTTTAAAAACCTTGGTTTATAGCCTCTTATCGAGATAGGTCCTATTATGGCCCACCGAATTATCAGTGCCATCATTGTGATGCTGTGTTCTGGTATGACGAGAGGGCCAAATCTTAGTCTTCGCACCATGATGACAATATTGTTTATAACAACTATTGCTGGAGTGGGAAAGTTGTCATCCCACCTTTCCAGCCTCGCCCTGATCCTTTGGCTGCGCTAGCGATGTTTGGTGGAGGTCCTCGTTCCAACAAATTCATGAAGAATATTAGGCAATACAATTGCCTTTTTGCCTTCACGTCTATGGGGGCTAACATTGATCGTTCGCTTAACGATGGCTGTGGCCCTTCGATTTTCAAAATTAGTGGATAGGTACACCATCGGATTGGGTCTCTCTTGCCACCAGATGGAAGTCCTCCTAAATTTTTGTAGCTCTATATTTATGACACCGCTAATGAGGTCACTAATAGAATGCGGGCTTTAACACCTGCTGACATATCTGATGACTCTTTAGATCCTGGCATTACTTGGACCCTCATAGATATGCTTGACTAGCATAATCCTTTTGCTAAGAAATTTAGGATGGCATGGGATAGACTTCAGGATGGACATGCCAAAGATTTCATTGTGAGGATTATAGGAGCTAAGGAAGGAGATCCCATTCAGTACAGTCTTCCAACTACTGATCAACTTGCTATGCTTGTTGTCGGGGACTTTTCTCTTGACACTTTCCAGTGTGATATAGTCATTCAAACACGCTCTGGAGAACTGCAACAGATATCTTCTTTGCATCCTGCCTATATGCATTACAATATCCTTTGTTATTCTCGTATGGTGAGCGTGGATACCAGATTGGTGTTCTGTATAATGGTGCCATGACAACTAAGAAAAACGCTCACAGTAAGGTTACTATGCGGGATTTACTTCTGTTACAATTTCCATTATAGACGGAATTAGCCAAATCCATATCTTTGTTATGGTCTTCTATCTAGTTAGGCCAAAGTTGATGCTAGAGCAGCTATAGATGAAAGCAGATTATGGTACATTCTGGATAATCAGAGTGATCTTTGAGTTGAGAACATTTAGGGTATATCTGATGCTATAGACCGTGGCTGTGTGGACGGTACCCAGATGGGGAAAATGACTATTTTACCATCCGCATTCATGGGAGGTCAGAGGTACATGATTCAGAGCTATCATGATGCCATTGCAATATGCAGGGTTCATGGTCCGCCTAACTTCTTTGTGACATTCACATGCAACGCCAAGTGGCCTGAAATAGCTGAGGGTTTAAACCAAGACAGAGGCCTAGTGATAGAGCCGACATCATTGTTAGAGTTTTTAATATGAAGCTTGAAGATCTATTGCATGCTATTAAGAGTGGAAAAGCCTTTGGTCCATGTAGTGCAGGTATTAATATCAGGCTCATTTCAAAACTCCATTTAAATCTTCCAAAATTTCTACTGTAAGTGCCAAGATCATATTTTTCCTAATTACTACACTTCCTAAGGAACATAACCAAATTTATTTCACAATTTTTGAAGCTATCAAATTGGAGATCTAAAAATTATAAAACACACACAAATCTAGAATATTTGAACTATCCTATACTCTCACTGTCGCTGACTGGTGGGACACGCCGGTCAGAGGACCCACGCGTCAGCGAGACAAGAACAGAGCAGCTACGCTGTGCGACGGTGGCACGGCCAAAGCTTGCCAACGGCAAACTCACCGGCTATCGTAGAACTGACCAATTTATAAGAGTACAAGTATAATGGCAGCCCGCAAGCGATCGCACTGTCATACTTAAACCCATATAAACCCGGTAGTCCATCGAGTACCACGACGGGTCTCGATAAACGATTACAACAACCAATATCGTACATGATTCTACATACATGCCACATATTACATAAAGTTCACAGATACATCTCATCATCAGAGTACGAATAAAAAGTTATTACAAACTGAGTTTGATAGATAAAGCAGAAGCAATTAAGTTCGAAAATAAAGTTTCCAACATAGTTTGATACAGTGCCAAGTAGGATTACGGTCCACAAAAGCAAAGATAGGGATTAATAAAGAAGCCTGCCTAAGGCTTACTCCTCATCCACGGCAGGATAGAAGCAACTCTTGTAATAACCATGATACACAGTGCCATCTACAACAATGAGAAATAAAACCCTAAGTACGAGAAGGTACTCAGCTAGACTTACCCGTCATAAACCAGAAATAAAATGACTCCAAGGATTATGCAAGGCTATATAAGTGGAGATAGCTTGACAACATTTTGCATAAGGGAAATTGACTTAGTTGTACAATTAGGATTCCTTTATCAATTAATTATAACTATCCATCTCTAGATTAGCAACTATCCTGTGCCAAACATGTGGTATATCAATTTAAAAGCATACAATAGTAACCATAGCAGGTATTGTACTTCCATATTCATTCAAACCATCATGTTCCATAACACAGTTACTACGATGTTGGGACTAGCCAAGTTTCTCACTATCTAGGAGATACGGCGATTCGAATCGATTTCAACCAACTGGGAATTTATTCCTAACACAAACCCAGGCATACCGCGCGAAGGCAGCCTTAGGTCACCTTTGGTAAAACTCTGGTCCACATGTCGCGGGTCTGTACCATGTCGCACAATCTGGGACACCAGATGCCAGGATGTTCAAGCCTAGCCTACCCTTGGGCTTAGTCTGATCGTCTCCCAGAAGGAGCGCACAACAGAATAGGTCCTAGCCTGAGTTGAGCTACTCGGCTTCACGGTCGGAACGAGTTATCCGGCCAGCTAAGTGAGAGGCATACATTCAATCTTGTCAGAAGCGCCAACAATGGTATGGTCCTTAATCGACACAGACGGGGATAGATCCACACCCAAGACCTCCATGTCTTGTTGCTTCTCTATCGACCTCCCGCCTAGTCTCGATCTTCTTTTACCCCATGGTTCTGTTCCACGATAGCAAATATAGCCAACCGTGCTCTGGTATCCACCTATATCTTGTAGGTGACAGGACATCACCCGACTTCTACCGGTCTAAGCATGGCTAAGCATATATTCGATCCTGGACCTATACCGGTTAAAGGTGTAAAATCTGGACAAGGAATGTATATGCATCAAGTGGTTCCATTCAACTCTTATAACCTAATGCATTAATCATAAGTACTTAAGTAATCATTTGTAAAATACTGGGAGACTTAGAATGCTCTGGGGCTTGCCTCGCAGAAAGGAAGTGGGGCGGTGGTCAGGACACTCCGGAAGCTCTTCAGGATTCTGCTCCACGCCTTCAGGAGCTGCGACTTGAGGATTCTCCTGCTGGTCTACTTCCTCTACCTTGTCAAATTCTAGCAACGTTATTTCTTCCTCCGATCCTAGATGCATGAATATGGCATAAGATATTGTGAACGCATATATGTTAACAAGTGCATCACGTTTACTGAGTAGGTGCATATCCCTTCTTGATTATGTAACTAATTACTTCGACAATGCATCTACTACTTCACAAACAATAGCTACTTATTTTACTCATAACTGGAGTTCTAATTATCCAAATGCAGTGATCCTGGACTTTCTGGAAAGCTTATGAAATTATCTACAACTTTGTTATTGACCATTTTTACAGTAATCATTATTTTTATCATGCAACTTATCAAACTCTAGAATCTGTCCGGAAACTATTCTAATTCGCATTACAATGTAACAATTACTTCTACTTCATGTAATCATTCAAAGTTTGACAACACAAAGTCTACCAACAGTTTAAGCATACAAAATACAACCAAGAAAATATAATAGTGAAGCCCAAACTATTTCTTTATATGCCTTTATTATTTTATTTAGATACATAGGTTAAATAATAAATATATATGAAATGTGCATCATAAATTCTTAAAAATTTACAGTGCCTTACTAAGGCTGCCAAAAGACTACTGTAAAAGTTTCATGCCATTTTATTTAGTAAAACACTCTATACAAAAAAGACAAAGCATAAAGGCTTAAAATAGCATAAATAGAAAACCCTAGTGAAAAGTGTCAAGCAACAGATTTCCTATTTTTATTAGCATCCTTATGGTACTAGTATTACCCCCAACAAATTTCATGAATTTTGGATTCATAAATAATTTATAAAAATTCATACAAGGATTAACTATTTATAAAAGAAAAATCTATAACTATAAATCTACACATGCATTGATCCTCAAATTTTTACCAGAGCTCATACCTGACAAGAATAGCTTACCACAAAAATTTCATAATTTTTGGAGCACAGGAACTCTAGATATTAAATAAACAAATTTGCATGCATTCAAAAACACATTTCAAAACTCCATTTAACTCTTCCAAAATTTCTACTGTAAGTGCCAAGATCATATTTTTCCTAATTACTACACTTCCTAAGGAACATAACCAAATTTATTTCACAATTTTTGAAGCTACCAAATTGGAGATCTAAAAATTACAAAACACACACAAATCTGGAATATTTGAACTATCCTATACTCTCATTGCCGCTGACTGGTGGGACCCGCCGGTCAGAGGACCCATGCGTCAGCGAGACAAGAACAGAGCAGCTACGCAGCACAATGGTGGCACGACCAAAGCTCGCCGACAGCGAACTCGCCGACGGTGACATCATCACTCGGTGATCCCTGTGACCTAACGCGTCTATTGGACTACTTGGTGGGACCTCTCGTCAGAGCTAGCGACTACGACAGTGTCAATGATAGGGTGGTGGCATGGGATGATGGCGTTACGCTGGTGGAAGCCACGGTGGCTCAATCAAATGCACGTACACGCATCGACACACGACTACGAAGCTATTGCACTCACTATCGCTGCTAGAAGTGGTCGGAGATGTCCCAGCCACGGCGTCGTGGCGCGGCGGCGAACTCCGACGAGGCTGCGTGTGGGGCTAGAGCTTACCGAGCACCGACAGCAGGCACGGGTGGATGCGGTGAGCTGTTGGGGTGGCGGTGGAGTGCTACAGTGGTGATGGAGTAGCTAGGCATGAGCTGGTGCCATCAACGGTGATGGCGGGCTCTTGGCGCCGAGGCTGCAGCTGCTGTGGGTGAGCGAACGGCGAAGGAGGAGCCAGGAATGTGAAAATGAAGGCGTGGACAGGAGCGGGCGGTAGCTGGGGTGATAACGGCCGGCTCTGGCGCATCGTGGCCTATGCGTTAGTGCAACGACGATGCGCGGCCGTTCTTCGCGTCCACGTGGTGGCCCTGTCCTGGCGACGGTCGACCACCGAAACGGTTCGGTCAGTTTGTCAGTGAACGCGACGCTTAGCCTGACAGCGGGTTTTCAAGCCGATGTAACCGCTAAACCGTGGCTCCAACGTGCAAACGCTCTACATCAAAATGGTAGACCTATGTACCAGCTTCATTTCTTGTTCAAGGATCTTGTGCTAATTTGCAACCGAAACGAAGTTATATCATCCCCAATGTCAGCCTGTCAGTCGGTCAGTGAACATGACTTAGAAAATTTTTTATAAGTGTTGAATTGTTTGTTTTGCTGACTCTTGTGATCCAATTTCAAACATGTTAGGAGCTGAATCATTCCATGACCCAAAAATAAAAGTTGTTCCCCATGCCAAACACTACAACTTTGCTTTAGTGATCTCCTCCATGCAAGGTCTCTAACACCTAGTTCAAACTTGGTCAGACATGTCACATTTAAATGATGATACACTTCAAACCATGGCTTAATGACCTAATTACCCCTATGCATGGATATCATAGTTATTCATAGTGATACTTTAAACATGTTTAAGCAAATTGCAAGGTCATACAATCATTTCATGCATTAGTCACTCATAGAGATATTTAGTGAAATCACATGAAACATGACTTAAGGGCTTGATTATGGGAAGTGACATTCATGAACCATGTTCCATTTGCTAACCTAAGTATTGCCAAGATATTTTTGTGACTCATATCAACCATCTACATGTATACACTCATGATCATATGCATATACACCTGGAGACATGAAATAATGAGAAAAGTTGCATATGTTCAAGGAAACATGCGATAACAAGCAAATGTTGCAGATGTTTCAATCCAATGTTTCAATTGTAAATGCTTGTTTATGAATGCTTGATGATCATGCTCATGTTATGCAAGTCAAGTTATGCAAGGCTAACACCCGAGGTGTTACATATTCTTTCCTCCTGTGTCCTTGCTAATCTTTTATATTGTTTCTGCAACCATAAAAATTTACCCGCCTTCTTCCAGATTATCGTTGACATATGTTCGCTCATTTCTAAATGCATCCTATCAGTCCTTTGTGCTGGCTGTTATAGCCTGCTCTTTCTTATTGATGTTGTATCTTCACATGTGCATTGTGTTCTGTGCGATCTATGTCACTATCTCACATTCACACACTTGAATGTATCCTACAGTTCTCCATACAGTTGAGTTCTAGAAACATGGTCTGCCACATGCCCACATCATTCTTTGGGTGTCTGCCGACACTTCACAGCCAACTTCATCGTATGTATATTCTAATGTTAGCACTGAGATACCCGATCCAAAGGAAGATCCACTGGGATATGCACTTGTGGCAGAACACATGCTACACGGTCCTTGTGGAAGGTACAATATGAATTGTCCTTGCATGAAAAATAGCAGATGTTCCAAAAGATTTCCAAAATCTTACCAAGATGAAACTTTGGTCAATGAAAATGGATTTGCAGTGTACATAAGACGCATGAATAATCTATTTGTTGACAAAGGAGGCAAGAGACTGGATAATTCGTGGGTTGTGCCATATAATTTGCCCTTGCTCAAGAGGTACCAAGCTCACATTAATGTAGAATGGTGTAACAAGAGCATATTTGTTAAGTACCTCTTCAAATATGTCACTAAGGGACCAGATTGTAGTAGGGTCTACCTCCAAAGAGTTAGAGACGGTGTAGACCCCCCTATGATCAAGAGAGTCAAACTATTAATGAGGTTAAGGAATATTTAGATTGTCGGTACATATGTGAGCAAGATGCATGTTGGAGTCTTTGGCTATGATATCCATAGACACTATCCATCTATAGAAAGGTTGCCTATTCATCTACCCAATGAAAATTTCATTACATATCGTGCGAAGGCCAATATGTCCCGCATCCTCTCACAGGAATTCCTACGTAGGACAATGCTCACTCAGTGGTTTGTTGCTAATCAAACCCATTCTCAGAGCAGGGAGTTAACTTATTGTGACTTTCCTTCTAAGTGGAGATGGGAAGAGACCTCTAGGACATGGGAACGATGGTGTCACAACATCGGTAAAATAGGCCGTATCCACTGTGTTCATCCTTCAGCTGGTGACCAGTACTTCCTAAGAATGTTATTGTTGGTGGTTAGAGGGGCCACAAGTTATGAAGAGCTTCGATCCTTCCAGGGTATCTGCCATCCTACTTTTAGGAGTGCATGCAGGACCCGTGGTCTTCTTGGTGATGACCAGGAGTGGTACAGTGCTTTTGACAAAGCTGCTGCTTGGGCAACCTCTAGACATTTAAGAAACCTTTTTGTTACCATGCTCCTCTTTTGTGAGGTTGGAGATGAGTATGCCTTTTTTGAGAAGGTTTGGAGGCTCCTAGCTGATGACATTCAATATGTGATAGAACCTCCTAAATTATAGGGCCCACATACACCTGTCATTGTCCAATGACCCCTGACGAATATGCATATGTTCCCGGTAACTTAAGAAGCCTATTGGGTGTCATCAGGAAACCCGAATCATCCACGATTTCTTCTGAGTAGGATCCATTACAGAGTCATTGCAGTATTACAATAGTTTATTCATTAATTTACATCAGAGTAAAATAGCAGAAGTCTTACAATAACTTAGTTACAAAATAGTTGTTTCAAATCTTGCAAACCAAGTACGATTATTATTACAAACCATAGTAGTGGAGTAGCTTTAGTAACATAAAACATAACACACAATAAAAGTGCCCTGCCCAAGGGCCACTCATTTACTTGTCATCATCAATTTGAACAACCGTCATGCAGCATGGTCCAAAGCAGACCTGCTCATGAGGCTCACCTGCAACAAGGGTTAAAGAACCCTAAGTACAAAAGTACTCAACAAGGCTTAACTGACATAAAAACAGAGAAGATTCAGGAATGTAGGCTCGGGGATTCAAGGTAAGGTTTTAGCAATAATCAAAGTTCTTTTGCATAAAAGCTCTCTAACAAGATTCTTTCTTTCAACATTTAAATCTTCATAAGGATCATATATAAAGCTGACATGATCCATATTGAGATCATGAACTTCATATCAAACTCTTTCTCAAATCTTACTCAAGTTCCATTTGTTAACTACGATGATGAACAGTGAGTTGAGTCTCCATAACCGAGGAGCAATGACGATTCAAACCGATTATAACCCAGCAGGGGATTCCCAACCACACAACATATGCAGGTCCCTGGCCTACATTTATCAACCTACCCTCAGATCCTCTAAAATAAGAACAGGTCCGCGCCACCCGAGAGCACAGTACTCCATCAATCTAGCCCATTGCCACGTGGGTACACGCTACTCTCGCCATCTCTCCACTCCCAGTGTGCGAGTAGCCATTCTCATAATAGAATAGCCAAGTTAA
Organism: Miscanthus floridulus; assembly: GCF_019320115.1. Taxonomy (NCBI): domain Eukaryota; kingdom Viridiplantae; phylum Streptophyta; class Magnoliopsida; order Poales; family Poaceae; genus Miscanthus; species Miscanthus floridulus. Next base: position 150,592,975 of record NC_089582.1, on the reverse strand, counting down.
GGCTTACCGGAGTATGTGGCTAGTACTACAAAGTCTCACCTCATGTAATTTAACAACAGATGGTTCTTAATTGACACAGGCAGAAAGAACCCACTCACAAGACATCCCTGTCTTGTGGCTCTCATATACCGAGTCCGCCCGATCTAGATTTATTACTCCACATGATTATATCTCAAGATTCATAAATAACCAATCGTATCCAAAAATTCATTTATATCTCGTAGGTGACAAGTAATCACCCGAGTTTTATCGGTCTAAGCATGGCTAAGCATAATTAGGCATTCTCGAATGAAAGCTGGTAACAAGGTTGATATTGAAAAAACAAGGTTGGTAATGCACCAATTAGGTTTCCACTCAACTCCTAACCACTTAATGCAATGTTTAATAATAAGAGAGATATAAATTTGTAAAACACAAGGTAGGTTTAAATGCATCTAGGCTTGCCTTGATTGTCGGAATAGTCAGGTTCAGGAGACGTTCCATAGATATCAAACCTGACCTCAACAGGTGGGTTGACTTCCTCAACAACTTGGTTGACTACCAAGTTCTCACTTTCGTTCACTACATGTAGTAACAATGCCATGTTTAAGATGATGCGAGATATAAAACATGATGCTTGACAATGGATGTAAAAGTTAATAACTTGAATACAACTTTCCTTTATGGTATAGTTACAAACTAACAACTAACTAAACCTTCTCTAGGGTTTACTTAGATTAACACTAATGACCTTAGTGGAGTTATACTAACTAACATTTCTCAATCACAACTTGATCATAAACTCAAACACTTACTTAAAATGCCAAGGATCATTTTATGCTAGTGACCCGAGGTTATCACTCAATCCCAAATTCAAACAAAACCTAAGTCATTAAGGTTTACTATTTGTTTTAATTAATTAATTAATTCAAAATTATGAAATAATTCAATTTTTTTTCCAAATGAGCTTCAAATTTTTGTGAAGACTCATCACATGATCACTAAGTGGAAAAACAATTTTCATAATTTTTGGATAAATATTTAAGCCTAGAAAAATCATGGAATCCCATTTATTAATTAATTTGAGCAATTTTTATCACATTCAAAATATACTGAAAAGTAACATTTAATGTTTTTCCTAAATAGTTCACATCTCAGAGAGGTCACATAAACAATTTCATAATTTTTGGAGCTCTATTTATTTCTACACAAAATAAACAAATCATAGCACTATTTAACCATTTCTGCAAAATAGAAAAATTCATTTCTCACTTCATCGGCCACTGACAGGGTGACCCATCGGTCAGCCCGCGCTGACCACGGTGGTGAGACCCTCTGACCGGGGATTACTCACCGTCGGTGAGGTCTCCGGTGGTAAGGATTGAACCAACATGATCTCCTCTGTGATGCGCTTCGACTAAGGGCACTGGTTGAACACCTAGACGACTACAGAGCCTTCGTCGGCTATGATGGCGGCATGGCGGTGACCTGCTGAGATGACGACAATGAACTATGCTTTTGCCGGCAATACTAAGGTCTCCGACGTACTCTGCACCTCCTAACGGACTTAACCGAGCACTAATTGATCCAACAGCGCTCCACAACATAAACATCGACGCGCGCAGTGGCACGGTGGAGCAAAACTCGTTGGCGTCTTGTGGCTATGGCATGGTAGAGATAAAATAGATCACACAGACATGATTAGTGGCTCACCCCGAAGCTGATGCGCGTGAGAACGACGGCTGAGGCGAGGCGGAGCTAAGTCGTCGGCGCTGGAGATGATCGCGACGGCGTGAACTCACAGCGAAGCTCCGTTCAGAGGAAAGCACTGACCAAATGATGAATGATCAAGCTCATGAACATCACGAGAGAATGAAGATCAAGAAACTGCAAAAGGTGAAGCAAGAAACCCACTCGAACTCCCTGTCCACGGTGGAATCGATGTCGATGGATCCTCACCGAAGTTGGAGAAGACGAGGTTACACCGGGCAAACTAGAGGGATGGTAGCAGCGCAAGTGAGTGATATGGAGGTGCTAGGTGATGGCGATCATGGTGACATGCTCGGCTGAGGCTGGAAGGGCTCTACGACTCCAGTGCGAGCTTGTCAGAAATGGGCGGTGCTGACGGGAAATAAAGGAGCGACAGGAGGGCGGAAGAGGTGCGCTTGATACGTAATGGCAACATGGACACGTCCAAAGCATGAGGTGTCACTCATGGGCACGCGTGGAAGCTTGCCGCCGACGAGAGCTGCCTACTTGCACTGTTCAAGGTATTTACCGAATTGCCACTCGCTTCATTTTTCAAATTACTTTCAAATTTGTATGGTAACTCAAAAATCTCCAAAAATAAAAGTTGCTCCAAATTCAAAGTTCTACAACTTTGCTTTAATAACCATACTCAAATTATGTCTACATTTAACAATGCAAGTTTAAAATCAAAAGGGGACACTTTAAGAATTTATCCCCTTTCAAAATACTTCAAATTTTATATAACAACTTTAAAAACTCTAAAAACCAACTTTGTACACATTGACAAGCTCTATACTTTTTCTTTTAGGCTCAGCCCCAAATTGTTCTTAGATTTTGAATTAGGTTTTCTAGGGTAGTATTAAGTGTTGGAACTTAGGGTTTTTGGAATTCTAATTTAATACTAAGGTTATGAACTTGATTCATCCCATACAACTCACACATATAATCATAAAAGTAAACTTGTTTTAGTGAATGCATAGCCAAGTTTTCACTAACACAAGAATGACGTGCAATGCATATGATGACATGGCATATTTTAGTGTTTAAAACACCAGAGGCGTTACAACCTTTTCCCCTAAAAGAAATCTCGTCCCGAGATTTAAAGTCCTAGGATAAAGTAATGGAAAAGGAAATGTGTCAAGAAAATACATTCTAAACTTGACTATAATACAACTAAGGTCTTTTATAATACATGGTTCGTAAAGACAGAGTACAACTAATAGTATTTTATATAGAAGCAAAGAACTCCAAAAATTGTTCTAGCAAGAAATCTTCGGATTCCCAAGTAGCTTCTTCTTTGGAATGTTGATTCCATTGTATCTTGTAGAACTTGATTGTTCTCCTTCAAGTGACATGGTCTTTCTGATCCAGAACTCAGATATGATATTCGGAATAGGTCAAATTAGGTTCAAGTTCAACTCCTTCAATATCAACATTTTGATTAGGCACTTGAAGACATTTCTTTAATTGGGAAACATGGAACACATCGTGTACAGCTAAGAGATGTTCTGGTAACTTCAAGCGATATGCCACCTTTCCACACCTCTCCAAAATTTGAAATGGTCCAATATAACGAGGTGCCAACTTGCCTTTAACACCGAAATGGTTGACTCCCTTCATTGGTGATACCTTCAGATATACATAATCGCCCTTGTTAAACACCAATGGTCGACGTCGTTTATCTACATAACTCTTTTGTTGGGACTGAGCTATCTTCAAATTATTTTGTATCTGCCTAACCTTCTCTTCTGTTTCTTTCACAAGGTCAACTCCAAAGAACCATCTTTCCCCGGGTTCAGACCAATTTAGCGAGGTTCTGCACCTATGACCATAGAGTGCTTCAAATGGAGCCATCTTAATGCTCTCTTGATAACTATTGTTGTATGAGAACTCAGCCAAAGGCAAACATTCATCCCACTTATTGGAATAATTAAGGACACAACATCTTAACATTTCTTCAAGTACTTGATTTACCCTTTCAGTCTGACCATTAGTTTGTGGATGATAAGCGGTACTATGCAGAAGTTTGGTACCCAATGAAGCATGCAAATATTTCCAAAAGTTGGAGACAAACTGTGTACCTCTATCCGACATAATGGTCTTTGGTACACCATGTAAGCTCATGATTCGTGCTAAATACAACTTGGCATATTGGATAGTGGGATATATACTCTTGACTGGAAGAAAATGTGCTGACTTAGTTAGTCGATCTATAATAACCCATATTGAGTCAAAACCTTTTGATGTCTTGGGTAGACCGACGATAAAGTCCATACTAATATCCTCCCACTTCCAAGCTAGAATAGGCAATGGTTGTAACTCTCCAGCAGACTTCAAATGTATAGCTTTTACTTTTTGACAAGTATCACACTTGGCTATATTTCGAGCAATCTCTATCTTCATTTTGGTCCACCAGAATTTCTGTTTCAAGTCATGGTACATTTTATTACTTCTCGGATGAATAGAGAACCTAGTGGTATGTGCCTCTTCAAGAATCGATTGTCGCAACTCAGGAACCTTTGGTACTACTAGGCGATTCTTGAACCATAGCACACCTACATCATCTATTCTGAAGCATATTGCTTTTCCATTTCTGATTTTTTCTTTGATATGGGCTAGACCCTTGTTTTCCTTCTGAGCGGCAATAATTTGGTCTTGAATAGTTGATTCAACAGTTATACTGGTCAAACTACCTTGTTGAATTATCTCTATATTCAACTTCTCCATCTCATGGCATAAAGTTAAATCCATGGTCTTCATGGTCATGCAATTGCAATGACTCTTACGACTGAGTGCATCTGCAACCACATTTGCCTTACCAGGGTGGTAATGCACCTTCAAGTCATAATCTTTAATCAATTCCAACCATCTTCTTTGCCGCATGTTCAATTCTGATTGAGTAAAGATATACTTTAAACTCTTATGATCTGTATAAATATGACAAGTATTACCAAGCAGATAATGTTGCCAAATCTTCAAAGCATGGACAACTGCTGCTAACTCTAGATCATGAGTTGGATAATGTTCTTCATGTCGCTTAAGTTGTCTAGAAGCATAGGTGATGACTCGGCCTTCTTGCATCAATACACACCCAATACCAATACCAGAAGCATCACAATAAACATCGAACGACTTCTCGATATCTGGTTGTGCTAATACTAGTGCAGTGGGTAATAATCTCTTCAAAGTCTAGAAAGCTTCTTCACAGTTAGGTGACCAGACAAACTTGGCTTGGTTTTTCAATAATCAAGTGATGGACTTGGATATTCTAGAGAAATCTAGAATAAAATGATGGTAATAACCCGCCATTCCTAGAAAGCTTCAAACCTCATGAATAGTGGTTGGTGGTTTCTAATCTAGTATATCCTTAACTTTGCTTGGATCAACCGCAACTCCTTCAGCTAACAAGACATGTCCTAAAAACTGTACCTCCTTTAGCTAGAAGTCACACTTACTGAACTTGGCATATAACTGATGTTCTCTTAGGCGTGTCAGAACAACTCTGAGATGTTCAGCATGTTCTTTCTTGTTCTTGGAATATATTAAGATGTCATCAATGAAGACCACTACAAACTTGTCTAGCTTAGGCATAAACACTAAATTCATCAGATACATGAAATGAGCTGGGGCATTCGTCAAACCAAAAGACATTACCAGGTATTCATATAATCCATATCTGGTGGTAAATGCCATTTTGGGAATATCTTCAGGCTTAATTTTGATTTGATGGTAACCTAACCTCAAATCAATCTTGGAAAAAACCTTGGCTCCAGCCAGTTGATCAAAAAGTAAATCTATCTGAGGTAAAGGATATTTATTTTTAATTGTTACTTCATTCAATGGACGATAATCAACACACAATCTTAGGGTCTCATCTTTCTTTTTCACAAAAATTGCAAGACATCCCTAAGGTGATGAACTAGGTTGGATAAAACCTTTATTAATCAACTCTTGCAAATAAGTCTTCAACTCAACTAATTCTTTGGGAGGCATCCTATAAGCTCTCCTAGAAATCAGAGTTGTTCTAGGCTTTATATCTATTCTAAACTGAACATCTCTATCAGGTGGTAGACCAAGTAAATCTTCAGGAAAAACATCTGGAAATTCACAAACTACAGGGATATCTCTAATCTCCTTAATGGAAGCTGCACAAACTTTTTCTACTGATCTCTTTAAGATTGGGAGTTAGATAAGAAGCTGAGAATTACTGTTAGGCAAACTCAACCTTATTGTCCTATTCAAAGTATCTACAACAGCTTTATGTTGATGCATCCAGTTCATCCCTAGGATCACATCTATATCCTGATCTTTTAGAATAATCATGGTGGTGGGAAAAATGTGCCCACCCAGGTTTATGGGTACCTGGTACAACCATTTCCTTAGTACATAGACGTCCCCTGAGCGACTGTATATAGAAATTTTCCTTTATTTCCCCAACTAGAATTTCATGCTTCATGATAAAGGTTCTATTAATGAATGTATGAGATGCACTAGAATCAAAAAGCATAACTGCAGGATGATCAACGACAGGAAACATACCCAGCATCATGGGTTCCCCTTCTAGAATCTCCCCAGCTTGAGTATAGAAAACCCACCCTGTCTTCTTTTCATTTCTGCCCTTCTGAGCATTTTGGTTATTGTTCTTGTCTTGAGCTTGACCCTGTTGTTGATTTTCGGGAGCCTTCTGAAAATTCAGATTATACTGCTTAGGATACGGACATTCCCTAGAGAAATGACCTGACTTCCCATAATGGAAACATGGGTAATTGTGGCCCTAGGGTATTGGAGCATGAACACCAGAAACATTTGTCTATTGTGAGTTTGGGTAAGTTATGGCAGGACGGACATTTGGTCGTTGCCTGGCTTGGAACTGTGGCGGGTGATAAGGAGGACGGTAGTGATTCACTGGATGATAAATTATCTTCTGTCTCTTTTGATTGCCACCGAAAGACCCAGATGGCATGCTCTTTTTCTTCTTAATTTCCTTATGCTGCTGACATTTCTCCTCTGAAGCAATAGCAATGTTAACTGTCTCATGATACGTGACATTTGTGCAGGTAGTCATCATGGTCTAAAGTTTGGTATTAAAGCCACGCATGAACCATTTCTTCTTCTTGGTATCTGTGTTAACATGCTCAGGTGTGTACTATGAAAGGTGATTGAACTTGCCCACATACTACATGACTGTTTGATCACCTTGCTTCAAAGCAAGAAACTCATCAAGCTTCATGGCCATAACTCCATCTAGAATATAATGGGTGTGGAAAGCAGTGCAGAAATCAGCCTAAGTTAACCGAGTACCGGCTGGTTGCATGGCCACAAGGTTCGCCCACCAAGCACCTGCTGCACCTCTAAGCAGTTGGGTAGCAAAAATAGGCTTCTAGAACTCAGCGCATGGAATGAGGTCGAACTTCTGCTCTATGGTACGAAGCCAATCATCAGCTTCAAGTGGTTCATCAGCCTTGGAAAATACTGGTGGTCGTGTATCCATGAAGTCAACATATGTAGCTTCTTGCCTTTGATGATTACGACCATGATTCCCTTGCATCATATTCTAATTGCTTTGAGCTAACTCCCAAAGCAACAGAGCATTATCTACGGTCACATGGACCTGTGCCGCGATAACATCAGCCAAAGTTGGCAGAACTGGTGGTGGATTAGGAACACCACCCTCGTCTTGCGAAGAACCAGGAATATTTGAAGCTCGAGTACGAGGCATCTGTTCATGACAAACCAAACTTTACTCACAAACATTTCTTGAACTATTACGAGAGCTTACTACAAACACATTACATTGGGTTTACTTATTTATACACAAGTCTGCACTTAAGCAAGACTACCCAGCTTAACTAGAACTCACTATATTACAACTCTACTCTTCTCCTCGATCACATCAAACCTCGTGATCGGTATCCATTCCAGAAACATTTCCGCCTTCCTCATCACTTTCATTGACCATCACTACTTCTTTTGGATCCTCTTCTTCTTCCTCTTTGGGTTCATCATCATCTGCTATGATGACACCTAGGTCCATTACATCTGCTTGAGGCTCATGATTTGGATCCATGAGATTGTTCAGCCTATGGACTTCTTCATGCAGATTGGTATAATATTCTTCTAAGTCTTCTACATAGAACTCTAACTCATGAGCTCGGGCTCTAGCTATATCTTCTCTATGCCAAGCCTCATTTCTTCCTTCCACCATACGAACTAACATACGCTCACAGTTCTTATGAGTGACGGTGAGATGCCTCAATTGATCCTATAACTCACCCACCTAGATGGCATCCAAGGCTCTATCTCTAGTAGCCTATGCTAAATCTACTAAAAGCCTCTGTACCTCAGCCTAGGGATCAGGCCTAAAGCTGCTACTTCTAGCACCATCACTCCTAGGGGCAAGTTGGTGATGAGAAACTCCTTTGGGTCCAACGGACTTACGAGGTGTTATCTTGGTACGAGCCATACTGTAGAAAGCAAGATTTAATAATAGTAAGACAATCAGAGAAAAGTCTATAGAGTAGTAAGAATGGGATTTATTCTACTCAACCCAAACTAAGAGGGAAAGTAATTAACAAGTGGATTAATCAAGATGCATGAATCATCCTTACTTAAACACCAAAGCTCCTAAGGTACATAAACAATAGTTCTTATTATATAGGGCATAATAAGAGTACTACTCCACCATATAAAGCCTTTTTAATCAAATATGGAATTGCGAGAATGAATTAAGATAAGTCAAAAGCAATTTGGACCAAATTAACAGGTTAAATTTATTTGCCCCAAATCGCTTTGAAGTTTTTATAAAACAATACTATAAAAAACTTTATAATGGTCGCTCTGATACCAGTCTAAGGCAGAACCTCCTAAATTATAGGGCCCACATGCACCTATCAATGTCCAATGACCACTGACGAATATGCATATGTTCCTGGTAACTTAAGAAGCATGTCGGGTGTCCTCAGGAAACCCGAATCATCCACGATTTCTTCCGAGCAGGGTCCATTACAGAGTCATTGCAGTATTACAACAATTTATTCATTAATTTATATCAGAGTAAAATAGCAGAAGTCTTACAATAACTTAGTTACAAAATAGTTGTTTCAAATCTTGCAAACCAAGTATGATTATTATTACAAACCATAGTAGTGGAGTGGCTTTAGTAACATAAAACATAACACACAATAAAAGTGTCCTGCCCAAGGGCCACTCATTTACTTGTCATCATCAATTTGAATAACCATCATGCAGCACGGTCCAAAGCAGACCTGCTCATGAGGCACACCTGCAACAAGGGTTAAAGAACCCTGAGTACAAAAGTACTCAACAAAGCTTAACCGACGTAAAAATAGAGAAGATTCAGGAATGTAGGCTCGGGGATTCAAGGTAAGGTTTTAGCAATAATCAAAGTTCTTTTGCGTAAAAGCTCTCTAACAAGATTCTTTCTTTCAACATTTAAATCTTCATAAGGATCATATATAAAGCTGACATGATCCATATTGAGATCATGAACTTCATATCAAACTCTTTCTCAAATCTTACTCAAGTTCCATTTGTTAACTACGATGACGAACAGTGAGTTGAGTCTCCATAACCGAGGAGCAACAACAATTTGAACCGATTATAACCTAGCTGGGGATTCCCAACCACACGACATATGTAGGTCCCTGACCTACATTTATCAACCTACCCTCAGATCCTCTAAAACAAGAACGGGTCCGTGCCACCCGAGAGCACAGTACTCCACCAATCCAGCCCATTGCCATATGGGTACTTGCTACTCTCACCATCTCTCCACTCCCAGTGCGCAAGTAGCATTCTCGTAATAGAATAGCCGAGTTAAGGCTTACTGGAGTATGTGACCAGTACTACAAAGTCTCACCTCATGCAATTCAACAACGGACGGTTCTTAATTGACACAGGTGGAAAGAACTCGCTCACAAGACATCCCTGTCTTGTGGCTCTCATACACCGAGTCTACCCGATCTAGATTTATTACTCCACATGATTATATCTCATGATTCATAAATAACCAATCATATCCAAAAATTCATTTATATCTCGTTGGTGACAAGTAATCACCCAACTTTTATCGGTCTAAGTATGGCTAAGCATAATTAGGCATTCTCGAATGAAAGCTGGTAACAAGGTTGATATGGAAAAAAACAAGGTTGGTAATGCACCAATTAGGTTTCCACTCAACTCCTAACCACTTAATGCAATGTTTAATAATAAGAGAGATATAAATTTGTAAAACACAAGGTAGGTTTAAATGCATCTGGGCTTGCCTTGATTGTTGGAATAGTCAGGTTCAGGAGACATTCCACAGATATCAAACCCGACCTCAATAGGTGGGTTGACTTCCTCAACAACTTGGTTGACTACCAAGTTCTCACTTTCGTTCACTACACGTAGTAACAATGCCATGTTTAAGATGATGCAAGATATAAAACATGATGCTTGAGGATGGATGTAAAAGTTAATAACTTGAATACAACTTTCCTTCATGGTATAGTTACAAACTAACAACTAACTAAACCTTCTCTAGGGTTTACTTAGATTAACACTAATGACATTAGTGGAGTTATACTAATTAACATTTCTCAATCACAACTTGATCATAAACTCAAACACTTACTTAAAATGCCAAGGATCATTTTATGCTAATGACCCAAGGTTATCACTCAATCCCAAATTCAAACAAAACCTAAGTCATTAAGGTTTACTATTTGTTTTAATTAATTAATTCAAAATTATGAAATAATTCAATTTTTTTCCAAATGAGCTTTAAATTTTTGTGAAGACTCATCACATGATAACTAAATGGAAAAACAATTTTCATAATTTTTGGATAATTGTTTAAGCCTAGAAAAATCATGGAATCCCATTTATTAATTAATTTGAGCAATTTTTATCATATTCAAAATATACTGAAAAGTAACATTTAATATTTTTCCTAAATAGTTCACATCTCAGAGAGGTCACACAAAAGTTTTCATAAGTTTTGGAGCTCTATTTATTTCTACACAAAATAAACAAATCATAGCACTATTTAACCATTTCTGCAAAATAGAAAAATTCATTTTTCACTTCATCGGCCACTGACAGGGTGACCCCATCGGTCAGCCCGCGCTGACCACGGCGGCGAGACCCTCTGACCGGTGATTACTCACCGTCCGTGAGGTCTCCGACGATAAGGATTGATCCAACATGATCTCCTCTGTGATGCGCTTCGACTAAGGGCACTGGTTGAACACCTAGACGACTGCAGAGCCTTTGTCGGCTACGATGGTGGCATGGCGGTGCCCTGCCGAGATGACGACGATGAACTATGCTTTCGCCGGCAATACTAAGGTCTCCGGCGTACTCAGCACCTCCTAACGGACTTAACCGAGCACTAATTGATCCAACAATGCTCCACAGCACAAACAGCGACGCGCGCAGCGGCACGGCGGAGCAAAACTTGCCGACGTCCCATGGCTATGGCATGGTAGAGATAAAATAGACCACATAGACATGATCAGTGGCTCACCTTGAAGCTGATGCGCGCGAGAACGACGGCTGAGGTGAGGCGGAGCTAAGTTGTTGGTGTTGGAGACGATCGCGGCGGCGTGAACTCACGGCAAAGCTCCGTTCAGAGGAAAGCACTAACCAAATGATGAATGATCAAGCTCATGAACATCACGAGAGAATGAAGATCAAGAAACAACAAAAGGTGAAGCAAGAAACCCACCCAAACTCCCTGTGCACGGTGGAATCGATCTCGGCGGATCCTCACCGGAGTTGGAGAAGACGAGGTTACGTCGGGCAAACCAGAGGGATGGCAGCAGCGCAAGTGAGTGATATGGAGGCGCTAGGTGATGGCGATCATGGTGACATGCTTGGTTAAGGCTGAAGGGCTCTACGACTTCAGCACGAGCTCGTCGAAAATGGGCGGCACTGACGGGAAACAAAGGAGCGACAGGAGGGCGCTCCAGACTTATCAGGCGAGCGAAGAGCGGCGGAAGAGGTGCGCTTGACACGTAACGGCAATGCAGACACATCAAAGCATGAGGTGTCACTCATGGGCGCACGTGGAAGCCGGTGGAAGCTTGCCGCCGACAAGAGCTGCCTACTTGCACTGTTCAAGGTATTTACCGAATTGCCACTCACATCATTTTTTAAATTACTTTCAAATTTGTATGGTAACACAAAAATCTCCAAAATTAAAAGTTGCTCCAAATTCAAAGTTCTACAACTTTGCTTTAATAACCATACTCAAATTATGTCTACATTTAACAATGCAAGTTTAAAATCAAAAGGGGACACTTTAAGAATTTATCCCCTTTCAAAATACTTCAAATTTTATATAACAACTTTAAAAACTCTAAAAACAAACTTTGTACACATTGACAAGCTCTACACTTTTTCTTTTAGGCTCAACCCCAAATTGTGCTTAGATTTTGAATGAGGTTTTCTAGGGTAGTATTATGTGCTGGAACTTAGGGTTTTTGGAATTCCAATTTAATACTAAGGTTATGAACTTGATTCATCCCATACAAGTCACACATATAATCATAAAAGTAAACTTGTTTTAGTGAATGCATAGCAAAGTTTTCACTAACACAAGAATGACGTGCAATGCATATGATGACATGGCATATTTTAGTATTTAAAACACCAGAGGTGTTACACAATACCAGTTCAGATACATGATCGGTAACCAAAACTACCAGATGCCAGACAATGATGTCAGGAATCGCTTGCTTGATGATCTAACTGCTTTATTTGCTAACAGTGGTAGCAATATACACAATTTCAATCTTCCACTTAGAACAAGTGCTTTTGCCTCTTCTTCCACAAACCGTTTGGTTGAGGAAGAATTATCATATGACGTTCTTTGTTCATCTGATCAGTCAAACTTACTATCGTCACTCAATGATGAGCAAATTGCTGCCTTCAATTCTATAGTCCATAGGGTTACAAATGAAGAACCTAGATTCTTCATCTCTGGCTTTGGTGGTACCAGCAAAATGTTCCTTTGGAATTGTATTATCACCCATCTAAGATCACAGAAGAAGATTGTTCTTACCGTTGCATCTTTGGGGGTCATAGCACTGTTATTGCCTGGTGGTCGCACAGCCCACTCCCGGTTCAAGATACCTTGTGATCTAGATGAGACCTCTGTCTGTGACATAAAGAGAGGTACTATGTTAGCTAAATTGATTCAGATAACATCATTAGTAATTTGGGATGAGGCCCTTATGACTCATAGAGCAACTTTTGAGGCTCTCGATAGAACATTTTGGGATATCCAGTCTCAAAACTATTCTGAGGCAGCCCACCTGCCATTTGGAGGCAAGGTTGTTGTTCTTGGTGGTGATTTAAGCCAGATACTGCCTATCATTGAGGGTGGGACTCCAGCACAGGTTATCAACGCCGCTATTGTCAATTCTCCATTGTGGTCATCCGTTAATGTTCTTAGCCTTACTAAGAATATGAGGTTGTCTTCTTTGGGCTTGGATTCACAGGCTCGGCAAGAGTTGTCTGATTTTAGCCATTTGATTTTAGATGTTGGGGATGGTAAAGTAAATTCTTTTGCAAAAGAAGGGGAGAGTGAGCCTGCATGGATCAAAATACCCCATGATTTGCTTTTGATGCCTAAAGAGGATAACATCAAGTGCATAGTTCATGCAATCTATCTAGATTTGCAGAACAGCTACTCTGATTCCTCCTACCTTATGGACCAAGCCATCTTAACACCTACCAATGATTTGGCCGAAACACTTAACGCGCATGTTGTTTCTCTCCTCCCCTGTGAGGAAAAGGAATATTTGAGTTGTGATAAAACAGGAAAGCCTCCAGGCACTCATGATGCATATGATCTATTGTATCCTGTTGAATTCCTAAACTCTCTCGATGGAAATAATTTCCCTCGGCACCGACTCATTCTTAAAGTGGGTGTCCCTATAATGCTGCTACGGAATTTAAGCCAATCTGATGGCCTTTGCAATGGTACGCGGCTGATTATCACTACTCTTGGAGACATGGTTATTGAGGCACGCATTATGATGGGTACCCACGCTGGTCAAACCGTCCTCGTCCCTTGGATTTCTCTAACACTAAAAAATACAAAATGGCCATTTGTTCTCCATAGACGCCAGTCCCAATTAAAGTATGTTATGCTATGACCATTAACAAGAGCCAAGGCCAGACGCTTTCTTACGTTGGCATCTATCTTAAAAAGCTAGTTTTCACACATGGGCAGCTCTATGTGGCTCTTTCACGTGTAAGTTCGAAAAAGGGGCTCAGAATTCTGATAGAGGATGAAAACAGAAATTGTACAAATGAAACCAAGAATATTGTGTACAAAGAAATACTTGCTTATGTCCCATATGCCGGACCAAGTACATGACAGATTGTTTCGAGTATTTGCTGATTGTATTATATGTTGATATACTGGTTCATTGTGTATGTGTATTAGCATGTCTTCCTCTCCATTTGTCTGGTCTGCTACCTATGCATGGTAGGCTTCATTGCTGCACACACATAATTACTATCCTTCCTTACACATTTATTTGTACCTTATTAACCTAATGTGTTCACCACAGTTTCCTAGTTTCGTCATGTCAGAGATTCATCTTCTTCCTGTTTTTATAGGTGCATGATATGGCTCGTACACCTGCCCCCACACTGTTAGAAAATCTAAAGCCAAAAGACATACAGGCTTCTGTCTGTGTTCGAGTTATCAGAAAGTGGAATTTCACTAGTAGGAATGAGAATGGCCCTATCCTGCATGTTGACCTCATTCTTGCTGATAAAGAGGTGTGGGTTTATAACATTTTCTATCTATGTCTACATTTTCAATACAGTGTAGCTGCTTATGGCCTTACTTCAGAGCTTTATGTACCTAAATTTCCTTTTGCTCCATGTAATACGCCTTTTCTTGTACAAAATTATTGCAGGGAGGTGTTATGTACGCTGAAATTCCAAGAGATGAAGTGCAGGACAAAAGCCCTCTCATAGAGGCTAGCAAGGTGTACACCATTAGCAGGTTCAGGATTAAAAACACTAAGTATTCCTACATGCCTGTTCGTGGAAATAGCATGATTGAATTCACTTGCTACATGGTACTGGAAGACATCCCCTCAGACATGTTCCCACAATTTGTTTATACAATTGTCCCTTTCAATGAAATACATCAGCATGTAAGAGAGCACCCGAATTTTATTAGTAAGCTCCTTCGTAGATCATACACTCTAGCCTAAATGCGGCAGTTCCTCATATTATGTATGCTATGCGCAGATTTTATTGGTGCTATCATCAAAGTGCATCCAGCAGTCCCAACGCGTTTACCAGGACAAGCAACATCGACTCTGAACCGGGACATAATTATTCAAGACTTAGAGTAAGTGCTCTGCGATCATATTGCACGTTCGCCTTTAACTTTCACACCCTTGACTGCATGTGCTTTGTTTTGTGCTCATTGATTTCCAGAGACAACGAGCTTAGGGTCACGTTATGGGGATTGCGAAGCACGACATTCAGCCTTCATTCTATTTACAATGACAGTAATCCAAGGGAAATTGTCTGTTTATTTGTAGGTTGCGTCCCCAAAGAGTTCCAGAGTAAGTTTTCTTACCATCTCCAATTTATTTAGCATCGAATTTATCGTGCCTGCACCCATAGCTGAGACATAAAAAAAATACAGGAGTATCACATGTGACTGGAAACAATGCCTGCCACTGGTATCTAAATCCTCCCATACTAGAGGCCCAACCATATTATAACAAGTGAGTCTCGTGCTTCTACACGGTAATTTGCATCCTTCATTATATATTGTACAGAAATTTTACTATTGCCGATTTCTTGAAATTGTAGATTTCAGGATCAGCACTTCCCAATAGATTTGCTTCCTTCATCGCCAACACAGCTGCAAGAGGACGAACAAATTGTCATAGAGCACAAGTCACTTGATGAGTTAAATGCAGTTGATCCCTATGAGTTCCCTGTATGTCCTATAAACCATTAAGCATTGGATTACTAATCCAAATCAACGCATGTCAAAGTATATATATTTTTGTCCTGTTTGTTTCCACAACAATCAGGCTTTCACTGCACAGTCACAATTACGGTTGTGCCAGATGATGATTCATGGTGGTATCTAGGCTGCCGTGGATGCAAAAAATCTAGTTCTGATCAGGTCGGCGGTGCGCCTTGGTGCTGTGGTTGCAAATCCTCAGATTTTATGCCAAGGTAACCCTACTTTCTTACCTCTTCATACACATTGCACCGTTGTTTATTCCTAAGGTTGAGTTGCACTCTTAACCAGTCATTTTCATT
The DNA here is from genome assembly GCF_019320115.1 of Miscanthus floridulus. Lineage (NCBI taxonomy): Eukaryota > Viridiplantae > Streptophyta > Magnoliopsida > Poales > Poaceae > Miscanthus > Miscanthus floridulus. The sequence goes on along the minus strand of NC_089582.1, from coordinate 150,576,928 downwards.
CTCCCGTTTTGCTGGTACAAATTGGCCTTCGCTGCTACAGACAACACTGCAGAAGGTCAGTTCTTCTGCTTTGACGGTATTGCTCAGCAGATCATTAAGAAAACCTGTGAGTCTCTCTTTCACCTTCCTAATAGAATCAGTGGCACGCCTCCTGGACTAACAGCTATTGTCGGAAACAAGTATACATTTGCTGTAGGCCTAACGAGCGAATCTTACTATTCAAAGAATACAAGGGAATACCATGTCAAGTATATTATGGAAGATTTCCAAAAACGTCTATTGACTCCAAGGTCACTAGCAGTTGAAGGAACCAGCAAGATTCCTCCTCCACCAAGACCCTTGATGGTCATGCCAGCTACAGCCACTGCGCCTCGTACACCCAAGACATCTTCCTTGATGATAGATGCGCCACCTGCCGAGTCTCTTACTCCAACAAAACCAGTTTGTGACATTGCCAAGCCTGATTACTTTTGCTCCGTCAGCTTACTGTTCAAATCTTGAGTTACCATTCACAGACACTGATATTTGCTGATTTCCTTACCTGTGCAGCTCTCACCGAAAATTCAACCTGTTCATACACCTGCTTCATGTGGTGTTGCTGAGTATGTGTGTCATATCAGAAATTGTGTATATAGAGTTTGCTAGCTCATCCAGGGTCATGCTGACATATTGTTCTGATACAATCGTATATGCTTGCTATGTTTCTCAGTCCGGCAAAGTCATCGACACATGTTGAAAGCAAAGGTGCAAAGAGGAAACTGTTTGACGACCAGTCTACTCATAAGGAGGTCTGTCCTCTTTGTATTCACAAAACATTTCTTTTTCCCCCCTCAAGTTTACACCGCAAATGCTAATGCTAGAGTTGCATTCTCACACATGAAAAATATGAATACAAACTTCCTGTTAACTATGCTCAACAACCTCTGTCGATGACGTCCTTTTCCTATAGGATCAAACGACCTTCACTCAATCTGCTCATCAGAGTTCTCAGCAACTCAACGTCGACGTCCAGATGACCGGATAGGATAAGGATACACAGGAGCATCATTCTAAGGACCCCCTAGATAGCCGAGCAAAAAGGTATTCAACACTAAGTATAGATCAGAAATTCACATAGTTTGCCAGACTGTTTAGACTGATGAGCTAGAACATGAGGATATAGTCCTTCTGTGCAACTTCTCAGAAATGATAATTATGCTCTTCTTCCAGGCAGTGACGGACCTAGGTTTTTACCTCTGGGTATGCGCAGCAAAAAAATTCTTATGCAATTCGGTAAACCAAAAAAATTTCTTATGCAATTTTTTTTACGTTGAAAATTTCTACCTATCTCTATGACTGGCGGACCCCTAGGGTATGCGGTGGCCCACCCTACATACCCTGTAGGTCCATCCCTGCTTCCAGGCCAAGACCTCTAGATACTAAGCCTCATGGCAAGTCTGCTGGACGCAAATCCTCTTCGGGGAATCAGAAAAAGTGAAACAGTGTTTTTAAATACATGCTGCCATAGTTTTAGAAAGACACCTTCGCCGCTCTTGTCATCAGCTCAACCTATTTGCTTTTTTGTGCAGTTTGGGACATCCCTTGGTGCATCGCCTTTTGCATGGCCACCGCAGCGCCTACAACCCAGCTCGTCTTCAGCACTATGTACATTGGTGTTTACAAGGGCAGTTCAAACCTTTGGTGCCTAGGTTGCTATACCGCCACACAAGACTGTCTTTTGTATGCATAATCTGCCATCCTTCTTGTATAGTCTAGGATCCGACGATCTAATCTTATGGAACTACGCCTCCTACCTGCTGCTACCTACACTATGGCAAACTATAAACTCTATCTCTGGACATATGGCGTGCACTGTTGTAGTGTCTCTAGAACACGACCCTATGCTTCCACCTCAAAACATTGTCGTCTTAATGGCATCAATCCATGTAATATAAGTAGACTTGCTACCTCTGCGCTACATTTACCAGTTAGTTACTATGCTTGTACTGCAGTCTAGATAAGCGCCGTTACCTGCACGGTTTGATATCCGTTTAATCGCCGGCACGCGCAATGGCGCGTGTGATGCACTAGTTATATATAGACTCAACAACATGCAAGGGATAACAAACGGCCACATCCTTTGACCGTGACTCACGCCATGATCCTAAAATGATGCTACCTGCAACAACCATGCAAGCCAGGACATATTCACAAGCCAAGACGACTTCACATCGTGGCTTTGACCCGGACTAACAGAGCACCATGCACTTCTAACGTGCTCGTCTCATGCAGATCACATTGCATGCCTCAGATATTTGGAGCCTCCGATCCGGCCGCTTCGCAGATCACACGATTCAGCTCCACACACACCGGCTGAAGCCACCACGCTTGTGCTCTTCTCGCCGTTACATTTCTTTCGGCACCACTCACTGCTGCAATGCAAATTTCTACACTCGTACACGACGTTATTGACTACATGCAACTACTACTTCTCTACGTGCAAAAGGAACATAATGATAAACGTGCATATGCAGACACAATCAAGATTAGTCCTAACACTGCAGCCGATGACCGTGAAGTGGTTCCGGGTGGTAGAGGGGATGAATGGTGTACTGTTCAGGTTGAAACCGGCGAGGTGGTTGCCTGATATGGTGGTGTTCGATATGAAGCAGGAATTGCCGACATAGCTGTAAACACGCATCACGCACCATGCTCCAGGGAGATGTCGATGACCTCTACAGATGTCTTAATGCCACCGACCGTAGGTCGTGGTGGCTGGAATGTGTTGTTGCAGCTGCAGGTCACATTAAAGTAGGCGCTCAGGCTGATCGCGGCACAGCCATCACCGATGCCAAAGGGGTAATTAAGGGATGGACACATTGCCGCACTTGTTGGGATGCAGCTCGATATGTCCAAATAAAATGGTGTTTCTGGGCCAGTAGCATTGCGGGCCCGCTGGAAGCCCCGTAGCGTCGTGGGCTGCTTCGCCGGCGCTTTTACTAGCTTTGCAGTTTCCTTTCCCGCGCCGTCGTATATATTTATCCATTTTAAAAGATATTTTTAATCATTGTACTATGACAAACTTTGCATCAATTGGACGGGTTCTACTTCTACATTTCTACTCATTGTTGTTCTTTTGACTTGCAGGCGTCCTTGGTGGATTTAGGACTAAATAAAGGCACCCTGCTTCCAGAGATTTAACTCCCAGCTTTACTGCAACCGCATGATGTCATAATGGACTTTTGAGGAACCTCGCCTTTCTCCACTGCCACTGCTTCAGTCACACCACATCATGATCAACAGTGTGCTCGTAGCGGATGGAATCAAGCTTTGCAAGAAGTGAATTAGATGCGATCCGATGTGCCTGGGTGTGAGTGTGTGAGTTCTGTCGCTCCAGTTCAGTTAAGAATCCAACCAGCAAGCATCCGAAATCACGTGCTTCAAGCAAGGTAAATTTTCTTCACATGCCCAACCAAACAACCTTCTTCTATAGTGCATAGTGTAATACATCTCTAGAATGAAATAGTTGCAAAGAACAGAAAGAGCAATGGTTAAAACCCACTTTGGTTTTGTGCTTCAAAAATACTGAAGGAACAACTGACCTTTCGTCACCAGTACTAGATTGGGCCTGTAGAATCTTCAATGGGATATGCAAACAACTGGACTATGTATTTGAACTAGGAATCAATAACATTGCTATTATTCCCTTTTGGCGTGTGCACTAGTAGAGAACGGGCCTTTCGTCCTAGCAAAAGGTCCCGGTTCCCCTTTGGCTTGGGATCGATGCTAGCATTGGTCCCGGGTCCAATGGCTAGCGCCCTAGGCGGCCGTGTCAGGCATGGTCAGGGACCTTTGGTCTCGGTTGGTGGGCCCCTCTTTAGTCCCGGTTGGAGCCACCAATCGGGACTAATACCCCCTACCCTTTAAACAACTTCTTCCTCCCCCAGCCCGAGCATCTCTCCATTGTGTTCTTCGAGAGCTAGGGTGAGGGGAGTTCATGCCCATTTTTTCCACGATTTGTAAGTTTTTTTATTCCCACGTCCATCCAAGGGTTCTAAAGGTTAGCAACATCATCCTCCCATCTTTCATTGCTAGTTTTGCTCATTTCATGGAGTAGAAATAGAGAAATTTGAGGTTCTTTAGATTGCGAATTATGGTGGAGTTTTTTCGATTTATACACCATTGGAGCTCAAATTTACTTAAGGTTTGCATATGTAGATGTGATGTACTTGTATTATTTGATCAAAATGAGTATATAAAGTGAATGTTATTTTCTTGTAGAAAACATTATTTAGAAAAAAAATATATTAAAAATAGTAAATTTCATCGTTATGAATATGAATAGATTTGAATATATATCAAAGGATCGCAATGCCCAGGCAACGTCAGACGCCGCGCCGTGGTGGTTTATCCATCCCGTCGTTGCCTTTTCTTCCCCCACCTGGACCGCCGCACCCTCCTGGCTTTTGTGTGACGGATACGGACCGCATCCCTGAACCCATTACTGAGGCCAACTTACGACACAACATGGTAAAATTGATTTATTGCCATGTTGATTATTAATTGGTGTTTCCTTCTTGATTGTATATCATGTACGTCCAAATGCAGTATATCGACGCAATCGAATGGTTAAAACAAGTTATAATCGCAACAGCTGACTCTTGTCCTATGGCCGTTAGAGAGCGAACGAGTACACGAGCTGGGAGATTTGTCATATCTCTCGCAATTGAAGAAGGACCCCTTAGCTCCAGGAATCGTGGTGACAGAGTAATGGTACATGTCCGTTCGAAGTCTTTCAATCAGGAGTATGTTGCTGCACGTCAAGCTGTGAGGATGGCGCTGCGTGAGATTGAACATTACACAAGACACATGTTCCCAGATTACCATTACTTTAAGTTGAAAGCTCTTGAGGCAAATGAGCCGGATGTGAGGCATATGCCTAAGAGAATTTCACCGCAATTTGCTTACCTTATGGTATGTTTCAAAGCACTTATGGTACATGTCTCTAAGTCTAGTTTTGGTGCATAATACAACTCAGATGTTTGTGACAAATGCTCATATAGGATGTGTATCAGAATGGGTTCATGCACGCGGACATTGGCCTTCGTGAAGTCCTACGTCAGATCCTTGCGCAGATGGGGTGGGCTTTCCAAGAGTCACACGCGCGTTGAGTAGATGGTGGTTTTCAAGCCGACATTACCTTATTTTCGTCAACCAACACAGAGAAAATATATGGAGAGACATTGCCCGGGTTGTCCTTGGCTACTGAAAGTGCATTGATATATGCACTTGATCATGTCGATAGATTCTGGGGAGTTAACATTATTGATGTATTCCATGGCTAGTACCTCACGCGCCGTGCAGGTGTCGATGACAACGATGATTGAATATCGAGCTTATGTACTAATGTAGGACATATGGAAGATTATGCGTAGCGCACTTTATGTCTTTCAAATAATCATGTTGTTCAATGGGTAATTTAGACCTTTTAATTCTGGAGATTATTGAATATAATGTTGTATTCTCGGCCTCTTAATTTATTATTATTGTTGTATGATGGATATTCCAGAAATTTCAATTAATCATGTTATGTAATGGATGCATGTAATTATTTTGTGTAGATGAACCGGGAATGGATGTACAATGCTGACCGACGCTCCAAACCGTTCATTGATGGCATGGATTATTTTCTCAGTGTGGCTGAGCTCAACAAGTGGAATGGTTTTATTTGCTGTCCATGTGTTGTGTGTCAGAACAAGAAGAATTACTCTTCTAGAAATACCCTTCACGAACACTTGTTGCGGTATGGTTTCATGCCCCACTATATTTGTTGGACCAAGCACGGAGAAACAGGTGTTTATATGGAAGAGAATGAAGAAGAAGTGGAGGATGATCACAGCATCCATGGGTTCGGTGATTAGTATGGTGCCGTTGATGATACTACAATGGGGGAGGATGAAGAAGAGCCTATTGATGATCTAGGACATGCCATTAGTGATGCACAGAGAGAATGCGAAAGTGAGAAGGAGCGGTAGCAGTTCCAGCGCATGCTAGAGGATCACGTGAAGAAGCTGTACCCTGGTTGCGAAGAGAGGCAAAAAATAGCTTGGTACCGCATTGGCATTGCTTCAATGGAATGCAAAAAATGGTGTAACTGACAAGGGATTTGGGGAGTTACTAAAACTCATAAGGAAGATGCTTCCGAAGGATAACGAATTGCCCGTCACTACATATGAAGCAAAACGTCTTGTGTGCCCTCTAGGATTAGAGGTGCAGAAGATACATGCATGCCCTAATGGCTGCATCCTCTACCGTGGTGTGGAATACGAGAATTTGGATGCATGTCCGGTTTGCGGTGCACTGCGGTATAAGATCAGGCGAAATGACCCTGGTGATGATGTTGAGGGCGAGCATCCCAGGAAGAGAGTTCCTGCCAAGGTGATGTGGTATGTTCTTATAATACCACTCTTGATACGTTTGTTTAGGAACAAAGAGCATTCCAAGTTGATGCGATGGCACAAAAAGCGTAAGGAAGACAACATGTCTCGACACCCCACTGATGGCACGCAGTGGAGGAACATCGATAGAGAATTCAAGGACTTCGTAGGGGAAGCACAGAACTTAAGGTTTGGGTTAAGCACAGATGGCATGAATCCTTTCGGTGAGCAGAGTAGCAGTCATAGCACTTGGCCCATTAGGCTATGTATCTACAACCTTCCTCCTTGGCTTTGCATGAAGCGGAAGATCATTATGATGTCTGTGCTCATCCAAGGCCCGAGGCAACCTTGCAACAACATTGATGTGTACCTAAGGGCATTAGTCGAAGAACTGTTATTGTTGTGGCAGAAACCTGGTGTACGTATGTGGGACGAGATCGAAGCAGCAGGACTTTAACCTACGAGCATTGTTGTTCGTAACCATCAATGATTGGCGAAACCTAGTGTATGTATGTTGGATGAGCTCGAACAGCAGGACTTTAACCTATGAGCATTGTTGTTCATAAACATCAATGGTCGAGTCCAAGTCTGACACCAGCCTATTCGTGCTACACACCGGCTCAGAGACGCCCTACCTCCTCCTATACATCGATGACATTGTCCTGACCTGCCTCCTCCATGGATGTCCTGCAGTCGTGTCATCAACGCGCTACAGATCAAGTTCTCCATGAAGGACCTCGGTTAGCTCCACCACTTTCTAGGTATGCATGTTTAGGAACACAATGGTGGTCTACTCCTCTCTCAGCCGACAGTACATGATGGATATACTACAGCGTGCTGGCATGGCTGACTGCAAGCCTTGCTCTACCTCTATGGACACCAATCCCAATGTGTGTGCTGCTTCTGGGCCTCCCGTCGCTGATGCTTTAGACTTTTGCAGCCTGGCTAGGTGCTCTACAGTATCTCACCTTCACCAGGTCTGACATTGCATATGCGGTTTAGCAGGTCTGCCTTCACATGCATGACCCTAGGGAGCTGCATCTTGCTTCACTAAAGCGCATTCTTCGGTATGTCTGTGGCACTCTTCATTTGGGTCTTCATCTTCGCCCTTCGAGTACGACTGATCTGATCACCTACTCCGACTGCCGACTGGGCTAGCTGTCCCGACACACGCTGATCCACCTCGGGTTATGTGGTGTTTCTCTAGGACAACCTCATCTCGTGGTCCTCCAAGCGTCAGACGATAGTTTCTAGATCTAGTGCAGAGGCTAAATATCAGGACCATGGCCAATGCAGTCACTGAGGCTACCTGGCTATGGCAAGCTCTTGCTAGAGTTGCACACCCCCCATCAGCCGTGCTACCATGGTTTACTGCGACAACATCAGCGCCGTTTACATATCCAGCAACCCCGTTAAGCACCAGCGTACCAAGCACATTGAGTTCGACCTCCACTTCAGTCCGCGAGCGGGCGCCCTTGGTCACATCCATGTCTTGCATGTTCCCACAGCTTCACAGTACTGCCGACGTCTTCACCAAAGGTCTTCCATCCTCGGTCTTCATGGAGTTTAGGTCCTAGTCTGAACGACACTGGTGGCTGACGATCAGACTAGCGGGGAGCATGTTAGCAAGGCATATTAGGCAGGGCCCTCTAGGCCTAGGGTGGTGCGGCTGCACCGCTGCAGGTGTGCGGCCCCCAGGGTTAGGATAGTTGGTTATTGAGTTAGGCAAGGATCTCCTCTGATTGGATTGTTTCCCAATACCGTGAACATCCTTGCCTATATGTACATGAGCCATTGCTCCTCCATTAATTAATCCAATTCTTCCCGAGCCATATTTGCTTTAAGTAGGGATGCTGATGCTCTCTTGTTTCCTGGAAGTACATAAAAAAAATTTCATGTCTGTATGGAAAATGGCCCCTAACCCATTTACTTGTGATTTTGGTGATTAAATGACAACATAACCATTGAGACTAACATGTTTGTCAAGATGTATATTTATAGGATTTCTAGGTCCCAAGGATGAATTCCAAATGAAGACATCCAAATGGTTGCCATCCAAATGATTGACTTCCAAACCATTGTCCTCCAAATCATTGATATTCAACACAACATCCAAATGACGAAGCAATCCAAGCCATAGCTAAAAGAAGTCCTTAGCCATTTTTATGGGCATCCAAATCATGTCAAAGCACATCCAAATGATGGAAAGAAGCCCAGAAGACCCTGCAAGAAACCATATCAAACAAGTCATCAGAGAAACACTGGAGCATTTGGATTGGAGCATCGGAGCATCCAGTGACCTGTCAGCACAGCGGGAGAAATGAAGAGGAGCACCGGATGATCCGGTGCCCATCTTAATGCCGCACCAGACCATCTAGTGTCGCTGGGCGCTAGAGCCAGTTCGGCTCTGTAATGCTACGGATGATCCGGTGGTGCCAAGTGTTGAGCACCGAACCATCCGGTCAGGCGAAGGACAGCTCTAGAATGTTTCTGTCAAGGTTGAAGCCACCACCGGATGTTACGGTGGTATGAAGAATGGAGCACCGGACCATTCGGTCCAGAGAAGGTAGTCGTGTCAGTGACCATTGGAGGGCAGCACCGGATGATCCGGTGGTGCACCTTGCTAGGCACCGGATTATCCGGTCCTACGAAGAAAAGGAGCAACAGCTACAAACGGCTAGTTCCTTGACTTGGGGCTATAAATACCCCAATGCCCGGCCATTTGGAGTGTGTTAGAGTGTGGAGAAGTTGTTGGTTCATCTAAGACATCATCTCAAGTGCTCTAGCCACCAAAGTGCTTAAAAGAAGATTAGGGCAATTAGCACAAGGCTTAGGATTTGTTTAGTGCTAGTTTAGGCCACTTAGCGCATTGCTTTAGGTGTTAGCCTAGAGTTAGGCAAGGTTTGCATATCTCTTTGCTATCTGTGCTTGCATGCACCAAGTGTTGTAATCCTGCGGCTTGTAAGTCTTGCGTGACCCTCCGACATCGTGTTTGTGGAGTGGCCGCCGGTGATTGTGAGGGGAGGGGGAGAAGAGGCCCTTGGCGGTTTTCCCAAGTTCTACCAAGTGGAAGAGGTGGTGAGCTTCAGGGAGAGGCTTCACGGTAACCCACTCGTGTTGTGGGGAGAGCCCGTGAGCTATCCAAGGAGTATACCCGTCCACCGAAGCCTTGCCCTAAGGAAAGGGCGTTTTCCCTAGAAGGGAGCTCCAACGAGGACTAGTGGGAAGTTAGCTAATTTCCCGATACCTCGGTAAAAATCGCCGTGCCAAGAGTTTGCGTTCTCTACCATATTTACCTTCCACATTTTATATTGCTCTTTACTTTCCGCGTTACCTTTCCTAGAATCGCCATGTGTAGTTTATAGGATTGGACCTAGGGAGCAAAACTCTTTTGCGGTAGAGATATCAGCACATAGAAAAACCTAGTGCACATCTAGATAGAATTTGGAATAAGTTTTTATTTGTGCTTGGAGCCTTAGTTTTTAGAACACCTAATTTATCCCCCCTCTTAGGGTGTCACGGTCCCTTCAATGTCTGATGGTTGCTTGGCAGAGGCAGGGTGACGTTCGAGAGCAATAGCTGATAGAAGGTGAGCAATGTGAACATGAATATCCTGTTGCTGTATTCCTGAATACTGTTTGAGATGTCATCTAATAATTTTTGCACTGGCAGACAGGATATTTGAAGAAAGTTGACCCATCCCTGTATTGTGGGTTGTAGTTGGCGCATCTGCTTGGACTCACAAATCTTCTTTGATTATTTGAGCTGAACACCATGGGACCACGCATTGTGGTAACCGGTAAGAGTGGTTTGTTCTACAATGGTTATTTGCAAAAATGTTGCTTGAATTCAGAATGCACGAGGTGGAATTAAAAAAAAACAGACAATTTTGGTTGCACCGTGCCCTATGATGATTTCGGCGTTGTTTCGATTTTCATATGATATATTTCCTTTGGCCTTCGATAGTCCTCTGACTGTTTTTTTTTATCAGTTGGATCTGGCAACTGGACATAGCTGACACAATGTTCGTAGTGTTTGCAGTTTTCTTTAGTCCAGGGAATTTTCTTTAGTCATTCATTACTCATCATATGGAACTTTTGTGTATAATCAACTTTTACAATGGGATGGGAGAAAATCAATTTAGGGTTTGTATATCATGGTTTTTATTACCCGTATCAACCCTCGGGCACTTAACTAGTAACTTGTAAAGGTCCCCAATTCTTGGTGGCATGCTACTGAATTTTTTACTATTTAGCCCTTTTTCGAAAGTTTCTCTCAAATAGACCCCTGGCGGAAAGAATTCCGAAAATGGACCCTTGGCTCGGCGCTAGAGTGACTGGCGCCGAGGTCCTGGGCACGAGGAAATGGCCTGCTAGGGGCTCGGCGCCAGAGTGACTGGCGCCGAGCTCGGCGCCGTAGATCTTGGCGCCGAGCTCGGCACCAGTCACTCTGGCGCCGAGCCCCTAAATATCTACCGGCCGCCGTTCTTCTTCTCCGTCTCGCCCTAGCCGCTCCTGCCCGCGCCGTCGCTGCTCCACCGCCGCGCCCGCGCCCGCCCGCGCCACCGCGCCACGCCGCTACGTGCGCGTGCCACCGCGCCACGCCGTGCCGCGCGCGCGCGCGCCTACCCACGCCGAGCCCGCGCCACGGCCGAGCTCGTCCGCGCCGCTGCTGCTCCGGCGGCCGAGCCCGCGCCCTCGCCGCGCCGCGCCGCCGCCGCCGCTCCCTCGCCCTCGCCCACACCGCGCTGCCATGCCCTCGCGTTGTTGTCCGTTGGTTGGCTGCAGCGCCAAGCCGCCACGCCCTCCACCGCCGTCCTCGCCTTTGTCTCCACCGGCGGCCTTGGCCTCGCCCCGCCTTGCCCCCCTCCACTGCCGGCCTCGCCCCGCCTTGCCGACATCCACCGCCGCCCTCGCCTCGCCCCGCCTCCCACGCTCATCGAGCCGGTCTCGCCGCGCGGAGCGCCGGGCACCCCGCGACCGCCGCGCGCCACCTCTGTCGTTGGTCGCGCCACCGCCGGCCTGGATCTTCGCCTTAACCTACGCCCATCGTCCATCGACCCGGAAAGGTAAAAAATATGAATATGCAATGTACCTATTTAGTTGGTGTATGTTATTTACTAGTTATACTGTGATGACTTAGTTAGTTGATTTAGTGAGATATATATGTAGATAGATAGAAACATAGATACATTAGTAAATAGATATAGTTAGATAGCTACTTAGATATGTAGTTATATTTGTAGTTAACTACATATGATCTTGCTATTTAGTGAGTACACTATAAATATATACATAGTTATTATCATGATTACTTAGTTTGTAGTTAGAAAGTACTTGTTAGGTACTATCTATCGTCTAATTTGGACTAAAGGACATGTATTTCGTTACGTTTTTGAAATAGATGGACAACCTAGTCACCATATATCATGGAGGCACGGTTGAAAGCGATCATTATGGATATGTTGAGTTCTTGACATGCAAAGCGTGCCTGTGCTATTCAATGATAGGCCTTCATTTAGTGATATGGTTGCAAGGGCTCGGGAGGAGCTGCATTGCTTTGGAGATGATGATATTGCAGTTGATGGTGTACTACACCTAGGTTGTCCTCCGAACATCTTCAGGCGAATGATCTCAATTGGTTGTACGGATCAGTGGGACAACTATGTGAGATCGGCTATGAAGAGCCAGCTGTAATGTTTGGACGTGGTTGTTCGTCGGGTGTTAGTTGATCCAATCCCTCATGGGTTTACCCCAGCAATGGATCATCCGGCACACATCGACCCTCCTGTTCCAGAACCTTACCTGTATGTGCAGATTGCGCCTACGGTTCTTGATGCTCAATCTGCTCCCAATGCATTATTTGGAGATAGTTGTCATACTCATGTTTTCATAGCAGATCCTCCTTATGAGATCCCTTTGACACAGAATCATTTGAGTAAGTGTCTTAACCGCATGGTTTTTGGGAGCTTATCCCGTTCCTTACATCTATTTCTTTCATTCTTTCCTCATTTCTGTAATGACGTTGCAGGAGACATTCCTGAGAATATGGATGTGCCCCATGTTGCTGCGCAAGTGCACTTTGGAGATGGATTTCATGGCTCCAATAATGTTGAAATTATGAATGATTCGGAGCCATATGAGATGGCTAGGGCTCTTGATTCTGATGATGATCATCTTGTTGGAGAGCTGACGGAGAGTGATGTTGAGATGATGAGGCGTATCTTTCCCGACCGCCATGATCCTAGAGTTCATGAGTTTAGTGATCTTGCTTATTTTGATCTGGCGTTTGCAGAAGGACATGATGATGAGCTCCTAGAAGCTCCTGAGGCCGATCCTAACATGGTAATTGAGGAGGGGAGGGTGTTCAATGACCTCCCTACTTTGAAGAGGTGGTTGCAGGCTTTTGTAGTAATACGAAAGAGGCCTTACAGGGTATTGCATTCATATGTGGAGCGCCGTTACACAGTTGTGTGTGACAAGGAACGCTGCCCATAGAGGGTTTGCGCAAGGAAGCAACAGGTGACCAGAAAATGGAAGATCACAAAAGTTGTTGGGCCACACAATTGTGCTGACCATGAGCTAACACTGAGGCATCGGCAGTTGACATCTACCCTCATTGCCAAGCGGTTGATGGGAATTTTGCAGGGAGAACCCAACATGAAGGTGAGAACAATTATCAGGACCATTGAGGCATTGTATGGAGGATATATGATAACTTATGGTAAAGCATGGAAGGCTAAGCAGCGAGCATGGAAGATGATATATGGGGACTAGGAGGAAGGGTATGAGCAGCTACCGGTTCTTGTGGCAGAACCTCCTAAATTATAGGACCCACATGCACTTGTCACTGTCCAACGACCTTTGACAGCAATGCATATGTTCCTGGTAACTTAAGAAGTCTGTCGGGTGTCCGCGGGGAACCCCGAATCATCCACGATTTCCGAGCAGGATCACATTACCAAGTCATTGTAGTATTACAACATTTATTCAAATATCAACACCAGAGTAAAAACAGCGGAAGTCTTACGATAACATAGTTTACAAACTAGTTGTTTCAAACCTTACAAACTAAGTTCGATAATTATTACAAACCATAGTAGTAGTGGAGTGGCATAATTAACATATACATAACACACAAAATAAACATCCTGCCCAAGGATCACACATTTACTTCTCATCGTCAGAATGAACAATAGTCATGCAGCATGATCCAAAACAGATCTGCTCATGAGGCTCACCTACAACAAGGGTCAACGAACCCTAAGTACAAAAGTACTCAACAAGACTTAACCGAAATATTAACTGATAACTTAGGAATGCAGGCTCAGGGATTCAAGGTATAGCTTTAACAATGATCAAAGTTCTTTTGCATAAAAGCTCTTTTAACAACATTCTTTATAAAGAAAACTTCTTAAGAATTATATACAAAGCTGATAGGATCCGCACTGAGATCATGAAACTTCATATCCAACACCTTCACAAGCCTTAAGAACCAAGAGCTCACATAAACAACTCGGAAAGAACCAAGAGCTCACATAAACAATTCAGAAAGAACCAGGAGCTCACATAAACAACTCGGAAAGAACCAGGAGCTCACATAAATAACTCGGAAAGAACCAGGAGCTCACATAAACAACTCGGAAAGAACCAAGAGCTCACCCCGAACGCACTGGAGCATAAAGCTGGATCGAAAGAACAACGGATGAGTGGTTCGACGTGCACAGGAAGCACCAGTAGCTCACCTGCAACAAGGTATTAAGCACCACGGCATTAAGGCAAAGCTGGAGGTACACTAAGCAAGAGCAACGGCTCACTGGAGAGCGCTGGCCACGATGGCGCAAGCACGACGGTGAGGTTGCCGGCCGCGAGGAAGAAAGGCGCGCACAGCGGGTTCCCGGCGGAATCAGGCACCAAGACTCGGTTGGCTAGGTGCACAAGGAGTAGGTGGAGCTAGAACAAGCTTTGCCAAAATGGTGGAGGCGCTATGGCGACAGCAAACGCACGACAGAGCAGCGGTGATGGTGATTGGAAAACAAAGGAGGAGAGTGGCGAAAAACGGCGATGGTGAAGTCCTTATAGAGTGGCTCAGAAGCAAGGAGAAGCCACGCAGGAGCCTTTCCCGTGCCAGCGTGAAGCCAAGGGCGGCCACTGTTGTGTTTGGAAGCGGAAGGAAGATCGTGGACGGTGAGTTGGCTTTTGTGGTTACTGTTCATCAAAATTACCAAAACTGCCATTCAATTTAAAAATCCAAATTACTCCCAAATTTATGTAACAACTCAAAAATCTCCAAAAATAAAAGTTGCTCCAAATTTAAAGTTCTACAACTTTGCTTTTATAACCACCCCCTAATTCGATCTACATTTTGAAATGCAAATTTGAATTCAAAAAGGGAACATTTAAAGAATCTCGCCTTTTCAAATTACTTCAAATTTTTCATAACAACTTTGAAAACTCCAAAAACAAACTTTGTATAACTTGTCAAGCTCTACACTTTTGCTTTAAGGCTCAACCCCAAAATATGCTTAGATTTTGAAATGGATTTTCAGGGTAGGATTTAAGTGTTGAAAAGCGGGGTTTTCTCGAAAAATTCAAAACCCAAACAAACTTTGAACTTGAGTCAAACAATACAATGCAACACATACCACATAAATATAAACTTATATTAGTGTATGCATCTCAAAGTTTTCACCAAATTCCAAATGCTTTGCAATGCATATGATGACATGTCAGATTTTAATATTTAAACACCCGAGGTGTTACAATCCTTCCCCCTAAAAGAAATCTCGCCCCGAGATTCAAAGCCATAGGGTAAGTAATGGAAAGGAAATGTGTCGCGAGAACACATACAAAGTCTGTCCATAAAACAGCCGAGGTTCCTTTTTACAAAACACAACGTAGCTCAACTAATATTACTCTATTCTATATTGACGCTAGAAATTCTAGAAACTTTTCTAACAAGTAATCTTCTGATTCCCAAGTAGCTTCCTCTTCTGAATGTTGATTCCATTGTATTTTATAGAACTTGATTGTCCATCTTCGAGTAACATGATCTTTCTGATCTAACACTCGGATAGGATATTCGGAATAAGTTAAATCTGGTTCTAGTTCCACTCCTTTAACTTCAACATTCTGTTCAGGCACTCGGAGACACTTCTTCAATTGAGAAACATGGAACACATCATGCACAGCTACGAGATGTTCAGGTAATTTCAAACGATATGCCACTTTTCCATACCTCTCCAAAATTTGATATGGTCCAATATATCAGGGTGCCAACTTTCCTGTAACACCAAAACGGGTAACTCCCTTCATTGGTGATACTTTTAGATATACAAAATCTCCTTTGTTAAATACCAATGGCCTCCGTCTTCTATCCGCATAACTCTTTTATCGGGACTGAGCTATCTTCAAATTACTCTATATTTGCCTAACCTTGTCTTCTGTTTCTTTCACAAGGTCAACTCCAAAGAATCTTCTTTCTCCAGGCTCAGACCAACTCAACGATGTTCTGCATCTACGACCATAGAGTGCTTCAAATGGAGCCATTTTAATGCTTTCCTGATAACTATTGTTGTATGAGAACTCGGCCAAAGGTAAGCATTCATCCCACTTATTGGAATAGTTAAGGACACAACACCTTAACATATCTTCAAGTACTTGATTAACTCTTTTAGTCTGTCCATCAGTCTGTGGATGATAAGCTATACTATACAGAAGTTTGGTATCCAATGAAGAATGCAATTGTTTCCAAAAATAGGAGACAAACTGTGTACCCCTATCTGACACAATAGTCTTGGGTACTCCATGGAGACTCATGATTCTTGCTAAATACATCTTGGCATATTGGATCATAGGATATATTGTCTTAACTGGAAGAAAATGTGCTGACTTAGTGAGTCGATCTACAATAACCCATACTGAGTCAAATCCCTTTGATGTCCTGGGTAGACCAACAATAAAGTCCATACTTATGTCCTCCCACTTCTAAGATGGAATAGGTAATGGTTGTAATTCACCAGCAGACCTCAAATGTATAGCTTTCACCTTTTGACAAGTATTATACTTTGCTATATATCTAGCAATCTCTATTTTCATTTTTGTCCACTAGAACCTTTGCTTCAAGTCATGGTACATCTTGTTACTTCCCGGATGGATTGATAACCTAGTAGCATGTGCCTCATCTAGAATTGACTACCGCAACTCAGGAACTTTTGGTACCACCAGGCGATCCTTGAACCACAACACATCTTCATTGTCAATGCTAAAGCATTCCGCTTTTCCATTCTTGACTCTTTCCTTGATATGGGCTATACCCTTGTTTTCCTTCTGAGCAGCAATAACTTGATCTCGAATAGTGGCTTCAACAATTATGTTGGTCAAACTTCCTTGTTGAATTACTTCTACATTCAACTTTTCCATTTCTTGACATAAATTCAAACCTATTATTCTCACTGTCAGACAATTGCAATAACTTTTGCGACTGAGAGCATCTGCAACTACATTTGCTTTACCAGGGTGATAATGTACTTCCAAATCGTAATCCTTAATTAGTTCTAACCATCTTCTTTGTCGCATGTTCAACTCTAACTAAGTAAAGATATACTTTAAGCTCATGTGGTTGGTATACATATGGCACGTATTACCAAGCAGGTAATGCCACCAAATCTTTAGAGCATGAACCACAGCTGCTAACTCCAAGTCATGAGTCGGATAGTGTTCTTCATGTTGCTTAAGTTGCCGGGATGCATAGGCAATAACTCGGCCTTCTTGCATCAACACACATCCAATACTAATACCTGAAGCATCACAATAAACATCAAACGGCTTTTCGATATTAGGTTGGGCTAATACTGGTGCAGTGGTTAACAGTCTCTTCAAAGTCTGGAAAGCCTCCTTACAATCAGATGACCAGACAAACTTAACTTGGTTCTTCAACAACTCAGTTATGGACTTTGATATTTCTGAGAAATCTGGAATAAACCGACGGTAATACCCCGCCAATCCTAGAAAACTCCGAACTTGATGAACTGTGGTCGGCGGTTTCCAATCAAGCACATCCTTCACTTTGCTAGGATCAACTACAACTCCTTCGGCTGACAAGACATGTCCAAGAAATTGCACTTCCTTAAGCCAAAAATCACACTTGCTGAACTTGGCATATAGTTGATGTTCTCTCAAACGGGTCAGAACAATTCTGAGATGTTCCGCATGTTCTTTCTTATTCTTGGAATATACTAAAATGTCATCAATAAACACCACTACAAACTTGTCTAGCTCAGGCATGAATACTGAGTTCATTAGATACATGAAATGAGCTGGAGCATTTGTCAAACCAAAAGACATTACCAAGTATTCATATAATCCATATCTTGTGGTAAATGCTGTTTTGGGAATATCTTCAGGCTTTATCTTGATTTGGTGATATCCTGATCTCAAATCTATCTTGGAGAAAACTTTGGCTCCGGCCAATTGATCAAAAAGCAAATCTATCCGAGGTAATGGATATTTATTTTTGATGGTCACTTCATTCAATGGACGATAGTCGACACATAACCTCAGGGTCTCATCTTTCTTTTTCACAAAAATTGCCAGACATCCCCAAGGTGAGGAACTAGGTTGAATAAACCCTTTCTCAATCAATTCTTGTAACTGAGTCTTCAACTCGGCCAATTCCTTAGGTGGCATCCTATAAGCTCTTCGAGAAATCAGAACTGTTCTAGGTTGTAACTCTATATTAAATTGTACATCCCTATTAGGTGGTAGACCAGGTAAATCTTCAGGAAACATATCCAGAAATTCACACACTACCGAAATATCTCTAATCTCTTTGATAGCAGTTGCACAAATCTTGCCCACTGATCTTCTTAAAGTTGGAAGTTGGATGAGAAGTTGAGAATTACTATCAGGCAAACTCACCCTTAAGGTCCTATTCAAAGCATCTATAACAGCCTTATGCTGATACATCCAATTCATTCTCAAGATTACATCTATATTCTGATCCTTAAGGATAATCATGGTAGTAGGAAAAATATGCCCACCCAGGTTTATGGGTACCTGGTATACCATTTCTTTAGTACACAGATGTCCCCCGGGCAACTATATAAAGAAACTTTCCTTTGTTGCCCTAACAGAAATTTCATGCTTCATGACAAATGTTCTATTGATGAATGAATGCGATGCGCCAGAATCAAAAAGTATAACTGCAGGGTGATTGGCAATAGGAAACATACCCATCATCACTGGCTCCCCTTCCAGAATTTCTCCAGCTTGAATATAGAACACCCGTCCTATCTTCCTCTCATCTTTGCCCTTCTGAGCATTCTGATTGTGGTTCTTGTTTTGTGCCTGACCCTGTTGTTGATTGGCAGGGGTCTTCTGATAATTTTGATTAGCCTGCCTAGGATATGGACATTCCCTGGAGAAATGACCAGTCCTTCCACAATTGTAGCACGGGTAGTTGTGACCCTGGGATGTTGGAGCATTGCCACCAGGAGCATTGGTTAACTGTGAATTCGGATAGGTTATAGCAGGACGAATATTTGACTGTTGCCTAGCTTGGAACTGCGGCGGATGATAAGGAGGACGATTATGATGTACTGGATGATAAATCACCCTCTGCCTTTTCTGATTTCCCCCAAAAGATCTAGACGGCACACTCTTTTTCTTTTTGAGCTCCTTATGCTGTTGATACTTTGACTCTGAAGCAATTGCAATATTTACTGCCTCATGATAAGTAACATTGGTGCAAGTGGTCATTATAGTCTGCAACTTGGTATTCAGGCCTCTCAAAAACCACCTCTTCTTCTTGGCATTAGTATTGACATGTTCTGATGCATATTGGGATAGATGATTAAATCTTCCCACATACTGCATCACGGTTTGATCTCCTTGTTTTAAAGCAAGGAATTCATCTAGCTTCATAGCCATCACTCCTTCAGGGATATAATGGGCTCTGAAGGCTGTACGGAACTCAGCCCAAGTTATTGGAATGCCAACTGGTTGCATAGCCACTAAGTTTGCCCACCAAGCACTTGCTACTCCTCTAAGTTGTTGGGCGGCAAATGCAGGTTTCTGATACTCCGTGCATGGAATAAGGTCAAATTTCTGCTCCATGGTTCGAAGCCAGTCATCAGCCTCCAATGGTTCATCTGCCTTGGTGAACACCGGGGGTCTTGTGTCTATGAAATCAACATATGTAGCCTCCTGTCTATCACGGTGGCGTCCACGGTTTCCATACATCTGATTCTAATTACTCTGAGCCATCTCATGAAGCAAACGAGAATTTTCAGCCATCACATTGACAAGTGCGGTTATAGCATCAGCTAAATTTGTTGGAACTGGTGGCGGATCTGGAATACCATCCTCATCTTGTGAAGTTCCCAGAATAAATGAACCCCGCGTACGATGCATCTGCTCATAACAAACCAAACTTCATTCACATGTCTTTATTGAGTTGTACCAAAGCTTACTCTAGACACATTACATAGAGTTTACTAATGTACAAACAAACCCGCAAGTATGAAAACAAAACTACATAACTAAACTAGAGCTACTATTATACAACTCTACTCTTTTCCTCAATTTCTTCAAACTTCAGGTTCGGTATCCATTCCGGAATTATTACTGCCTTCATTATTACTTTCATCGATCATTACTAATTCTTCAGGATCTTCTTCCTCTTCCTCTCCTGGTTCATCATCATCGATAAGGATGACACCGGGGTCCATGGCATTAGCTTGAGGCTCATGATTTAGATTTAGTAGATTGCTAAGCCTATGAACTTCCTCATGTAGATAAGTATTATGTTCTTCTAAATCTTCTACATAAAATTCTAGCTCATGAGTTCTAGCTCTAGCTATATTTTCCCTCTGCCAAGCTTCATTTCTTCCCTCCACCGTACGAACCAACATACGTTCATAGTTCCTATGCGCGGTGGTGAGATGCCTCAATTGACCCTGTAATTCTCCTATTTGTATAACATCCAAAGCCCTATCTCTAGTAGATTGCGCTAACTCTATAGAAATCCTCAGTGTCTCTGCCTAGGGATTAGGCCTAGCACTGCTACTGCTAGCACCATCATTTTTAGGGGCAAGTTGGTGACGAGGAACTCCTTTGGGTCCGGTGGACTTACGGGGCATCATCTTGGCACGAGCCATACTGTAGGAAGCCAATTTAATCCAAGTGAGACCATTTGATCAAAATCCAAAAAGTAGCTAAGACGGATTACATTCCTCAAACTAGACTCACTACTCAACCCTAGACTAAGAGGTGAAGGAAGTAACGAGTGAATTATTCATGATGCATGAATCGTTCTTACGAACAAAAACATCAAAGTTATAATGCACATAAACAACATTTATTTTTATATAGGGCATAGTAATATTACTACTCCACCACACAAAACCTTTTTAATCAAATACAGAATGGTGAGAAAGAAATAAGATAAGTCAGAAGCAATTTGGACCAAATTATCAAATTAAATTTAGTCATCCCAAATCATTTTGAAGTTTTTGTAAAACAATACAACAAAAACCTTGTAACAAGCTCTGATACTATTCTATGGCAGAACCTCCTAAATTATAGGACCCACATACACTTGTCAATGTCCAATGACCTTTGACAACAATGCATATGTTCCTGGTAACTTAAGAAGTCTGTCGGGTGTCCTCGGGGAACCCCGAATCCTCCATGATTTCCGAGCAGGATCACATTACAAAGTCATTGCAGTATTACAATATTTATTCAAATATCAACACCAGAGTAAAAACAGCGAAAGTCTTACGATAACATAGTTTACAAACTAGTTGTTTCAAACCTTATAAACTAAGTTCGATAATTATTACAAACCATAGTAGTAGTGGAGTGGCATAATTAACATATACATAACACACAAAATAAACATCCTGCCCAAGGATCACACATTTACTTCTCATCGTCAGAATGAACAATAGTCATGCAGCATGATCCAAAACAGATCTGCTCATGAGGCTCACCTGCAACAAGGGTCAACGAACCCTGAGTACAAAAGTACTCAACAAGACTTAACCGAAATATTAACTGATAACTTAGGAATGCAGGCTCAGGGATTCAAGGTATAGCTTTAACAATGATCAAAGTTCTTTTGCATAAAAGCTCTTTTAACAACATTCTTTATAAAGAAAACTTCTTAAGAATTATATACAAAGCTGACACGATCTGCACTGAGATCATGAAACTTCATATCCAACACCTTCACAAGCCTTATTCAAGTTCTAGTTATTAATACTACGATGATGAACAGTGAGTTGAGTCTCCATAACCGAGGAGCAACGACGATTCGAACTGATTAAACAACCCAGCTGAGGATTCCAGACCACACAACATATGCAGGTCCCTGACCTACATATACCAACCTACCCTCGAATCCTCTAAAATAAGAACGGATCCGCGCCACCCAAGAATACAGTACTCCACCATTCTAGCCCATGGCCATGTGGGTACATGCTACTCTCGCCATCTCTCCACTCCCAGTGCGCGAGTAGCCATTCTCATAATAGAATAGCTGAGTAAAGGCTTACTAGAGTATGTGGTTAGTACTACAAATTCTCACCTCATGCAATTCAACAACGGACGTGCCTTAATCAACACAGGCGGAAAGAACCCGCTCACAAGACCTCCATGTCTTGTGGCTCACACACACCGAGTCCGCCCGGTCTAGATTTATTACTCCACATTCCCATATCACATGCTAACATAATTAACCAATGTCCCATTTAAAACTTGCAAGTGGCAGGTAGTCACCCGACTTAGCATGACTAAGCATAACTAGTCATTTATGAAATAAATCTAGTAACAAGGTAGATATGGAAAAACAATGTTGGTAATGCACCAATTAGGCTTTTACTTAACTCCTAATCACTTAATGCAGTAAAGAAAAGTAAAAGCAAAATTAATTTGTAAAACACAAGGTAGGGTTGTATGCATCCGTGCTTGCCTTCGTTGACAGAAAAGTCCGGTTCCTGCGACGTTCCACAAGTATTCGATCCGACCTCAACAGACGGATTAACCTCCTCCGCAACTTGATTAACTACCACATGTTCACCTTCATTCACTACACGTAGTAACAATGACATGTTTAACATGATGCAGAATACGAAACATGATGCTCAATGATGGATGCAAAAATTAACAACTCGAATACAACTTTCCTTCGCGGTACAGTTGCAAGTCAAACTAACCAATTCTTTTTTGTACTACTTATATCAATTGCCAAAGATCATTACCAACTAATGATCCAAGGACATCACTCAATCAAAAATTCAATCAAAACCTAAATCATTAAAAGTTACTATTTGCTTTTATGAATTAATTATTTAATTAAGAATTATGAAATAAATCAACTTGCTCCAATTGACCTCAAAATTTTTGTAAATGTTCATCACATGATAACTAAGTGGTAAAACAAATCTCAAAAATTTTGGATAATTAATTGAGCCTAGAAAAATCATGGAAATCCATTTATTAATTAATTGAGCAATTTTCATTACATTCAAAAAGTACTATAAATCAATATGTCATATTTTTACTAAATAATATTGATCACAGAGAGGTCACACAAAAATTTTATAATTTTTGGAGCTCTAAATAACTCTACACAAAAATAACAAATTATAGCACTATTCAATCATTTCTGAAAAAAGAAAAAAAATCATTTTCAAAACACCCGCTCACACAAACAACTCGGGAAGAACCAGGAGCTCACACAAACAACTTGGAAAGAACCAAGAGCTCACACAAATAACTCGAAAAGAACCAGGAGCTCACATAAACAACTCGAAAAAAACCAAGAGCTCACATAAACAACTCGGAAAGAACCAAGAGCTCACATAAACAACTCGGAAAGAATCAAGAGCTCACATAAACAACTCGGAAAGAACCAGGAGCTCACATAAACAACTCGGAAAGAACCAGGAGCTCACATAAACAACTCAGAAAGAACCAGGAGCTCACATAAACAACTCGGAAAGAACCAAGAGCTCACCCCGAACGCACTAGAGCATAAAGCTGGATCGGAAGAACAATGGATGAGTGGTTCGACGTGCATAGGAAGCACCAGTAGCTCACCTGCAACAAGGTATTAAGCACCATGGCATCAAGGCAAAGCTGGAGGTACACTAAGCAAGAGCAACGGCTCACTGGAGAGCGCTGGCCACGATGGCGCAAGCACGACGGTGAGGTTGCCGGCCGCGAGGAAGAAAGGCGCGCACAGCGGGTTCCCGGCGGAATCAGGCACTAAGACTCGGTTGGCTAGGTGCGCAAGGAGTAGGTGGAGCTGGAACAAGCTTTGCCAAAATGGTGGAGGTGCTACGGCGACAGCAAACGCACGACAGAGCAGCGGCGATGGCGATTGGAAAACAAAGGAGGAGAGTGGCGAAAAACGGCGATGGTGAAGTCCTTATAGAGTGGCTCAGAAGCAAGGAGAAGCCATGCAGGAGCCTTTCTCATGCCAGCGTGAAGCCAAGGGCAGCCACTGTTGCGTCTGGAAGCGGAAGGAAGATCGTGGACGGTGAGTTGGCTTTCGTGGTTACTGTTCATCAAAATTACCAAAACTGCCATTCGATTTAAAAATCCAAATTACTCCCAAATTTATGTAACAACTCAAAAATCTCCAAAAATAAAAGTTGCTCCAAATTTAAAGTTCTACAACTTTGCTTTTATAACCACCCCCTAATTCGATCTACGTTTTGAAATGCAAATTTGAATTCAAAAAGGGAACATTTAAAGAATCTCGCCTTTTCAAATTACTTCAAATTTTTCATAACAACTTTGAAAACTCCAAAAACAAACTTTGTATAACTTGTCAAGCTCTACACTTTTTCTTTAAGGCTTAACCCCAAAATATGCTTAGATTTTGAAATGGATTTTCAGGGTAGGATTTAAGTGTTGAAAAGCGGGGTTTTCTCGAAAAATTCAAAACCCAAACAAACTTTGAACTTGAGTCAAACAATATAATGCAACACATACCACATAAATATAAACTTATATTAGTGTATGCATCTCAAAGTTTTCACCAAATGCCAAATGCTTTGCAATGCATATGATGACATGTCAGATTTTAATATTTAAACACTCGAGGTGTTACAGTTCTTTTCAATGCAATCAAAGCGGTGAATCCAAGCATGCATTATGAGTACATCCCAAAACCTAATGCATGGAAGGATGGGAGGCAGATATTTTTCCGTGCCTTCTAGTGCTTTCCTCAGTGTGTTGAGGCCTTTAGGCACTGTCGTCCCATCTTCTCCATTGATGGTACGTTCTTGATTGGCAAATACCAGGGCAGACTTCTTATAGCCATATACTATGACACGAACAACAAGTTGGTTCCTTTGGCATTTGCTTTGGTTGAGAAGGAGAACAATGATAGTTGGGGATGGTTCTTAAGGCTAGTCTGGATACACGTGGTTGGCCTTAGCAGGGAGGTTGGTGTCATATCTGATAGGCATCAATGCATACTTAATGCCATGCGAGAGCAGTTAGAGGGGTATGCACCTTTGCACCATCGTTGGTGTACTCGACACCTTGCCGAGAATCTACTATAGAAGGATAGTGTCAAGAAAAACTTTGATCTATTCTAGGAGGCTACTCGACAGCTTGAGGACAAGTACTTTAGGGAAAAGTTGGAGCAAGTTAGAACCGCATCAAATGTAGAAGGTAGACAATGGCTCATAGGTTTGATGAGGGATTTGGAGAAATGGACAAGAGCTCATGACGACAGTGGCTGGAGGTACGAGTTTCAGTGTAGCAACATGGCAGAGTCATTCAATAAGTTGCTATTAAGGATACGTGGTATGCCCGTGAATGCAATTGTTCAATTCACCTTCTATAAGCTTGTTGCCTGGTTCAATGATAGACACGCCCATGCATTGTAGTTGAGGAGTGATGGAGAGATATGGGCTCCGAAACCAAAGGCACACCTAGAGAAGGCAAGAGAAAGGGCTGGCACACATGAGGTTGCATGCTTTGACCACGCCACAAGGACTTATCAGGTCGAGCATAGGGGTGATACAATGTCCGATGGCGAGGTCCGAGAATCGAGGATACATGTGGTTGTCCTCCAAGATTTCAAGTGCACTTGTGGTAAACCAAGGCAATACCACTTTGTATGTTCGCATTTGGTGGCAGCAGCTAGGCATCGCAACTATAATATCGAGAGGAGGATACCTCATGAGTTTAGTGTCAACACGCTTGTGAACACATGGAGCCCCCGCTTCATGCCTTTTCAGGACCCTAGAGAGTGGCCTCCATATGATGGGCTGAAGTACATTGTGGATCTAGCTTACCGTTGGAACAAGCGTGGATCAAGGCAGAGGACGAGGCATAGGATGGTTATGGATCAGATACCTGGAAGAACTAGGTGTGGGAGAGGAACTCTATTTGTTACTGATCCCAAGCAGTATGAGTGCAGCAAGTGCGGTAGACTTGGCCACAACTCATGAAGTTGCCATTGGCAGATTAGTGAGGTAGGACTATTGGTTTATAGTATTATTTTATATTTGTCTTATCATATATTTAATTATGCATGTCTCAATTTATGCTTGTATTTGTGTCAATTACTTATACATTTATAAGTTCATGTTTCATTGTACATTGCAATTCTAATTCATTCACTTTTTTGTAGGATGGGGCAATTCCACCTGCTCGACCTAACGTACGAGGAGACCCACCGAGGATGTCTTGTTGCGCTGGGGCAGGTAATAATCTATAAGTTTTATTCGTACATGTGTTCGTGAAGTAACATGTGACTATATTATATTCGATGCAGGACCTTCCGCACCTTCATTCTAGGACCCATAGTGGGTTCTTGGACATTCGGTACGACGATAGGTACACTCCTTTCCTACAAAGAGCTGGCATGGATGTCATCTCCTTTTAGGTTCATCGTGGGTTGCCCAAGTTCAACTTAGTGGCGATAACTGTGTTGGTAGACAGGTATTAAAGTGAATCATTGCCTCCATTCATGGCCATTTGTTCATGCAATTGACTTTTTGACAAGTAATCTTGCTTGGTCTTAAATATAGGTGGCGGCC
Source organism: Miscanthus floridulus (assembly GCF_019320115.1). Taxonomy (NCBI): domain Eukaryota; kingdom Viridiplantae; phylum Streptophyta; class Magnoliopsida; order Poales; family Poaceae; genus Miscanthus; species Miscanthus floridulus. The sequence continues at coordinate 150,550,444 of NC_089582.1, read as the reverse complement.
GGAGACTCACAGCTTCCACCTACCTTTCGGGGAGATGACATTCTTGCTTCAGGACTATCAGAAGATGCTAGGCCTAAGGATTCATGGGAACCCAGTCACCGGGTAGTGTAGGTCAGAGGGCTGGAGAGCACGAGTGGAGGCCTTCCTTGGGCATGAGCTTGGCGAGCAAGGGGCTCGCACTTCTGGAGTTCCCATCTCATGGCTATGTACAGAGTTTGCACAGTGCCCTGAGGAGGTAGATGAGGAGACGGTTGGGTACTACTGCCGGGCGTGGATCCTACACCTTTTTGCTTGCATTCTCTTTCCTGACATGATGGGTGACAATGCATCCTAGATGTGGATCCACTACCTCAGTGACTGGGACTAGGTGGGTCAGTACAGCTAGGGCTCTACAGTCTTGTGTTTTCTATACCGGCAGCTGTGCGAGGGGTGTTGTCGGTCTATGGCGAACCCATCACTTGGTGGATGCGTGTACTTATTACAGCTGTGGATGTGGGCTCATTTTCCAGTTGGTCATCCAGAGGTACTGGCTCGTCATGAGTGGTTCCAAGGTTAGCCTCCAAGTCACTAGCCGATGTGGGCATACCTTTGGGACCAGGTCAGGGTTTCGCACATGAGGATAGACTGAGCGTACATTGAGTACACAAACGAGCTAGATTCGCTGACGACGTCTAGTGTAAGTAAATTTTATTTTCCATGCTGCTTTTAAAAGGATTAGTATACCATCTAACATCTTATTTGGACATGTTGTAGGTGGAGTGGGAGCTGTATGGTGGAGAGGACGCACTTCCTTTTTAGCTGAGCAACGTATGTGGGGCCGATGACTACTTCTATAGGATGAGGTGCTCTCTAATCTGCTTCTATGCTGTCGAGTACCACCTGCTAGATAGGGTTGCACACCAATTTGGAGTGAGATAGCTTTGGCCTATGCCTCTGTTCTCGACTAGCATTGACTTACACAAGTAAGTGTTTTGATATTTCAAATGTCTCATGATGATGGTCCATTTCTTATAATATGGTGCCATGTACGTGGATTAATGTAACGATGACATACGTGTAGGTTGGATCGTCAGAGGAACAAGAAGATTTTTGACTAGGAGAGGCACCACCAGTCCTACATTGAGGAATGGGAGGAGATGCACGACAACTTGGATGACAACAACGAGCCGCACACGAACCGTGAGTTCAGGCGGTACCAAGCTTGGTACCAGCATTTGACAAGGTGCAGGCTCAGGCTATAGTGGACCAAAACTGACTATGCTGACATCGAGTCCTCCGATGATGAAGACACAATGTATGACTGGTCCACTCGTGCAGGAAGGTAGGTGGAGGCAGGACCGATCTTGGACAGAGTGGTAAGCCAATCGCCTTATTTTGTTACGTTGAGTTACATAACAATACATTAGGCATTCTTGGACCGACATTAGGAGTTATCTATTGTAGTTATTGCAACCTTCGAGCCATATAACCCTTATAATAAGTTACATTCTTGTACAAAAGAAAACAAAACTAAATGCTATCTGTTCAGAAGTCTTATTATTGAAAACTTTGTTGCAGGGCAAAACACTGAGAAGCTCAGTTGAAGAGATCGAGCACGTTCGGCCGAGAGTCAATGATGACTACATACTTGGATTCCTAGATGTAAGATTAAAAATATTATTTCAAACAAATCATTAATACATTATATTCTTTTAGTTAACATAGTTTTGTACAATAGAGGTTGTCACGTCGTCTACACCATGCGACTGGTCATTGTGGTTGCAGGATAAACACGACGCATGACATGTACGATCCTTCCACAGGAAGAGGAGCCTTGGGTTCCTCTAGTCAAGCAGCTACAGGGGATGGGGATGAGGACGAGGAGGCCGACGACGATGATGACATGGACAAGAGGCACAATGAGCTTAGGCCCTCTCAGCTCCATGATGCTCCATCGACTCATCCTACACTGCCTCTAGGCACTAGGCGACGCCGTCCACGTGACCCTTACACTCCAGGCACCAGCGCTCTGGGTCACAAGGGTAGGGGCAAGAGTAGGAGACAGTGAGGGACGTGGTAGGTGTTACTATGAACTATTGTGAATTTTGTATTTACTTTTCTTTAACTATTCGGGACTGTATGGACATTGTGGACTATTTGGACTTTGCATGACATATTATGTTGGTTGTGATATTCGTTGTGGTTGCATTATGCTTGTTGGATGATTAAATGTTTAGAATATATATTGATGTCTCTGTTTGTAACTGTGGATGCTCCTAATACAAGACCGTATCTTGCGAATTTTTTGCGTGAACCTTTAATCATACTACACTTATATAAAGGCACAAATATAGTACACAGATTAACTATAAATTTATTACATGTATAATCTAGGAATATTTGTACATACGTTGTGTAGAAGAATCTAGGATTACCAAGCAACAGTGAATGAATCTATGCTTTTCAGACAATAAACATAAACTTTTCAGATACACGGACAGCATTGAATTATCACATCACTGACATAGACTGTTTGATCCAAGGGCTGAGGTGAAGAGGCACATGGATCGCTGACATGGCACATCGACAGGCCTCCATTCCTCCTCTCAACCTATAAATAACCACTCACTCCCTCTCATTCACACAAACAACAAGGAAGAAGAACACTCCTTAGCATTTGCTTTCGTTGTAGTACCAATGTCTGGAGGGTCATCTAGAGGGAGAGGAAAGGGGAAGAAAACTACCTGGGGGTGGGAGGGTTCTCTTGGTCCCAATTTCTTTGAGGAAGCTCTTTATGAGAGGTTCCCAGTTGAGAGCAAAAGTGATTTCACCAAAGAGGCACCACTGAGAGGATACGATAAAAGGAAAGAAGAGTGGCCAAAATGCATGCATGGTGAGGACTGCCTAGTGCAGATGTTCACCGAGGGAATAGATGGAGGTCGTCATTTCTTCAAATGCCCATGAGCATGGGTAATTGCTATTACTATTTGTTTCTTCAATATGTTTGTCTTATATATCACTTATATGACATACTTTTTGTAGTCTTCCTTGGCTGAAGAAAACTATGGGTTCAGTAGGTGGGTCGATCATCGACCTATTTATCTGCATGCGGAGTATATCTACTACCTACAAGACCGTATCTTCGATCTAGAAAGGGAAGTTAGCAGCAGTTACAAGGACGACGAATAGGACGACAACAACAATGGTGCCGATTCACAGGAGGCACTCTGCAATGATCCATATTGCACCTACCCTAACCACAAGAAAAAGGGGCCTCCCCCATCACCCCCGCCATCACCACCACCAACAACGGGAGGCTACTATAGAGAAGGTGCAACACAATTTGCTATGTGGCCACACTACTAGGATGACTTTATCTTTTTCTTGTGGAGAACCCCAGGTTGAATTATCTAAGGCATGTTAGGTTTAATTACCGAAGGTATGGTTTAATTACCTAAGGCATGTTAGGTTTAGTCAAAGAAAACTCTGTACCTAGGTTCGGTACATGTAGTCACATGTCATTTAATGCGTTTCGTGTGTTGATTTGTATAATGCCGTATGTCATTAACTATTTTTTGCAGCACGTGTTCAAATGGAAATACGTCAATATCATTAAGCGGAATATTAAGACCATTGATAATGAAAACAACCACATAATGAAAAGTTCGATACTATGTCACATTACACAACATATTAATACTACAACTAAGTGCCGACAATAGACATAGGGGCAAATGCACTTCCAAATCCTCAGTCTGAAACGTACTGAGTAAGCAACTCATTATCCGAGTACCAGTCCTCTACTACAACCCTGTTGCTGTGGCTAGGCTCAACTGCGTTTCTCTGACCTGCCTGTCGCTTGTAGTAAGCGGCCTCCGCTTCATCTGCGGCCGCTGCGGCCTGAGTGAAGAACGCATCGTCATCCTCCTCTGCCTGTAAGCCCACCTCTGCTAGAGCGATGAGCTCGCTCAGTCTGCCAGTGTCGTCGTCAGCTTCCTATGCCTGAATGCCCGCCTCTGCTAGAGAGATGAGCTCGCTCAGTCTGCCAATGTCGTCCTCAGCCTCCTGCGCCTGTATGCCCGCCTCTGCTAGAGCAATGAGCTCACTCAGTCTACAAGTGTTGTCCTCATCCTCATCTCCGTCATCACACAACACAATCGGTGATTGAACAGTGCGACCAGCTCGTGATCTATGGCCATCTAACTTCTTCTCCCCATACCTTGCACGGGCCACCTCTGCAGCATGTTCCCCGCTGCAACCAATCCCTTCATGTATAAAATGCAATCAATTAGCAATGTGATAATATTACATTTAAAACCAGGCAATGAAAAAAAGGTTTACAAGCACTCACTGGCACATAATGTAGCAACATGCTCGTTTAAGACCTGCATCTGTACTCTTGTCTCCTCCCTTGCCTCATTCCTTGCCCTCTCCTCCTCTAACATCGTCCGCCTCTCCAATCCCCATTTGTTAAGCCCAACATCGATCGGGTTACAAATACCGCGTTGTCTAGCAAACCCACGCATCTTTTCTTTGTGATGTTTAACGAATAGGTTGACGTAGTCAGGTCCATATCCCCTCTTCCGTGCAATTACTTGTCTCTTCTTCAGTTCATCCAAGAACTTAGCTTGACCATCATAACATTTCCAACTGTATTTCCTAGTGCTCTGTTCAAAACAAATATTATATCATATATGTCTTAGCAAAACAAACAAAATATGATTTCATGTTTACCAGAAAAATAACGAACCTCATCATACTCAATCATATGGCCACAATAATGACCTATTCCAAGCTCCGAAGGGACTAGGCCATAGTTGGATTTTATACCACATTCACACATGACAGGAGGTGCTTTGTAGATTACCCATTCTTTCTTCTTTTCCTTAACCCTCCGCGGTTCTTCCGGCCATTAGTTCTTAGGACCATACAACCACTCCTTAAAACAACACTTCGCCATTGAATACACCTAAATAATGAGACATTAGTACATGAACACATATAGCTCAAGATTTTAACACATACACTTTGCACTTACTTCATGCTTGTTTGGACACACAAGCTCCAACGTATTCTCAGGGTTTATCACAGCTCGATCTCCGCAATCGCACAGAGGAGGTTCCTCAAGTCGTCTAACTGCGGCTAGGTGCTTCTCCTTAGCTGTCATTGCCGGAGGGTTAGGGGGGTGGAACCCACCGCTTGAAGTGCTCACGTGGATGTCTCCCTCTAAACCAATCATCAAAAAGAGGTACCTAGGATCAAACTTGTCTGCACCATCGATCCACAGAAAGAAAAAGCACCTCTCATGGTCCTACACAACGAGATTCCAACAAAATATTAGTACCATACTTAAACAAATAAAGAAAAAGGATAGTACAAATAATTTCTTACATTAAACCAACTACATGTGTAGAAGCAATGCGCGGCTGTGTCCGGATGTTTCGACTGAAAAACATGGGCCGGGAAACCACAGTCACAGTTAGGGACAAGAAGGTCAGGGGGAACAGGGGCATCTTTGCTAGACCCCGTTTTCGCCAAAACTCCTCCCGAAACATTTCTTGCATCTAACAAAAAGGATGTAATTTAACAAACATAAATAAAAACATCACAACAAAATATCAATGAGAACCATAACTACAATACAATCAATTTCGTTCTAAGAACCAAAAGCAGTTAACATTATACCCTAAACCTAGGGTTTCTCATTTCATCCACAACAATGAACCCATAACATAACTACATGCGGCTTAGTTTGCTAGCTTTTTCCACGCCTTGGAATCAACCAACGGTTGTATAATACATATATTGAGGGATACAATGAAACCCTAAGTGATGACGATTCTTAGGTTCAAAAATCCGACTAATATGTACCGAATCGATGCGAGAAAAACAAGGAGGTGAGCGAGTATACCTTGCTCTCGAAGATCTACGGATCAAATCAAGGTTTTTAAGGTCCAATATGTCGATTCATGAGGTAGGGTGAAGTGGCGAGAAAAAAACCCGAGACGGAGGAGAAATAAGAGGAAAAACGCTCGGGGAAGAAGTGCAGGCTGGGTTAAATGCAAGTGTCTCGGCGCCATTCACTATGGCGCCGAGCCCCTGGCAGGCCATTTCCCCGTGCCCATGACCTCGGCGCCAGTGACCGTGGCACCGAGCTCGGCGCCAGTCACTCTGGCGCCGAGCCAAGGGTCCATTTCCGGAATTCTTTCCGCCAGGGGTCTATTTGACAGAAACTTTCGAAAAAAGGGTCAAATAATAAACAATTCGGGGCATGCTACCACTTAAGTTACCTCTGAGACTAGGTAAGTATATCGATATTTGAAAGTTTCCAAATATCTGAAATCGCTTGGTGGAATTTGTTGTGTGCTAGATGAAGCTTTTGCATCGTGTTGGAGAGATTTACGATACAAGGAGGGAACATGCCTTGGAAGTTCTTAGAATCAAGAGACAGATAGAAAAGCATACTGCAGTTGGAAAGCAAGGCCATCAACTACCAATCACTTCCCCACCGATCCGCTAGTTTATTGTTCCCCAGTGTTAACACTTCGATATCTTTCAGATTGCCTACTTCCAATGGCTTGGTTACTTCAAGCTCATTGTCACCAAGCTGTATATACCTGAGCTGCGATGCATTCCCTATGGAGCGGGGAATTCAACCACTCAACTGGCAGTCATTCAGGATCAGATTTTGGAGGTTTGGCAGAGTGACACCAATATCGAATGGGAGACCACCTGAAAGGGCATTATTCCCAGACAATTCAAATGTAACAACTGATGAAATGTTAAATAGGCTTGCTGGGATGGTGCCACTAAGCTGGTTATAAGTCAAAAGACTTGAGCTTTGTCAACCATCCCTAGTTGGTTACCCGCAAGCGCACTGTAACATTATAGTTTTTCCCTTAGAAGTATTTCCCCAAGGTTTACTGGTGTATATAAGCAAGGCAGGGACCCCTCTAAACACACATCACCACGCACGGCTATACATCGTATAGAACATAGGATATTATGCTCTTAAGGCGGTCCAAATCTATCTAAATCTTGTCTCGTGTTCACCATCAAGTTCCTAGTCTCGACGGAAACCCATTGATCAATCTACTTCGGGTATCCCTCGGTAGGTTGTTGGTCTAAAAACTGAGTGTCACCTTGTTCCTCCTATGTTCTTGAAGGTTTCAGCTGTGCTGACATGTGGCTAAAATATTCCATTGCCTGTGTACTTTCTTTGTGCCGTGATGATTGAATGTGGCTAATGCTGTTTATTTGAGAAATACTTATTTACCGCAGTCTAACCGTAGCAGTCAATTGCAAATTGCAGTATAACAGACTTGCTAAGCCTTAGTTTGCACTTGAATTTCTTTGGACACAAGGACATTGCCAACTGCTATCTATGGGACGTTGCATTGAGCGAAATCCTTGTATCCACGGAGACCAAATAACAACTTGCTATTGATGACTAGTGAGTCCAAGTAAGCGCTATGTTTTTTTTGCTGTGAAAATTAAAGATAGTAACTCAATAGCAGACAGATAGATCAGACAGAACATGATTTTAGCATTTTACAAATATAAATTAGCTGGACTAGCACCGTACAACTGGACAGATTTTCATTGATCTGGGCAATGAAATATATAGAAGCAAATTTAACAAATTTAGCTGAACACACAAAGGCCCCGTCATTGTACAGTATTGTCAACATACAAAAGATCTTTACTACAAACATACAACAAATGCTTTGATGTTCATGTACGAAAAGATTACAGCGTATATATGGAGGCCTAACAACATCTGACTGCTTTCGTGGCCAACCACCTGCATAAATTCACAGGGTACACACACACATTCAGACAGGAGGAATGAAATGCATATGTATCTAATGGTAGATCAGATAAGATCGAGATATCACCGGGCAAAAGAAACATATTACTAATAAAAATGTTGTTGCGAACTCGGAACTCTTACACACAAGAAAACATAGGGAAGGCAATACATTAACTTAGTCCCAGTTGAGTGTAGACATTATTTTAAACATATAGAAAGGCAAGAGAGTCACAACTGAGAGAAAACTAAACATTGGACCTCATTAATACCACGACATGATTGTAGCATTTCAAAGCCAAAATGCCACAGGATTCACATTGTAAGATGCTTCCACAGGCACCTTGTAGCATTGCACCGCAGTCTCGGCAGCCGTCAGGTCTCCATTCATGTCAGAGCTGAGAGAGAATGTCGTCAAACGACAACGTGAGCTTAGGGGGCAGTCTTCCCACTTCTCTGTCTGATGCAGCTCTTCCCACTCCTCCAGCCACTTCTGCACAGCTTTGGCATCCCCATTGCTGACGCACTCCACAAGACAGAACCTGCTTTCTCCCAAGTAGACTAGTGTAGTGCCTACATGACTCTCAGCTGGGTCCTTGCTTGACAGATTCTCCTTGCTGAACCACACATGTTTATCATCACCTAACCAGCTGCAGAAGCAGAGGTGGCCGAAGGCGTCTACGTCTTTTGGGATCCCAACAAAGACGTCCAGGCCATGGACAAAGTTTGCGCGGCCGGAGAATGGCAGCGACCACTCGACGCGCTTTTTCCACTCATGATGCAGGGGGTCGAAGGCGAAGGTCGCGGCGGCGGTGCTGACGAGGATGGTCCGTCCATCGGAGTCCACGGCGTAGGAGGTGACGTCCATTCTCTTGAATGTCGGCATCGGGAGGTTGCGCCACGACCACTCACTGATTTGGTGGCGGTATTCATATTCCAGCCGCGGGGGCCAGAGTGGCTTCATGGAGAGCATCTTGAAGGTGTCCATGTCCAGAGCGAATAGCTCCTCGTCGCCGACGGGGAGGTAGATGGGATGCTGCGGATACAACTCCCCAGGGGCAAAGTTGACGCCCCGCGAGCGGACGTCGACGATGGGCAGGATGCCACCGGGCACCAGAGCGTCGCCAAATTCAAGCCCCCTGGGATGCGTCGCCAGGATCTTAGTGCCAACGGCGGCGAAGAACTCGGGACACCGACGCGTGGCCTCCAAGCGGATGAAAGGAGGCGGCAAGCGCCGCTGCTCAGCGCCGGCATTCGACAAGTTTAGCTCGCGGATGCTGTAGCCCAACTCCCAGTCATCAAAGATGAGGTAAAGGTGCTGCTGCCCCGTCGGCTTTGACGTGCGAGGGGCATCACGCTCACCGCGACTTGGCTTCGACAATGGCATCCTATACACACGAACCGGCGCGCAAAGACTCAGATCTGATTCCTTCGATTTGGCCAGAAGTCGGAATTGACCTGCGATTCGAATACGAAGAATCGATTAACGAACGGAAATCAATAAACCCCAATCCTCCCACTGCAACCCAACCCCCAATCCTCTTACTGCAGCCTAACCCGACAAATCCAAGTATCCAAATCTGAATCGGGGGCAACAGAGAAGAAGAAATCGCAGGTACGCACCTACAAGAGGAATATGGTGCGGCGGCGACTGACAATAGGAGTGGCTTAGCAGTTGATCGTGATGGGCAAAGGCGTCCGCGGCGGCGGCGGAGGTCGGAGACGATGAGGCGGCGGGCTTGTGTATGTACACAAAAAAAGGAAACCCTAGGGCGACTGGTGACCATGTGGGCTACTAGTATAATGCCCGCACTAATGCAACAGATTGGATTTATTTTAGAGACACACATAAAAATCATCAATATTTTTTTTATAGTTTAACTTTTACACAATATCTTTGAGCACGTATACAATCCGGGAAACTAAGAAGTCATAGTAAAGTTTTTTCTCATATAACCATTTAAGTTACATTCTGTCTAAGTTATTAATCATGACTTGGAGATCTTCAGAAAAGTTATCAAAACATTCATTTGCATGGTTCTTAAGAATGTCCCCCAAAAATTTCATCCTCGGTGAACTTGATAGTTGTACATGGTAGATATAATAAGTTAAGTTATTAATTTTGTATGTAGTGTACGGAATATAGTTAGAGAATATATGTGTCGGTGTTTTGGACCGGGAGTCCTCAACCAGCTAGTGAATTTGAACTGCGTGTCCCTAATCCCGGATGGTGATGCAAAGAGACACAAGGTTTATACTGGTTCAGGCAATTGGTGCCCTACGTCCAGTCTGAGAGATCGATCTTGTATTTCTTGCACCGAAGTGTTTGTAGTAGAGGGTTACAAGCTGAGCGAGAGGGAGAGCTAGTCCCAGGTCTCTGCGTGGAGCGGTGTGGGCTGCTTGAGACGTTGCTCTCAGGCAGCGCGGGAGCATGTGCGTCTGAATCTACATGAGCCTATACGAGAGTTCGTCTGTCTTCCTGTCTCTAGAAACGGCCTCGGTCTCTCCTTTTATAGTCGAAAGGGGGACATGGGTGATACATGTGTTTGCTATGCGGCGTCTTGTGACCGGAGGTGGCGTGTCTGAGCCCTGTGGCTTACTACTGTGGCGGCATGGTCAATGGAGCGGTATTGTCCTTGATGCATTGGAGCAGCGCGCTAGTCACACCCGATCTTGTGCGACGTGGGAGCTCCAGGGATAGCTTGGCGCAGGGCATGGGCGACGACGTGCCGGTCGCTGTGCGTTGACAGTGTAAAAAGCCGAGGCTCAGTTGGTGCCGAGGCCAAGCCATCGTGGGGGGCTCGGCGGGCGCGAATCCCGAAGCTACCGAGGCTTGGAGGGAGCAGTTGGTCCTATACACTGATTCCGAGGCTATAGTGACCCGGACTTGACTCCCCACGCCGCGTTGTTCCTAGAGCAGGAGTTAGGCAGCACAGTGCAGTACGGGCGTCAGTTATGGGCACAGTGCCAAGCATAGTGGGCGGTAACCCCTGCCCAGTCCTGTCTCCCGTCCCGTCGGTTATTCCGCTGTACTGCGCCGACGTGCGGCTGACGTTGCGGGAGTGGTTGGACGCGTTAATTGGACATGACGTTTTGTTAGAGAAGTCGGTCGAGACGGAGGCGATGTGGTTGTTGTCGAGCCAGCCTCGAGCGAGTCGGAGAATCGGTAACCCATCCGAGGCCTTGCGGGGCAGGGCCTCGGGCGAGAGGGTCTCGGCGAGAGGGCCTCGGCGAGGCGAAGAGTTGGCTTTTCGTCCGAGGCCTTTGCGGCGCGGGCCTCGGGCGAATCGGAGAATCGGACGAGGCCTCGTGGTTGTCCTTCGGCTTTGATATTTGCAAGGTCTAAGCAATCTTTTCGGTTCTTGCTTAGGGTACCCCTTTTTATGGTATCCGACAATATGCTTACAGTGTTGATCGGTGACAATGTTACACCATCCCATGACTTCATGAAATTGTATACAAGGAAGCCTCCTAATTTCCTAGAGATGAGTATTTGTTTGATTTATTGTACTAAAATGTCACCGTTGTGTTAGCACGGGCATTAGTATATTTGCCCGTGCTAACGCTACGGTGACATTTGGTAATGCAAATCAAACAACCAAAAATGATCTACCTGCACAATACTTAGTTTCAAAAGATCTGGATCCAATATTACTATGAAAACACCCACCTCTTTGCCAAAAAGAACTTTATTATCACGGATTCAACAATATCATTACAAAACAAGACTCTTGACACAAAAATGAAAACAATACTTACTCTTTGTCATGACATATTGGGGGCATTTGGAAAACCTAGGCCACCTTCGGCACCTAGATCATACTTAGTGGAACTGCAGAATTAATACCTAGATCATACTTAGTGGAACTGCAGAATTAATTTCTTTTGGCGTGAATCTTAACCTATCTCACTATTTACTTTAGTTAAAAAAAAGTTTTTTGCTTTTACTGTAGCATTAGCATGGGTATGCTACTATAGTAACTAATCATCCATTTGTTGGAATGATTGTCCTAGAAATGACACCAATTAGCACGAAGAGGAAGGGAGATTACCGTTGTGCTTTTTGCGGGGCTAACTGCGGACAGAACAATGCAAGTGGGCAAGTGGCAACCTCATTCAACTACAAGTAGAGAATCTTTAGATCTTTTTTATCTTATATATAAGTTCCTCTGCTGTATCAAGGTGCACAGCCTCTACCAAGCTTGTGCGTTTGTGTGGCCTGACAAGCTCCGTGCAAACATAAAACACCCCCTCAGAAACACATCTTTCCTTTAATTTTTGAGGTAGCCAAAATAACTGCAGTATTATTGACATAGTAGAATGCCTATGCTAATGATATGACGACATTTAGTGATGTATTTAAAAATAACAAAAATATTATGCTTCCATATTCAAGAATAAAATGGTAATTCTAAGATTCATGCAAAAAGAAATGAAACTTCATACTACATTGATGGATACACAACCATTTTCAATTTCTTTCTGCAAATATATTCCATGAAGTTAACATACCACACAAAAAGATTTGATTCAGCACTCATTGAGTGTAAATTTTGGAACTGCAACCCAACCATGACCACCGAATGAGCGCACCTGCAATACTAATATGGATGGATTAAAGCCATACCTGCAACTGCAATATTAATATTGTTACCAGTAACAGCAGATGTAGCTGATCACCATGCAGAGTGGGTCTAGCCACACCCGCGGCGGGTCCATCCACACCCACGGCTATGCACAGCAGCAAGGCAGGCTGGGACACGACGATGCTCTGCGCATCAGGCGACCTTGGGGTGGATCATATCTAGGCCTTTGGAAAGCGAATCCGGCGGAGACCGCAGCGGCGGTAGCCAGCCACCACGCAGAGCCGGTCCGGCTGCACCCTAAACCATAGTCAAGCAACCATAGTCTAGAACTTTCTGAACAAATGATGGACCAAAATCATCGACATTAGATCGTGATTCAGCATTTGATGTATCACTTAACATGCCCTATCACTAAAAGAGGCCAATATAGTAGTAGTTTAGAACAAGAATCCAGAGAAGCAATCAACTTCTTGCAATACTACTAATAATGAAGGCTATAATTTTAGAATATTACTTTCATCTGTTCCAACCGAAAGGAGGAGTTGCTTTATTTCTTCCCCCTCAGAAATAGGTTTGATTTCCCTCACGCCTCCAGCTTCCAAATTGTGGATCATCTACAAATAATATAAACAAGGACAACATCTAGATAAACTATTTTCAGGTAAACACAAAACAGTAAATGTCACCTTCAATATATAAGGATCATTCCACCATCCGAACTTGAGAAGAAGAAATTCTATTAATCATTTAGAGCTTCTCCCATTACGCTTGATCAGACACCAAGTATGCCAACAGCAGGCTGCATAATAATCAAATCGAAGTTACAGAATAACACCAGCTTGTCGTTGGTTATCTATAGCAAAAAAATCTTGAGATCCAATCTGCCCTTCTATCAAACAAGGAAGGAGAATCAAAATTGGCAAGATGGTAGGACACCGAGAAAACAGAAACAAAATTTTCTACCAGAGCAAAAATCGTCGCGTCATAGGCGGCCGATAGTAGACGTGGGCGGGCAGTAGGGTTCCTTAGCCAGTCGTGGTCGCCGCTAGCGCCCCTGTCTGTTGCGCGTGTGATGGTCAGGAGGATGCCATGTCCAGGCCCTTGGTGCAGCCCATCGGCGTCGGCGTCGTCCTCGGCAATGTTGCGTCCAGGCCTACAATCTACATGTTGCCATCGATGTGGCCAGCCAGTAGTAGCCATGAGCGGCCAGTAAGGTTCCTTGACCGGCGATAGCGGCCTGGTTGGTGGCGTCGGCGGTGTCCTCAGCGCGTTTGTTTTTTTTTATTCATTTTTTCGATGATAGGAGGGTTCGATCGTGGGTGGTTCTACGGTAGACGCGCATTGAAGCCTTGCGGTGCTGCACGTTGAAGCCTGATTTGATCCAAACAACCATGGTCACATGATTGGGTTGAAGCCTCTCAGGGTGATTTGTAGCCCTTGATTTTAATAAAGACGATTTTCTGGGTGCAATTTCTTTGGTGCATATGGTTGGAACCACTTAGCAGGGGACATTTTTTTTGTGGGCCTAGTATAGTTTGGATTGGTCCCTTATAGTAGAGAGTCGTAAAGAAATGTGCCTCAACTCATGGGCCGCTCCGCCCCCTCTGCGTGCGTGTGTGTGGTGTGGTGTGGAAGATGCGCCAGCGTCGATATCTGGAATTAGGCCAAGAAAAAAAGGAATTTTCAAGAGCTTTACCCCATTCTGCTCTTTCTCTGCCTTTCTCCCGCATGCCCTCTGTAAAAGTATGACAATGGGAGACTGAGCCACAGCTCGGCTGGTGAGCGCTCCTAGCATGGAGGCCACCGATCGCATGTTCGAGCCTGCTCGAAACATGATTTTCACACCAGGGTTTTCCTCCGTAATAAATGTCTGTAGCCTCTCTTCCATGGAGCTATAAAAGGATTGTGACGTGCTCATCGTCTATGGAGCCATGGATGGTCTCGATGATCTCTAGATGGATGCGGTTGCTATCTCTATATGTAGTTGTAGGTCTAGTAGTGCACAAGTGGTGTGTGGGGGGTGTGAGTGCATAGCATGGGTGTGTGTCTGTACATGAATAGATACTACAAGTGTACTCAGATGAGAGGCTTAAAAAAAGTAAGACAATGGGAGAACGTGGCTGCCTATCTGTGGTAGAACCTCCTAAATTATAGGGCCCACATGCATCTATCACTGTCCGACGACCTTTGACATCTGTGCATATGTTTCCGATAACTTAAGAAGACTGTCGGGTGTCCTCGGGGAACCCCGAATCATTCATGATTTCTGAGCAGGATCACGTTACAGAGTCATTGCAGTATTACAACATTTATTCAAATATCGACATCAGAGTAAAAACAACAAAAGTCTTACAATAACATAATTTTCAAAACAGTAGTTTCAAACCTTATAACTAAGTTCGATGATTATTACAAAACAAAATAGTGGAGTGGCATTATAATATAATACAAAACACATAATGAAACTGCCCTGCCCAAGGGCCACACATTTACTTCTCATCGTCATCACAAGGAACAACCATCATGCAGCATGATCCAAAACAGATCTGCTCATGAGGCTCACCTACAACAAGGGTCAACGAACCCTGAGTACAAAAGTACTCAACAAGACTTAACCGAAATAAAAATTGATAGAACTCAGGAATGCAGGCTTAGGGATTCA
Organism: Miscanthus floridulus; assembly: GCF_019320115.1. NCBI lineage: Eukaryota > Viridiplantae > Streptophyta > Magnoliopsida > Poales > Poaceae > Miscanthus > Miscanthus floridulus. Next base: position 150,535,407 of record NC_089582.1, on the reverse strand, counting down.
AGGTATGGCTTTAGCAATAATCAAAGTTATTTTGCGTAAAAGCTCTTTAATAAAAATTCTTTAATTTGACATTTATAACTTCACAAAATCATATACAAAGCTGACACGATCCGTATGGAGATCATGAAACTTCATATCAACACTTTCTCAAATCAGCCTCAAGTTCCAGTTATTAATACTACGATGATGAACAGTGAGTTGAGTCTCCATAACCGAGGAGCAACGATGATTCGAACCGATTAAGACCCAACTGGGAATTTCAGACCACATGACATATGCAGGTCCTCGACCTACATATACCAACCTACACTCAGATCCTCTAAAACAAGAATAGGTCCATGCCACCCGGGAATATAGTACTCCACCATTCCATCCCATGGCCACATGGGTACACGCTACTCTCGCCATCTCTCCACTCCCAGTGCGCGAGTAGCCATTCTCATAATAGAATAGCCGAGTAAAGGCTTACCAGAGTATGTGGTTAGTACTACAAAGTCTCACCTCATGCAATTCAACAACGGTACGGACCTTAATCGACACAGACGGAAAGGACCCGCTCACAAGACCTCCATGTCTTGTGGCTCACACACACCGAGTCCGCTCGATCTAGATTTATTACTCCACATTCCCATATCTCATGATAACATAAGTAACCAAAGTTCCATTTAAAATTTGCAGGTGGCAGGTAATCACCCGACTTTCATCATTCTAAGCATAGCTAAGCAAAACTAGGCATATACGAATTTAAAACTGGTAATATGGTAAATATGGAATAACAAGGTTGGTAAGGTACCAATTTGGTTTATACTAGACTCCTAATCACTTAATGTAGTAAAAAGAAGCAAAAGCGAAATCAATTTGTAAAATACAAGGTAGGGTTGTATGCATCCAGGGCTTGCCTTCGTTGACGGAAAAGTCTGGTTCATGCGACGTTTCACAAGTATTCGATCCAACCTCAACAGACGGATTAACCTCCTCCGCAACTTGATTAACTACTACGTGTTCACCTTCGTTCACTACACATAGTAACAATGCCATGTTTAACATGATATGGAATACAAAACATGATGCTCGATGATGGATGCAAAAATTAACAATTCGAATACAACTTTCCTACGCGGTACAGTTGCAAGTCAAACTAACCAAATCTTTTTCATACTACTTACATCAATTGCCAAGGATCATTACCAACTAATGGCCCAAGGACATCACTCAATCAAAAATTTAAACAAAACCTAAATCACTAAAGGTTACTATTTGCTTTTATGAATTAATTAATGAATTAAGCATTATGAAATAAATCAACTTGTTCCAATTGACCTCAAAATTTTTGTAAATGTTCATTACATGATAACTAAGTGGCAAAACAAATTTCATAATTTTTGGATAATTAAATAAGCCTAGAAAAATCATGGAAATTCATTTATTAATTAATTGAGCAATTTTCATCACATTCAAAAAGTACTGAAAAACATTATTTTATATTTTTATTAAATACTATACATCACAAAGAAGTCACACAAAAAATTTTATAATTTTTGGAGCTCTAAATAAATCTACACAAAAATAACAAATTGCATCACTATTCATTCAAATCTGAAAATAGAAAAATTTCATTTGAACGTTGAGTCACTGACAACCCGACCCCACCTGTCATCCCCTTCCTCCCGCATTGACCATGGCAACGATGGTGCTGACCGATGATTCCTCGCCGACGGTGAGACCAACGGTGACGACCAAGATACCAAAACACTACCCTCGACTAGGCGCATCGATCTAGGGCACAAGCTGGACTAGCTACGGACTGGATCGAGCACTACGCCGACCATGGCGGACGCGGTGGCACGGCAGCGCTACACCGGCAACGTGAAACTAGTAGAGCTTAAACAAATGATCCAAGAAGCACCAGTAGCTCACCCCGAACGCGTTGAAGCAAGGAACGAGGTCGGAGAAGCAACGGAGAGGCATGACGACGACCACGGTGATCACGGCAGAGCAAAGATCGTCGGTGAAGGAGAACCGGCGACTGCAGTGATCGAAACGAGTAAACAACAACGGATTAAGTACTACAGCATTGAGACGAAGCCGTAGGTACACTGATCATGGGCAACGGCTCACTGGAGGGCTCTGGCCACGATGACACGCCCACGGCGGTGAAGTTACCAGCCGCGAGGAAGAAAGACGTGGACAACGGATTCCCGGTGAAATTAGTCGACCACAGTTGGCTGGGTGGATGCACAAGAGAAAGATGGAACTGGAACGGCCTTTACCGAGATGGCAACGGCGTTGGGGAGACGATGCGAGCTCGCTAGAGCGATGACAACAGCGGCGGCGATGAAAATAGAGGAAGAAGAAAAACGACGACGACGGCGTCTCGGTACTTATAGCGTGGCTCAGAAGCTCAAGGAAGCCACGACGGAGCCGTTTCCACGCCAGCATGATGCCAAGGACGGCCATGACGCGCCTGGAACGCCGAAGAAGGTCGCCGGCCATGTAGCTTAGACGATGAACACTGTTCATCGAATTTACAAAATTGCCATCCAGTTTGAAACTCAAATTACTCCCAAATTTTTGTAGCAACTCAAAAATCTCCAAAAATAAAAGTTGTTCAAAATCAAAAGTTCTACAACTTTGCTTTTATAACCACCCCTAAATTCGGTCTAGATTTTGAAATGAACTTTTGAATTCGAATAGGGGAAATTTAACGAATTACGCCTTTTCGAATTACTCCAAATTTTTCATAACAACTTTGAAAACTCCAAAAACAAACTTTGTATAACTTGCCAAGCTCTACACTTTTGCTTTTGGGCTCAACCCCAAAATATGCTTAGATTTTGAAATGAGTTTTCAGGGTAGGATTTAAATGCTGAAAATCAGGGTTTTCTCGAAAATTTTAAAAATTCAAGCAAACTTTGAACTTGAGTCAAACAATACAATTCAACACATACCACATAAATATAAACTTATTTTAGTGTATGCATCTCAAAGTTTTCAGCAAATGCCAAATGCTTTGTAATACGTATGATGACATGTTAGGTTTTAGTATTTAAACACCCAATGTGTTACAATCCTTCCCCCTAAAAGAAATCTTGCCCCGAGATTCAAAGCCATAGAGTAAGTAATGGAAAAGGAAATATGTCAGTCCAAAAACATCTAGAACTTGTCCATAAAACAGTTGAGGTCCCTTTTTAAAACACAACTTGTACAACCGAGCTCAACTAACATTACTCTATTCTATATAGACGCTAGAAACTCTAGAAACTTTTCTAACAAGTAATCTTCTGATTCCCAAGTAGCTTCCTCTTCTGAATGTTGATTCCATTGTATTTTATAGAACTTGATTGTCCTCCTTCGAGTAACACGATCCTTCTGATCCAAGACTCAGATAGGATATTTGGAATAAGTCAAATCTGGTTCAAGTTCCACTCCTTCAACCTCAACATTCTGCTCAGGCACTCGGAGACAATTTTTCAATTGAGAAACATGAAACACATCATGCACAGCTACGAGATGTTCTGGTAATTTCAAGCGATATGCCACTTTTCCATACCTCTCCAAAATTTGAAATGGTCCAATATATCGAGGTGCCAACTTGCCTTTAACACCAAAATGGGTAACTCCCTTCATTGGTGATACTTTCTGTTGACACAAAATGTGACGCACTGTGCCTCACACACAGCAAGCCGAAAAGCGTAGCTTCAATTGGGTTCCCAGGTGTTTCGTTATCCGGAAGCGTGCCAGTCAGTTTGACCTGAAAACTAACAAGGGATAAAACAATTAAATGTCAAACCGAAACATATCGGGTAATACCAGACAGTTCCACATATACGGCCCTGAAGCCACTTACAACGACATACAGCTATAGAGAGCTGTCTGCCAATGAGTTCATAAACCGTTTCGGCTAATCGTAAGATGAATGCACGTGGAAACCTGAACGCCGAATACACATGCATGGGAAGACATAGTTGAACAAGTGAAATTAATTATGAGTTAACGCATAACCAAACTCGGCAGTCCAGCCAAATTGGGGTCCATGAAGAAGGAACGTGCAAATAAAAACGATTAAACTAATCCAAAACCTGCATCTGCCGCACGACACCTGGTTTTGTTAAAGCTTAAACATGATTAACATGCATGAACCCGCGACATGTGACAACCTAGATTAAAATAATTCGGCCATTATGAGCACACTATCTAGTTGCAAAGATATTATGAAAAAGCAATGATCGTTGAAACACGAATAAAACCACAAGAGAGAGAAGGCCGAACAATATCAATCTAGATTGGGCAGAAGTGTGTTACAAATATATATATATATATATATATATATATATATATATATATATATATATATATAAAATGTTCTGTAACATGCAACACTGGATAACTTAATGAATCTATTTAGATTTGCCATATCTAAAAGAGCCGATAACTATCTTGCTTTCACTAAGCATATTGAGTAAACGCCTGCCGCACGGTATCTACTCATACACAAAGCATAAGCAAAGACTTCTTGATTGTCAAGCAAAGATCTGCCGCACGACCATTGAAAACAAACAAGACTACTTGCATCACGTCTAAATCCACCGCATGATACTAAACATGATAACAAGGTTGTCGGAACTTACGGAGGTCGACGGATCGATGATTCCTCTCGAAGAACTCGACGACACGATAAGAGGACTTGAAAGTTGACACGGGGCCGGTTGTATTGATTTGGTTGTGAACCCCTTCTACAATGGTCGAGGGACAATATTTATACCCTAGACAAAATGTGAGTCCTAGAGGACTACGATTTACAAAGGAACTTCTAAACAAACTTGGAAACTTATGATTCCTTACCCTAAACTTATAGATTCCTTTATTATTACAACTCTCATCTTTCCGATCGGTCTTGCCTGCCATCTTCTGTTTTCCCGAATGGAGTTACCGCCTTCTAGAGTAACCGACCGCACAAGCATTTAGCCGACCGCTTGTTTTGTTTGCCGAACACCCTTCTTCCTGCATGTGGGTCTACTTGTCATCTTCCAGAATCGACCAAAATCCAGTGTTAACACATGCCCCCTCAATTTCGGGATAAAAGTTGTTTTATTCTAAAATTGACCACAAGCTCTTTCATCCTCCTAGGTCATCTCCGTTCAAAACCGCAGCCGCTGCCCAAAAATTCAAGCTTTCAGCGCAACCTCAGACCTCCTTCAAATCTTCAATGGCGACCCAGGATGAAATCCCAGAGGTAAACTTTACTTATATTCGGCAACTTTCATCTTATCCTCCCGCTCCTCTTTTGATTTACTCCCCTCTGATTTCAATCATCTTCTAAAGGAATACAAGAGCCAGATTTTGATCCCCTATGCTGCCAACCCCGACTCCTATTTCCTCGGCCCAATGGGAAATCCTGACGCTTCTGAAATTATTGAGAAGGAAACCCAAAGAATTCCTTTCAAGTCTAGGATTACTTCGTCAAACCGATGGCCAAACACGTTCAAGAATTGGCCATTTCCCCCAATCACCAGATGGCGTAACTGGTACAGGAGAATGCTAGAGAAAAGCAGCAGCCACTAGGAAAGTCAGGACATCAGTCATTGTCTGGAGTTATCTTTAGCAGAGACACCCAGGAATGATTCCCTTCTGATAGCAGCTTCTCATTTTTAGTCTGATGCTATCAATGCCTTTATCTTTGGTCATGGTATTATGACCATCACTCTAGCCGACGTATTCATGACGACTGGCTTGAATGTGTTATTGCCAGTATATCCCTACAAGTACAAGAGCAAAAGTAATCAAAGAGCTGTCAGCTCTGGATGTGGATGGGTCAAACATATTCAGAACTACATGAATGCATCTGGCGCCGTCTCTGACAAAGAGTTGAAAGCCTTCATGAATATGTGGCTATGCAGATTCATCTTCTGTGGAAAATCCAATGAACCAACCCTAAATCACATGGTAATGACTGAAGACTTAGCTGCAGGCACTCAGATCCCACTAGGAAAATATCTCTTAGGGTCTGCTTATCATATGATGCATCAGATCACCCTTCAGATGCGCCAAGGTGGAGAAATTTCTTGTGTGAATGGTCCCTGGTGGCTAATTCAAATGTGGCTCCAGCTATATATGCATCAGATAACCCCTGTGAGCCTCTTCAACCTAAGTTTTCCCTCAGTTAACTATGCTGAAGGCAGCACAGCAAAGGTTAAGGCTTGTCAGACTTATGGGGAAGCAGCATCATCTATAAGCATTGATATAGACATTGGTCATTTCTTCAAGCTATTTTTCAATGGATTCGGCAATGTGCTCTGGTTTCCTTACAGAGAAAATGAAAATCTGACTTTGCCCTGCAAGTTTAGCTATGAAATTGGTTGTTCAGGCCAAGAATCCACGGAGATTTTCAACTCCTTTATCAAACCTTGCACTTTGCCAGCCGAATTTCATCATGGGAGATTAGTACAATCCACCTATGAATTCTATTATCCAAACATGGTGGCCAGACAATTAGGATGTGGCCAACTGCCTCCAAAATTCCTCTTCTCAACAATCATAAAGTCAAGGGAAGTAATAACAGAAGGAATGGAAGCCAAGAAGATCTTTGAATTAGGATGGGAATTGCCAATATACGAACCATCTCCATTTGGGCTAATAGATATTGCTCATCCCTTCTTCATTTCTTGGTGGCAAGAATGGCATGCTCATATCTTCAATATATCAGTTCATTCTTTATGCAAAAACTTGCAACCCGATTTTGCTTCTGACAGTGAGGTAATTTTATTATGCCCATCATTTCTTGTTCTTGAATCCACTTCTCATTTTAACATCTGGTCATGCACAGGATCTTGAGTTTACTCCCCCAGCCAAAGCAATCCAGTACTATTCGGCTGGTCCCAAGCCTGCTCTGGGGTTTGATGCTCCAAACTTAAAGGAATTCATGAAAACTTCTGCAACTTTGGATTCAGCACCTCTAAAAGCACTTATGAGAACTCCTGCTACTTCAGCTGCTGCATCTTCAAGAGGAAAAAGCAAAAGGAAAACACCTGAAAGTTTTCCCTTACCCAAAAAGCCAAGGACCAAGAAAGCCAAATTATCTCTTAAGGTATGAACCTTTTATTCTCTATCAGGTTACCAACCTCACTTAGCAGTAAACCTGACCACCTTTTACATTCATTACTTCCATTGCAGCCACAAGTCGAAATTCCCACATTAGGCAATACCTTAGCACCTGTAGAACCAATCCCTAAAGTTTTTATTGAAGATGAAGAAATCCATGATAGCGAAACTTCAGAGACTCATGAAGCTGAAGGCTCAAAGGCTCATAAACCTGATGAAACTATAGGTAACATTGTTCAACCAATTCTCTTTTTCTTTCTTTTTAATAACACCTATCTCTTGTGCTCATTATCATTTACTTTACCGAAAATAGATGAAATCTTAGATGAACTGGTAAGGGAAACTTCTCCTGATCAAGCTCCAGACCTGTCCCTACTGAATCTTCAGCCAAGTTCCCCAGCAAGCCAGAGTATAACCCATCCTGATGATCAATCATCTCAGCAGGTAATCCTTTGTTTTACACTATATTTTAGCAAAATTACCCAATCGGCTAACACCTTCTTTCTTTTCTTTTCTTTAGAAGAACATCACTAAACCGACCACCAGTTACTCCTTCTCTATTGAGGATTACATCATTGAGAAAGGTGAAGAGATTACTTCCCATCAAACCTTATCGCTGGAAAATCAGGCCCGGCTAAAAGAGGTGATCATTCTGCTAAACAAGGATACCATCAGTCTGGTTCAGGATGCAGACCAGATAAAAGACCTCCTTGAACTCATTGATCAAGATATCCCCTCTGCTCTCAAGGCTCCCCTAGAATCTGCAGCCCATCTTGATGACCATTTTGCTATGGTGAGAAGGGCAACCAAAAATATATCTTCGAGGACTGCTCTGCAGAAGGATAGATCTCTGAAAAAGCTGGAGATTAAAGATCTTCACTCTCATATCCAGACTACGAGAAATTCCTTGGCAACCTTGGAGCCTGAACTAAAAGCTATGGAGGATGAAAAAAGCAGACTAGAAGCTCAACTAGCCGAACTGAATGCCAAAATTCAGTCTCACAGGGCCCATATAACTAACTTGCCGAAGAACATAGAAGCAGCTTCACTAAAGATAGCTTCGACCATCAAAGAAGATCAGCAGATCAAAACTAAGTTATCCAGCATCTAGAGTTCTGAAGATGAAGATCAAAAAGTGCTAGATAATGTTAGCCGAATCAGGACTGAGGCCATAGAGGCAATCAATCATCTTCTGAACCAGTAGACATTGGGTTTGTAATAAACTTAAGTGTGATATCTTCTTTCCCTTGATTAACCAGCTTTATGTTTACTTATTTTTATTCATTCGAAAGCAATCGGCCCCTTTCCCTTAAATTACTCGATTAGAATGTAGCCGATTGTCTCCATTCTTCCGATAGCCGAACGAATCCAATTCAAATATTGTGAGGGTATAACCGAACAATGTTGGCTCCAACAAACCAGGGAGATATTCAAGCGATGTTCGACTTAACCCATGCCTGGCCCAGCCCAGTAACGGCCTTTACTTCTATAAGAAGCTGAAGCCCTCTAAGCAATGCTTCATACTCTGCCTGGTTATTAGTAACATGAAATTCAATAGGAACTGCATACTCAAAAGCTTTTCCTTGTGGGGAAATCAAAAGGATACCAGCACCACCACCTTTGCTACAAGATGATCCATCGAAGAACAAGGCCCAAGGCACAATGCTTATCGCCTCAACAGAAAGATCCTGATGTTGGGTAATAAAATCGGCAATAATTTGACCCTTTACCGCCTTCGCCGATTCATATCTTAAATTAAATTCCGACAACGCTAAAATCCATTTGCCAATTCTTCCATTCAAAATCGGCATTGATAGCATATGTTTGATTACATCAAAACTAAAAACCACCACGCATTCGGAATTCAACAAATAGTGCCGAGATTTGGTACATGAGTAATATACACATAAGCAAAGTTTTTCTGTAGCCGAATACCTTGTTTCCGGGTCTAACAGCTTTCGGCTAAGATAAGCTATGACTCTTTCTTTTCCTTCAAACTCTTGCATAAGGGCCGATCCTATCGTTAGGCTATCGGCCGCCACATACAACTTAAAAGGCTTGTCAAGTTGTGGAGGTACCAGCACAGGTGGTGCCTTCATATATTGCTTGATCTCATCGAAAGCCTTTTGTTGTATGTCACCCCATACAAATTTTTGATCCTTCTTGAGCTTTAATAAAGGAGAAAAGGGTAAAACTCTCTCTGATAGATTGGATATGAATCTTCTTACAAAGTTGATTTTGCCTAACAATGATTGTAATTCCGTGAGATTAGTTGGCGGCACAACTTTGTCTATTGCTTCCATGCTCTTTTTCCCAACTTCAATTCCTCCTTTATGAACTAAAAATCCCAAAAACTCACCAGCTGAAACTCCAAAGGCACATTTGTTTGGATTCATCTTCAAGCCATGCTTTCTTGTGCACTCCAGAGTCTTTCTTAAATCGGCTAAATGTCTTTCATGATCTCTAGATTTGACTACTACATCATCGATGTAGATTTCTACAATCTTGCCGATCAGCTCGTGAAAAATATAATTCATAGCTCTTTGATAAGTTACACCAGCATTCTTTAACCCAAACGTCATGACTATCCATTCGAACAAACCAATATGACCAGGACATCTAAAAGCTATTTTCGAAATATCTTCTATTGCCATAAAAATTTGGTTATAGCCAGCATTACCATCCATAAAACTAATGACTTCATAACCTGCTGCAGCATCTACCAGCAAATTGGCAACTGGCATTGGGTAACCATCCATGGGAGTAGCCTTATTAAGATTTTCTGAAATCTATGCAAACTCTCATTTTTCCATTTTTCTTGTATACCGGTACTATATTTGAAATCCACTCTGCATACTTGCATGGCCGAATGAAGTTTGCTTCTATTAACCTTTCAACCTCCTTCTTCACATCGGCCAATACTTCCTCTTTGTATATCTTCCTTGGAGGTTGTTTATAAGGACAAAATCCAGGTTTAATGGGTAATCGATGCTCAACAATGGAACGATCCAATCCAGGCATTTCCGTGTAATCCCAAGCAAAACAATCTTTAAACTCTTTCAACAAATCTATCAACTTTGATTTATATTCTGGGTCTAACTTTGCACTAATATACATCGGCCTTGGCTTAGATCCATCACCAACATTAATTTCTTCTAATTTATCAGCCGACATAAAACCACGTCCCAACTTTCCTTTGTTGCCATCGACGGGATTTCCCATTAAAAATTGCTATGAGAGCCGACTGCTTGGATCGGCGGTTGGCCTTCACTGAAAACATTTATAGGACCTTCTTTCCACACTTTTCCAGAGAAACAATCGATGCCCTCATACTCCCAATAGGTAGATTCTGTGGCAGCAACACTCACCGAATTATCAGCATGTACAACTTCAACATCATCTCCAATCCATTGAATGAGAATTTGATGCATAGTTGAAGGAATGCAACAATTAGCATGGATCCAATCTCTGCCCAAGAGTAGACTATATGCCCCCTTGCCATCAATGACAAAAAAGGTGGTAATCAGAGTTTTTAACCCAATAGTCAACTCGACATGGATAGCACCTCGGGTATCAGAAGGATTGCCAGCAAAGTCCCTAAGCACCATGTCAGTTTTCAACAATTCTTCATTAGTCATCCCAAGTTTCCTGAAGGTAGTATAAGGCATGATATTGATAGCAGCCCCTCCATCAACAAACATCTTGGTCAAAGGCTTGCCATTGACATATCCTTTTAAATAGAGTGGTCTCAAGTGACGATTCTTGATTGGTTTGTCAAAAACAGCTTGCTGTGTTAATACAAGCTGAGCCATTAAATCCTGACATTCACTTTCATCAAAATCAGAGTACACCTCTTCTTGGACATCTTGGCTTTCGGGAGCTATAAACTCTGATGGGAGGAAGAAAGCCATGCTAGCATTAGCCGAAGGACCACATCCATCAGGCTTCTTTTTAGGACGCCATATTTGCTTTGTTTTGGTAACTTCCAGTTCCAACTCCCTATTCCTCAACCGTTGCACTCTTCTTTTCTGACTTTTCCTCAGGCCTGGAGGACACCACTGTCCTTTTTGCCATACGTATTTATAGAAGTCAGCTTCTTCATCATGCACTCTATCATGCATCCAACCTGAACCTGCAACTCTTTTCCTTTGCTGATTCTCAAAGTCATCTATTTTTAAGCACCGATCATCTTCAGGAACCTTCGTTCCAAGTCTTTCATAGATGGGATGGCGGTTGACTCGAGATTGCATATACCCGGAGTACTGAGCACTACACTCTGGACAATTATTTCTTGCAGGCAACCTCAAGCCTTCATTCCAACAATGCCTAAAGAACGAACAACCCCAATGAGACTGCTCCTATTCTGTCATGTATTCTTCTTGCTCCCTTCGGTATACTTCTTCCTCATACCTCCGGCATTCCTCCATAAACCATTGTTTCTTACAGTATTCCTTCTCTTGTTCCCTCTGCCACTTGTTTAGCAAAATACGTGATGTAACTCTGGGTTTGGAAGTTTGACCTTTCTCGGTTTGGCTACTCTAAAACCGAACTCGTTGCTGCAACTCTTTACTGGTGACTTGCCGATCCGGGTCAACAGCACCACTCTCCTTTGCTCTATCAGAAGTCAACACTTTCACCTTGCCTTTACCTTTGAGATCATTGGCAGAGACCATATTCACAGAGAAAGAAATCATATTTTGTGGAAAAGGCTGATCATCAATTTTCATCTTGCCATCAAACCTCAAGTGTCCCTCTTGGATAGCTTTCTGGATTCGTATTCTGAACACTCGGCAATCATTGATAGAGTGAGAATTAGTGTTATGAAAGCCGCAATACTTTTTGTCTTTCACTCCTTCAGGACGTAACATAGGATGTCCTTCTGGCAACTTGATACGTCCTTCCTTTATCAACAATGCAAAAAGTCTGTCTGCTTTAGTAACATCAAAATCATAGGTTCCCTTTTGTTGTTTCAACCAGCGTTGACTAACTTGGGTGGGTTCCTTTGCCCAATTTAACTCAGCTGCAGCTATCTCATCTTCATCAATATACTCAGTCGCTTCATCCAAAAAGCCTTGATACACCTCATTAGTGGCATTGTTCTTCTGAAAGCGATTATCTCTCCTAAATCCTTGGGCTTGATTACTCATAGCTGCTAAACGCTGTGCAAGTTGGCCAAGATCATCAAACTCTAAACCGAACAACTTCTCCCTGATATTCGGCAACATTCCTGCTATAGCTATTCCAGGTAATTGATTATCTGGTAAATTTAGAGAATAACACATATTCTTGGTCTCCCTAAATCTATGAAGATACTCCAATGGTGTCTCATTTGTTCTCATCCTCAGACTCATGAGATCAACCAACTTCTTCTCATTAGTACCCGTATAGAAATATGAATGAAACTTCTGCTCTAGTTCTGCCCACGTACCAATGGAATGAGCTGGTAGAGACGTGAACCATGTGAAAGCTGGTCCTATAAGAGACAAAGGAAAATATCGAATTCTCCAAGCTTCATCTGAAGCAGCTTCTCCAAGCTGCATTAGGTACCGACTGACGTGCTCTATGGTACTAGTATCATCTTGACCAGAAAACTTGGTCAAATCTGTTGGAGGCTTCACCCTTGGAGGCAACGCCACTCTGTTGTACCATTCTGGATAAGGAGACTTGTATGAATAGGATTGATTCTTTGGCTTCAAGCCGAACTGATTTTGCATCATATCAGCCATCCTGTGCATCAAAACATCAACGCTTGGATCCTGATTTCCTTGTACTTGCACTCCAGAAGGCAATCCTGAAACACCTCTATACCCTAGATTTGGCACAGCATTGATAACACTGTAATCAGTAAATTCTTGATACCCATCTCCATACATATTCTTCTGCAATCTGTTTGATGCTGGAGAAACTCTATAAGCTGAAGGTGGCACTTCTCCCATGGTACCAAATGTTACTTGGCCATAGGTGGGATGTGATTGCTTTTCAGTGTGAGTCAATCCACCTATATTTGAAGGCGACGCTACTTCTTTTCCAACAGGCTTCTCTTGATGCTTTGGAACATTGAAAAGCGTCGGCCCACTGAGTGGTCCAACATTTTCTTCAAAATATTTATCAACCATTGGACCAAAAGTACTGATCATGATTGCCCGAAAGGTATTCAGAAAAGCTGTGTGATGATTTGTCATGGTTTCTCCCATAGCTTTATAGACCAGGGCTGCCATCTTCTGAGCATCCTCCTCTTCAGTGTAATCAGTTTGATGCGGAAGAAGAACCCTTGGCATTGATTGCTTTTGAAATACTTTATTGCTCTTGTTTTTGGAAAAAGACATCAAGCATTTCCGTTGGTATTGCTCACATGCTTGTAGCACTAAATCCTTATAATTATCTGGCAATTCTGCCATGCTTACATCCAGAACATGATCATTGTTGATCTCAGATGCCATCTTAAACTAGCAGATGGTCCCACCGAGCGTGCCAAAAAGTGTGTTGACACAAAATGTGATGCACTGTGCCTCACACACAGCAAGCCGAAAAGCGTAGCTTCAATTGGGTTCCCGGGTGTTTCGTTATCTGGAAGCGTGCCAGTCAGTTTGACCTAAAAACTAACAAGGGATAAAACAATTAAATGTCAAACCGGAACATGTCGGGTAATACTAGACAGTTCCACATATACGGCCCTGAAGCCACTTACAACGACATACAGCTATAGAGAGCTGTCTGCCAATGAGTTCATAAACCGTTTCGGCTAATCGTAAGATGAATGCACGTGGAAACCTGAACGCCGAATACACATGCATGGGAAGACATAGTTGAACAAGTGAAATTAATTATGAGTTAACGCATAACCAAACTCGGCAGTCCAGCCGAATTGGGGTCCATGAAGAAGGAACGTGCAAATAAAAACGATTAAACTAATCCAAAACCTGCATCTGCCGCACGACACCTGGTTTTGTTAAAGCTTAAACATGATTAACATGCATGAACCCGCGACATGTGACAACCTAGATTAAAATAATTCGGCCATTATGAGCACACTATCTAGTTGCAAAGATATTATGAAAAAGCAATGATCGTTGAAACACGAATAAAACCACAAGAGAGAGAAGGCCGAACAATATCAATCTAGATTGGGCAGAAGTGTGTTACAAATATATATATATATATATATATATATATATATAATGTTCCGTAACATGCAACACTAGATAACTTAATGAATCTATTTAGATTTGCCATATCTAAAAGAGCCGATAACTATCTTGCTTTCACTAAGCATATTGAGTAAACGCCTGCCGCACGGTATCTACTCATACACAAAGCATAAGCAAAGACTTCTTGATTGTCAAGCAAAGATCCGCCGCACGACCATTGAAAACAAACAAGACTACTTGCATCACGTCTAAATCCACCGCATGATACTAAACATGATAACAAGGTTGTCGGAACTTACGGAGGTCGACGGATCGATGATTCCTCTCGAAGAACTCGACGACACGACAAGAGGACTCGAAAGTTGACACGGGGCCGGTTGTATTGATTTGGTTGTGAACCCCTTTTACAATGGTCGAGGGTCAATATTTATACCCTAGACAAAATGTGAGTCCTAGAGGACTACGATTTACAAAGGAACTTCTAAACAAACTTGGAAACTTACGATTCCTTACCCTAAACTTATAGATTCCTTTATTATTACAACTCTCATCTTTCCGATCGGTCTTGCCTGCCATCTTCTGTTTTCCTGAATGGAGTTACCGCCTTCTAGAGTAACCGACCGCACAAGCATTTAGCCGACTGCTTGTTTTGTTTGCCGAACACCCTTCTTCCTACATGTGGGTCTACCTGTCATCTTCCAGAATCGACCAAAATCCAGTGTTAACACTTTCAGATATACAAAATCTCCTTTGTTAAACACCAATGGTCTCCATCTTCTATCCGCATAACTCTTTTGTCGGGATTAAGCTATCTTCAAATTACTTTGTATTTGCCTAACCTTGTCTTCTGTTTCTTTCACAAGGTCAACTCCAAAGAATCTTCTTTCTCCAGGCTCAGACCAACTCAGCGATGTTCTGCATCTACAACCATAGAGTGCTTTAAAGGGAGCCATTCTAATGCTTTCCTAATAACTATTGTTGTATGAGAACTCGGCCAAAGGTAGACATTCATCCCACTTTTTGAAATAGTTAAGAACACAACATCTTAACATATCTTCAAGTACTTGATTGACTCTTTCAGTCTGACCATCAGTCTAGGGATGATAAGCTGTACTGTATAGAAGTTTGGTACCTAATGAAGCATGTAAGTGTTTGTAAAAGCTAGAGATAAACTGTGTACCCCTATCTGACACTATGGTCTTTGGTACTCCATGTAAGCTCATGATTCTTGCTAAATACATCTTGGCATATTGGATCGTAGGATCTATAGTCTTGACAGGAAGAAAATGTGCTGACTTAGTGAGTCAATCTATAATAACCCATACTGAGTCAAATCCCTTTGATGTCTTGGGTACACCAACAATAAAGTCCATACTTATGTCCTCCCACTTCCAAGATGGAATAGGTAATGGTTGTAATTCACTAGTAGACCTCAAATGTATAGCTTTCACCTTCTGACAAGTATCACACTTTGCTATATATCTAGCAATCTCTATTTTCATTTTAGTCCACCAGAATCTTTGCTTCAAGTCATGGTACATCTTGTTGCTTCCTAGATGGATAGATAACCTAGTAGCATGTGCCTCTTCTAGAATTGACTGCCGCAACTCCGGAACTTTTGGTACCACCAGGCGATCCTTGAACCATAGCACACCTTCATCATCTATGCTAAAGCATTCCGCTTTTCCATTCTTGACTCTTTCCTTGATATGGGCTATACCCTTGTTTTCCTTCTGAGCAGCAACAACTTGATCTCGAGTAGTGGCTTCCACAATTATGTTGGTCAAGCTACCATGTTGAATTACTTCTACATTCAATTTCTTCATTTCTTGGCATAAAGTCAAACCCATTGTTCTCACTGCCAGACAATTGCAATAACTTTTGCGACTGAGGGCATCTACAACCACGTTTGCTTTACTGGGGTGATAATGTACTTCCAAGTCATAATCCTTAATCAGTTCTAACCATCTTCTTTGTCGCATATTTAATTCTGACTGAGTAAAGATATACTTTAAGCTCTTGTGGTCTGTATACATATGGCACGTATTACCAAGCAAGTAATGCCACCAAATCTTCAAAGCATGAACCACAGCTGCTAACTCCAAATCATGAGTCAGATAGTGTTCTTCGTGTTGCTTAAGTTGCCTATATGCATAAGCAATGACTCAGCCTTCTTGCATCAATATACATCCAATACCAATACCTGAAGCATCACAATAAACATCAAATGGCTTCTCGATATCAGGTTGGGCTAATACTGGTGCAGTAGTCAACAATCTCTTCAAAGTCTGGAAAGCCTCTTCATAATCAGATGACTAGACAAACTTGACTTGGTTCTTCAACAATTCAGTTATGGACTTTGATACTTTAGAGAAATCTGGAATAAACCAACGGTAATACCCCGCCAATCCTAGAAAACTCTAAACTTGATGAACTATGGTTGGCGGTTTCCAATCAAGCACATCCTTCACTTTGCTTGGATCAACTGCAACGCCTTTAGCTAACAAGACATGTCCAAGAAATTGTACTTCCTTAAGCCAGAAATCACACTTGCTGAACTTGGCATATAATTGATGTTCTCTCAAGTGGGTCAGAACAATTCTAAGATGTTCCGCATGTTCTTTCTTATCCTTGGAATGTACTAGAATGTCATCAATAAACACCACTACAAACTTGTCTAGCTTAGGCATGAATACTGAGTTCATCAGATACATGAAATGAGCTAGAGCATTTGTCAAACCAAAAGACATTACCAAGTATTCATATAATCCATATCTTGTGGTAAATGCCATTTTGGGAATATCTTTAGGCTTTATCTTGATTTGGTGATATCCTGACCTCAAATCTATCTTGGAGAAAACTTTGGCTCCGGCCAATTGATCAAAAAGCAAATCTATCCAAGGTAAGGGATACTTATTCTTGATGGTTACTTCATTCAATGGACGATAGTCGACACATAACCTCAAAGTCTCATCTTTCTTTTTCACAAAAATTGCCGGACATCCCTAAGGTGAGGAACTAGGTTGGATAAACCCCTTCTCAATCAATTCTTGTAACTGAGTCTTCAACTCGGCCAGTTCCTTAGGTGGCATCCTATAAGCTCTCTGAGAAATCAGAGCTGTTCCAGGTTGCAACTCTATGTTAAATTGTACATCCCTATCAGGTGGTAGACCGGGTAACTCTTCTGGAAACACATCCGATAATTCACACACTACCGGGATATCTCTAATTTCTTTGACAGCAGTTGCACAAATCTTGCCCACTGATCTTCTTAAGGTTGGAAGTTGGATGAGAAGTTGAGAAGTACTATTAGGCAAACTTACCCTTAAAGTTCTATTTAAAGCATCTATAACAACCTTATGCTGATACATCCAATTCATTCCTAAGATTACATCTATATCCTGATCCTTAGGGATAATCATGGTAGTGGGAAAAATATGCCCACCCAGGTTTATAGGTACCTGGTATACCATTTCCTTAGTACACAGACGTCCCCTGGGCGACTATATAAAGAAACTTTCCTTTGTTGCCCCAATTGAAATTTCATGCTTCATGACAAATGTTCTATTGATGAATGAATGTGATGCGCCAGAATCAAAAAGTATAACTGCAGGGTGATTAGCAACAGGAAACATACCCATCATCACTGGTTCCCCTTCTGGAATTTCTCCAGTTTGAATATAGAACACCCGTCCTATCTTCCTCTCATCTTTGTCCTTCTAAGCATTCTGATTGGGGTTCTTGTTTGGTGCCTGACCCTGTTATTGATTGGCAAGGGTCTTCTAATAATTTTGATTAGCCTGCCTAGGATATGGACATTCCCTATAGAAATGACCAGTCCTTCCATAATTGTAACATGGATAGTTGTGACCCTAGGATGTTGGAGCATTGCCACCAGGAGCATTGGTTGACTATGAACTTGGGTAGGTTATAGTAGGATGGACATTTAACTGTTGCCTGGCTTGGGACTACGGCGGATGATAAGGAGGACGATTATGATGTACTGGATGATAAATCACCCTCTGCCTCTTCTGATTTCCCCCAAAAGATCCAGACAGCATACTCTTTTTCTTTTTAAGCTCCTTATGCTGCCGATACTTTGACTCTGAAGCAATTGCAATATTTACTGCCTCATGATAAGTAACATTAGTACAAGTTGTCATCATTGTCTACAGCTTGGTATTCAGGCCTCTCATAAACCACCTTTTCTTCTTGGCATCAGTATTGACATGTTCAGATGCATATTGTGACAGGTGATTGAATCTTCTCACATACTGCATCACTGTTTGATCTCCTTGCTTCAAAGCAAGGAATTCATCTAGATTCATAGCCATAACTCCTTCAGGGACATAATGGGCTCTGAAGGCAGTACGGAACTCGACCCAGGCTATTGGAATGCTAGTTGGTTGCATAGCCACTAAGTTTGCCCACCAAGCACTCGCTGCTCCTCTAAGTTGCTGAGTGGCAAACGTAGGTTTCTAATATTCCATGCATGGAATAAGATCAAATTTCTGCTCCATGGTCCGAAGCCAGTCATCAGCCTCCAATGGTCCATCTGCCTTGGTGAACACCGATGGTCTTGTGTCTATAAAATCAACATATGTAGCCTCCTGTCTGTTGTGGTGGCGACCACGGTTTCTGTGCATCTGATTCTGATTACTCTGAGCTATCTCATGAAGCAAACAAGAATTTTTGGCCATCACATTGACAAGTGCGGTTATAGCATCAGCCAGATTTGTTAGAACTGGTGGCGGATCTAGAATACCATCCTCATCTTGTGAAGTTCTAGGAATATACGAACCCCGCGTACGACGCATCTGCTCATAACAAACCAAACTTTATTCACAAGCCTTTATTGAATTACACAAAAGCTTACTCCAGACACATTACATTGAGTTTACTTATTTAAGCACAAACCCGCACCTAAACAAGACTACTTAACTAGATCTCCTATTTTACAACTCTACTCCTTTCTGTGATTACTTCAAACTTCAGGCTCGGTATCTATTCTAGAATTATTACCGCCTTCATCATCACTTTCATTGATCATTACTAATTCTTCAGGATCTTCTTCTTCTTCCTCTTCCGATTCGTCATCATTGGCAAGGATGACACCAGGGTCCATTGCATCAGCTTGGAGCTCATGATTCAGATTTAGTAGATTGCTAAGCCTATGAACTTCCTCATGCAGATAAGTATTATGTTCTTCTAGATCTTCTACATAGAATTCTAGCTCATGAGTTCTAGCTCTAGCTACATTTTTCCTATGCCAAGCTTTATTCCTTTCCTCCACCATACGAACTAACATGCTTTCACAGTTCCTATGCGTGGGGGTGAGACATCTCAATTGATCCTGTAATTCTCCTACCTGTATAGCATCTAAAGCCCTATCTCTAGTAGCTTGTGCTAATTCTACAGAAATCCTCTGTATCTCTACCTAGGGATCAGGCCTAGAGCTGCTACTGCTAGCACCATCATTCCTATGGGCAAGTTGGTGACAAGGAACTCCTTTAGGTCCAGTGGACATACGGGGCGTCATCTTGGTATGGGCCATACTGTAGGAAGCCAATTTAATCCAAGTAAGATCATTTGATCAAAGTCTAAAGAGCAGCTATGATGGATTACATTACTCAAACTAGACTCACTACTCAACTCTAGACTCAGAGGTGAAGAAAGTAACTAATGGATTAATCATGATGCATGAATCGTTCTTACGAACAAAAACATCAAAGCTTATAATGCACATAAATAACATTTGTTTTTATATAGGGCATAGTAAGATTACTACTCCACCACACAAAACCTTTTTAATCAAATAAGGAATGGTGAGAAAGAAATAAGATAAGTCAGAAGCAATTTAGACCAAATTATTAAGTTAAATTTAGTGATCCAAATCATTTTAAAGTTTTTGTAAAACAATACAACAAAAACCTTGCAACGATTGCTCTGATACCATTCTGTGGCAGAACCTCCTAAATTATAGGGCCCACATGCACCTGTCACTATCCGATGACCTTTGACATCTGTGCATATGTTTCCAGTAACTTAAGAAGACTATCGGGTGTCCTCGGGGAACCCCAAATCATCCATGATTTCTGAGCAGGATCACGTTACAAAGTCATTGCAGTATTACAATATTTATTCAAATATCGACATCAGAGTAAAAATAGCAAAAGTCTTACAATAACATAATTTTCAAAATAGTAGTTTCAAACCTTATAACTAAGTTCGATGATAATTACAAAACAAAATAGTGGAGTGTCATTATAATATAATACAAAACACACAATGAAACTGCCTTGCCCAAGGGCCACACATTTACTTCTCATCGTCATCACAAGGAACAACCGTCATGCAGTACGATCCAAAACAGATCTGCTCATGAGGCTCACCTACAACAAGGGTCAACGAACCCTGAGTACAAAAGTACTCAACAAGACTTAACCAAAATAAAAATTGATAGAACTCAGGAATGCAGGCTCAGGGATTCAAGGTATGGCTTTAGCAATAATCAAAGTTATTTTGCGTAAAAGCTCTTTAATAAAAATTCTTTAATTTGACATTTATAACTTCATAAAATTATATACAAAGCTGACACGATCCGTATGGAGATCATGAAACTTCATATCAACACTTTCTCAAATCAGCCTCAAGTTCCAGTTATTAATACTACGATGATGAACAGTGAGTTGAGTCTCCATAACCGAGGAGCAATGACGATTTGAACCGATTAAGACCCAGCTGGGAATTCCAGACCACATGACATATGCAGGTCCCCGACCTACATATACCAACCTGCACTCAGATCCTCTAAAATAAGAACGGATCCGCGCCACCCAAGAATATAGTACTCCACCATTCCAGCCCATGGCCACATGGGTACACGCTACTCTCGCCATCTCTCAACTCCCAGTGCGCGAGTAGCCATTCTCATAATAGAATAGCCGAGTAAAGGCTTATCGGAGTATGTGGTTAGTACTACAAAGTCTCACCTCATGCAATTCAACAACGGTACGGACCTTAATCGACACAGATGGAAAGGACCCACTCACAAGACCTCCATGTCTTGTGGCTCACACACACCGAGTCCGCCCGATCTAGATTTATTACTCCACATTCCCATATCTCATGATAACATAAGTAACCAAAGTTCCATTTAAAATTTGTAGGTGGTAGGTAATCACCCGACTTTCATCGTTCTAAGCATAGCTAAGCAAAACTAGGCATATACGAATTTAAAACTGGTAATATGGTAAATATGGAATAACAAGGTTGGTAAGGTACCAATTTGGTTTATACTTGACTCCTAATCACTTAATGCAGTAAAAAGAAGCAAAAGCGAAATCAATTTGTAAAATAGAAGGTAGGGTTGTATGCATCCGGGGCTTGCCTTCGTTGATGGAAAAGTCCGGTTCCTGTGATGTTTCACAAGTATTCGATCCGACCTCAACAGACAGATTAACCTCCTCCGCAACTTGATTAACTACTACGTGTTCACCTTCGTTCACTACATGTAGTAACAATGCCATGTTTAATATGATGCGGAATACGAAACATGATGCTTGATGATGGATGCAAAAATTAACAATTCGAATACAACTTTCCTTCGCGGTACAGTTGCAAGTCAAACTAACCAAATCTTTTTTGTACTACTTACATCAATTGCCAAGGATCATTACCAACTAATGGCCCAAGGACATCACTCAATCAAAAATTTAAACAAAACCTAAATCACTAAAGGTTACTATTTACTTTTATGAATTAATTAATTAATTAAGCATTATGAAATAAATCAACTTGTTCCAATTGACCTCAAAATTTTTGTAAATGTTCATTACATGATAACTAAGTGGCAAAACAAATTTCATAATTTTTGGATAATTAAATAAGCCTAGAAAAATCATGAAAATTCATTTATTAATTAATTGAGCAATTTTCATCACATTCAAAAAGTACTGAAAAACATTATTTCATATTTTTATTAAATACTATACATCAGAGAGAAGTCACACAAAAAAATTTATAATTTTTGGAGCTCTAAATAAATCTACACAAAAATAACAAATTGCATCACTATTCATTCAAATCTGAAAATAGAAAAAATTCATTTGAACGTTGAGTCACTGACAACCCAACCCCACCTGTCATCCCCTTCCTCCCGCGCTGACCATGGCAACGACGGTGCTAACTGGCGATTCCTCGCCGACGGCGAGACCAACGGTAATGACCAAGATACCAAAACACTACCCTCGACTAGGCGCATCGATCCTGAAGATACTTGAGATCACTGGTCCTAAGTCTTTTTAGTACTAACAAGAACAAAAAGGTTGTCAAGACAAAGATCTACTTACTCCGAGTTGTTTACATGGCGTAGACGAAAGCGAGACAAGCACTCGGCAAATCAAGAAAGTTTGTCAACACATCGATGTACATATACCGAGTTGTTTACATGGTGTAGACGAAAGCCAGACAAGCACTCGGCAAATCAAGAAAGTTTGTCAACACAACGATCTACATATACCAAGTTGTTTACACAGCGCAGACGAAAGCCAGACAAGCACTCGACAAATCAAGAAAGTTTGTCAAGACAACAATCTACATAAACCAAGTTGTTTACACGGCGTAGACGAAAACTAGACAAGCACTTGACAAATCAAGAAAATTTGTAATGACAATGATCTACATATACTAAGTTGATTACATGGTGCAGATAAAAGCCATACAAACGCTCGACCTATCAAGGAGCGATCCTACAACAGATGAAACAACACGACCACCATAAATTATGGATGCGCACCACGACCAACAAACGACTACTCAGAAAAAATTCTGATCACTTGGACAACTCATTTAAAGAATAAACAAGGCGAAGACATCCAGGCAAAGAAGACATCAACATAAAATAAAGAATCTTCATTCAAAAAGAAGTATAATATCCTATTACAGAGGCTAGAGTACAAAGGTTAATTACATCAAGCATCATCATCAGGAGAAGAAATATCAATATTAAGATTATCCATAATCCTCCTAGCTAAATCTTCAACCTCAGGCTCCACCTTTTCAACGGCATCCAGATATTTTTGACTCTTGACTTCCTCTACAATCTTGGACAAAGGGACCTCCGGAGCAAGAACCCGGACCTAGGCAAGAACATTTCTGGTACATAGTTGGGCGCACCTCTTCATGAACTCCTAGAAACGGGTCGGAACTTGGGGAATAAACTGAGCCCAAGATTGACCATCATCTATGCACATGGATCGGGAGCACCAATGGAACAAACCTAACAAAGGACACAGTGAAAAGATAGAATTCAATGAAAGAGGACTCATGTGTGAAGGAACAGTACTTAAGAACGAGCATATTCAGAAGAATATACCAACACTGTATAACTCATGAACAAACAACATTTACACTCAACCACCGCCATACAACTACATTTGACAACAGCAGACTACCAGAGAATATGTCAAGATCCTATATCCGAGTTCTTTTTGAATAAAAGAACCTAGATATATGCTCGGGGGCTACAATAGGAGAGGTTTTTAGTTCTTTGAACAACTCAGATTCAAGACCCTCCAACTTTTTGTTCCAAATAGCAAGAGGCTCGAGGGCTACACTCAGTGAGTGCACTTTTTCTTCAAAAAAGCACATGGCACTCAGAAGACTTCTTCAAGATAGGAGTTTTCAAACAACATAAGATTTAAGACCCTCCAACTTTTTGTTTCAAATAGCAAGAGGCTCAGGGGCTACACTCAGTGAGTGCACTTTTTTCTTCGAAAAAGCACACGTCACCAAGAAGACTTCTTCAAGACAGACCACTTCAAGGCCTCATGACAAAAAGAACCCGGACCGAGCTACATCCGAGATCTTTTTGATAAAGAACCCGGGTATATGCTCAGGAGCCTTTCGATGGAGAATCAGAGCAATCTCAAGACAAGACCCTCCAGCTCCTTGTTCCAAATAGCAAGAGGCTTGGGGGCTACACCTAGATGGGTGTACTTTTTCTTCAAAAAAGCACACACCACTCGAAGATCCCAAGAAGTGCTACATGGTTTCACTCAAGAAAGCACTCGAACGACGCTTGTTCCTACTCGGCAAGACCTGAAGGAACAAGATGAGGCTTCCAGAGCTCAACCATGAAGTGCTTGGGGGCTTGTCAATGCGGGACCCATGGGATACCCCACAAGAAAGGGAGAAGATCTAGTCTAACTAGGATTCTTCCCATGTAATCTTAGTAGTAGTATTATTTTATAATCCTACTAGGAACTCTCATTGTAAACTGACTAGGACTCTGGCCTCCTGACTATATAAAGGAGGGCAGGGTTCCTAGAGAGAGAACACTTTACAATCAATCCAACGCAAAGGCTAACACTGACTAGACGTAGGGCTATTACTCGATCACGGTCGAGGACCCGAACCAGGATAAATCGACTGTCTCTTGCATTTACCATCAAGTTCTGCATACGCTGAAGCCAGAACAAACTGCCCCGAGTACCCCCATGGTAGGCTATCGGTGGTGAAACATCGACAGCAAGCCACCTACCACAATTCTAGTTTAGATAATATCTATCCACATAATGGCTATGACACTAAGCTAAATTAATGTGCTCTCAAATGCTAACTAAAGAGCCACACTAATCAAACTAACAAGCTCTCACAGCTAGCTACACTAAAGAGCTTTACAACTAGTTTGCGGTAATGTAAAGAGTAAGCTTAGATAGTTATACCACCGTGTCAAGGAAGGAGCCAATCAATCACAAGATTGAATAACAATGAAGACCAATCACCTTGGAATCAAATGATGAACACAATGATTTTTTACCGAGGTTCACTTGCTTGCCGGCAAGCTAGTCCTCGTTGTGGCGATTCACTCACTTGGAGGTTCACACGCTAATTGGCATCACACGCTAAACCCTCAATAGGGTGCTGCACAACCAACATAAGATGAGGATCACACAAGCCACGAGCAATTTACTAGAGTACCTTTTGGCGCTCTGCCGGGGAAAGGTCAAGAACCCCTCACAATCACCACGATCGGAGCCAGAGACAATCACCACCCTCCGCTCAACGATCCTCGCTGCTCCAAGCCATCTAGGTGGCGGCAACCACTAAGAGTAACAAGCGAAATCTATAGCGAAACACAATCACCAAGTGCCTCTAGATGCAATCACTCAAGCAATGCACTTGGATTCACTCCCAATCTCATAAAGATGTTTAATCTATGATGGAAATGAGTAGGAGGGCTTTGGCTAAGCTCACAAGGTTGCTATGTCAATAGAAATGGCCAAGAGAGTGAGTTTGAACCGGTCATAGGGCTTAAATAGAAGCTCCCTCGAAATAGAGCCGTTGTACCCCTTCATCGGGCACAGATCAGGGTGACCGGACGCTGGTCCTCAGCGTCCGGTTGCCCGATGGCAGCCACGTGTCACTACCTTCAAATGTTGTTCGTCAGATTTCAACGGCTATGAAGCTGACTGGACACTGCGCATAAACTGACCGGACGCTAGACCCTCAGTGTTCAATCGTTTACAGTAAGGGTCCAAAACCAATTTTTGCCGATCGGACACGTCCGGTCATGCTTGACCGGACACAGCCCAGTGTCCAATGCTTTACCCTAATTACTGTGCCGTCCGACAACTTGACTGAACGCTGCTCCTCAGCGTCCGGTGCTTCAACGACCTAGCATCCGGTCTCTCTATGACTAGCGCGACTAAGTCCTTTTCACCTCTAACTTCTTCACCCTTGCTCAAATGTGCCAACCACCAAGTGTATCACCTTGTGCATATGTGTTAGCATATTTTCACAAACATTTCCAAGGGTGTTAGCATTGCACTAGATCCTAAATGCATATGCAATGAGTTAGAGCATCTAGTGGCACTTTGATAACCACATTCCTATACGAGTTTCACCCCTCTTAATAGTACGACTATCAATCCTAAATGTGATCACACTCTCAAAGTGTCTTGATCACCAAAACAAAATAGCTCCTACAAATTATACCTTTGCCTTGAGCTTTTTGTTTTTATCTTTCTTCTTTTCATGTCGAAGCACTTGATCATCACCATGCAATCATCATCTTCATGTTATGATCTTCATTTGCTTCACCATATGAAATGTGCTACCTATCTCATGATCACTTGATAAACTAGGTTAGCACTTAGGGTTTCATCAATTCACGAAAACCAAACTAGAGCTTTCAATCTCCCCCTTTTTGGTAATTGATGACAACCCTTATACAAAGATATCAATTAAGATTCAATTGAATCCATGTTGCTTGCCCAAGCATATTTACCATGTGTAAAAGGATAGGGACAAGTTTCATGAATCCTAGATGGTAGCAATTGCTCCCCCTACATATGTGCTAAGAGTTTGGATTGTAGCTTGCACATATGCTTAGATAGAAATTATAGGAGACAATGTCTACCACATGATGCTAAGGTATAAAAGATGGACCTTTGAAGCGTGATACCAATCGGAGTGCACCATTATACCATCCTTAGCACCATAGTTAGCTCAATACCAATTGATAAATATACCACTTGAAAATATTTGGAATAGATACCACTTGGTAATACAATGAAATCACTAGATAACCTATGCATGCTAGTTTTTCATATTATCATTCAAACTTAAGACTAGCATACATCACACAAGCATGGATATTCAAATTTAAAGCTTGTGCCATGCAAGCAAACATATGAAATGCACATTCAAATGCATCATACAAGTTCATGAGCTTGCTCCCCCTACTTGTGTGCTCAAAATTTTCATTTTCTTTCTTTTTCATATCTCTCCCTATGTCAGATGTCTTCATTCATTTCTCCCTTTTTTATGTTCCTCCCCCTTGATCACTATCTTTGTACACCTTATTTCTACCCCTTTTTATATTCTTTCTTATCTTTGTACACTAATTTCTCCTCCTTTGTCATCAATGACCACAAAGGACTAAAAAGTAAGGTCGAGATTATTAATGTACTAATTTCTCCCCTTTAAGATGTGGATGATACTACTTGTAGGGTTGAGATTATCAATGTCAATCAACGGGGTGAGGATCATTTTTCTAAATTTGGTCCAATCTAGATCATTTGCCAAAGATATTTAACTCGGTTTGATCCAAGGACAAGCTTCTTCACACCTCTAAATAAGGGTTATCTTGTACCATGTTGAGTTAAACACTTAGAGCTTATTTTATAGATTAAACACTAGGTTTACAAGCCCATAAACATGTCATATGCTACCACTAGATCAAATCAAGCATAGAAGCAATAGTGGTACCATATAATCATCAAATTCATTTGATTTTCATGAGACTAATAAAAAGGTCCTAATGAAATTTAGGAATGCCTAGATGCACTAAACATGTCCTTAGCAAGGATGTATGTCATGCCAATCAACTTTTACCTTTGATTGCTCGAAGGAGAGGCATGTCATATGAGTGGGGGTGCATCAACACATATTTGAGAAATCCAATATGTTCAACTCATTCCTTAGTTTGCAAAACCTTTTCTCATCCAATGGCTTGGTGAATATATCGGCAAGTTGATCTTCGGTGCCAACACTCTCAATGCAAATGTCCCCTTTTTGTTGATGATCTCTTATGAAATGGTGGTGGACATCAATGTGCTTTGTTCTTGCATGTTGAACCAGATTGTTTGTCAACTTGATTGCACTTTCATTGTCACATAGCAATGGCACTTTCTTGAACTTGATTCCAAAGTCACTCAAAGTGGCCTTCATCCAAAGTATTTGTGCACAACAACTACCGGCAGATATGTATTCGGCTTCGGCGGTTGATAATTCAACACTATTTTACTTCTTTGATGACCATGAAACAAGTGATCTTCCCAACAATTGACATGTGCCCGAGGTGCTCTTCCTTTCAACTTTGCATCCCGCATAGTCTGAGTCAGAGTAACCAACTAGCTCAAACTTTGCTCCTTTGGGATACCACAAACCAACATTTGGTGTATGCTTCAAGTACCTCAATATTCTCTTAGTAGCCTTCTAATGACTTTCTCTTGGTGAGGCTTGAAATCTTGCACACATGCATACACTAAACATGACATCTAGCCTTGATGCGGTCACATAGAGTAGGCTTCCAATCATAGACTGATACAACTTTTGATCCACCATATCACCACTTGCATCACTATTCAAGTTGCCATTGGTTCCCATTGGTGTGCTAATGGATTTACTATCAATCATGCCAAACTTCTTGATCATATCCTTGATGTACTTGCCTTGACTCACAAAGGTACCATTCTTCAATTGCTTGATTTGAAGACCAAGGAAGTAACTCAATTCTCCAATCATGGACATCTCAAACTCATTAGCCATCATCTTTCCAAATTCTTCACAAAAATCTTGATTGGTTGATCCAAATATAATATCATCAACATAGATTTGCAACACAAATAGATCTTTTCCAATCTTCTTGATGAAAAGAGTGGTGTCAACCTTGCCCATTATGAACCCTTTAGAGACTAGGAAGTCCCTCAACCTTTCATACCATGCTCTAGGTGCTTGCTTCAAGCCATATAATACTTTCTTCAACTTGTACACATGGTTGGGCTTCTTGTCATCTTCAAAACTGGGAGGTTGCTCAACATATACTTCTTCATTGATGTAGCCATTAAGAAATGCACTCTTAACATCCATTTGATAGAGCTTGATGTTGTGGAAACAAGCATAGGCTAGCAAGATCCTAATTGCTTCCAATCTAGCAATTGGGGCATATATTTCTCCAAAGTCAAGACCTTCAACTTGTGTATATCCTTGTGCTACTAATCTTGCTTTGTTCCTTACTACTATCCCATCTTCATCTTGCTTGTTTCTAAAGACCCATTTGATTCTAATCATATTGTGTCCCTTTGGTCTTTGTACTAACTCCCATATTTGATTTCTTGTGAAGTTATTCAATTCTTCATGCATAGCATTCACCCAATCAACATCCTTCAATGCTTCATCTATCTTCTTTGGTTCAATGGATGACACAAATGAGAAGTGCTCACAAAATGATGCCAATCTTGATCTAGTTTGCACACCTCTAGAAATATCACCAATGATAGTGTCCAATGGATGATCTCTTGCAATATTGGTTGGTTGGAGAATTAGAACTTGATTGCTTGCACTTGCTTGATCATTGGGTTGAGATGATGTACTAGCCACTTGATCTTGTTCATTGTCATGAGAGCCACTTGCAATAGCTTGATTTGTATGATCTTGCACATTTGAGTTGGAGAGCACTTGCACTTGATCATCTTCATCATCATTCACTTGCCTAGGCCTCAAATCACCAATATCCATATTCTTCATGGCATTTCAAAGTTGAATGCCTCTAACATCTTCCAAGTTTTCATTCTCTACTTGTGAACCCTTGGTTTCATCAAATTCAACATCATGAACCACTATCCAAATTCCAAACTCTATATGCTTTGCTTGTAGTGGAATAGCCAAGTAGGAATCCTTCATCACATTTCTTGTCAAACTTGCCCAATCTTGTGCCTTTCTTCAAGATATAGCATTTGCAACCAAAGACCCGAAAATATGCAATGTTGGGCTTTCTACCATTCAAGAGTTCATATGGTGTCTTCTCTTTCAATCGGTGACAATAGAGGCGGTTGCTACAATAGCAAGCCATGTTGATAGCTTTGGCCCAAAAGGATTGACTCACATTGTACTCACTAATCATAGACCTTGCCATATCAATGAGTATCCTATTCTTCCTCTCAACAAGGCCATTTAATTGAGGTGTGTACTTAGCCGAGAATTGATGTCTAATTCTAAATTCATCACATAACTCATCAATTCTAGTGTTCTTGAACTCACTACCATTGTCACTTCTAACTCTCTTGATTGTTGTTTCAAACTCATTGTGAATGCCTTTAACAAATGATTTGAATGTTGCAAATATATCACTTTTGTCCACTAGAAAGAATACCCATGTGTATCTAGTGTAGTCATCCACTATCACAAAGCCATACTTGTTACCACCAATGCTAGTTGTGTTGGCCCAAACAAGTCTATGTGCAATAACTCAAATGCTTTGCTAGTGCTCATCATGCTTTTCTTAGGATGGGTGTTTCCAACTTGTTTTCTGGCTTGATAAGAGCTACAAAGCTTATCTTTCTCAAACACAACATCTTTCAAGCCTCTAACCAAGTCATGCTTAACCAATCTATTCAATTGTTTCATTCCAACATGACCAAGCCTTCTATGCCATAACCAACCCATGCTAGACTTAGTGAACAAGCATGTAGATAATTGAGCTTCACTAGTATTGAAATCAACCAAGTATAGATTCTCATATCTAAAGCCTTTGAAGATCAAATTAGAGCCATCTACACTTATGATCTCTACATTATCTACCCCAAAAATGCACTTAAATCCAAGATCACATAATTGAGCTACGGATAGCAAATTGAAGTTCAAGCTCTCAACTAGCAACACATTGAATATGCTCATGTCATTGGATATTGCAATCTTACCAAGCCCTTTGACCTTGCCTTTGCCATTGTCACCAAATGTGATACTATCATAACCATCATTGCCATTGGTGTTGACTGAGTTGAACATTCTTGCATCACCGGTCATGTATTGAGTACACCCACTATCAAGTACCCAATGCCTTCCTCCAGCTTTATAATTGACCTACAAAAGAAGATCAATTCTTTTTAGATACCCAAACTTGCTTGGGTCCTTGAAGGTTAGTTACTAAGCTCTTTGGTACCCAAATGGCTTTCTTCTTTGAGCCCATCCATGGTTTACCAATGAACTTAGCCTTTACACCATTTGCAACCTTAGTAAGCATATAGCAAGAATCAAGCTTAATGGAGGATACATTAGAATTCTTGTTCTTGTTCTTGCATTCATGCTCTTTGCGACCAACTTGCTTGCAACTAGTGCAAAACTGACCATTGTTCTTCACAAAACTAGTCTTGTGAGGAGCAAAGGCTGCCTTGCCTTTCTTGGGAGTATAGCCCAATCCCTCTTTGTAGAGAGATGATCTTTGGCTACCCAAGGCCATAAGCAAGTAGTCCTCACCACCATAAGCCTTAGCTAAGGTGTGAGTGAGCTTATTTACCTCCTTCTTGAGGTTCTCATTCTCAACCATTAGTGAGGTATCACAAGTGAGACCATCACTACTAGATGAGGTGGAAGTGGAAGTACTACAAGAAGGGTTAGTGATAGGAACAATGATAGGCCTAGATGATGATTCATCAATTAAATCACAAGTTAAACCTACATTGCAAGTTTCAACATGCTTCTTGTTATTTTGCTCATTAAGCAAAGAGGAATGAGCCTTTTCAAGCTTTTTGTGAGCTTTGCCAAGCTTCTTATGAGCATCCTCTAGCCTCTCATGAAATGCATTGAGCTCATCAAATGCTTGCTTAAGGGCTTTTAGTTCTTTATGCAAGCTTTTGCATTCCCTTCTCTTAATGTCAAAATGTTCTTTAACATCTTCTAGCATGTCATATAATTCATCTTTGGTAGGTTCATCATCATCACTATCACTATCATTTTCATGTTCATTTTCACTATCATGTTCTTTATCACTTCCATCATCATTAGTTTGTACCTTTGTGGCCTTAGCCATGAAGCATGATGGTGAGTCGAAGAGAGAAGGCTTCTCATTGATTGCAATGCTTGCAAATACCTTCTTCTTGGTGGCCTTGTCATCATCACTATCATCATCACTTGAGAAAGCATCACTATCCCAAGTGACCGCATATGAGCCACCTTTCTTCTTCTTGAAGACCATCTTGTCCTTCTTCTCTTTCTTTTCCTTCTTGTCCCTCTTCTTGTTCTTCTTGTTGTCATCATCAGTGTCGCTATTGTATGGGCATTGAGCAACAAGATGATCTTTGCTTCCACACTTGAAGCACCTTCTTAACTCTTCTTTGTTCTTGGATGAAGACTTCTTTCTTCTTGCATGGTAGCCCTTCTTCACCATGAACTTGCCAAATCTCTTGACAAAGAGAGCCATCCTCTCATCATCAACATCATCCCATGAATCATCATCTTCACTTGATGTTTCTTGCTTAGCTTTGCCCTTAGATGATGTGGCCTTGAATGCCATGCTCTTCTTCTTGTCATCCTTCTTCTCATCTTTCTTCTCTCTCTTTTCTTCCTTCTCATCATCATCTCTATAAGCATCATCGGTCATGATATCTCCCAAGATTTGATTGGGTGTCATTGTGTTCAAATTGGTCCTCACTAGCAAGGTGACCAACATACCAAATCTTGTGGGCAAACATCTTAAGAACTTATTGGATAAGTCCTTGTCTTCTATCTTCTCACCAAGTGCCTTGAGATCATTGACAATCACTTCCATCCAATGAAACATGTCTGGCACACTCTCATCTTCCTTCATCTTGAAGCTTGTAAACTTCTCTTTGAGGATGTATGCCTTTGCACCTTTCATGGCTTGAGTGCCCTCAAATGATTCTTCCAATTTCTTCCATGCCTCATGAGCCATCTCAATATTCTTGATTTGCTCAAATGTTCTTGCATCAATTGCATCATGAATAGCACTTAGAGCAATGTCAATGTTTTGGAGAAGAACTTCTTCGGCCACGGTGGTATTTTCTGGATCATCAATCTCAATTTTGGTTTCTACCACCTTCCACACCTTTCTATTGATTGTCTTGATGTGTGTGGTCATCTTTGACTTCCAATAAGAATAATTTGAGCCATCAAATTGGGGTGGCTTCTTGGTGTTGTTGATTTAAGCCATTTTAACACCGAAGGTTGTTAAGCCTCAAATAACGGTGACCTCGGCTCTGATACCACTTGAAAGGTCCTAATGGCTAGAGGGGGGTGAATAGCCTAATAAAAATTCTACAACAACACTTAACAAATGTGTTAGACAATTATGAAGCGAAGCGAATGTTGCGCTAGCCTACTAAAATGCAAGCCACCTACCACAATTCTAGTTTAGATAATATCTATCCACACAATGGCTATGACACTAAGCTAAATTAGTGTGCTCTCAAATGCTAACTAAAGAGCCACACTAATCAAACTAACAAGCACTCACAACTAGCTACACTAAAGAGCTTTACAACTAGTTTGTGGTAATGTAAAGATTAAGCTTAGATAGTTATACCGCCATATCGAGAAAAGAGCCAATCAATCACAAGATTGAATAACAATGAAGACCAATCACCTCGGAATCAAATGATGAACACAATGATTTTTTACCAAGGTTTACTTGCTTGCCGGCAAGCTAGTCCTCGTTGTGGCGATTCACTCACTTGGAGGTTCACGCGCTAATTGGCATCACACGCCAAACCCTCAATAGGGTGCCACACAACCAACACAAGATGAAGATCACATAAGCTACGAGCAATTTACTAGAGTACCTTTTGGCGCTCCGCCAGGGAAAGGTCAAGAACCCCTCACAATCACCACGATCGGAGCCGGAGACAATCACCACCCTCCGCTCAATGATCCTTGCTGCTCCAAGCTGTCTAGGTGGCGACAACCACCAAGAGTAACAAGCGAAATTCACAGCAAAACATAATCACCAAGTGCCTCTAGATGCAATCACTCAAGCAATGCACTTGGATTCACTCCCAATCTCACAAAGATGTTTAATCTATGATGGAAATGAGTGGGAGGGCTTTGGCTCAGCTCACAAGGTTGCTATGTCAATAGAAATGGCCAAGAGAGTGAGCTTGAACTGGCCATAGGGCTTAAATAGAAGCCTCCACGAAATAGAGCCATTGTACCCCTTCACTGGGCACAGATCGGGATGACCAGACGCTCCGGTCCTACTGACCGGACGCTGGTCCTCAGCGTCTGGTCACCCAATGGCGGCCACATGTCACTGCCTTCAAATGTTGTTCATCATATTTCAACGGCTATGAAGTTGTCCGGACACTGCGCATAAACTGACCGGACGCTGGACCCTCAGCGTCCGGTCGTTTACAGTAAGGGTCCAAAACCAATTTTTGCCGACCGAACGTGTCTGGTCACGCTTGACCAGGCACAACCCAGCGTCCGGTGCTTTACCCTAATTACTGTGTCATCCAACAACTTGATCGAACGTTGCTCCTCAGCGTCCGGTGCTTCAGCGACCCAGCGTCCGGTCTCTCTATGACCAGTGCGACTAAGTCCTTTTCACCTCTAACTACTTCACCCTTGCTCAAATGTGCCAACCACCAAGTGTATCACCTTGTACACATGTGTTAGCATATTTTTATAAACATTTCCAAGGGTGTTAGCATTCCACTAGATCCTAAATGCATATGCAATGAGTTAGAGCATCTAGTGGCACTATGATAACCACATTCCTATATGAGTTTCACCCCTCTTAATAGTATGGCTATCAATCCTAAATGTGATCACACTCTCAAAGTGTCTTGATCACCAAAACAAAATAGCTCCTACAAACTATAGCTTTGCCTTGAGCTTTTTGTTTTTCTCTTTCTTCTTTTCATGTCGAAGCACTTGATCATCACCATGCAATCATCATCTTCATGTTATGATCTTCATTTGCTTCACCACATGAAATGTGCTACCTATCTCATGATCACTTGATAAACTACGTTAGCACTTAGGGTTTCATCAATTCACCAAAACCAAACTAGAGCTTTCAGCGAGGCGGCGGCCAGGGTTGTGAGGGGAAGGAGTAGAACGCTGGCGTGACCGTGTGGGGAGGGAGCGGCCGAACAATGCGGCGGCTGCGGGAGGGTGCGAGGGGAGGAGGCAGGGTTTTTTATGTTTTTATATCTAGGGTTGCCTATTGGGGAAGCTGGGCCACAAATTAATGGGCCGACGCCGTGTCGGCCATTTTTCGTGTCGTGCCGCAATGGCGGCCCAGGCGATGCCCGGTGCGTCGAGCCGGGCCAGCACGGGCACTATGGTGTCGGGACAGGCCGTGTTAGTGCCTAGGCCGTAGTGTCGTGTTGTGGGTGGCCTGATGGGCCTGACACATTTGGAAATCTATACCCTCATTCTGCCCCAATGGAAGAGGACCCCTCCTTTTTCTGGGGTATTTAGATTAAAAAGAGAAATCACACTTGTTCATCATTGATCATCAAGAACAGTTTAGAAAATTTTAGAAAAAAAAACATCACATTTGGAGTTAGTATGAGGGAGAAAAACTAGTTACAAGCTTTAGCCATAGATTAAAAAGAGAAATCACACTTGTTCATCATTGATCATCATGAACAGTTGTGATTTTTCTTTTTAATCTCTGGGTAAAATTTGCAACTAGTCTTTCTCCCTCATACTAACTCCAAATGTGATAATTTTTTTTCCTAAAATTTTCTAAAATCATGCCCTATCAAGTTACTATATTGATATGGTCATTCTTTTCATTTGACAAAGTTTGAGGAATTCAAATTTTCAAATTTTAAAAATGACAAGTTCTAATGAGATTTTCAACCATTAAATGATTTCAGTTGAAAAAGTGATGAATACCAAAGTTGTATAAGTCATCAAGATCTACAACTTTTATTTTGGTCATTTTTTCATCTGACAAAGTGATAGTAAACATTGTTCATAAATCAACATGTCTCTCGTATAGTTCATGAAACTATGAGTCATATGTAAATTTATGAACAATGTTTACTAATACTTTGTCACATGAAGAAGTGACCAAAATAAAAGTTGTAGATAGTGATGAGTTCAACAACTTTTATGTTTATGACTTTTATAGTTGAAATCATTTAAGGTTTCAAAATCTTGTTTGAGGTTGTCATTTATTGAAATTCAAAATTTTAACTATTCAAATTTGGTCAAATGAAAAGATGACCAAAATAAAAGTTGTAGATAGTGATGTGTTCAACAACTTCTATGTTCATGACTTTCTTAGCTGAAACAATTTATGGTTTCAAAATCTTATTTGAAGTTGACATTTATTGAAATTCAAAATTTGAACTATTCAAATTTGGTCAAATGAAAAGATGACTAAAATATAAGTTGGAGAACTTGATGAGTTATAATTGGTATTCATCACCTTTACAGCTGAAATCATTGAAGCTGAATCATGATTATTTGTAAGTGCACACATTGCTGAATTTTCATTGATTCGGCTACAATTATTAGCAATATGTGGAGCCGAATCATGAGTTTTAGCACCCGAATGCCTTGATGAAATTTCACTAATTCGGCTATGGTCATGAGCGAAATACAAAGCTAAATTGTGGGCATTGATCTTTGCATAAGGTGCTGAATTTTCATTGATTCGGCTATGGTTACTAGTAACACGTGAAGCCGAATCATAAGTATTAGCACTTAAGCACCTTGCTAAATTTTCATTAATTTGGCTCGAGTTGGCAGTAACATATGGAGCCTAATTATGAATAGAAGCATTGGCATATGGTGCTGAATTTTCAGGGCAATTGGCTAAATAATTAGCATTGTTATAGCCAATTCTCTCATTCATCGGCATGTCTTATGGTGGAACCATATATTGTGAACTTATAGCCGATGAATAACAATTTACGTGTTGTATGTTGCTAGTAGCATCAAAACTCGAAGAATTTACAACATGCATCAGCTCTTGACCATAATATTCATAATTATGATGTGTATGATGAGGAGCATTAACAAAAGTATTAGCCGATGTAACATATCTAGTATCATTACAGCTAGCAACACCAACATGAGAGCTCATAGAACTTGCAAAATAACTATTAGGATCATAAGATGCATTTGCAAGTTGTACCTCAGGGTGATTGTAGTAATATTGTGATGTGACACCTTGGTACTTCATGATTTATAACTTGACCGCCTTGCTGAATTTTCCGATAAGCAACGCAACTTGTTGCAAAATCGCAAACAAGATCACAAGGGGTCAAAACTAGATGCGATCGGCCTTTTGGGCCAGATGCAACATTAATGGCGAGCTCAAGAAGATAGATCAACAAGGAATAAGGCTAGGTTAGAGAGATCGACTATAAGAGATAGCCGAACCAATCATCCCCAGCTGAGTCGCCAAAAAGTGTGTTGACGTCAGAAGTGATCCGAATCAAACACCAATAGGGCCTTGGACGCCCAGGCCGCTACGAACCGAAGAACGCAGCGAGGATGTCACTCTTTCGTGGTGAAGAATGGAGAGGTTTACAAGCAAACTACCAAAAGGATAACCAATGTTCTTACGTGATGAAGAACCAGCTAGTTTTCAGGCAAACTAGCAAAGAAACCATCGAGGCTCTCACCCGGGAGGGACCCCATTAGGGCAAGGACGTCGTCGGGTTGCCCTAGGTCGGCCGGCAAGCCTAGGGCACCATCCTTGGTCATCGGATCAAGGGATGAACAACATAGGGGTTGGAGAATAGGGTAAAAGGGTTGGAGTAGAGGTAGTAGATTGATTTGTTTGACAATTGGATAGATAGGTACTCAATCGGCCATGATCCTCTCATATATATAGAGGGGGTGGTCTTATCCTAGTAGGAAACCTCCCCAAACCTTATTTTCTAAGTTTTCCACGGTTTGGAACAGTTCAGATCAGAATTCAAAAGGCCAGATCCGAACAGGATTTTCCGCTAGGTATGTCGGAAGTCCCGACTTGGGTCGGAACTCCCGACAGTCGAAACTTCCGACTTTTGTTGGACCTCCCAACGTAGGGATAACCCTAGACACTCGAGCAGATTTCTTCAGGCTTCCCGGAAGTCCCGACACCCATCAGAACTTCCGACAGTAGGAAGTCCTGACTTGGGTCGGAACTCCCGACAACCCCCAACTTGCCATTTGAGTAGTGTGGAGCTGAGGAAACATACCAAGGGTCTTGATACACCATTTTAGTGATCTCTACATGCATATTGCTTAGTGTTTTATTAGGTGATTAGCATAAGTGCTTTGTGAAGTGCTTAGGTTGATTAGACCACCGCTTATGCACTTGCTCTAGGTTTATGCCTAGTGTTTAGTGAGGTTTGCATACCTCTTGCCACCCCGTGCTTGTGAGCACAAGTGTTGTACATTGGAGGGCTTGAAGTCTTGTGAGATCACACCAACCGCGTTTGTGGTGTGGCCGCCACCGTGTACCGGAGGGAACAAGGCCCACGGCGTTTTGGTCGGAAGCTTGATAGTGAAGATGGAGGGGAGCATCCGGGAGAGCCTTGCCGAGAGGCACATCGGAGACCCACTTGTGCGTGGGGAAGGCCTAAGGCTATCCACGGAGTTACCCGACTGGGAGCTTGGCCCTTGCGAGGGATTCCTTGCGAGGGGCTCCAACGAGGACTAGGGGGAAGCTTGCGCGCTTCTCGATACCTCGATAAAAATACCGGAGTCATCGACGGGAGTTTGCATATCTCTACCTTGCTCTTTAGCTTCCGCATTTACATTGATTACTTTACTACGTTTGCGGTAGAGATAGCAACACACTAGCAAAACTATAGTTGCACATCTAGATAGCTTATCTATTGCATAGGTTTTGCTAGGGTTAGAAAAAGAGGCCATAGTTTAGAGTTAGAATTTTAAGTTGCCTAATTCACCCCCCCTCTTAGGCGTCATGGTCCCTTCAATTGGTATTAGAGCTGGTTGGCTCATATTTGGACCCTTGGCTTAACCGTCGTTGAGCCAACGCTATTGTAGAGTGGTTGGGATGGATACTGCTAGGCCTCTATAATTTGATGGCACTAACTTCCTCTACTATAAGGCTAGAATGGCTTGCCACCTTGAGGCGGTTGATTTGGGTGTATGGAGAGTCACTCGTGACGGGATGAAACCCATCAAGAATCCCAAAAACCCACAAAGAGTGACGAAAAAGAAATGCATTTCAATGCTAGAGCTAAGAATTGCTTGTTTGAATCATTTAGCATGGATGTGTTTAACCAAGTGTTCACCTTAAATACGGCACATAAAATTTGGTTAAAACTCCAAGAGCTCCATGACGGCATAAGTAATGTCCATGAGCAAAAACATTATCTAGCCAAGCAAAATTTATGATTCCTTTGCTATGAATGATGATGAGCTTGTTCGTGATATGTATTCTTGATTGAATCTAATTATCAATGAGCTCCATTCAATAGGATTATTAAAGCTAGATGATGTGGACATCGTAAGGAAGATCATCTCTGTTCTACCACAAAAGAAATATGCAAGCATCATCACCATCCTTCACAACATGGAGAACTTGAGCACCATGACCCTGGGCATTATCATTGGCAAGCTAGTGGCATTTGAAATGTCACATAAGATGGGTCAAGGAGAAGCATCTTCATCAAGCAAAGGTAAAGCTCTCGCTTGTAGCGAGAAGAAAAAGATGAAGGGCAAGAAAGTTGAGTCAAGCTCAAGCTCAAGCTCCTCAAGTGAAGAAGAAGAAGATGAGGATGATGATGATGAAGAACAAGAATCAAGTGATGATGATCAATCTTCCTCCTCCACCTCTGACCTTGATGAAGAATCAATCAAACTTATCAAAAAGGTGGAGAAGATGATTGTAAGGCTCAATGTCAAGGGTGTGCTCATCCAAATTCAAGACCTCGTTTTCACTAATCAAAGAAACAAGCAAAGAAAGAGGGGATGCTATGGATGCGGCGAGTTGGGGCACTTTGTGGAAGTTTGTCCAAACAAGCCCACACCCAAGACAAAGAAAAAGGCGTGCAAGAACAAAGCCCTCACAACAATAAGGTCATGGGATGATTCTTCAAGTGAAGAAGAAAACCATCACAAGAGGCGAGGTCACAAGCACTCATCATCAAGCTCTTCTCGTGTGTGCCTTATGGCACGAGGTAACGAAAGCTCATCCTTTAGTGAGAGTGATAGTGATGATGATTTGCCTTCTTACAATACAATCGTGCAACAAAATCTTAAATATGCTAAAGTTTGCACTAGTCAACAAAAGAAGCTCAAAATTTTAAAAGAAGAGCTAGGTAGTTCACAAGAAGCATACAAGAATTTGCTTGAACAATATAAAAACTTTGCAAATCTCAATATTGAACTATCTACTAAAATTGAGCAACTTGAGGCTAGTGCAACAACAAGTGCATGCACAATTAATGATAAGAAACTCGAAAAGAAAAATAAAAAATTAAAAGAAAAGTTAGCTAGCTCACAAAATGATTATCAAAGTTTGCTTGCTAAAATGGAAATCATATGCAAACATTGTGATGAGCTAACAAATAAAGTTGCAAATCTTGAGGCCGTCAAAAATACCCCCACCAAGGCATCTAAAAGAAATGACATAATTAAAAAGGATGCATCTACCTCTTGCAATGATTTATGTTTAGACTCACCTTTGTGCAACCAAGCTTGTGTTGAGAAAGTGATTGTAGATACATGCACATAAGAGGTTGCAAAAGAGAATGAGCAACTCAAGCAAGAAGTAGCTTGCCTCACCAAGGACTTGACTCAAGTGAAAGGCAAGGCGAAGCAAACCCAACTTCATCAAGATAACACCATCAAGGGAGTGAAGAAGCTTGATGAAGAACAAACCGTGGTTTGCTACGTGTGCCAAAAAGAAGGCCACAAGTCCTATGAGTGCAAGGTGAAGAATGAGGGAGAAGCAAAGAAGAAGGAGAAAAAGCAAACAAGCAAGCTCTCCAACACCTACACCAACATGATGGACAAGAAGGCCTCCACACCTTATCTCTTAAAGAAGAAGAAAAATGACAAAGTGGTGGCCATCAAGGTGAACAAGCAAGCCAACAATGGGGTCAAACGCTTTTTGGTGCCAAAGGAGATCATCTCAAACATGCAGAGCACTAAGAAGGTTTGGATCCCGAAAGGGAAGTGAGGAGTCTGTTGGAAGTTGGGGAATTTGGAGACTTGACAAAGTTTGGGTGCATTACATGGGGTGCATCATGATGGACAAAGTCATTGCTAAGTAGGTTAGTGAATACTATGGACCCAAATTCCCCTTCCCATGTTAGGTAACTAGATGTCATTACTTTTAATTAGTTTTCATTTCAATTGGTACTATTTTTCAATTGATTTACTCTTAAAGCATCCAGTTATCTTTCATACCTATGTTTGCATTTACATGCTTAATCTTTTGTCATGCATTCAATAGGTATATCATATGATAGGCTTGCTCGGTTTCATGATCAACCCTTGGAGCAAACCTACATGGTTTAAAATTGTTTAGGAGCACGACACATAGCTTGTTTTACAATTATTTATCTAATATGTGCCAAAGTCCAAATTGTAGAGAATCTCTCCCAAATATCATCCTTCAAATGGTATTTTGATACTTAAATCAATGTGCACAAATTTTACAAGTATTCAACACTTGTGTGCACAAATTTAGGGGGAGCCTATTCTACAACTTGGATGCTTTGAGACTGACACTTTTTCAAATGGTATCAATTTTTCAAACATATCACATGTGTAATAGTCTCATTGTAAGGAAATTGGAGTTCCCGGAGGTAAGCATCATTCTTCAATTGGCATAATCATGTTGATTTCATTTCATATTTATATGCTTTCTCCATGCATTATATAGATTAAACTCTCTTATACAATAAATTGCTAACTATGCATATGCTTTGCTTTCTACCATATGTATGCATATATTTAGGGGAAACTTAGTCTATATAATGTGAGAGTCAAATTTTGTGATCCTTTTCACTCTTATACAAAGGATCATGAAATTTGACCCTCCCTTGTGCTACTAATGTCTTCCTTTTCGGTGTTTGATGCCAAAAGAGGAGAATTTAAAGGACCAAAGGCAAGCATCAAGTTGATGTCTACAAGTGGTAAGGTCCGAGAAAGGGAGAAAAGTGAATTATGGATTAGTCTAAGTAATGGAAGAATTTTTTTTAGAAAGCTAGGCTTTAATCCATAATATCACATGGGGACATTTGCAAGGGCAAGACAAGCTTTTAAGTAAAAGTTTTAATTGGTATATTTAAGTATTAAATGAACTTGCCCTTTTTGCATTGCATCCTAGCAAGTAGGTAGTTTTTAACTTCCAAATTCTTATTATTTGCTTGCCTTGGTTGTGTTGGCATCAATCACCAAAAAGGGGGAGACTATAAGGAAAATAGACCCTTGGCCCATTTACTTTGAATTTTGGTGTTTGATGACCAACACAATTAAATTGGACTAATGAATTTGCAAGTGTTTGTTTTGTAGTCCAACAGGGTGCAAAACGTGACTTGGACAAAGGCGACGTGATGATCCGATGATCAACACCTTAAGCAAGACCTTAGGAGCACAAGAAAAGACCCAAGGTATCGAGCAAAGTCCAAGCATGAAGATAGGAACCAAGCCGTACACAAGATCACGAAGAAACGAGCTCGCAGACGCGACCGGACGCAAGGACCGGACGCTGGAAGCGTGACCGGACGCTGGACCGGTGGCTCGGTAGACAGGCGACCGGACGTGAGGACCGAACGCTGGCGGCAACCGACCGGACGTAGGAACGCAGCGTCCGATCGAGTACAGAAAGGTTCTAGAGCGGCATATCTGCGACCGGACGCGTCCGGTGGCAGGCGACCGAACGCTAGCCAGCGTCCGATCAGTGTTTTGCCGGCTCAATGGTCGGGACGACCGGACGTGTCTGGTCAGGACAATTCAGCGTCCGGTCAGTAGCAGTTTCGCAGAAATTCGACCCCAACGGCTACTTTCTTAGTGGGGCTTATAAATACAACCCCCAACCGGCCATTTGAGTAGTGTGGAGCTGAGGAAACATACCAAGGGTGTTGATACACCATTTTAGTGATCTCCACATGCATATTGCTTAGTGTTTTATTAGGTGATTAGCATAAGTGCTTTGCGAAGTACTTAGGTTGATTAGACCACCGCTTATGCGCTTGCTTTAGGTTTATGCCTAGTGTTTAGTGAGGTTTGCATACCTCTTGCCACCCCGTGCTTGCGAGTACAAGTGTTGTACATCGGATGGGCTTGAAGTCTTGCGAGATCACACCAACCGCGTTTGTGGTGTGGCCGCCACCGTGTACCGGAGGGAACAAGGCCCGCGGTGTTTCGGCTGAAAGCTTGATAGTGAGGACGGAGGGGAGCATCCGGGAGAGGCTTGCCGAGAGGCACATCGGAGACCCACTTGCGCGTGGGGAAGGCCCGAGGCTATCCATGGAGTTACTCGACCGGGAGCTTGGCCCTTGTGAGGGATTCCTTGCGAGGGGCTCCAACGAGGACTAGGGGGAAGCTTGCGCGCTTCTCGATACCTCGGTAAAAATACCGGAGTCGTCGACGGGAGTTTGCATATCTCTACCTTGCTCTTTAGCTTCCGCATTTACATTGATTACTTTACTACGTTTGCGGTAGAGATAGCAACACACTAGCAAAATCATAATTGCATATCTAGATAGCTTATCTATTGCATAGGTTTTGCTAGGGTTAGAAAAAGAGGCCATAGTTTAGAGTTAGAATTTTAAGTTGCCTAATTCACCCCCGTCTTAGGCGTCATGGTCCCTTCAAGACGTTCCATATATGTTTTTTGACCGTCTCGACGAGAGGAATACAATGGTGAAGTCCATTTCACATTTTGACAACTTCACAAAATGGACATTTTTTGTTGTCAATAGGTCCGTCTCTCTTTAACTACCGAACGATTGAGAGTTTTTTTCTATCTAGACTCATATATATAACCCATGCTCATACGAGTTAAAATAACTTTTGTCTAGCGCGATACAGAGTCCAATTCTAATATGTACACCGTCTTAAGGTAACATGGATAGCTAGAAATCCTAATTCAAATAGATCTCTCCGATCCTAAATCTAAATAGGAAGTTTAGTCGAAATAGAAAAGGAATAATAATCTATATTTATACCTACCTAATAATAAAG
This sequence comes from Miscanthus floridulus, assembly GCF_019320115.1. Lineage (NCBI taxonomy): Eukaryota > Viridiplantae > Streptophyta > Magnoliopsida > Poales > Poaceae > Miscanthus > Miscanthus floridulus. The sequence continues at coordinate 150,491,458 of NC_089582.1, read as the reverse complement.
TGGCAAAACTTCTAGCATCAAATCAAAATTTTCGTCCAGTGTTCTTTTTTATTTCCATCTCCGTTTCTTCTCTTTCTTTTATATCGTTCGGATGTGTTTCATAATCAGTGCTCCGTACGGGCCCGTCTCAAGGATGGGGCAAAGTGCTGCCTCTGTGCCCCGTCCACGTCCCGTGTGTCTTTTCCATCATTTTTTTTATTTTTTTCTTTTCTAATATGTAACTCTGTTTTTCTTATAAAACAATAAAAATAAATAATAAACATAGTATTATGGGTCTTCCAAACTTCAGCCAACACGCAACAAATGAATATAAGTTATCGATATAAGCTATCGATGTAACCTTTAAGAAAAAAATATTAATATAACATAAATTGATAGCCTAACTAATCAAACTGTAGACTAAAATCATTGAGCCGGTTTGTCATCCAATCTAATTAAATTAAATGCTGTCCTAAGTTATCTGCATATATCAGTGCAAATCGTCAAGTTGTTCGTATATACAAGTACAACTCTTGAGAAGGGCTGCCATGTGGAAATCGAAAGAGATCTGGGTCATATTTCATACTCATCAATAGAGAGACCAAATCTTAACACGAGGACGACTAACCCCTTGCTGACTTTAATAAAATATTAAAATCACATAATTTGGTGGATCTTCAAAACAATTCATGGAACTTAATATCTAACTTCATCAACACCTCAATAGCATGAAAACTGAAGTTACGATATAATTACGAGTAAATATATGTTTATGCCTTACAGCAAAAAATATATCAAGGTTATATTTTAATTCAATACATAATTAATAAGACATTGTCATATTATTGCTAATATTTACTTATATTGAATGTCATGGTCATCATAAAATAAAGTATAACTTTTAAATTTTGTAGAAAGGAAAGTAAATAGATACGTCCTTGTTTCCATTAACAAGCTTGCTCGTTTGTGATTGGTGCAACAGCCACTGACAACATCAAAAGTAGCCCCTATTGCAGCTGCTGCAGAGCTACGCAACAAGCTAAAGCGAACAAGTCGAGTATTTGATATTTTTTTTTTTGTCTTCCGTTGTAACGCACGGGCATATTTGCTGGACCTAAATTTCTTTGCCATTTATCAAGACAACTATGCCCAAGATTCCACAGAAATAAGAATCTTTGCCATTTTATCAAGATTTTTTTTCGAAAAGGGAAATTTTATTTAATTCAAGAACGATACATCGAGATGATACAACTGAACTTGAAAAATTCCCAGCCTCTGCTTAAAGTGCACACAGCCTAAAAAAAGATTGAGAAGAAGACAAGCACTCTAATGACTATCAATCCGTAGACTAGACTGCCACCCATGTGCCCGGGTAAAAAACTCCTTGGCCACTTGGACCAAGCACTGAGATGCCGCTGCAATGAAATCCCGCATAGCTGGCTTCTGCAGGATAGACCATGTACGGAGCCAATGCGCAATTGAGAAAATGACCTGCAAAAAAGAAGATTGTTTGTTTTCAAATACCATAGCATTTCTACTCAACCACAAAGACCAACATGTAGCTGCTGCTCCAAGTAACACTAAAGATTTTAGGTCATTACTAATCCCCGTCAGCCAAGTGCCAAACATATTTGGCACACTGCCAATTACGCTTAGCTAAATTGTCTTTAGTTAGTATGACTCCTTTACGGAGATACCATAGAAAAATCTTAATTTTTAGGGGCGCCTTTAATTTCCAGATACTTTTGTTGAAATTAGGGATCTCTTTATGTATCAATGCCAAATAAAGAGATTTTACTGAGAACTTTCCATCCTGATGTAAGCTCCAGCGAAACTCATCTTCATCCTGGCTCAGAACAATATTAGTAATACGTGGAAGAAGGCGGTTCCACATCACTAACTTGTTACCAATAAGGTCTCTACGCCATGAGATATTTGGTGGGTTATTGCCCAAGACCTCTGCCACGGTATCAAGATATGTAACTATATATGCATCTAATAAGGGACCATGTTTACTGATGGAAGAAAACATAGATAAAGACAACGAAAAAATTGAGCCACTACACTGTCTACACATAGCCAAGGTACCATGTTATATGAGAAACTGAAACATGAAAAATTAGTAGGGTACAAAATTAGTACTCTACACTACACATATATGCTCAGTAACTGTATCTCTGCATGTTACAGGAGTATGAAAGATTGATATATCAAACGAAGATTGTAGAAGCTGGAACGTATGTACTGTGGAGATAAACTTTCTCCCATTCCATCTGCTGATTTGGTAAGTTCTTGAAATGTAATCCATATTGGCGTTTCATAAATACTAGGAATTGGACAGATAATACATTGCTGCAATTTAGCATTATATTCGACTATTCACTTCCAGATGTTTGCCAGCTACAAAATTGGCGTTAATCAAATACATACATACTACAACAATCACTACTAGATTAGATGGAAAATGCAAGCCGAATGGATATCTGAATATTTGGAGCTAAGCTGATCAACCTTTCTGAATAGTTAAAAGTTTCAAGTACATGATACACCATGAAACCATGATTAGCAGCGTTCCTTTTTATTTGACTTCGCTGTGATTGCAAAGTGCAGAAAAAGACATCAGCTTTTTTCTATATACGATGAATCTATTTTCATTCATTTGTTGTTATAACTATACTGATCATGTAAGCATGCGCTGCTCTGCTGAACTTTATGGTTTTTGGTAAAATGTTAAGTGTGTCATACGCTTCCTCTGGAACAGATTAGAGGCACAAGATAAGATATAACTTGAACCTTTTTCTATGGAGTATTTTCCTTTTGTGAATCCCTGTGAAGTATTAAAAGATGACAAGCTAATCAAAGGTTATCTATGCTTTACTACTTCTCTTTGTGTCATACATGGCTCAGTGCATGAGCGATTCTGATGCTTTCATCACTTGTAGCTGTCTCTTTTCTCTTTTGCTTCAATTTATATCACCTTCAGTGCCTTTGTGCAGGATGTTCAGAGCAAGGAAAGCTTACAGTCATCAGTACAAGGTGGTGCACCCGGAGGAGATTGTTAGAAGCTTAAAGTCATCACTGAGGATTGAACATATTCCAAAGTTCTTTCATCTCAATTTATGTATTCTTGCTCCTTTCTTATAAAGATCTAAAAACAGAGTATGTAGTCCTTGCTTAATGCTTCATTCAACATGACAGGCAAAACCTTCAAGATTGGACAGATTGTCCAGGGCAAGGGTCATTTCACCAATGAAGCTCATGTTGCCGTCATTTATCTTTTGTCCACAGGACATCGTGTCAGTGAATGATGCAGCTACTCCAGGCCCTGATTCGCTAGTCTTGTTTTCAGTTTTGTTTTTGCTAAGTAAATATTTGATAGCACTTCTGTAAGCCCTGATATTGCCCGAAATAAGAGGCTCATGTTGTTATAAGATGTTTAGTACGATTAATATTGACAATGTCAAAAGTTCCGCGCAATTATGAATGCCTAGAATTGTTGACGGAACATATTAGCTTAATGCAAATAATAGCTTTTTGGCAGAATGCATTTTATATTCGTTTATTATCACTTATGCATAAACATATGGGAACCAATAATCTTGAATAGGTTCCTAATACCCACTAAAGGCTTTTTTCTAGCTAGCACTAAAATCTGACCCATAATTGATCTGGGCAACGAAATATATTGAAGCGAATTTAAAGCGGAGCACTGAACAATAATCAGATGTCCACAAAAAAAAATATAACAACTCAGCAATTAATGAAATCACTGAGCCATAAGCCATTATAAATATATAGTACAAAGCCCATCAGTGTACAGTATTGTCAACATACAATAGATCTTTGCTACAAAACATACAACAAAATGCTTTGATGTTTCATGTACAAGTTTGATTACAACGTTTGAGGCCTAACCACCTGACTTCTTTCGACGGCCAACCACCTCACATTCAGACAGGAGGAATGAAATGCATCTAACATAGATCAAATAAGAACAAGATATCACTGCGCAAAAGAAACAGATTACTAATAAAGATGTTGCAAACTCTTACACAAGAAAACATAGCAAGGCAACACATTTAGTCGCAGTTACACATCATTAAAACATATAGAAGTGAGAGTCACAACTGACAGAATACTAAACATTGGACCTCATTAACACCACGACATGATTTTAGCATTTCACAGCCAAAATGCCACAGGATTCGCAAGGTAGATCGAATCAGAGACTTCCTCAGGCACCTTGTAGCATTGCACCACACAAGTCTCACCAGTCGTCAGGTCTCCATTGTTGTCAAAGCTGAGAGAGAATGTCGTCAAACGGTAAAGATACCTATCATGCATGCTTCCAGACGCGCCATCCCCCTCATCCACAAACTTCTTCAGCTCATCTAGCTCTCCACACTCCTGCATGCTTCCGGACGCGCCATCCCCCTCATCCACATTCTTCTTGAGCTGATCTAGCTCTCCACAATTGCCACCCCCCTCATCCACACACTTCACCAGCTGATCCCACTCCTCCAGCCGCATGTTGACAGATTTGCCTTCTGTAATGGAGACGCACTCCACAAGACAAAACCCAGGCTCACTTCCTCCCAAGTAGAGGAGTGTAGCGCCTACATGTCTCTCAGCTGGGTCCTTGCTCAACAGATTCTCCTTGCTGGGCCTCACGTTTTCATCACCGCCTAACTTCCTGCAGAAGCAGAGGTGGCCACAGGTGTCTGGGGCTTTTGAGAGCCCGACAAAGATGTCTAGAGCATGGACATAATTTGCGGGGCCGACGAATGGCAGCGAACAATTGGAGGATTGTCTCCATTCACTATTGACGATGTCGAAGGCGAAGGTGGCACAATCGGTGCTGGCGAAGATGGTCCATCCATCGGAGCCTACAGCAAAGGAGGTGACGTCCATGCTCTTTAACGGCGGCGGCGGGAGGTCACACCACGACCACTCATGCGGGGAGCAGAGTGGCTTCATGGAGAGCACCCTGAAGCTGCCCATGTCCAGAGCGAATACCTCCTCGTCGCCGACGGTGATCAAGATGGGCTGTGCTGGATACAACAGCCCAGGGCCAAACCTGACGCCCAGCGAGCGGACGTCGACGATGGGCAGGATGCATTCGGGCACCGGGGCATTCCAAAAGTCATTCCTGGGATGCGCCGCGACGATGTTAGTGCCAACGGCGGCGAAGAACAAGGGAAGACGACGCGTGGCCTCCAAGCAGATGCAAGGAGGCGGCAAGCGCTTATGCTCAGGCCGACGCAAGCGCCGCTGATGGGGAGAGCGGGGCGGCAACTTTAGCTTGCGGATGCTGTAGCCCCACGGCCAGTCATCAAAGATGAGGTAAAGGTGCTGCCCCGTCGGCTCTGACGTACGAGGGGCATCACGCTCACCGCGACTTCGCTTCCCCGTCGAAAGAGGGGCATCATGCTCACCGCGACTTCCCTCCGGCCATGGCATCCTACACACACGAACCGGCGCGCCAAGACTCGGATCTGATTCCTTCGATTTGCAGAAGTCGTAATTGACCTTATCCCTGCGATTCGAATACAAAGAATCGATTACCGAACGGAAATCAATAAACCCTAATCCTCCTACTGCAGCCCAACCCGACAAATCTAAATCCATATCAGTCCGTAGATTTCTTTTAATAATTCCGATTTCGAAAAGAAATGTATCCAAATCTGAATCGGGGGCAACAGAGAAGAAGAAGAAATCGCAGGTACGCACCTACAAGCGGAGGATGGTGAGGCGGCGACTCACAATCGGAGTGGCGTTGCAGTTGATTGTGTTGGGCTTGGGCGAGGGCGTCGGCTGCGGCTGCGGCGGCGGAGGCCGTAGACAATGCGGCGGCCAAGGGATTGGTGGCTTTTCTTATTATCAAACCAGGGAGGTTCGGCTGCCTCTCAGCCCATCCACGTCGGCCGAAATTACTTTAGCCGCTGAATTATTCGATCGACGATTCTGCTTCCTCCCACCGCCGTCTACAGTATCCACCTGGAATTTCTTATTATCAAATCAGGGAGGTTCGGCCGCCTCTCAGCCCGTCCACGTCGGCCGAAATTACTTCAGCCGCTGGATTGTTCGATCGATGGTCCTGCTTCCTCCCACCGCCGTCTACAGCGTCCGCCTGGAAATATGTGCGCCCACCATGTCCGCTCCCTCTCGAAACCTCCCTCGACCTCTCCGCGATGCTCGGCGCCCCTTCTTCCACCCCTTCCTCTCGCTCTCCCGACGCCGCCACGCCCTCCTCCTCCTCCTCCCCTCGCGTCGCAGCAGGCCGACCGGGTCAACGCTGCCGGCTCACCGCGTGAGCCCCTGCCGGAACTGCAGCGCGATGCCGCGGTGGTGGCCGGCCCTCCGCGCGCCACCGACCACACTCCTCCTCCTCCTCCAACACCACCACCACCACGCCGCTTCCTCCTCGCGACGCAAGCCAGCGGGTCGCGCCGCCTAGGGTTCGGCCCCTCCGTCACCGGTCGTCCCCACGGCCACGCGCGACCCGTGCTCTGTCGGTGGAGGAACCTCCGTGCTGCCCCTCGATGACGACGGGGAGGTCACGTCGGCAAGGTCGGCGGTGGATCTGGACCGGCCGCTCGCGGGGCCCCTCCCGGCGACGGATCTGAGGCTGCACCACGACTTGGGGCTCGCGTCGGCAAAGGAGGCGCTGGATCTACGGCGAGCAGGTGGATCCAGCGCTAGGCCTCCCCATCGCCGCTAGATCCGGCTGCATGGGCTCCACATAAGGCCGGTGCGCCGCCTGGACGGTGCCACGCTCATCCTCATCTTCCCCCCTCTCCCTTTCTCCCACTGTGGCTGCATATGGTGGCCGCACCCAGTGCGGGTGGGCCTCGACAGTGCCGCGTTTGGTACAGACCAGTCTCAGGTGCTCCCGTTTCATCTTATTTTGTGATTTTGCTTTTGTCTCTCTAATTTGTCCCTACGTTGACTATGAATCGTGTTCTATTGCTTGACCTATAGTGCCTGCAGCTCTAATGTTTGCCTTCTCCGTGTTCATCTCTGGGAGGACAGCACCAATTGCCAGTGGCCACCTCACTACCGCTGCTACAAAGGTTATGTAATCTCTCTCGCCTTTGCTCCATATGAGTGCCTGCAATTTTGAATGTTGGTCAATTTGCATCAGAGGCCACAACAGAGAGTGTACTTCTCATCACTACTTCTCGCCATCTTACCTCACCACGTTTCCACAGTGGTGCTCGCTTAGTTCCCTTGTCAACAGAGCACAAATTGATATGTACATTTTGATTGCCACAGCGATGTTCAGCCCCAGTAATATTCTGCGTAGGTACACTACTTTGAGGTTTTGGCACCTGCCATTTTTTCCTTCTTAAGCCTGTGACGAAAAAAATACATACCCATTGCTCAAGCATATTATCTGATGTTCGTTCTCTTGTGAGGTACTAGCCATGCCCTGTTATTTATATTATGCAATTTGTGACAGTAACCCGGTTGTCACCATGCCTTCAAGCTTGAAGTTGAAGACCAACAGATGATTGGTATGTTTCTGAAGCCTCTAAGAATCCTGTCTTCATTCAGAAAAAAACCCTGACCTTTTTCGTTGTGCCAGCGGAAACTTTACAGCCCTTTAAAACAACATGTTTGTTTGCAAAGAGAGATGTCACTACGAATTACTATAATTTGGCTCATCCTTTCCTCTGAATTATATACACGTTGCAATTGTATTTCCATGACATGTTTCTGCTATACTCATAATTGAACCAACTGAAAGTGAGACCAAGGTAAACATTTGCAACTTTTCTTTCAACGATCTACATGGTCACTGTGATTGCCTTGCCATTCTGTAGGGTGTGGGCTGCTTAAACCTCCTCTCCTTTCATGTTGATTTCTTACCTATACCTGCTTGCTGGCCTTTATATGTTTTTTTAACGAATACGAAACTGTTGTTGGTACATATATATAACAATGATGATTCTACTCTTTAGGGTCAGCTTTCTCCCTAACCCCCCCCCCCTCCCCTGCGATTTATGTATAAAATCAATACTACTTCTTCTTCTCATGCTTACTATGATATGTCGCTAAACTTTTCAGAACATAAAGTGCAGATCAGTCAGGTCATTGCAACCTACCTGCTGCTCTGTACCGACATAAGAAAAAAAGGTACCTTAGGATTATTTTGGTATATGATTTGTCTCTATACCAACGTGAAAACATACATATACTATACTTAGGTTCTGCAACCATGATGAGCAAAATAGTACGCAAAGTACTTAATCTTCAATCTTTGATTATACTTCTACTGTTTCCCAATATGCGTATGAAAATGACCTTTGTAGTGAAAGAAAATAGGTGCAAATAAAAAAGGAATGCGAGAGGGGGGGGGTAATAAGTATTTCAGTGCTCTAGGTATTTATATTTATCTTAGCCATACATACAACCTAACAGTTGTCTAGCCAAACTGACATATTGCCCAATATGAAAATACCATTCAGTAATGCTTACTTCTCAGGCCAAATTATTCAGAGTTTATTTATTAGGGGTTATTTCTATGGGAGTTGTATGAGGTTTTGGGATTGCATTACCTTCTGTGTGGCTAATAGATTGGGAAGCAACAGAGTACAATGCTCCCTAACGTATAAGAATTTATTCATGCTATACTGATTAACACATGATGTCTCAGTCTATTATTAATCTTGGCAGGTTGATATGATGATGATGTCAAGAGCTGATCCACGTGCCCTATGAAGACAACGGTGTCGTCTGCTGTCAGCTTGATTAACTCCTACCTACGTACGCATTTTAAATGGGTTTGTTTCTAAATACTGTCAACGAAGTGACAAAGCTTCCAGTTGTCTATACATGAAATATCTACATTGAACTGTTAATGTTGTATCTGTGCAAAGATTAAATAGTTTTTTTCCTGCGCCCCCAAACCGGCGGATCTGGCAGATCCGGTGCCTCCATGGCTGGATCTGTCTCATGCCGCTACCCACGGCCTCCTGCGCATCTTGTCCCGCTGCTCCGCTTCCCTCCGCTCTGTTGTGGCGCTGCAGCCAGCGCCGCCTGCCTACTGTGACGCCTCAAATTTTGTTCTTTGCTTCGTGCAATTGGTACCAATTTCTTCCAAGCATTAATCCACCTTTCAAGTCCGGTTAGTAGTAACCCCTTTTGTTTTGAGGCCTTGATGTGAATTTATGATGTGACATATTGTCAACTTCAACTCTTATATTATTTATGGTTATCATTTGACTTTCTGTTTCAGCAATTGAAGCTTGTGATCGATTCGATTAATTGGGCATTCAGACATACAGAGAGAAATATTGCAAAGACTGGCCTTAGTCTATTGTTGGACATTTTCAAAAAAATCCAGGTAGGAAAACATATTCCATCCAATGCTGTCATCATATAGCTATATGGAAGCTAACTATCCCATGTGATCTATTTGCAGGCTTCAGGATTCCAAAAACAATTCTACAAAACCTACTTTTTCACAATTGAGCAAGAGATTTTTGCAGTTCTCATAGACACATTCCACAAACCTGGTTTCAAGCTTCATGTTTTGGTGCTACAACACTTATTTTGTGTGGTATGCTTATATTCATCCTCCCTATAACCAATCATTTTATTTGTTCATCTAATTATTGGATTTGCTAATATGTAGGTTGATGGTCTAACGGAGCCTCTATGGGATGCTTCTTCAGTAGCATATCAATATACAGATAGTGCCATGTTTGTTCGAGATTACACCATAAAACTATTAGGAACATCATTCCCTAACATGACGGTAACCCAGGTACGATTGCAGCCACACTTCTTGGGTTGTGCCATGAGTCACCACAGACCTAACGAGATTCATTGGACAGGTGACCAAGTTTGTAGATGGCCTTCTTAGTTCAAAACATGATCTTCCAAGTTTCAAAAACCATATTAGAGACTTCCTAGTGCAGTCGAAGGAGTTCTCAGCTCAGGTAACCTCCTCAGTTTGGCTTGCCATAACCTTTATCCTAATTATATGCATTTGACGCAAAACCAAAACAGATAAATAGGGATGTGACAGACTACCACAATTAGGCTCTAGGAATAAGGATGCATTTCTTGCTTACCATATACTATTGTTTTTATGTGCTTGTGGACCGGATAGGCCCTTAGTTCCACCAGCACATTAGCGATGAATTTCGATCATGTTTCCTTTTTGTTTACACAAGTGATTTTGTGCAAATTGTCTTGTGATTCACGTTTGCGGTTGCTTGTCTTGTGATTTCAGGATAACAAGGATCTATACGCGGAAGAGGCTGCCGCCCAAAGAGAATGGGAGCGCCAACGGATGCTTGCCATTCTGGCCCTCATTGCCCCTAGCGAATTGCAAGACGAGATGGTAGATTCCTAATGTTCCCTTGTTGATTCAGCTTTCTCTAATGTAGCTTCCTGTTTGTTGGTCCGGCCTCGGAATAACTCTGGAGCCCTCGACTTCCAAGTGCCCGAGTTTTCTTCCAGGGTGGTGAAAAAAGGTGCCTGCTATAATTTTATTGTTGATTACCTCCACATAATGCTGATTCCAAGATTTGTTAAACATATTTTTTACCTATGCCTTAACTGAGTGACTGGCCAGCGCGCGAGGGCGCGCGTGATGTACTAGTATATATAAAGAGGAAGGAAGCCCTGGGGGGACCCGGTTACCTCGTGGGCTACTATTTGTAAAGAAATGTGCCTTGGGCCGGCCCAAAAGGAAATTAACCAAGCCGAAAACACGTCTGGAGTGAGTCGGCGAAACCGCTCCAGGGGACGAGCCCAGTCAGCCATGGCATGCAGGCCCACGTGTCCGGGCCATGGGACCGGAGTCGATAACGAAACCGGGACCTTCGGACGCCGCCGCCGGTTTTGCTTTCTGCCTCCTTGAGTCGGCGGCCATGACACCGACAGTGACCGCCCCCCTCTCTCCCCTCACTGCCGAGGAGAGGAGTACATGGGTTCGCTCGTGTCGGTCCAGGCCCCTTGGCTCGTGACGGCACAGCCCACAGATTTGCTTCGTCCTCCTCCAGCTGCTACTGCTTATAGTCGCGTGCTACCAGCCCTTCCCCTTCCCCATGACTGCCGTGCTGCTTCCCTTCTTCTTCTTTCCATCGCGTCCATATCATCGCTTCTTCCTCCGATCTCCCGCTGCTATTGCGCCAACAGATGGCTTTTTTGTGGGGTTATTGCTGTCGGTTTGTTGGTCCGGTGGTTTATCGATCGATGAAGGTGGTTGCTCAAAAGTTCTCTCATCTAAAGCATCACGGATGGTACTAAGAGCAATGTCATTGTTTTGGAGCAGCATTTCTTTTGTGGCGGTGGGAGCCTCTTCATCTTCTATCTCAATCTTTGTTTCTACCACCTTCTAAACCTTCCTATTGATTGCCTTGATATAAGTTGTCATCTTAGCCTTCCAATAGGGATAATTTGAGCCATCAAATTGGGGTGGCTTTTTACTGTTGTTGATTTGAGCTATTTTTACACCGAATGTTGTTAAGCCTCAAATCACAATGACCTCGGCTCTGATACCACTTGAAAGGTCCTAATGGCTAGAGGGGGGTGAATAGCCTAATAAAAATTTATACAACAACACTTAACAAACCGGTTAGACAATTAAGAGGCGAAGCAAGTGTTGCGCTAGCCTACTCAAAATGCAAACCACCTACCACAATTCTAGTTTAGATAGTATCTATCCACACAATAGCTATGAGACTATACTAAGTTAGTGTGCTCTCAAAAACTAGCTAAAGAGCCACACCAACCAAGCTAACAAGCTCTCACAACTAGCTACACTAAAGAGCTTGACAACTAGTTTGCGGTAATGTAAAGAGAGTGAGCAAGATAGTTATACCGCCGTGTCGAGGAATGAACCAATCAATCACTAGAATGAATATCAATGAAGATCAATCACCTCGGAATCAAATAATATACACAATGATTTTTTACCGAGGTTCACTTGCTTGCCAGCAAGCTAGTCCCCATTGTGGCGATTCACTCACTTGGAGGTTCATGCGCTAATTGGCTTCACACGCCAAACCCTTAATATGGTGCCACACAACCAACACAAGATAAGGATCATACAAGCCACAAGCAATCCACTAGAGTACCTTTTGGCTCTCCGCTAGGTGAAGGGACCATGACGCCTAAGAGGGGGGGGTGAATTAGGCAACTTAAAATTCTAACTCCTAAAACTATGGTCTCTTTTTCTTACTCTAGCAAAACCTATGCAAAAGATAAACTATCTAAAAGTGCAACTATGGTTTTGCTAGTGTGTTGCTATCTCTACCGCAAAAGAGTAATTGTAAACAATGTAAATGCAGAAGGTAAAGATCAAGGTAGAGATATGCAAACTCCCGTCGATGACTCCGGTATTTTTACCGAGGTATCGAGAAGCACGTAAGCTTCCTCCTAGTCCTCGTTGGAGCCCCTCACAAGGAATCCCTCGCAAGGGCCAAGCTCCCAGTCGGGTAACTCCATGGATAGCCTCGGGCCTTCCCCACGTGCAAGTGGGTCTCCGACATGCCTTCCGGCAAGCCTCTCCCGGATGCTCCCCGCCGTCTTCACTATCAAGCTTCCGGTCGAAACGCCGCAGGCCTTGTTCCCTTCGGTACACGGTGGTAGCCATACCACAAACTCGGTTGGTGTGATCTCGCAAGCAGTGTTCACCTGCACGGCCGTGTAGACCGATTACTCGGTGTGTAATCGCTAGTCGGTAGCCTAACGTGCAGTTTAGGCCATAAACGGTAGGTTACACGGGATCACCGTGTAAACGGTAAAAACGGTCGTGTAATCGGTCTACACGGCCGTGTAGGCGAACACTGATTATTTTCAAAATATTACCAATGTTTATGATGTGTAATAAGTACCATTAGATTAGTTGTTGAATATACTTTCATAATAAAATTATTTGAATATACAAATATTAATATTACTTTCTACATACTTAGTCAAACTTAAAAGAGTTTGACTCCTCGATAAGCGAGATGTGCACTTATTTTGAGATGGAGGGAGTATTTTATTAGGCACTTAGGCTATTAGGTTCTTAATTCTATATTATTGGACTAACCGTTGTTGTGTAATTCTATAATATCTATGTTATAGGAATATATACACAGGTTATTATAGTTATTTTTACAAATAAAGTAAAAACAAGTAATCCATGTAAAACCGTGTACACGCCGTGTACACAGTCTAAACGCTACACGAGACCTCACCGACTGTCTACCGTTTACCGTTTAGGAAAACATTGCTCGCAAGACTTCAATCCCCTCCGATGTACAACAATGGTGCTCGCAAGCACCGTATAGCAAGAGGTATGCTAACCTCACTAAACACTAGGCCTAAACCTAGAGCAAGCACATAAGCGGTGGTCTAATCAACTTAAGCACTTCGCAAAGCACCTATGCTAATCACCTAATGAAACACTAAGCACTATGCAAGTGGAGATCACTAAAATAGTCTGTCAACACCCTTGGTATGTTTCCTCAGCTCCACTCTACTCAAATGGCCGGTTAGGGGTTGTATTTATAAGCCCCACTAAGAAAGTAGCCGTTGGAGTCAAACTCCTGCAATTCTGCTACTGATCGGACGCTGAATTGTCCTAACCGGACGCGTCCGGTCGTTCCAACCATTGAGACAGCAAAACACTGATCGGACACTGGCCAACGTCCAGTCGCCTGCCATCGGACGTGTCCGGTCGCAGATATGCCGCTCTGGAACCTTACTGTACTCGATCGGACGCTGCGTTCCTACATCCGGTCGGTTGCCGCCAGCGTCCGGTCCTCGTGTCTAGTCGCCTGTCTACCGAGTCTCCACCCAGCGTCCGGTCATAGCGTCTGATCGCTTGTCCAGCGTCCGGTCACCACAGTGAGCTCGTTTCTTCATGATCTTGCGTACGGCTTGGTTTCAATCTTCATGCTTGGACTTTGCTTGATCTCTTGGGTCTTCTCTTGTGCTCCTAAGGTCTTGCTTTAAGGTGTTGATCATCGGATCATCATGTCGCCTTCGTCCAAGTCATGTCTTGCACCCTATTGGACTACAAAACAAACACTTACAAATTCATTAGTCCAATTTGGTTGTGTTGGTCATCAAACACTAAAATTCAAAGTAAATGGGCCAAGGGTCCATTTTCCTTACACCAGGGAAAGGTCAAGAACCCCTCACAATCACCACGACCGGAGCCAGAGACAATCACCACTCTCCGCTCGACGATCCTCGCTGCTCCAAGCCATCTAGGTGGCGGCAACCACCAAGAGTAACAAGTGAATCCCGCAGCGAAACACGAACACCAAGTGCCTCTAGATGCAAACACTCAAGCAATGTACTTGGATTTACTCCCAATCTCACAATGATGATAATTACAGTCGTCGAAGCAGCGGTCGCTGTGGCGGCGGTCGGCGGGGCGGTCGTCATAGCGGCGTGTTGGGCGTTGGGTGCCCGTATCTTTGTTGAAGCGCACCTCGGCTTCCTTGGCATCAGCGTACTGGTTGGCGGTTGTGATCATCTCGCCAATCCCAATAGGCGGCTTGCGGTTGAACTTTGAGCGAAGCTCGCGGTGGTGGAGTCCTCGGATGAAAGCGGTGATGACCTTGGCTTCCGTGATGTTGGGGATAGAGTTCCTCATCTCGAAAAAGCGTCGGATATAGCTGCGGAGGAGCTCGGATGGCTTCTGGTCGATGCGGTTCAAGTCATGCTTGGTGCTTGGCCGAGTGCACGTAGCCATGTAGTTATCGGTGAAGACTTTTTTCAGCTCCTCCTAGGATCCGATGGAGTCTAGGGCAAGGCTGGTAAACCAGCTTATGGCAGCAGGCGTTAGCATGACATGAAGATAGTTTGCCATGACATTGGTGTCTCCTCTGGTGGTGTGGATAGTAGTGGCATAAGCCTAAAGCCACTATGTCGGGTTCATCCTTCCTTCGTAGGGCTCAACCCTAGTGATCTTGAAACTACAAGGCCACTGAAGCATTCAGAGTGTCCTTGTAAATGTCAGAGGCCCCTCGGGGTTGTCGGCACCATCATTAGTAGTGTTGCCACCGGCGAGTGGCTCGATCGCTAAGTCTGGGTTACCGTACTCTTGTTCGTACTCCTGACGGTGGTAGATTTCATCTTCATGGCGACCGAATCAGCGTTCGTCGATACATCATCGTGCATCTCGGCGATTGTTGAGGTGCACTCGGACATCTTGGTCGACCTCCTAGTCATGTTGGTGGTGATGTTCGGCGTGGTTGCCCCTAGCTCCACCTTGGGGGGGCTACCTATCATCATGATGCTGGTCAGTGAAGCGACTTTGGCAGCGATCGGTCCTTGTGGCAACTGATCGGCAGATCGAAGTGGTGGAGTATGAGGGTCTCTGATCTTAGCGGATCTCATTGACCTGATAGTATGCTGCTTTAAGCATGGCAGTGACCTTGGCAAGCTTGGGCATCTGCGCGAGGTGGGCGAGCTCATTGGAGGCTACTGCCAGATTGGCGCTTAGAGTCTTGAAAATGTCATGGCCATCAACACGGAGAAACTCTTCATCGAGGTTGCGCTGGAGTGGCCTCCCTTGCGAGTCGAGCTATTGCTCGACCATCACAAGGGCGTTCTCATTTGCTCGGCATTGGGCATGGTTGATGTTCCAGTTCTCGCAAGCGGCGCATTCCTCCTTGGCCTCACTATTCCGAGGAGGGCTATCGACGCTGACGTGGAAGATCGCACCACCCTGGAAAGGAGGGAGAGGAATTTGTTCAGTGGAGGTTTTGACGAGGGTCTCCATAGAGTCTTGGGACTCGGAGTCTGGGTTCTCCTCCAGGATGGTCTGGAGGGATGCCCTAGAACGCCGGCTGACGTGGAGCATGTTGACGGCTGGTGGAGGCTAGTTGGCAAACTAGTCGACGAGAGGATGAGCGTCTCCCACCTGGTCGGCGAATTTGCCTCTTAGGGCATCTTGGAAGGTGGCGATGGTTTTGGCGAGCCCAAAGGGCAGGGCCATAACCCTTAGAGTCTTCCAAGCAGCCTCTAGCAGATCTAGATCGGTGGGTGGTCGGTGCTAAACGAGGGTGTTTAGAGCCAATTCGGCGATGGAGAGGCAATCGACGAGCTTGTGACCGACCTGATCGATGGATGCAATCATATCGTCATTGTTGATCTGCCTCCTCTAGTAGCGAGGAAGCAGGCGATGAGTTGTTGATGAAGGTGACCTCGGAGGTGGTTTCAAGATTGGATCTGCAGTCATAGGTGTGGGGGTGATTGGCACAGAATCAGTCTGCACCGGCTCAAGAAGCTCTCTGACTCCATCAGCGTTGATGATCCATGAGACCAATTCGATCATGAAGATCTGGCCAAACTATGGGAGGGATGAAGAGCATATGGAAAAAGCCATCTTGTTCGATAAGGAAAATAGCACGCAAGCCCCTACCTGGCACGCCAACTGTCAATAGAATATCGTCGGTAGTCCTCCGAGGGGTATCCCACGAAGGTAGATTGATTGGAAGAGCATGAGATCAAGAATAAGAAGGAAACAGAGACATACGAATTAGATAGGTTTAGGCCATTAGTATGACGTAATACCCTACTCCTGTGGTCTGTTGATTTATATTAGCTATCGTATGATGTTGCATGATTTTGGAGGGGGTTCCTGCCCGCCTTATATAGTCCGGGGAGCAGGGTTATGTTGGAGGTATGCCCTAGAGGCAATCATAGAGATGATGATATTCCATTGTATCCATGTTTCATATTGTGTTTCTTGAATATCCATTAAAGGCTACTTGAATCTAGGGTTATACCCCCCACAGCAAGCTTTTATATTCCCTTCTCTTAATGTCAAAGTGTTCTCTAGCATCTTCTAGCATGTCAAATAGTTCATCCTTAGTAGGTTCATCATCATCACTATCACTTTTATTTTCATTTTCATCATCATGTTCTTCATCACTTTCATCATCACAAGTTTGTACCTTAGTGGCCTTAGCCATGAAGCATGATGGAGAGTTGAAGAGAGAAGGCTTCTCATTGATAGCAATGCTTGCAAGTGCCTTCTTCTTGGTGGTCTTGTCATCATCACTATCATCATCATCACTTGAGGAAGCATCACTATCCCAAGTGACTACATATGAACCACCCTTCTTCTTCTTGAAGGCCTCTTATCCAAAGCATCATGGATGGCACTAAGAGCAATGTCATTGTTTTGGAGCAGCATATCTTCGGTGGCGGTGGGAGCCTCTCCATCTTCTATCTCAATCTTTGTTTCTACCACCTTCCAAACCTTCCTATCGATTGCCTTGATATAAGTTGTCATCTTAGCCTTCCAATAGGGATAATTTGAGCCATCAAATTGGGGTGGCTTCTTACTGTTGTTGATTTGAGCCATTTTTACACCGAATGTTGTTAAGCCTCAAATCACAATGACCTTGGCTCCGATACCACTTGAAAGGTCCTAATGGCTAGAGGGGGGTAAATAGCCTAATAAAAATTTATACAACAACACTTAACAAACCGGTTAGATAATTAAGAGGTGAAGCAAGTGTTGCGCTAGCCTACTCAAAATGCAAGCCACCTACCACAATTCTAGTTTAGATAGTATCTATCCACACAATAGCTATGACACTATACTAAGTTAGTGTCCTCTCAAAAACTAGCTAAAGAGCCACACCAACCAAGCTAACAAGCTCTCACAACTAGCTATACTAAAGAGCTTGACAACTAGTTTGTGGTAATGTAAAGAGAGTGAGCAAGATAGTTATACCGCCGTGTCGAGGAATAAACCAATCAATCACTAGAATGAATATCGATGAAGATCAATCACCTCGAAATCAAATGATGTACACAATGATTTTTTACCGAGGTTCACTTCCTTGCCTGCAAGCTAGTCCTCGTTGTGGCGATTCACTCACTTGGAGGTTCACGAGCTAATTGGCTTCACACACCAAACCCTCAATATGGTGCCGCACAACCAACACAAGATGAGGATCACACAAGCCACGAGCAATCCACTAGAGTACCTTTTGGCTCTCCGCTAGGGAAAGGTCAAGAACCCCTCACAATCACCACGACCAGAGCCAGAGACAATCACCACTCTCCGCTTGATGATCCTCGCTGCTCCAAGCCATCTAGGTAGCAGCAACCACCAAGAGTAACAAGTGAATCCCATAACGAAACACAAACACCAAGTGCCTCTAGATGCAAACACTCAAGCAATGCACTTGGATTTACTCCCAATCTCACAATGATGATGAATCAATGATGGATATGAGTGGGAGGGCTTTGGCTAAGCTCACAAGGTTGCTATGTCAATGCAAAGGGCCAAGAGAGTGAGCTTGAACCGGCCATGGGGCTTAAATAGAAGCCCCCACAAAATAGAGCCGTTGTACCCCTTCACTGGGCACAACATGGGGTGACCAAACGCTTCGGTCATACTGACCGGACGCTGGACCTCAGCGTCTGGTCACGCGATACATGCCATGTGTCCCCTCTCTTTGAATACTATATGCCTGATCTCAATGATCTTGAGGAGACTGGACGTTGTAGTATAAAGTGACCGGACGCTGAGCCTCCATCGTCCGGTCGTTTCTAGTAAGGTTAAAGAAACAATTTTTCTCGACCGGACACGTCCAGTCATGCTTGACCAGACATAGCCAGCGTCTAGTCAGTCACCCTGATCACTATGCTACCACGTCAGCTAGACCGGACGCAGCCTTCCAGCGTTCGGTCAATCTGAGACCTAGCGTCCGATCGAAGACCGACGCCAGTGTCTTCGCTGTTACAACTGACCGGACACGCCAGTCCCTCTAAGACCAGCATCCAGTCACTTTGTGACCAACGAGACTAACTCCTTTTCACCTTTATCTTCTTCACCCTTGCTCAAATGTGCTAACCACCAAGTGTATCACCTTGTGCACATGTGTTAGCATATTTTCACAAACATTTTCAAGGGTGTTAGTGCTCCACTAGATCCTAAATGCATATGCAATGAGTTAGGGCATCTAGTGGCACTTTGATAACCGCATTCCGATATGAGTTTTACCCCTCTTAATAGTATGGCTATCAAACCTAAATGTGATCACACTCTCTAAGTGTCTTGATCACCAAAACAAAATAGCTCCTACAATTTATACCTTTGCCTTGAGCTTTTTGTTTTTCTCTTTCTTCTTTCCAAGTCCAAGCACTTGATCATCACCATGGCATCATCATCATCATATTGTGATCTTCATTTGCTTCACTACTTGGAGTGTGCTACCTATCTCATGATCACTTGATAAACTAGGTTAGCACTTAGGGTTTCATCAATTCACCAAAACCAAACTAGAGCTTTCAACGGGTATGAACAAGTGGAATCTAGGTCCATTGTTCATGACGGGGTCGGCATAGCCCTCTTATAACATTCCACTACTCCTTTACCTACAACCTGACAAATACCTAGGTCGTTCTAGAGACCGACCCGGGTGGCCTGATGGCCTCCCCTCGATGGAGATTCTGTGGGCTTGGCGAGAGGTTTAGGATCGAAAGAGAAGGTTGAGATAACCCTGTCTGCTTTGGGGCAGACCAGGCAAGGGTCACACGAGGCTCATCTGCGTTTTCTCCCCTGGCTCTGTTTGATGTGGGGCGGCCTCGAGCCCTTTGTGGGGCGGCCTTCGAACCCTGGTCGGTCGTTACTCATGTCGAATGAGGCAACTGTCGCTTTGTGACGCAACATGGAGCGTTGTGATGCATTTCGCTGCATATGCGATGGCTTAGTTCTTGAGCCCCCGGATGGTTCAGGGCCTGAATCATCTAGGGGGCATGGGCATATGAAATGAATGCATGTATGGATGTATGAATGTTTATAAAGAAATAGTGGGGTTTTGTAATGTTACCTTGATGACTCGAGTGGCGGGGTTTGAAGAGCTCCAATCGGAAATATCCGACCAAGACCCGTGCTTATGGTTTGTGATGGAGTCGGCATGGCCTACCTAGGGCGTCCCTTTGCTCCTTACCTATCTCTCGGTATTTTCCTAGGTCATTCGATCGACCTAGGAAGTCCGATGGTCTCTCCTGGCGGAGATCCTTTCATTTGGGTTTTCTCAAGTACATCCTAGGAAGACGGAGGGCCGCCTACGAGTGGTGGCGCTTTGGTTTTTGTGCCCAGCATGTTGTAGTGGTGGGCCATACCCAGGCCATGTCTCATTCTGTCGGTCAGTGTGCGTCCCATCAGTCAGGGCACGTCCCATCGTTTCCCATCCATATTGAATAGGGGAAGAAAGAGAGTTTTTCGCTCTAATCTTTTGCCTTTCTTTAGCTACCATGCTTCCTCCTTAAATAGGGGAAGAGAGAGAGCTTCTTGTCACAATCATTTGAATGTTCTCCAACTATTGCATCTCCTCCTTCTTCCTTCTCACCGAGAGTGCATGTATGTCGCAGCGGTTCCTAAGTGAGAGGGAGGGTAAGCGAGGGGGAGGACTCATAGATCCCTTTGTGAATTCGAAGTGCAATGTCAAGCTGGAGCCTATCGGAGGAGGTGTTGGCCGTCTTTACCTGAGGAGGGGCAGCTTCCGCCAAAGGAGGTGGTGTGTAGGATTTGTTTGCGAGGCCTTTTTCGAGATGGAGCCGTGTGTGGAATCTTTCTGGTGGATCTTCACCGGGCGAGCTTTGCTAGAGGGAAAGTTGCCTAGGATCATGCTGGTGGAGGGTTCCATGCCTGTAGCTACTCAAGTCGGCCAGTTCATAAAGTTTGATGAGATGTCCTCTAGCCATGATGGCCATACCTTGGCGGGTAGCATCCCTATCCAGGAGCTGCCTTGACTACATGAGAAAGTCAGGAGCTCCATGCTCTTCTGCTGAGGCTCTATGGGTGCGACTCCCTTGAGGTACCCATTGTGCTTGCCAAAGTCAAGGGAGCGGAACTGGGCATGTGCCATGGCCTTACTTTTGGCACCAGATGATGTTGCCGAGCGGTCATAGTAGCATTTAGAGTAGAAGTAGTCAGCAAATGTAATCATTAAGTTTGTGGGGGAGCCCCTATGTGAACAGTTTTTTATCAATGAACACATCAGTTCTATTTTTGTGATAGAATCACTATCTGTTTCTTTGTTTTTATCCTAACATAGCTTTGTTTTTATCCTTTCTTTTTCACGCACGCCCGTTCATTCCGTAGGCTGCAGCTTTTAAGAACCTAGGAATGGCTCATGGGGCTTGGCTGCTCGTAACCGTAGGTCATGGCGGGGTGCGTTTGGTTGGGAGTAAGAACAAAGTTACATAGGGTAATTAAAAGGAATGGAATGCCCAGAGTTTTTACCATGTGATAGTAAAAAAGAGAGGTAGTACTTAGTATTGTTCCCAGCCCCCGAGCGACTCGGGCTAAAAAATGTTCGGGCTGGGGTGCTTTTATAGGAGCGAGTGTTTGACTAAAAAGCGGTAAGACCAAATTTAGGGGAAAAATGATGTAGTTGTTCAATGTTCCAAGTGTTGGTGAGAATGTTGCCATTGTTGTCCTCTAGTCAGTAGGCGCCCGGTTGGATCACTTTAGCTACCATATAGGGTCCTTCCCACAGTGGAGAGAGCTTGTGTTTTTCCTTTATCGATTGGGTCCACCAGAGCACGAGATCACCGACTTCGAGGATCCTTCCCCTGATCTTCTTTTCATGGTACCTGTGGAGAGTTTGTTGGTAGCGAGCGGAGTGGATGATGGTCGTCTCGTGGGCCTCCTCGAGTAGGTTGACTGCGTCTTGCTGAGCCTCCATGGCTCGGTCGCGGTCGAAAGCCTTCACTCTTGGGGTGCCGTGGTCGAGGTCGGAAGGTAGCACTACTTTAGCTCCGTAGGCTAGGAAGAAAGGTGTAAACCCTATGGATCGGTTTGGGGTCATTCTCAGGCTTCAGAGGATCGCTGGGACCTCTACAACCCATCTCCCGGCGTACTTGTTGAGTCAGTCAAAAATGCATGGCTTAAGTCATTGGAGGACCATGCCATTGGCACGCTCGACCTGACCGTTAGTACGTGGGTGTCCGACCGAGGCCTAGTCGATCCTTATGCCATATCCATCACTAAAGTCTAGGAACTTCTTCTCGGTGAAATTAGTCCCATGGTCAGTGATGATGCTATTAGGAACGCCGAACCGATAAATGATGTTGAGGAAGAATTTGACTGCCTCTTCCGAGCAGATGTTGGTGATGGGCTTAGCCTCTATCCACTTGGTGAACTTGTCGACTGCTACAAGTAGATGAGTGAAATCGCCTGGGCTCTTTTTGAGGGGTCCCAGCATGTCGAGGCCCTAGACCGTGAATGGCTAGGTGATGGGGATGGTTTGGAGCTCCTACGTCGGCAAATGGGTTTGCCGAGTGTAGAACTGGCATCCTTCACACCTGTGGACGACCTCCTCCGTGTCTTGTAGCACGATGGGCTAGTAAAAACCTTGGCAAAAAGCTTTTCTGACCAGCGACCTCAGGGCCGCATGATGTCCACAGATTCTGGCATGGACCTCGAGGAGGAGCTGTTTCCCTTGGCCAGGAGGGATGCACTTCATGAGTACCCCCAATGGGCTTCACTTGTAGAGTTCGTCACCAATGGTGATGAATGTCTTGGCGCATCAAGCGATCCATCGAGCTTCAGTCCTTTCGAGTGGAAGCACCTCCTCGAGGAGGTAGGCGAGTAGCGGCGCTTGCCAGTCAGTTTGATCGAGTGCCAGTACGGTGATGTCCGTGGGTGACATCATCATGGAGGCATCAGGGTCAGAGCCCTCGACCGTTGGGCTGGCATTGGGGCATATCTAGATTGGGCCTTCCGGCGGGCAATGTCATCATGGAGGCATCGTTGTCCTTTCGGGGGATGTGATGCAGCTCGATCCCCTGGAATTTGTCCTCAAGCTTGCGCACCTCCTAGCAGTATGCTACCATGAGGGGGCTTTTGCAGGAGGACTCCTTCATGACTTGATCAACGACTAACTCCAAGTCACCACGCACATAGAGTCGCATAGCGCCGAGCTCAATGGTGATGCATAGTCCGTTGATGAGGGCCTCGTATTCTGTGGTGTTGTTTGAGGCTAAGAAATGGAGGCGGATGGCATAGCGGAGCCTACTCCCATTTGGGGAGATCAGAACCACTCCAGCCCCTGAGCTAAGTGCCATTATAGACCCGTCGAAGTACATTATCTAGTACTCGTGGGTGACGTCCGAGGTCGATAGCTAGACCTTTGTCCATTCGACGATAAAATCCGCAAGAGCTTGAGATTTAATAGCGGTACTGAGGACATACCTAATGTCATGGCCCATGAGTATGAGCACCCACTTAGAGATCCGTCTCGTGGCATCACGGTTGCGGACGATGTCTTCAAGCGGGTATGAAGTGACGACCATGACTTCGTGGTCGGTGAAGTAGTGTAGGAGCTTCCGAGTCACCATTAGCACGGCGTATAGGAGTTTTTGCACCTGGGGGTATTAGACCTTGGGGTCGGTGAGTACCTCCCTGATGAAGTATATGGGTCACTGGACCTTAAGGTGATGTCCCGGCACCTCCCTTTCGATGACCAGGGCGGCGCTCACCACATGGTTGCTTGCTATGACATAGAGGAGGAGGGGTTCTCCCTGTTTGGGAGCGACAAGGATTGGGGCCAATGTTAGGGATGCTTTAAGGCTCTCTAGCGCCTATTGAGCTTCCTCAGTCCAGATGAAAGCGTCCGTCTTT
The DNA here is from genome assembly GCF_019320115.1 of Miscanthus floridulus. Classification (NCBI taxonomy): domain Eukaryota; kingdom Viridiplantae; phylum Streptophyta; class Magnoliopsida; order Poales; family Poaceae; genus Miscanthus; species Miscanthus floridulus. The sequence goes on along the minus strand of NC_089582.1, from coordinate 150,467,865 downwards.
TTGAGGAGCCTGTAGAGCGGCATCCCCCGTTCACCGAGCCAAGAGATGAACCGGCTTAGAGCGGCTAGACAGTCGTAGAGCCTTTGTATGCCCTTGACGTTGCGTATGGGGCTCACGTTGGAGCTCGTTCATATTTCGGATTTGAACATTGGGGAGGAAAATGCTCTCTTCCATTTGACCTTTAGAAAGGGGATGCTTCACCATTTGCCAAGTTACAGAAATCCTCTTTTGGGTCTTTCATGCTCGATTTCTTGTGTGAGCTCTATTTTCAGCGTTTCAAGAAATAATGTACTAACCATGACCGTTCTTTCCTCGTTTTATGGCAAAAAGGACCCATTGTTGTCAGTTTGTAGCTAGGTGGGCTTGCCATGGAGGGCCGCTCGCCATGGGTTGGGGTGGGTGCTTGTTGGGGGGGCTACCGTGGATGGGGGGTGCTCGCCATGGGGTGCCTTGCTCGGTGCTCGGCGAAGCAGTAGCCACCGAACTCGATCTGTTTCTGCTCCCCTCTGTTCCGTCTGTGCCAGCACTAGTGAAAGAAAGAGGAAAGGGATAGGGGTAGAAGAGGAAGAAAAGGGTCCCAAAGTCATCGGATGGCATTCTCGCGGATGGGTCGTGTTTCTAATGGCTAGGCAATGAAGCCCCATTACGGGATGGCAAATCATCGAAGCCCACTTTCCATAATGGTCGAATTCCAAAAAGCTCCCCCTTGTCTGCAAAGAGAAACACGCAATCAGACGACAACAAGCTCCGCACTCCGTGCTCCTAAGAACATCCAAAGAGAGTGATTCCCTGGTGGTTACCATCTGTTGCACGCCGCTAATAGCCGCATCCGCTCACCTCTAGAGGTGGGTGACATGGGCCTCCGGTAGCTGACACCTCTGGGAATGAGCCCCACCACTGCAGCTGTGTGGGCAGGCATGCCATAGCCAGGGGAGGGCAGCCGCTGAAAGCTCTAGTTTGGTTTTGGTAAATTGATGAAACCCTAAGTGCTAACCTAGTTTATCAAAGTGATCTTGAGATAGGTAGCACTACTCCAAGAGATGAAGATCATGACAATGGTGATGGCATGGTGATGATCAATTGTTTAATCTTGGAAAAGAAGAAAGAGAAAAACAAAAGGCTCAAGGCAAAGGTATAAAATGTAGGAGCCATTTATTTTGGTGATCAAGACACTTAGAGAGTGTGATCACATTTAGGATAGACAACCGTACTATTAAGAGGAGTGGAACTCGTATCGAAATGCAGTTGTCAAAATGCCACTACATGTTCTAACTCATTGCATATGCATTTAGGATCTAGTGGATCACTAACACCCTTGAAAATGTTTGTGAAAATATGCTAACACATGTACACAAAGTGTTACACTTGGTGGATAGCACATTTGAGCAAGGGTGAAGAAGTTAGAGGAGAAAAGGAGTTAGTCACGTAGATCTCAGTTGATCGAACACGTCCGGTATAGTGACCGGACATGTCCGATATTTAACGATGAACTCTACGACCGGACGTGTCCGGTCACCACACCAGAAGCATCCGGTGTGAGTCTACAGATTCGGTGTTCGGTGAAGCAGTTGATCGGACGATGGGTGCGTTCGGTCCGGAGTCATCAGACGCGTCCAGTCGATGAAGGATGCTTACTATACTCGACCGGATGCTAAGGCTCAGCGTCCGGTCAGTTTCTAACGGACGTGTCCGATCATCCTCGGTTGCTTACTGTACTTGACTGGACGCATAGGTTCAACATCTGGTCAGTCTCTTACCAACCGTCCAGTCATCAGTAGTGCGGGCAGCAATGGCTACTATGGTTTGAACGGGACACGTGGCGGTCTGGGAGCGACCGGATGCATCCGGTATAGTGACTGGACACGTCCGGTATAGTGATTGGACACATCCGGTATTCACGAACGGCGCGTCCAGTGCTGTGTCCGGTGTAGTGTTCGGTCAGTGCATAGTCTGCCCAAGAGCCAACGACTCTATTTCATGGAGGCTTCTATTTAAGCCCCATGGCCGGTTGAAGCTCACAGTCTTCCACATTTTCATTGACATAGCAACCTTGTGAGCTTAGCCAAAGCTCTCCCACTCATCTCCATCATTGATCCATCATCATTGTGAGATTGGGAGAGAATCCAAGTGCATTGCTTGAGTGATTGCATCTAGAGGCACTTGGCATTCGTGTTGCGTTGCGGATTTCACTTGTTTCTCTTGGTGGTTGCCACCACCTAGACGGTTGGAGCAGCGGTGGAGGATCGGCACGAGTTGGTGATTGTTTGTGGCCATCTCTAGTGATTGTGAGGGGAGTTGTACCTTCCCCGGTAGAGTGCCGAAAGGTAACTCTAGTAAATTGCTAGTGTCATTGAGTTACCTCACTTGTGGGTCAGTTCTTGCGGTGTCCTATCGTGTGGACGAGGTTTGTGAAACACCTCTTAGCCGCCGAACCACCAAGTGTTGGTCGACACAACGGGGACTAGCGTGTTGGCAAGCACGTGAACCTCGGAAGAAAAATCAGTTGTCTCTTGCCATTTGGCTTTCTCCCAGTGACTGGTTTTACACTCATCTTGTGATTGGTTCATCCCCTACACAGCGGTATAATCACCCTACTCACTTATTTACATTCATGCAAACTAGTTGATACAAGCTCTTTAGTGTAATTAGAATTGAGAGCTTGCTTTATTATATACATTCATCTAGTTGAGCTCTTTAGAGTAGCAAGATTGAGAGCTCTTAGTGAGTAGTCACATAGCAAGTTTGTGTGCCTAATTAATCATTGCAACTAGAATTGTTGGATAGGTGGCTTGCAACCCTTGTAGAGCTAGAACAAGTTTGCATTAAGCTATTTGTCTTACTAATCAAATTGCTCTAGTTGATTTGTAGAATTTTAAATAGGCTATTCACCTCCCCCCCCCTCTAGCCATATTAGGACCTTTCAAGTGGTATCAGAGCCGTGGTCACCGTTTGTGTAAAGGCTTAACAACCTCGGTGTAAAATTATGGCTCAAGTTGTGTTCAACCATGTGGGGGGCAAACCACCGTTCTTTGATGGCACAAGCTATGATTATTGGAAGAGAAAGATAAGGGTGTATCTTGGTTCAATCAATGATCAAGTATGGGATGTAACCAAGAATGATTATGCTATTATTAATCCCGACAATCCCACCAACCAAGATAAGTCCAACAAGCAATGCAACACAATGGATCTCAACACCTTATACAATGCCATTGATCCAAAGGTGTTTGAGCAAATCAAAGATTGTGAAAGAGCTAACGAAGTGTGGAGAAGATTGGAGGAAACATATGAGGGCACACCGGCGGTGAAGAGTGCCAAGTTGTATATCCTTAAGGACAAATTGACAAGTTTCAAGATGAAGGATGATGAGAGCATTCTGGAGATGTTCCATCGCTTGCAAGTCATTATCAATGACTTGAAGGCATTGGGAGAGAAGATCAAGGATGATGATGTCTCTCATCGATTCTTGATGTGCCTACCTCAAAGGTTTGAAATATTGAGATTGTTGATCATAAGAGGAGGATTGAAAGATATCACCCCTAACCAAGTACTAGGTGATGTCATGACCCAAGAGACATACCGTGTGGAAAGGGAAGGGGATGACAAGGATGACAAGAAAGAGAAAGAAGACAAGAAGAAGAAGAGCATAGCATTCAAGGCAAGCTCATCATCATACAAGAACAAGAGCAAGTCCAAGAAAGAATCAAGTGATGATGATGACATTAGTGATATTGATGATGAAGCTATGGCTCTATTTGTGCGTAAAATGGGCAAGTTCATGAAGAAGAAGGGCTATGGTGCAAGAAAGAAAAGAGATCACACAAAGAGCAAAGAATATGTGAGAAGATGCTATAATTACAAAAGCCCCGATCATGTTGTAGCAAATTGTCCTTACAATAGTGACAATGATGAAGATGATAAGAAGAAGAACAAGAAGGACAACAAAGAAAAGAAAGAAAAGGAGAAGAAGATGACCTTCCAAAAGAAGAAGAAGGGTGGAGGCTATGTAGTCACTTGAGATAGTGATGGCTCCTCAAATAGTGATGATTCTAGTGATGATGGCAAGAAGTGAATCAAGAGAGCACTAGAAAGCATAGCAATCAACAACAAGCCCTCCATCTTTGACACTCCATCAACATGCCTAATGGCAAAGCCTACCAAGGTAAAATATGATGTGAGTGATGATGATAAATATGAAAGTGATTCATGTAGGAAGGATAATGATGATGATGATGATGATGATGAAGAGTGCACCAAGGAGGAGATCTTGGACATGTGTGAGCAAGTGCATGCTTGCAATGAGATGAAGAGAAAAGAGTGTAAAGAATTGCGCAAGAAAGTAAAATTTCTTGAGCAAGCCTTTGATGAGCTAAATGCCACTCATGAGGGGCTAATGGATGCCCATGAGAAGCTTGGCAAAGCTCACTCTAAGCTTGAAAAAGCTCACTCCTCTCTCATCGAGCAAGTCAAGAAAGGAGGAAGCCAAGAAGGAGCAAGTGATAGTTACATGTGATGTGGGACTAACATGTGATCTTATTGATGAATCTTCTTTTATGCCCACTATTATTGCTCCTACTAACACTTCTTGTAGCACTACTATCTCCACTCCACCTATAAATGATACATCACTAATGGTGGAAAATGAAACCCTCAAGAAGGAGGTGAATGAGCTCACTCGTGCCTTAGGCAATGCCTATGGTGGAGATGCCCACTTGCTAAAGTGCTTAGGTAGCCAAAGGTTCTCTCTCAACAAAGAGGGATTAGGCTATACCCCCAAGAAAGGCAAGACGACCTTTGTCACTCCTAAAGCTAGCTTTGTGAAGGGCAATGGTCGGTTTTGCAATAGATGCAAGCAAGTTGGGCATGTAGAGCAATATTACAAAACTAACAAGAACAAGCCTATTAATGTATCCTCAATCAAATTTGATTCTTGTTACATGCTTATTAAGGGTGCCAACGGTGTGATGGCTAAGTTCATTGGTACACCAATTGTGGGCCCAAAGAAGAAGGCTATTTGGGTACCAAAGACCTTGGTGACTAACCTTCAAGGACCCAAGCAAGTTTGGGTACCTAAAAAGAATTGATTTTCTTTTGTAGGTCAATTATAAAGCCGGAGGAAGGCATTGGGTGCTTGATAGTGGGTGCATACAACACATGACCAGTGATTCAAGAATGTTCAATTCAATCAATGAGAACAAGAGCAATGGGATTGATAGTATAACATTTGGTGATAATGGCAAAGGCAAGATCAAAGGGCTTGGTAAGATTGCAATATCCAATGATTTGAGCATTTCCAATGTGCTACTAGTAGAGAGCTTGAATTTCAACCTATTGTCGGTAGCTCAATTGTGTGATCTTGGTTTTAAGTGCATGTTTGGTGTTGATGATGTAGAAATCATAAGTGTAGATGTCTCAAACTTGATAATCAAAGGATTTAGATATGAGAATCTATACTTAGTTGCTTTCAATGCTAGAGAAGCTCAACTGTCAACTTGTTTAATCACTAAGTCTAGCATGGGTTGGTTATGGTATAGAAGGCTTGGTCATGTTGGAATGAAACAATTGAACAAGTTGGTTAAGCATGACTTAGTTAGAGGCTTGAAGGATGTCACATTTGAAAAGGATAAGCTATGTAGTGCATGTCAAGCTGGAAAGCAAGTTGGTAATACACATTCTAAGAAGAGTATGATGAGCACATCTAAGACATTTGAGTTGATGCACATAGACTTGTTTGGACCAACCACATACACTAGCATCGGTGGAAACAAGTATGGATTTGTGATTGTGGATGATTTCACTAGATACACATGGGTGTTCTTTCTTGTTGATAAGAGTGATGTGTTTGCAACCTTCAAATCATTTGTCAAAGGCATTCACAATGAGTTTGAAGTAACCATCAAGAAAGTAAGAAGTGACAATGGAAGTGAATTCAAGAATACAAGAATTGATGAATTATGTGATGAATTTGGAATCAAACATCAATTCTCAGCCAAGTATACTCCTCAATCCAATGGCTTAGTTGAAAGAAAGAATAGAACCTTGATTGATATGGCAAGATCAATGTTGAGTGAGTACAATGTGAGTCATTCATTTTGGGCCAAAGCAATCAACACGGCTTGCTACTATAGCAACCGACTCTATTGTCACCCCATGATGGAGAAGACACCATATGAGCTATTGAATGGAAGAAAGCCAAACATAGCATACTTTCGAGTCTTTGGATGCAAATGCTACATATTGAAGAAAGGCACTAGATTGAGCAAGTTTGAAAAGAAATGTGATGAAGGCTTCTTGCTTGGTTACTCCACTACTAGCAAAGCTTATAGAGTTTGGAATTTTGCTAGTGGTACTCTTGAGGAGGTTCATGATGTAGAGTTTGATGAAACTAATGGTTCCCAAGAGAAAGATGAGAATCTAGATGATGTGAGAGGCACTCAATTGGTCAATGCAATGAAGAACATGGACATTGGTGAGATAAGGCCTAGAGAGGTGATTGATGTTGAAGATGACAAGAATCAAGTGCTCTCTAACTCAAATATGCAAGCTAGTAGTTCTCATGATCAAAATCAAGCAAGTACTAGTGATGACAATGTGCAAGATCATCAACAAATGGCTAGTTCATCATCTCTACCAAATGATCAATCAAATGCAAGCAATCAAGTGCAAGTGCTCCAACTAACCAATGTTGCAAGAGATCATCCATTGCACACAATCATTGGTGATATTTCAAGAGGTGTGCAAACTAGATCAAGATTGGCATCATTTTGTGAGCACTTCTCATTTGTGTCATCCATTGAACCTAAGAAGATAGATGAAGCTTTGGAGGATGTTGATTGGATCAATGCTATGCATGAAGAACTAAACAACTTCACAAGAAACCAAGTATGGGAATTAGTAGAAAGACCAAAGGGACACAATGTGATTGGAACCAAATGGGTCTTTAGAAACAAGCAAGATCAAGATGGGATAGTCATAAGGAACAAAGCAAGATTAGTGGCTCAAGGTTACACTCAAGTTGAAGGCCTTGACTTTGGAGAAACATATGCCCCGGTTGCAAGATTGGAAGCAATAAGGATCTTGTTAGCCTATGCTTGTGCCCACAACATCAAGCTGTATCAAATGGATGTGAAGAGTGCATTTCTAAATGGGTACATCAATGAGCTTGTGTATGTTGAGCAATCTCCCGGTTTTGAAGATGAAAAGAAACCCAACCATGTTTACAAGTTGAGAAAGGCTTTGTATGGATTGAAACAAGCACCTAGAGTATGGTATGAGAGATTGAGGGATTTCCTACTCTCTAAGGGATTTAAGATGGGAAAGGTTGACACCACTCTCTTCACCAAGAAACTTGGAAATGATTTGTTTGTCATGCAAATCTATGTGGATGATATCATATTTGGATCAACAAATCAAGAATTTTGTGAAGAGTTTAGAAAGATGATGGCAAATGAATTTGAGATGTCTATGATTGGAGAACTTAGTTACTTTCTTGGTCTTCAAATCAAGCAAATGAAGAATGGAACATTTGTAAGTCAAGGCAAGTACATAAAGGACATGCTAAAGAAGTTTGGAATGGATGATAGCAAAGCTATTAGTACACCCATGGGGTCAAGTTGATGCTGGTGGCAATATGGTGGATCAAAAGATGTATCGGTCCATGATTAGAAGCCTACTCTATGTGACCGCATCAAGGCCGGATGTGATGTTTAGTGTATGCTTGTGTGCTAGATTTCAAGCCTCACCAAAAGAAAGTCACTTGAAGGCAACAAAAAGGATATTGAGGTACTTGAAGCACACACAAAATGTTGGATTGTGGTATCCCAAAGGAGCAAGATTTGAGTTGATTGGATATTCGGACTCCGATTATGCGAGATGCAAAGTTGAAAGAAAGAGCACATCGGGCACATGTCAACTATTGGGAAGATCACTTGTGTCATGGTCATCAAAGAAGCAAAATAGTGTAGCACTTTCAACCGCCGAAGCGGAGTACATTTCGGCTGGTAGTTGTTGTGCTCAATTACTTTGGATGAAGGCTACTTTGAATGATTTTGGAATTAAGTTCAAACAAGTGCCATTGCTATATGACAATGAAAGTGTCGCCAAGCTCACCAACAACCCAATTCAACACTCAAGAACAAAGCATATAGATGTCTGCCATCATTTCATTAGAGATCACCAACAAAAGAGGGACATTTGTATTGAGAGTGTGGGCACCGAAGATCAACTTGCCGACATCTTCACCAAGCCACTTGATGAGAAGAGATTTTGCAAGCTAAGGAATGAATTGAACATACTTGACTTCTCCAATATATGTTGATGCACCCCCATTCTTATGACATGCCTCTCCTTCGAGCTATCTAAGGTAAAAGTTAATTGGCATGGCATACATCCTTGCTAAGGACGTGATTAGTGCATCTAGACATATTTCACATTTAAATAGGCTCATTCATGAAAATCAAATGAATTTGATGCTTGTATAGTACCACTTGTAACACCCTAGGTGTTTGCCACTAGTTAAGCAATGGGTTTGAGCTAAAACATGGTATATTAAGTGATGATGAAGATGTCAAGGTCAAACCTATAGAAACGAGCCCCAACCTAAACTTGGATATTGCACCTTTGCTCGCCTATAGACCCCTTTTCAAGATATATGCTTGGGTGGTGTGATTGGGATATCTTCATGTGTCTCACATCAATACCCATCTATATTGGACACTCAAAAAGTTTCATGCAGTTTGGAATCAAAAAGTCACATGAAATGATAAGTTATATCCTTGTTGGAATGATTTTACTAAGTACTTGAATTTCACTATTAAGTGAATGAGAACATGAGATGTCAACCAAACCTTGCAACCTTGCCAAAATGACTCTAGATGAACTCTACAACAAAAGTCATGAAAGATTCATGTTGGGCAAATACCAAGAAAATGCTCCAATGGATCAAAAAGGATAATTTAAGCTTCATCGTGATCCTACTTTGGTCAAAGTAGAACAGTAGGTTCTATACCAGTTTTGAGGTTGGACCTTAAATGAAAGTTGTAGTCCATATCATGTAGAACAAACTTTGTTTTTGGACCAAGAGCTAGATCAACTTGGAAATAAGTCAAACAGAGGCTCGAAGTTGGAACCTGCTGCTGATTTCAACACTTAGAATTATTCTAAGTCAGTTTCGCTAAGCAACGACGTTGGCATTCCGCGTTCTCCAAATTTTGCTAAGCAACTTGAGTTGGTCCAAAAATAAAAGTTGAAGGTTATATTATGGAGAAGAGCATATAAAAAGTTGGGCTAAGTTTGACTTTGTTTTGACCCTCAATTTGGGCTTTTGTTCATCGCCGTCAATACGTTGACACTTTTAACTTGGAGCCTAATTACCCGCTGATTCAGAGCTCTAATGACTTGGCTCCTTAAACAAGAAATGTAGAGCGTCAGGAAAGAAGCAAACTTCGTTTTAGGCCCAAAGTCCAATTCGCACCCGAGACGGCCCAAATCGACTTCCCACCATGTCCACTCCGTCGCCCGCCAGCTGTTCGTGGAAATGCTCCAACGGGGGCGACGCGTGTCCGTGCGTGGCAGCCATGCCCGAGCTGTGCCCCCACCTTGCTGCCGCGCGTCCCTGTGCCTTGCTCGACATAGTGGAGCACCAGAGCACTCGCCGAGCTTCTCTCCCACTCGCCCTCACTCCCTGCTCGCTCCCTCTCGCGCTCTCCTCGCTCCCGTGCAGCTGTCCGCCATGGCCGGCGACACTCAAGCTCGTTGCCGCCGCGTTTCCTTGCCCACGGCCTCCCTCCACCCAAATGGACCGCAGGACCACCTTCCTCTCACCGCGCCGCGCCTCTGGACCTCCTTTACCGGCGCCTTTGGCCGCTGATGCTCCCCGCCGTCGGAGCAGCTGCCGTCGCCGCCGTGGCTACTGTGGCCGCGCCACCACAGGCCACATCGGGCCAAGCTGAGCAGCCCAGCGTGTGCGCGCGGGACCCCTGGTCCTCCCCCGCCACTCCACCGCCACCATCGACGCCCACAGTCGGCCGGAGCCGCGAGCCGGCCGCTCCTCTGCTCTGTTTTCCGACCAGGGGCGTCATGCTAGAATTCGACGAAGTTCAGGGTCCTAACTGCGAAGTCAATGACTCATGTGAATAGTACCGTAAGGACTGGTTTGTAATTATTTTGCAGGAACTTTGGAAATTCATAGTAAATCATAGAAAATTCATAAAATAGTAAATGAGGACTTTTTGGAATCCTTGTGAAATTGTCTATGCAGTGGATCTATAATATGACATGTTTTAGTTTAAATATTTTATGGTAAAAATAGATTTGTGCAGTAAGGTTGTAATGCTAGTTGAATTTGTTATTTTTCATAACTGTAGATCTAGGGCTCCAAATGAAGTGAAATTTTTGTGGCATGCTACTCATGTGATAGTTGATGTGTGGTAAAAATTTCATGAGTATTGGATGAAGTATTGAGTGAGTTATTGGTTTATCTTGCTCTCACATGAATTCTTGCTTTAGCAACTTGTCTTTTTCATAGAGGTTGCTATACATATTCAAATGGAGTGAAATTTGTACAGTAGACTATTGAGAGGATATGTGAGCCACTGTAATTTTTGTAGAGTTTATTGTATACTTTTGGTATATGTTCATTAAGTCACCTCATTATCTAAAATAAATTAAGAAATGCATTAAAAGAATTTATTTGGTCATGGACACTAGGTTTTCTGGTGTTCTTTAGTCATGTGTGACATGTTGGTAAAGTTGGTTTTGCCTAATTATGTATTTGCAACATAAGTTAATAATTATTTTCTTGCCGATGTGGTTTATGGACAGATCTGGGAACTTAGCAAAGTTCTTTATGATAATGTGCTTTGTTGTGAAACTTGTTTATACAAAAGTTGTAGATAATTCATGTATCTAGCTTCTATTAAAATTTGGTGTCATTTGGCCAAGTAGTTTAAGAGTTATAGCTGTTTAAAGTTGGGTTTCAGAAATGGCTGTTTTCTATCAATTGTGGACCAGTTTCTGTAAATGGATATATTTGACTTAGTTAACTTGAGAATCATGCTAAGATGATTAAAGATGAATTGTAGAAAATTTCATAAGCTTTCTAGAATGTCTTCTTGTAAGTCATTTGGATTTGTGTAACTCCAGTTATAGCTAAATCTTATAGCTGCTGTTTGCATGTCCAGAAATTGACAGATTCCAATTATAGTTGTTTGCTTGTATATTGCTAAGGCCCTGTTTGGTTGAGCTGTGGCTGTGGGAAAAAGCTGCTGTGGGCTGTGAGCTATGGAAAAGCTGCTGTGGGCTGTGAGCTGTAGAAAAGCTGAAAGCTGTTTGGTTAAACAAGTATAAAATATACATTTTATCTTTATCTCTCTTGAAACAACTATGAAAGAGCTTTTTATTCCACCAATTTCGAAAAGCAGAAAGCCAAAAGCCAAAAGCAGGGTCAAACCAGCTTTCAAAAATGAACTACGGAAAAGCAGCTGCTTCTGAAAAAGCACCCTCCAAAAGCAGCCCCTTTGGTTGGGCTTTTGGCTTTTGGGGCCAAAAGCCAAAGCCAAAAGCCCAACCAAACAGGGCCTAAGTGTGGCTTTGTTGATAATCAAGTTATGATACTTGTGACCTTATTAAACTTGTGTCATGCTTGATGTGCTTGCTCTCTATACTTAGTTGTGTGATGATAGTTAAATAGCTATTGGTGTCTATGTCTTACATAATCTTGTGTTGTCTTGAATGCTTATGTGATGCATCTTTTGTTACCATTCATCACATTCATACACATGCATCTTGCATCTCATTTAGGTACGCTAGATGAATCATGTGAAGGACGTGATGTTGGAGCCAAACCCGAAGATGGTGTTGGATGGATCTGTCCCGAAGATGGAAGGACTAAGCGAGTGCTAGGATCTGAGATGTCACCAGGATGGTGCAAGTTAACTGAACTGACTTGTGTCGGATCCCAGGCAAGCCCCGGAGCATTCTAAGTCTCCTACTTTATAAAAGCAATTCTTTCTATATATATGAGTTTATATATTGTTGCATTAAGTTGTAGGAGTTGATTGAAACCGTTGATGCATTTATTACTATCCTTGCTTACCTTATTACCTTTTTACCCTGTTAGGTCAGGATCGAATAACTGCTTAGCCTTGCTTAGACCGGTAGCGATCGGTGATATCCGGTCACCTACATTTATAGGTGGTTACTGGAAGAATTTAGCTATGGAAAGAATGATATCCTGGAATTAACCATGTGTGATGGATAATTGGAGACCGGACGGAAAAGTTGGAGGCAACCAGACAGGGTTCTGGGGTGCTATTAGTTTCCGTCTGTGTCGATTAAGGACTGTTCGTTGTTGGGCCTCGAGTCATGTTGAACGCATGCCTTACATTTAGCTAGCCGGATAAAGTACCTTCCGACCGCGAAGCTAGGAGATTTTTCGGGCCGAGTAGATTGCCCGCAACGCACTGTGCCGGAGCAGGTGTGGTAGGACACGGGGGCGGGATGATAAGACCAAAGTGCAGTCGGTCGGCCCCCAGGTACATGTGGTTCCTGGCAAACTCGAGATTCCTGGAAAGTTGACTCGGTGATCAATATCTCACTTTAGCGGGTGAGTGAGGTTTGTGTAAGGAATAAATCACCAGCTGGTTAGGAATCGATTCGAATCGCCATCGCTCCTGGATAGTGAGCACTTGACTCGAGTTACTTCATCGTAGTAATTATTATGGAACAATGATGGTTATCTGGATGATATGGAATATGCTAAATCTAAATTGGTAACTGGATGTTATTGGTTAATCAAGTGATTGCTATAGTACAGGTGCTTACCTAGATGGATAGGTTATAATAAAGATGATGCAAAGTACTTAAAATGGTTTCTTCATGCTAGCTTATGCTTTTCGCAAACAAGTCAGCTAGCCCACTAAAGAAAGCCTTGCATGATCCTTGGTGTCATTTGTTTTGGTTTTCGACGGGTAAGTCTGGCTGAGTACATTCGAGTACTCAGGGTTTATCCCACCTTGTTGCAGGTGATGTTCTCGACCTGTTGATGATGGTGGCTAACCACCGGTGGGCTCGGTGATTCTATACTTACTTCTCATCTATATGCTTTTGTTGGATGATGTCACTATGCTAGCAATATATTTGGAACTTATATTAATGTAATCATTTAAAGCTATGTTGTTTCCACTAAGCAGTTTTGAAACCCCAAACTTGTACTATTATTTGTTAACCCCTTTGTAATATTATTTCCGCTGCAACCCGATGTATGTGATGTGTATTTGCTTAATCACGCGATCTTGGTTGTGATGTTGATTTACCGAGGTCTTTCGGGACACTCGGCGGACTACCGGGTTTATATGAGTGAAAGTATGGGTGTGTCAACGTGTTAGCGGGGACAACCGTACTTGATCTTGTATAAATTGGGCGGTTCTGTCACACCACTATTGCTTGTATGTTTGAAATGATCTAGTGGTAACATATGACATGTTTGTGGGCTTGTGAACCTAGTGTTTGATCTAGAAAATGAGCTATAAATATTTAACTCAACATGGTACAAGATAACCCTTACTTAGAGGTGTGAAGAAGCTTGTCCTTGGATCAAACCGAGTTAAATCATTTGGCAAGTACTCTAGATTGAACCAAATTGGAAAATGGTTCTCACTTTACATGGTTTCACCCCAACTTATCTAAAATTTGAGCCCTCTTTTATGTTAATTGTTGACAAAGGGGGAGAGAAATTCACAAAGATAGTAGATAGGGGGAGCAACCAAATGAAATGACATTGTAAGGAGATCAATAAAATAAATTGCATACAAGTAGGGGGAGCAAGCTCATAAACTTGAATGTTGCATTTGAATGTGCATTTCATATATTTGCTTGCATGGTACAAAGTTTTAAATTTAAATATCCATCCTTGTGTGATGTATGCTAGTCATAGGCTTGAATGATGAAATGAAATACTAGCATGCATAGGTTAAAATAACTAGACTCATGATTCTTGATATGAAAACTAGACCCTTATTTATAATGTTGATCTCATGGGGTATTCTAGTTCTTATGTATGTCTAGTTACTAATGGTGCTAAGGATGGTATAATGGTGCACTCCGATTGGTATCACGCTTCAAAGGTCCATCTCTTATACCTTAGCATCATTTGGTAGAAATTGACTCCTATATTTCCTATCTAAACATATGTGCAAGCCTCATTCCAAACTCCTAGCACATATGTAGGGGGAGCAATTGCTACCATTTAGAATTCATGAAACTAGTCCATATCCTTTACACATGGTAAATATGCTTGGACAAGCAACATAGATTCAATTAAAACTTAATTCATATCTTTATGAAAGGGTTGTCATCAATTACCAAAAAGGGGGAGATTGAAAACTCTAGTTTGGTTTTGGTTAATTGATGAAACCCTAAGTGCTAACCTAGTTTATCAAAGTGATCTTGAGATAGGTAGCACTACTCCAAGAGATGAAGCAATGATGAAGATCATGACAATGGTGATGGCATGGTGATGATCAAGTGCTTAATCTTGGAAAAGAAGAAAGAGAAAAACAAAAGGCTCAAGGCAAAGGTATAAAATGTAGGAGCCATTTATTTTTGTGATCAAGACACTTAGAGAGTGTGATCACATTTAGGATAGATAACCGTACTATTAAGAGGAGTATAACTCATATTGAAATGCGGTTGTCAAAATACCACTAGATGTTCTAACTCATTGCATATGCATTTAGGATCTAGTGGATCACTAACACCCTTGAAAATGTTTGTGAAAATATGCTAACATATGTACACAAGGTGTTACACTTGGTGGATAGCACATTTGAGCAAGGGTGAAGAAGTTAGAGGAGAAAAGGAGTTAGTCGCGTAGATCTTAGTTGATCGAACGCGTCCGGTATAGTGACCGGACACGTCCGATATTTAACGACAAACTCTGCGACCAGACGTGTCCGGTCGCCACACTGGAAGCATCCAGTGTGAGTCTGTAGATTTGGTGTTCGGTGAAGCAGTTGATTGGACGCTGGGTGTGTCCGGTCCGAAGTCACCGGACGCGTCCGGTCGATGAAGGATGCTTACTGTACTCGACCGGACGCTAAGGCTCAGCGTCCGATCAGTTTCTAACGGACGCGTCCGATCGTCCTCGGTTGCTTGCTGTACTCGACCAGACGCAGAGGTTTAGCGTCTGGTCAGTCTCTTACCAAGCGTTCGGTCGTCAGTAGTGCGGGCAGCAACGGCTACTGTGGTTTGAACGGGACACGTGGCGGTCTGGGAGCGACCGGACGCGTCCGGTATAGCGACCGGACATGTCCGGTATTCATGAACGGCGCGTCCGGTGCTACGTCCGGTCGGTGCGTAGTCTGCCCAAGAGCCAACGGCTCTATTTCATGGGGGCTTCTATTTAAGCCCCATGGCCGGTTGAAGCTCACACTCTTGCATATTTTCATTGACATAGCAACCTTGTGAGCTTAGCCAAATCACTCCCACTCATCTCCATCATTGATCCATCATCATTGTGAGATTGGGAGAGAATCCAAGTGCATTGCTTGAGTGATTGCATCTAGAGGCACTTGGCATTCGTGTTGCACTGTGGATTTCACTTGTTTCTCTTGGTGGTTGTCACCACTTAGACGGTTGGAGCAGCGGTGGAGGGCACGAGTTGGTGATTGTTCGTGGCCATCTCCGGTGATTGTGAGGGGAGTTATACTTTTCCCGGCGGAGTGCCGAAAGGTAACTCTAGTAAATTGCTAGTGTCATTGAGTTACCTCACTTGTGGGTCAGTTCTTGCGGTGTCCTATCGTGTGGACGAGGTTTGTGAAACACCTCTTAACCGCCGAACCACCAAGTGTTGGTCGACACAACGGGGACTAGTGTGTTGGCAAGCACGTGAACCTCGGGAGAAAAATCGGTTGTCTCTTGCCATTTGGCTTTCTCCCAGTGACTGGTTTTACACTCATCTTGTGATTGGTTCATCCCCTACACAGCGGTATAATCACCCTACTCACTTATTTACATTCATGCAAACTAGTTGATACAAGCTCTTTAGTGTAATTAGAATTGAGAGCTTCCTTTATTATATATATTCATCTAGTTGAGCTCTTTAGAGTAGCAAGATTGAGAGCTCTTAGTGAGTAGTCACATAGCAAGTTTGTGTGCCTAATTAATCATTGCAACTAGAATTGTTGGATATGTGGCTTACAACCCTTGTAGAGCTAGAGCAAGTTTGCATTAAGTTATTTGTCTTACTAATCGAATTGCTCTAGTTGATTTATAGAATTTTAAATAGGCTATTCACCCTCCTTTAGACCTTTCAGCCGCCGCAAACCTCGTCTGGTCTTTGTCGCGTGTTCCAGCGGGGGACGATGCGAATCCATTCATCGATTTGGGATCAATTGCATCGAGTCGGGTGTTGCCAGGTAAGGGTAATCTAGTCACTTCCCATAGCTTCCCACTTAAATCGAATTTAATAATAGGTTCAGTGTCCTACACCAAATTAACACTGAATTACAGTGTCTATTGGCAAGGACAAGTATTTTTGATGTCCTATAGCAAAAGACATGTTTTTACAGTGTTCCCTTCCCTACTGTATTTTAACCTTAGGAAAGGTGCCAGGGTCGGCGGCCTCTAAGTGTGGCCACGGTAGGAAAATTAGTTACAGCGGGAGGATGCCATTCGTTGGAACCTTCCGGAGCGCCTCGCCTCGCCTGCCCCGTCACGGTGTGGATAAGAACGACCGCACCTCGTATTATGTATGTCTCATTCATGAATTTACTGAATTTGGATTACCCGTGCCCCGTGGTAATGTTTGCAGACAGGATGAAGCCGGAAGATGTCGACCTAAGCCCAGATCTCAAGTTCTTCGGGACTAGAGATGCTGTTCAAGGAAACCCCACAATTACACACACGACAATATACAAATGCCCGAATTTTTCAGTAAGCTTGTCTGATGTGCAAATTAACTCAAGCATGAATATGATCAACATGTTATGGTGTTTAACAGTCTAAGGTTCTTAGCTGAGCCGAGGTATTAAAAAACTTGGTTCGTACTCATGCCTGTCCTTTGCTTGGCAGATGGTTATCTTATTTTTGCCACGAAATGCGGTCATCCCTCTCCACAATCACCCTGGAATGACTGTGTTCAGCAAGCTCCTCCTCGGGCCCATGCATATAAAGTCATATGACTGGGTTGCTCCTGATTATGATCCATCAGTGAGCAGCTATTCATCGTCGGCTGATGAGCAATGTAAGCTTTTTGTCACTCTACATATATTGTCATCAGTTTTGCTTTTTCTTTACTGTCATTCACCCTCCATGTATAGCATAAATGTTCTAATGTTCAAGATTTGCTTTCTGCTGTGAGATTGGCAAAAATGGTGGTGGATGATGTTTTCACCGCGCCATGCGACACCTCAGTCCTTTATCCGATAACAGGAGGAAGCATGCATCGATTTACCACAATTGCGCCTTGCGCAATCCTCGACATTCTTGGCCCCCCGTACTCCATAGAAGAGGACAGGGACTGCACATACTACACTGATATTCCTTATACACACTATTCAAGTAAGTCCCACAGAAACCTGAATACTTTCAGCATTCACACTAGATCTTTTGGACAAATGTACTGCTGTTGCCTGTTTGGCATTGTGTGTATAAGGGATTGGCCCTTCGAAAGACATGTCGTGACTTCAACTAGATTCAAAGGCCAAGTTGATGGTTCAGGGATTTATTTTATTGACAAGATGCTGGATATTATGTATTTGTTTATCTCAAGACTGTGGACGGTTTAGGCATGATCTGCAAACATGTAGCTAATTGTTAGTTTATCACT